>NC_142336.1:34535696-35221696 GCF_054954075.1 Amborella trichopoda | reverse complement strand
ACGGCATGCATATCGATAGATCGTTTGAAAAAACAGTTATAGCGTATGCATGTTCGAGAGATACACCTATGTACCATAGAGCTGTAGGCGCATCAAGTCATAGTGACCTTGACTCGTCTCTAAGGGAGGACTTGTAATCCACATACTAGGATTGCGACCCATTGGCTCATCGGCCAGACTTTTGTGACCTGCTAATGAGCCCCTGCTTGGACTGTAGGTCATGAAAAATACTGGGTCAGATCGATAAAGCAAATGTCGTATGTAGTCCACAGATGAAGGTGGAGTGCCCCATGATTGCAGATTGAATTCCTAAACCATATGGATCCATTTCACATCATATTAATTTAATTGTGTTCATTTTATTATTAAATTATTTTATATTTATTATTTGAATTTTTATAAGTCATTTGATATTTTATTTATTATTTTTGGATTTATAGAAATAAAGTTATTAATTTACAAAGTTATAATGTTTTAAAATTCGTTTTCTTTAATTTTAAAATATTTATAAAATTACATGGGGGTCCATATTGCACATGGGCCCACCATGTAGGTATTAGGTGCGGCCCCACATGCCATACATGGGTGGTACGCCCCATCCTTGGATACCTTCTCTTGTTGCTTTGTGTTGAAGTTATTTGATTTTCGTAACTTTGTTTTGTAGCATGTGGTCAAATCTTATAAGGGAAATATTGACCATATCTTATTTTGTTTATTGAAAGTATATCTTGACTTGTCATGTTTTTATGGAATACAAGAGATGGAACATGCTACTTTATATAATGAACAATATTTTATTCGATTTAATTTATTTATAAAATATTGATAGGAAAATGGTTTAAGGAAAGAGAGATAATGATTTATGCACCTTCCATAATGTTGATGGCCCATCTATGGAATGGATGATTCAGATCTATCACCCCACAAATCATCTTGATCAATGGTCCATATTCAATCTTAAGAAAGAGGCAAACTATGGGAAACCCTAAAGTAATCCTAGACCTAAATTTCATTATAAATAGGAATGCTCTTTCTCCATCTCAAGACACCTCTCTCTCTCCCATAAACTCTCTCTCTCTCCTCCCTAGAGGTCATGCCCCTCTCTCTCCTCTCTAACTCTCTCTCTCCTCTTTGACTTTCTCTCTATCTCTCTCTCCTAAAAACCTTAGGGGGCACGCCCCAACCCTTAAGAATGTATCTCTTTCTCTCATGACTTGATATATAGCCTAAGGGTTGGGAAAATTAGGGTTGGAGCCTAATTATTTTGGAGTTAGAGTTTTATAGAGATTTAAGAGCGGTTACTTAGTTTGGCCGAAATTAGCTCTCCCGGTTCGAGATTGAAGCTAGACTGCTGACCCCACGCCATTGAATGTGGTGACTCGGTGTGGGTTGTAATAAGCTCGATTGAGGTAATCTTCGGCATCTTCTCTTTTACTTTCTTGCTCTTTTATTTTATATTATCAATCATAGAATTAAGTTGTAAAAATGACATCAAGTGGTTGAGTTTTATTTTATTGTTGTGTTGCTTTATTTTGAAGTATTTATTAATTGTAATAAGACCATCTGTAAGTAATCTTTTTACCAAAATATAAAAGGGGTGATTATTATCATTAAAAAAAAAATTTGTATTCCCCAAAAAAAGATCACATAGGTATTTTTTTCAAAAAATAGAAGATTTTGATAACTTGTTATAAGAAATACTATTCTTTTAATCGGAATTGAGATTATAAGTTGGGGGTTCTCAACACACTCTAACGTAAGATTTTTTTAAATATAAGGTTGCAACCTTAATAAACTTTTACTTTACAACATGGGCGGTTCGTAGGGGACATCTGCAACGCCGGAACCCAATCCACCGAACAACGTTATACGTAGGGTCGCGCACATCTATTTTGGTTGAACAAATGACCTTTTAGCGCATTGCCATGGCCCGCACAATTATTTTGATTGGAAAAATTACCTATTAAATTTTGGAATCTTAAACAATCAAAGTACTTTGCACTTCTAAATTTTGGTATAAGATCTAATTTTGATGTTAAAAATTCTTGAGAAGAATATAATTTATTTTTATCTCTAATTATAAAATCGAAAACTCTAAACATTATTCAAATCAAGTAGATATAATAAACAAATGAAAATCTTGAAAATATACGTTCTAGATAATGCGTTGTAAGATGCAATATTTTTTAGAATTGAATTTTTATTTTTTTATTTTTTTTATTTTTCATATTCGTACATCTCAATGTTTCGACTATCAATTAGATGGTTTTCCAACAACAAAACAGCCTTTTCCAATGGATTTTTGAAGTGCAATTTAATTTTGTATTTTATGATTGCAATTTTATATAAAGTTTTTCCTTACTTTTATCCGAGCCTAATAAATTAGATTTAGTTGATTAAGATGAACTATAACTTCTAGTTTATCTTTTCAAGCTCATTCAAAATTTTAATTATGAAATTTATTTTTAAAAATTACAATTATTCAAAATAAGATATCAAAAAACTAGTAATGAAACAACGTCCAAATTTATCTACGAATTACCATTCTAACACTATAGATTTGAAAAAGTGTAAGCCTTCATGTTTTCCCAACTTTTAATCATGCACTTTTTTGTATATAGAATAGTCTATGTGATTAGAATATCAAATTTATAATAATCTACAACCGCATCTATTTAGTGTAAGGAATTTAAAACCTTCCATGTTTCTGGTTTTCTTATTCGAGATTGAAGTAAAAACAAAGAAATTTATCAAAATACATTGTGAGATGCTTTTTTTTAATATTTTTTGTTGAAGGTTATAGCAACAAGATATTATATTGAGTTTTCTACATTAAGTTTCCTATTTTGTGTGATTGCAGTTGCAATGAGATTTGTTTCTAAAAAGACAATAATTGTAACTTTATAAATCTCTGGTAAACCATAGTAAACCAGAGTAATTCCTTGGAATGAAATAATGGTTTACTCTCCGTGGATGTAGGCACTATTGTGGAACCACTTCTATGATGTGTTATCTATTTCTCTCTTCGCTTCTCTATTTCTTTTAAGGAAAGTATAAAATAAGACCATTTACCTTTGAATCAAAGTCGTTATAATAATCTTGACCATTGGATGTGAAATTAGGTGGCTGCAATTATTACATTGATCAAGCTCAAACATCAAAAGAAATTTTTTCAAACTTTGTGACCTATCCAAGTAATCAAATTTTACATTAAATGGTTGTAAAGATTATGACCATCTTGTATCAAAGATAAATGATCTCATTATATAAAAATTCCTTCTTTAATTGCAACTTCAATATGGTATCTTTTCATAAGTCTTGACATATGTGTGAAAATGGCTTTTTTTTGTGGTGAGTGTGGATCTCTATCTCCCTCTCTACGATTTTTTTTTTTCGTGACCGTACTAATACGAAAGACAACCTCACACAAGTTTTCGGGAAATTTTTTGCACCTTGAGGAAAGCAAAAGCCCAGAATATTTGTGCAAACACACGGACTTTCTAATATGTTGCCAACGGTGTTTGCACCTTGGACTTTCTAATAATGCACGGATTTTCTAATCTGTTGCAAACTGTGTTTGCATCTTGGACTCTCTATTGCACTCACTTTCTAATATATTGCAAATTGTGTATGCACCTTGCACGTAAAAGATTAAGGAAACATTACAAATAATCTTCAAGAATAGACTTTTTTTTGCAATTGACCCCAACCAAATTTTTTTTCTCATTTTTTATCCAAAAATATATTTTTTTAGCAAATATCCACCCAAGTAGAAAGGGGGCATATTTTTTTTCTATGAATATACCTTTTTTTTGTATATACAAATTTAATTTTGGCCGAACATTCACGTGAGATTACGCACAGTACCAAAAGCTACATGGGTTGCCAGACCACCATGTACCAATTGCTAGACCCCGTTAAACTAAAAGAAGTACCAGACCGCTATTTGACATTGTCGGATTGTACTTTGAACCTGTTGCCGAATCGCATGGGCCTGTTGTCGGACCGCATGGGCTCGTTGCCTGACTGCATGGGCCTATTGCTGAACCGCTCTTTGGCGATGCTGAACCGCATAGGCCTATTGTCGAACCGTTTTTGTCAATGTCGGATTGCTTTGGGATATTATCAAACTGCTTGTTTATATTGCCGGACCGTCTTTTTTTGTTTTATGGGAAAAGTTAAGTAGTTGGTGTTAGAAGAGAGAAGGCATTTTGGTCCTAAAAACAATAAATTTTTATTTACTAGAAAAAATTTTTTTGGGGTAAATGTTATGATGAAAAATTGAGGATAGATTGTAAAAAAAGTTGGGTCAAGGGCTTTTTTATTATTATTATTATTTATTTATTTATTTGTTTTTTCCAAAAGTTAAAACTGGCCTTTTGTTTAGAATGCATATGGTTACATTTTGTGTTCCCTCAGGTTGACCCTCATATTGATACAGACTTGTTTCATCCGACATCCTTCTCCTTCTTGTTGTAGTGGTAGCTCATCTATTTGTTACTGACCCATTCGAAGATCGAGATGGTTAGAGAGAAGCAATTTGTGTTTTCTAGCATTCAATTCACATGCAGTTGTACGTACATCGGCAATTTTTAAAAAGATGCTGTTTGAGATATTTGGTCGGTTCTGCTCATGGGACTTTAATTGCCCTTGCAGCGATAAGGTAAGTCTCGTAGTTTTTGTTACTATTTTATAATGGCATATTCTAGCACGGAACTTACTTAATTTTTTTTATTTGGTTGAAAGCTGTTTCTCTTTTTTTTTAAAAAAAAATATAAATTTAGACACATAACTAGAAAAAAATCATGAATTTTGATTTCAAAACTTCTCAAAAAAGTATTGAGAAATCTTCTCTCGTTACTAATAATGAAAAATATAAAATAAAAAGGTTTCCAAATAGTGATAGAGGTAGATGCTCAAACAATTATCGCGATGGTGGAAAGGGTCGTAGTAATAGATAACGTCCTAGATGTGATCACTGCAAAAATATAATATATATAAATGATAGATGTTGGGTATTAAACCCACACTTAAAGCTCATTAATAACATGATAGCCACTCAAACTTATCACTACATCAGTAATCCTCACAAAATAGAAAACTTAATATCTTGTAATCGACAAGATAAGCAACTTAATATCTTGTTGTTATAACCTTCAACAATTTTACACACTTATTAGTATGCTACCTCATGATCATATACATTTTGATGGGGTATTTGAAATTAAATCAATCTATATGAGTAAAATGTGGTTCCTCTCATGGGTATTTTCATCAATTTCCCTTACAAATTCTTATTTTGAAATAGCAATTTTTGCATGACAAAAAAATGGGCAAGTAATTTAACAATTTCCATTTTTTCGTTACTATTTTATATTTTTTTAAAAAATCATTTATGCATAAAAGAGGTCAAACAGTCATAATTTGAATTTCACAATTATAATTTCTACCCATTGATAGAATAATTATCTCTTCTCACATTAAGTGATTTAGAAAGTATTTCATATGCGACATAAATTGAAATATGGAAATCAAGAAATAATCTCTCCTTGCACACTAACGCCCAATAAATAACCCTTTTCTTGTTGGCTCATACGATGATTCAAACTCTTAAATTATACCATTTTTTTTTCTTTTTTCAAATAAGATTTGGGATTATTGAACTTTCTCTCAATTTTTATACCTTTTAACAATTAATAATAATTTCAATAACGTTCAACTAGCTAATCACACATCTATTGCACAATGCAGCGTGAAAAATCAAATGAATTTTTTAAAGAAAAACATTTATATAAGGTTGCAATTTTAAAATGTAGAATTAAAGATGCACTACAAAAATCCATCGAAAATAGTTGTTTTAAGGAAAAATTATAGATACCCCAAAATTAACTTTCTAGATATCTACTTCCTAAAACTTTTTGTATTATACCCTAGACCATAATACTATTTTTTTTTGTATTTACCCCAGTCAAAAGGTCAAGAAATTTTTTTTTTACAAAAATGTCATTTTCCTTTATTTTCTCTTTAGTCACATGGCAATATTTTCTCTCTCTATTGGTTCTCTCTCACTTTCTCGCTCTACCTCTCTCTACCTGTCCTCTCCCTTTCTTTCTCTACTCGCCCTCTCTCAGTTTCTCTCTCTATCCGTCCCCCCTCTCCTATCTACTCACTCTCTCACTTTTTTTTTTTTTTGACAAGAGTAACAAATTTTATTAATAAAAGAGAGATTACAAAAATAATTACAATGGGGAAAGAGATACAGATAAAAAGAAAAAATACAAAGATAATTGCAACAAAGAAGGAGATAGTTAAAGAAGACAGAGAAACGCCCATCTTAGCCAAATAATCTACAATTGAATTAGCTTATCTATAAATATGTGTGAAGGTAAAACCACTGGCGACAGATAAATCCATCAATTTATGCCATAATAAGCGTAGTCGCCAAGGAGGTCTTGACAATCGAGTACACTAGTTGATGACATTATGAGAATCACCTTCAATGAGTACATTGTTATGGAAGCCCTTATCTTTAAGAATCAACGGACCTTACAATAAAGCTGCTAATTCGGTGAAATTAGCAATATTTAAGCCAGAAGGTTCTGCAAAACAGAAAATGACATGATCTGCACTATCTCAGCAAACACCTCCAACACCAGAAATGTCAAATTTTAACTTCATAAAACCCATAGGTGGCGATTTCCATCTACATTGCGGTCTGATCTTGATTGATCTCTGCATAATTAATTTATCCAAGTTATCCTCTATATCATGTCTAGAAGTATTCTTTCCATCCTTTGTAATTTTAAACCAATTCCATGTACAAAACATAATTTTATTCCTTAGATCTTCCATACTTATCCTAACACCATCGAAGGTTCTTCTATTCCTTTCAAGCCATAATTCCCATACTAGTGTACATCTTAAAATATCCCATAAAATACCTGTAGACATGATGGTGCATCCCTAATGTGAGAGTACACCCAAGTGGACCACACCCCCTTCATGTTTGACTTACGTAACTACATGAAGGGAGGTGCGAAGAGGTTGCACCTCTTTATGAAGGGGTTACCCTCCTATGAATGACATGCATCATGCACTATAAGGGTGCCTATTCATGAGGAGGTTACTCCCATATGAATGAGAGGACCCTTTCTCTCATTATAAAACGGAGAGGGGTGGAGCTCTCTACACACCACAACACATACACGAGAAAGGTGTGAGAGGTGTGAGAGCTCCCATTGTGAGAGATAACCTATGTGAAAGAGTGTGAGTATAATCCATTTCTCATTCAAGTTCTAAGGGTAGAACCAGCCCTGAGAGATAGAGTTGTGCATGAGAGTCGAGCTCGGATTACTCCTTATTCGCACTTGTTGAAGTATTTGTGAGCTTCCAACTCATTCGGGATTTGCGGCGTGGAACAAATTTCGGCTACTCCAGTAGTTGTCAGACGTGCCTACGTGAGTTGATTATTCCTCTCTACATTCGTTTACTAAAACTGTTTTGCGAGCACTCATATATGATACTCAGTTCCTGGTTGTTTTATTTTGCTTCCTCTTAGATCATTAGACCATATTTTACCATCATTGGTACAGAGCCATCGTGGAATCGGGTTCCCAATTATGCCCACATTATCGTTCCCACCTTACTTGTGAAGGTCTAGTTATGGTTGACCTATGATGTTGCAAAGTGCACATGATGGTTATATTAAAACCATATGCATGTGCACTATGTAACCTTATGTACTGACCACATGGTCGTGTTGGCCTTATACATGGGCTATACAAGTTGAGGCATCCTAGACCATGAGAATCATGGCTAACTACTCTTGATAGGCCTCATATGCTAAACCGTGCATGGTGGGCTTTACTCATTTTTTTTGACATTTTAAGACAACATAAAAGGGCATTTTTTTAGTGGGAGTGCATCTAGGAAGGTGTACCGCTTGCAAATTGTGAGGTATTTGAGATGCTAGATCCAAGAAAGAAACTTGGTATTGATTACAAGAAAGAGTTCAATGTGGCTATGCAAAATTTTCATATCAAGACTTTTAAGGGTTAAGTTTTTTCAAGTAGCTAGACAATTAACAAGCGCAAAAATGATAATCTAAGTGCAATCATGGATCAAACAAACCATGAAACATCCATATTAATTTGTATAATTTTGTTGTTTTGACTTAGAATGGCTTTTAAGAATGTGATCGTGGATCTCACTAAAGGTTAAAAGTTGAGTGCGAGCAATTTTCTTATATGGCATAGGAAAATGCAATACCTTCTAAAATGAGTAAGGTACACTTGAACACCTAACTACCATTCAGAAAAAACCTGAATAAGGTGCCACTAAAGAACTTCTCTGTGAATATGAGGCATTGGACAATGTTGACTGTTGTACTTGCTTTACTTTATTAAGTGTTATGGTTGATGACCACATTCGTGAATTCGAGTGATTCACCACGGCGAAGGCCATGTGGGATGCGCTTCAGTAGAAGTATGTTGACACTTCTGCTGCTCGGTTACGAGCCTTATTTATAGCTTTTACGGCATATAAAATGCCTTCAAATGTGTCGATGACATACCATGTCCAAAAATTGTCTCAAATGATACATGACCTAGAAGTAGCTGGAAACAAACTCAGTCACGAACAACAAATGCTTGAATTGCTTAGGTCTCTTCAAAAGTCTTGAGAAAACATAAAGTCATTGAGGCTGCATAATGAAAGCTGTAACAACTTTTTCTCAGCTTTTTCATCACCTTGAGATAGAGGATGAGTTCTGCTCATCTTCTGGAGCTAGAACTGCTCTAGTTGCCCAATCAAGCAGGCCTTGAGGTTGTAAACCTCGAGGTAAGTCTAGGAATGGGGCACGTCAAAGGAAAGATCAACTTAATCAAGAGGCTGAGGAAAACAAAAAGACCAGGCATAGACGCGATGTCACACCCCAAGAATTTACAGTACTGTTATTCCTGAGATGTGACAGACAAAACATATATACATCTATTGATAGGACAAATTTACAGTGGCGAGGTCTTACAAAGTAAATAAAGAAAGCTAGTACAACAACAATATCTTCCAAGGTTGATCTTGACTATCACTCAAATTGAATCCGCAGTTATCCTGAAAAAATATTTACCATAGTTTGATGAGTTTGGCTACTCAGTAAGTGATCATCATAATCCTAAAAATAATCATGATTGAAAGATATCAATATTTTCCAAAATGAGATCTATTAACAGAAATGCATCAACAGTTTTACTTTCAATAAATGCATAATTAAGTATAATCCGAGTAATTGAAGTGCTTATAACACTTTTAACGGCAATACATAATTCAAAGGATTTCACAAAATACCATACTGGCGTCCCAAGTAGGTCACCTATATACCCCATCAGCGTCCTGATGGGTCCACTTAATCCCTGCAGGTCCACTTATACCTCACCGGCGTACCAGATGAGTCCACTTAAACCCTACCGGCATCCCAGATAGGTCCACTTATACCTCACCGGCGAATCGGATGAGTCCACTTGCATACTTAAATTATTTCTAAATCTCTTTAAACATTCGAAAGCAGCAATATCATGTACTCAACATATCACTGAAACCATTAATATGAATTTCACTTAAACCATTAATAACAGTCACTCTCTATAACATTTCAAAAATAACCAATCAAACATTTTGGGCTCAAATTTAGAAAGGTAGCAGTTTGTAAAGGCATTCTAGCATAATTGCCAATTTAATATGCATAGAAAAACTCTTATAAAAATTCCAGAATACGGAATTATCACAATTTATGGAATATCAATTCACAAATAAACATTTTACAACAATACTATAATCAATTGCAAAAATGTCAATTTTTAAATAATACGGCAGTCATTTGCACATGAATTTTTCAATGTCTAAATATTCAAAACAGTAGAAAGAAATATCACAATTTTACTAAAAGCAGAATTATCACAATTTTTTCTAACAATAGACAAGAAAAATAAATAAATTTATTTTTCTAATTTACAGCATTCAAAATTTCTAACATAGATAAAATATCACAATTTTTATTGAAAAGATTATTTTTCAAGATAATGAGGTCACGTGCGCATAAAATTTATCGCGCCTAAAATTCATGATAATAAGCAGAAATAATTATTTCATTTTATTTTTAAAAAGAATGGATTATTTTTCGAGACAATGAGGTCACTTACACACAAAACTGATAAAATAAAGATCCTAGACGGAAATAGCACTATTTATTAAAAATAGACTATTTTTCAGAAAGACGATGTCACTTACCCACAATTATTTGAGAGGGAGCTTCCGATAAAAATTTTCGGTTCGAGAGAGAAGTTCACTGTGTTTCGACCAGAGAGAGATCTCAAAGTTTTTTTTTAGGGTGGGAGTGCTCACATCCCCTATTTAAATTCTTATAACGTATTATTATATTATTTTCTTACACTCTACCTCATTCCTGAGGTGTCGCGTTAAAAGCAAACGTTTATCGTACGAAAACCACGTCCGCTAAAGGACGCTGCCAGCTGCAAGCAGCAGGAGGCAAAAGCGGGGAAAGGAAAAAAGTAAAGGCAAAGCAAAAGTTAATTCAAAGCAAAAGTTTTTTGAAAACAGTGATGGTCCCCAAGGACCATCATACTCAAACAGAACATCACCTATTTATAAGCATATTTTCTCTTTTTTTTTTTTTTTTTTGAAATTTTAGGATTGTTACATTCTTCCCTCCTTAAAGAAATTTAGTCCTCTAAATTTGTGTACCTGATTACTGAAAAAGATAGGGGTATTTTTCTCTGATTTCGTTTTCTCGTTCCCAAGTCGACTCTTCTCTTGAATGGTACTGCCATTATACATGGACTAAAGGAATCTCCTTGTTACGCAACACTTGCACCCTTCTATCCAGTATCAAAATTGGCTGCTCAATGAAGGATAGGTCCTTTCTGATAGGTAAAGGTTCATATTTTAAGATATGGGACGGGTCGGGTTGATATTTTCGTAGTGAAGATACATGAAAGACATTATAGACATTTGCCAATTCGGGTGGTAAGGCAAGTCTATAAGCGACACCTCCGATTCTTTCCAGGATTTCAAATGGTCCGATGTAACGTGGGCTCAACTTTCCTTTTTTGCCGAATCTCATAATGCCCTTTATTGGTGAGATTTTTAGGAAAACTCGATCACCTTCCTCAAATTCAAGATCTCTCCTTCGGTTATCGGTATAACTCTTTTGCCGACACTGAGCTGTCCTGAGCCTTTCACGAATTAATGCTATTTTATCTGTGGTTATCTAGACAATTTCTGGCCCCAAAAGCTTTCTTTCACCAACCTCGTCCCAACATATGGGTGACCTGCATTTTCTTCCATACAGGGCTTCATATGGTGCCATCTGAATACTGGCTTGGAAGCTATTATTATAAGCAAACTCAATCAGGGGTAAATGGTCATCCCAGCTTCCTGTAAGGTCAATAACACAGGCCCTCAGCATATCTTCCAAGGTTTGGATGGTCCTCTCCGATTGTCCATCAGTTTGGGGGTGAAAGGCAGTACTAAAGGTGAGTCTCGTCCCCATAGCTGACTGTAGTCTAGCCCAAAATTTAGAAGTAAACCGAGTATCCCTGTCCGATACAATACTGACAGGAACTCCATGCAACCGTACTATTTCCTTAATGTACAACTGAGCCAGTCGATCCAAAGTGTACGTCGTGCGAATCGGTAGAAAGTGGGCAGGTTTGGTTAACCGGTCCACAATGACCCAAATGCTATCATGTCCTGAATTTGTTCTAGGCAAGCCAGAGACAAAATCCATAGAGATGTGCTCCCATTTCCATTCTGGCACCGGTAAAGGCTGCAACAACCCAGCAGGCCTTTGATATTCAGCTTTTACTTGCTGGCATGTTAGGCATTTAGACACAAATAGTGCTACCTCTTTTTTCATATTATTCCACCAAAAGGTTTTCTTCAGGTCCTGATACATTTTAATACTTCTGGGATGTATCGTATAACGAGAATGATGTGCTTCTTCTAAGATAGCTTTCTTTACACTCTCATCATTCGGGACACAAACCCGACCTTTGAATCTTAGCAAATCCTCACTACATATAGAGAATTCATCTCTCTTTCCTTGCTTCACCTCTTCTATAATTGTTATAAGCTGAGGGTCTTTCTTTTGTGCCAATCGAATCTGTTGGATTAATTGGGGTTCCGCCTTAATGTTGGCAATCATACTTACCACACCATTAATGGACGGAGTTGGATGCTAATCCACTATTTCCTCTAACAATCGCATTTCTTGGATCATTAGATGAGCTAAGACTCCCGTAGATTTTCTACTTAGAGCGTCGGCCACAACGTTAGCTTTTCCTGAATGATAATGGATTGTACAATCATAATCTTTTAAGAAATCCATCCATCTTATCTGCCGCATATTTAAATCCTTCTGAGAGAAAAGGTATTTCAAACTCTTATGATCCGTGTATATTACGAATTGCTCACCATATAGATAATGCCTCCATATTTTCAAAGCGAATACTATTGTAGCTAGCTCCAAATCATGAATTGGATATTTTTTCTCATATTCTTTCAACTGTCTGGATGCATATGCCACTACTTTCCCATATTGCATTAATACACAGCCCAAACCTTTATGTGAAGCATCACTATAAATCACAAATCCCCCACTCCCCTCAGGAATAGTTAAAATAGGTGCTGAAGTTAATCGAACTTTTAGTTCTTGAAAACTCTCCTCACATTCACTAGTCCACTCAAATTTGACATTTTTCTGTGTCAATCGAGTCAATGGGATTGCGATTCGAGAAAATCCTTCTATAAATTTTCTGTAATATCCTGCCAATCCCAAAAAGCTTCGAACTTCAGTCACATTACTTGGTTGTTTCCAATTAACAACGGCTTCAACCTTTGAAGGATCAACTGATAGACCTTCCTTTGATATGACATGTCCTTAAAATGTCACTTGTTCAAGCCAAAATTCACATTTACTAAGTTTGGCATACAATTTATTTTCTCTTAATATTTGCAGTACCATTCTTACATGCTGCTCATGTTCCTTCTGATTCTTGGAATAAATTAAAATATCATCGATAAATACCACAATACATTTATCCAAAAAGGGCCTAAAGATTCGATTCATCAAATCCATAAATGCAGCCGGTGCATTAGTTAATCCAAAAGGCATAACTAAAAATTCATAATGGCCATACCTTGTTCTGAAAGCTGTCTTGAGTATATCTTCACCTTTAATCTTAAGCTGATGGTATCCAGATCTAAGATCAATTTTTTAAAACACTTGTGATCCTTGTAATTGATCAAATAAATCATCAATCTTAGGTAATGGATACTTATTTTTCACTGTCACTTGGTTCAACTGTCTATAATCAATACACAATCTCATAGTCCCATCTATCTTTTTGACAAACAGTACTGGAGCACCCCAAGGTGACACACTGGGCCTGATAAAACCTTTATCTAATAATTCTTCCAATTGTTGTTTCAGTTCTTTAAGTTCTGTAGGAGCCATTCTGTAAGGTGCCTTAGAAATTGGTGCTACCCCTGGCAATAATTCAATGGAGAATTCAATTTCCCTGTCAGGCGGTAATCCTGGCAATTCTTCAGGAAAAACGTCGGGAAATTCTCGGATAACCGGAGTGGTATCCAAATTTATTTCTTCCTTCCTATCTTCTTTGATATAGGCAAGAAAGCCTTGACACCCTTTTCGAAGGAGGCGATTAGCTCGAATACAAGAGATTAAATATGATGGGGAGTCTTCTTTGACACCATTGAAGTAAAATACTGGTTGATTCGGAATACTAAAGGTAACAATTTTCCTATAACAATCAATACTTGCATGGTATGCAGAGAGCCAATCCATGCCTAAGATTACATCAAAATCTTGAATTTCCAGGAGTATTAAATCAACCAACAGTTCTTTTTCTTCGATCTTTATTACACATGATTTGTACATTATATTGGTGTTAATTGAATCTCCCATCGGTGTGGCTACCTCTAGAATGTATTCTAATTGTTCTGGTTCTATCTTTAAGTGACATGCAAAGTGTTGTGACACAAATGAATGAGTAGATCCAGGATCAATCAAAACATGAGCTACTTTTTGGAAGATAGTAAGAGTACCTTGGATCACTGATTTTGAGGCCTGAGCGTATTGCTCGGTAATCACAAATACTCTTCCCTTCATCTGAGGCTTCGGAGCTATCTCTCCCTGCTTTGGAAGCTGTTGTGTCTGTAAGCTAGGACATTGTTTAATCTGGTGTCCCAATTTTCCACATTTAAAACAGGCTCCGGTATTTCAATAACAAGGGCTTGATCCATGATTTTTCCCACATTTTCTACATGGTTCTATTGGGTTTTGAAATGGCGAGGGCCTTGGCTTCTTGTTTGGCCTTTCAAACTGTTGTCGATTAGATGATGTAGGTCTAACATGACTGTTCTGATTTTTTATCTTTTGGTAATCTTCAAAATCTTTTTCGACAATTTGGGTACGATCCACTATTTCAGCATAAGTTCTTAATTTCAAGACTGATATTCTGCTTCTAATAGCTGGCCTGAGACCCCTTTCAAATTTCTTCACCTTTCTTGCCTCATTATTAATCATATGCGGTGCAAACCTGGCCAATTCAATAAACTTGGCCTCGTACTGTGCTACTGTCTTATTTCCTTGGATTAATTCTAGAAATTCCATTTCTTTTTGCTCTCGAATAAAATCTGGGAAATACTTTTCATTAAATGCCTCTAGAAATACTTCCCAAGTCAAGGTTTTATTTTCTTTGACCAATACTCCTTTTGCCATTCGCCACCAGTGTTGTGCCTCACCTTCTATCATAAAAACTGTCAAGGCCACCTTCCTATCATCAGGACATTCCATAACCTTGAATATTTTTTCCAATTGCATAATCCATCCCTCGGCTTCCAGTGGGTTTACAACACCCTTAAAAGAAGGTGGGTTTAATTTCTTAAATTGTTCGATATTGCTCCCACCATTTCCTGTAACTGACTGCTTGGGTGGATTGTTGTTTTCCATCTGATGTTGCATTAAAGCAACCATATTTTCCAAGGCTTTGTGAATTCCTTCAATATTGGCTTCAGCTATTCTGGATCTTGACTTTATCCCGGTCTGTACACACAATAAATGTGATTTTTAAGTATATTCTTTTTTTTAAATTTCCTAAGGATTTTAAACCTATTGCTCTGATACCATAATTGTCACACCCCAAGAATTTACAGTACTGTTATTCCTGAGATGTGACAGACAAAACATATATACATCTATTGATAGGACAAATTTACAGTGGCGAGGTCTTACAAAGTAAATAAAGAAAGCTAGTACAACAACAGTATCTTCCAAGGTTGATCTTGACTATCACTCAAATTGAATCCGCAGTTATCCTGAAAAAATATTTACCATAGTTTGATGAGTTTGGCTACTCAGTAAGTGATCATCATAATCCTAAAAATAATCATGATTGAAAGATATCAATATTTTCCAAAATGAGATCTATTAACAGAAATGCATCAACAGTTTTACTTTCAATAAATGCATAATTAAGTATAATCTGAGTAATTGAAATGCTTATAACACTTTTAACGACAGTACATAATTCAATGGATTTCACAAAATACCCTACTGGCGTCCCAAGTAGGTCACCTATATACCCCATCAGCGTCCTGATGGGTCCACTTAATCCCTGCAGGTCCACTTATACCTCACCGGCGTACCAGATGAGTCCACTTAAACCCTACCGGTGTCCCAGATAGGTCCACTTATACCTCACCGGCGAACCGGATGAGTCCACTTGCATACTTAAATTATTTCTAATCTCTTTAAACATTCGAAAGCAGCAATATCATGTACTCAACATATCACTGAAACCATTAATATGAATTTCACTTAAACCATTAATAATAGTCACTCTCTATAACATTTCAAAAATAACCAATCAAATATTTTGGGCTCAAATTTAGAAAGGTCGCAGTTTGTAAAGGCATTCAGCATAATTGCCAATTTAATATGTATAGAAAAACTCTTATAAAAATTCAAGAATACGGAATTATCACAATTTATGGAATATCAATTCACAAATAAACATTTTACAACAATACTATAATCAATTGCAAAAATGTCAATTTTTAAATAATACGGCAGTCATTTGCACATGAATTTTTCAATGTCTAAATATTCAAAACAGTAGAAAGAAATATCACAATTTTACTAAAAGCAGAATTATCACAATTTTTTCTAACAATAGACAAGAAAAATAAATAAATTTATTTTTCTAATTTACAGCATTCAAAATTTCTAACATAGGTAAAATATCACAATTTTTATTAAAAAGATTATTTTTCAAGATAATGAGGTCACGTGCGCATAAAATTTATCGCGCCTAAAATTCATGATAATAAGCAGAAATAATTATTTCATTTTATTTTTAAAAAGAATGGATTATTTTTCGAGACAATGAGGTCACTTACACACAAAACTGATAAAATAAAGATCCTAGACGGAAATAGCACTATTTATTATAAATAGACTCTTTTTCAGAAAGACGATGTCACTTACCCACAATTATTTGAGAGGGAGCTTCCGATAAAAATTTTCGGTTCGAGAGAGAAGTTCACTGTGTTTCGACCAGAGAGAGATCTCAAAGTTTTGTTTTAGGGTGGGAGTGCTCACATCCCCTATTTAAATTCTTATAACGTATTATTATATTATTTTCTTACGCTCTACCTCATTCCTGAGGTGTCGCGTTAAAAGCAAACGTTTATCGTACGAAAACCACGTCCGCTAAAGGACGCTGCCAGCTGCAAGCAGCAGGAGGCAAAAGCGGGGAAAGGAAAAAAGTAAAGGCAAAGCAAAAGTTAATTCAAAGCAAAAGTTTTTTGAAAACAGTGATGGTCCCCAAGGACCATCATACTCAAACAGAACATCACCTATTTATAAGCATATTTTCTCCTTTTTTTTTTTTTTGAAATTTTAGAATTCTTACACGCGAGAAGCGCACAAGGGACAAATTTGAAATAACTTGCTACAATTGCAAGAAAAATGGCCACTATGCATGCGAATAACCTGGACCTAGAAAGGTATGAACTGATTTCCCTAGCTATGCAAATGTTTGCACTCAGGTGCTTGTTGCTTATTCACAATTTACTAGGTGGATTGTGAATTCAAGAGCAACAAGGCATATAAAAGGGCTCGAGAAGGGTTCGTTGAGCTCCAAACTTTCTCGGTTGGAAGTCAGAAGATATTCATGGGGAATTGTGCATCAGAGGATGTGCTAGGGGTTGGACCTTATCAGCTCTGATTTCAAAGTGGTCGGACCCTTATTCTCCATGACTTCCTCTATGCTCTTGGAATTAGAAAAAGTTTGCTTTCAATTCTATATCTAATTAGAGACGGTTGCTTTATCAGTTTCATGCTTAATTATGCTACCTTTACATTTCCAGATGGTTTTCACTGTTATGGTTAGATTAAGAATGACTTGTCTATTTTGGATAATGATGATGTTAATTTTTCACTTCCCTCTACCTATATGACATCGTCATCCTTTTTCACCTCTTCTATTATACACAACTCCATAATGTGGCATGCTAGGCCTGCCCATATAGGAAAAGATAAGATGATCCGATTAGTCAAAAAAGGTTTGTTGCCTTTATCCAAAATAGACATGTCTATCTGTGAACCATGTATAGTTGGAAAATCAACTAGAAAGCCATTTCTTAAGGCCAAGAGAACAATCGGTCTTCTAGATATACATTCCGACATTTGTGGTCTATTTAATGAGATGATCCATGACGGTTCCCATTATTTTATCACATTTATCGATGATTATTCTTGCTACATGTATGTATACCTAATCTCACATAAATTGTAAGCAATAGATTGCTTTCGTCGTTTTATGCTAGGGGCTGAAAATCAGTTAGACAGAAGAATTAAGGTTCTTCACACTGATCAAGGTCGTGAATACTTATCTTATCAATTTAAGAAGCTTTGTGGGAATAAGGGAATCTAAAGACAAGAGATGATGTCTTACACTCTGCAATAAAATGTGTTGCGGAAAGAAGGAATCGTACTCTGTTGAACATAGTGAGATCTATAATGGCTCACGCCAATTTCCCAATATCATTTTGGGGAATGCAATCCTTACTGCGATGTATGTCCTAAACAAAGTGCCATCAAAATCCGTTCCCAAGACCCATTATGAGTTATGGACAGGTAAAAAGCCAGATCTTTCTCATTTACGTCCTTGGGGGTCAGTTGCACATGTTCACATTCTTTCTCAATTGACAATGAAACTAGACAAGCGGTTTCTCGAGTCCATTTCTGTCAGATATTCTAAGCACTCGAAGGGATGTATTCTGTTAAAAACGTGATGGTGGCGGGATGAAGGAAATAAAATCTTGCGATGTAGATTTTATAGAGATGAAATTCCCTAACAAGAACTGGTCTCGTATGCCTGATGAGCTCTATAAAGAGACTGAATCTCAAACAGATATTGAGATAGTTCCTTCACTTCAGGGTAATAGTGAGAGTTTTCTCATGATTGTCAATGATAGTGGGAGTGAGCCATTGGTTGAAAATGAGCACATGACTCATATTGAGTCACCGACCATTCTAGAAACAACTATTGAGAGTGAGTCGCAGGTCGGACTTCGAAGGAGTCAACGTGGGAAAATTCCTCATATACACTTCGAAGTAGAGGGTCTCACATGCATTTCACTTGATGCTGATGAGCCTAGCTCATTCTAAGAGGCCTTGAATTCTCCTTTTATGGAGCAGTAGATGTTTAGTATGAAAGATGAGCTTAATTCTATGGCGCAGAATCAAGTCTGGGAACTTGTGGATCTGCCACCTAATAGAAGATCAATTGGAAACAAGTAGGGCTTGAAAATCAAGAGGAAGGCAGATAGAAATATAGATAAGTATAAAGCCCGCTTAGTGGCAAAAGGGTTCACCCAAATTGAGGGAGTGGACTACGATGAGACATTCTCCCTGGTGGTGAGAATGACCTCGATTTGCTTAATCTTAGCAATTGTCACACATATAGACTTGGAACTCTTCCAAATGGATGTGAAGACTGGTTTTCTGAATGGTGACTTGATGGAAGAGATCAATATTGAGCAACCTAAAGTTTTTATAGCCTCTAGTCTTGAGCGCAAAGTGTGCAAGCTCAAAAAGTTCATATATGGTCTTAAACAGTCATCAAGATAGTGGTATATCAAATACTATAGGGCTATAATGACTTATGGTTTTGAAATGCTTCAAGAAGACCATTGTGTATATATTAAGAAGTATAAGAAAATCATCAAGATATTGTCTTTGTATGTTAACAATATTTTGTTAGCTGGGAATGAATTGGAGTAACTTGTTGCCACGAATGAGTGGTTGTCCTCCAAATATGAGATGAAGGAGATGGGTGGCGCGAGTTACAAACTAGGTATTAAGATACATCAAAATCACTCTCAAAGTTTTCTTACTATGTCACAAAAAATATATATTCAAAGGATTCTTGATGCAAGACTCGAAACCCATAGATACTCTAGTTGAGAAATGACATACTATAAGTCTTGACATGTGTCCGCAGTCAGAAGCTGAGAGGAACAATATGTCTCGTGTTCTATATGCAAGTGCAGTTGGTAGTTTAATGTACACGATGCTCTGCACGCGTCCAGATATTGCCTATGCAGACGAGAGTAATCCAGGACAAGGTCATTGACCAGCAGTGAAGAGGACTTTTCGATACTTTCGGGGAACCTTGAGTCAAATGCTATGTTTCCACGGAATCGATTTGCGGTAAACAAGGATATAGTGATGTTGATTGGGTAGCAGACCTAAATGGGCGTAAATCGACTTCAAGTTATATCTTATTGCTAGGAGGCAGTGCATCCTCATGGTGTAGCAAGAAGCAGTCATGTGTTGCTCTCTCTACTATAAAGTCTGAATACATTGCTTGAAGTGGAGCAGTACAAGAAGCCGTATGGTTGAAAATATTCCTAAGGAACTTGGGTGTAGTCGCGACTGGTAATGAGTCTGTCACTGTATTTTGTGATAATACAACAATACTTTCTTTTGTAAAAGACCCAAAGTACTATGGAAAGTCAAAACATATTGATGTTAGATATCACTACATTCGAGACATTATTGCATACAAACAAGTGGCGTTAACTCATATTCCTATAGCTGAAATGGTGGCGGATCCCTTGACTAAAGGAATTGTCAGTGCTGCACAACGGACTCATGTAAGAACTATGGACCTCAGGATCCTATGAGTTTAGAGGATCTTGGTATACTATTATAAGAAATATGGATATTATTTTGTGTTATGATGGATTGTTTGTATACTTTAACTCATACACAGCGGAGATTATCATTTAACTTGTCGGCAGGCTAAAACACACTACTCGCACGAGCTACACTCAATATCTGGGATATTAGATGATGAGATTTACACATGGTGTATTTATTACCTCGACCAAGGGTTCGAGATGAGATTCCATAAGAGAATTGACATGATCTATTTAAATTGACGTTCCGAAGATTATGTAGCTGCAAGTAGCCAAGGATGAACATCAGGGATGTTCAGGTTGACACATTGATGTGACTGTGGGGCGCTAAACGGAGACCGGTTGCATGGCTGCAAAAAGACTATAACTTGCATGGTGTGGATTTCGACGCACATTTAATGTGATCCACCATGATGTGTGATTCATACCACATGTGTTATAATTGTAACCAAAATACCTACTCGTGTGGAAAAAGATGATCATGTTCTTTTTTGCCACCGTGCAAGGCTAATAAGTAGGTGATTCATGATGCCCTCATAGACCTTAGACTACATTAGGAAACTTTACTTCGATCATTCACTTTGACATGTACTTCTTAAGGTCAAGTATGAAACTCATTTGGGACATTGCTGAGACAATAGTTGAGGTCAAAGTAGAATAGTGTATGTTGTAAGGAAAAACCATTTGATATCACACTCTGTTTTGGAACCACAAGAAAACAATGTACATTACACGTTCATTGAAAGTAATTATGTACGAATGGGCTAAAAATCTTCTGAGCTGGGCTTATGAGGGATTAGTTGAGAACTTAGTCTGGTGTGGTCAAATTGGGTCTAGGGTAGGTGGAGCAATTTTTGTTTTGCAGGTATTGAAGAGATGAGGTATTCCATGCTAGTTGTTTGGAAACTTGGTATGGTTGTCTCTAATAGAATATTAGCTCCAGTAGGTCGCATACCGCATTATCCCTTTGTATGAAAGAATACTCACGATATACGATTGTACACAACAACTCTTACTTAAGCACGTAACCCCTCCCACATACGGAATGAGTGGGAGATGTAGACATGAGGGTGCGTCCTTAGTATGAAAGTATACTCAAATGGACCACACCCCGTCATGTTTGACTTATGTTACTATATGAATGGAGGTGGGGAGAGGTTGCACTTCTTCATGAGGGGGTTACCCTCCCATGAATGGCCCGCATCATGCACCATAAGGGTGCCCATTCATGAGGAAGTTACTCCCACATGAATGAGATGATAATTTTTCTCATTATAAAAGAGGGAGGGGTGGAGGTCTCTACATACCACAACACACACGAGAAAGGTTTGAGAGGCGTGAGAGCTACCATTGAGAGAGAAAAAGTGTGAGAGCTACCATTGAGAGAGAAAAAGTGTGTGAAAGAATGTGAGTACAATCCATCCCTCATTTAACTTCTAAGGGTAGAACCAGCCCTGAGATATAGAGTTGTGCGTGAGAGTCGAGCTCGGATTGCTCCTCAATCGCACTAGTTGGAGTATTTGTGAGCTTCCACTTCGCTTGGGATTTACGGTATGGAACAGATTTTGACAGCTCTAGTAGTTGTCGGACGGGCTTACGTGAGTTGATCATTCGTCTCCACATTCGTTCACCAAAACTATTTTGCGAGCACTCAGGTATGATACTTGATTCCTGGTTGTTTATTTTGCTTCTGCTTCAATCGTTGGACCGTATTTACCAACAATACCACCTATCTTTGGAACCGTATTTAACTTCAGACTGCTCATCCAAATTGTGATAGAATGCGGCATAGGTAAGAGAAGCCCAACTTTTTGCAATGCCCAACACCATAATTGATAAGTATATAGGCAATGTAAAAATAAATGATCAACACTCTCCTCATCTTCTTTGCGAAAAAGGCAAGCATCAACAAGAATTTTTCCCCTTTTCCTTAAATTATCAACCGTCAATATCTTTTTCTGAGATAAAACTTAGATAGACACTTGCACCTTATGAGGGATTTTCTATTTCCAAATATCCTTTAAATTTGATTGGTTCCATCTAATGCGATCATGAAGTAGAATATGATATACGAATTTAACATAATAAATGGGGTGTGGTTTCAATAATGTTGCAACCTTAAACAATCCAATTAAGGCACACCTCAAAAACTTATCATAACATGTAATTTTGGAAAAAAAGTATATATTAGGATATCTCAAAATATATTTTTGTATCTAATTATAAACCCAAAAAATGGTTAAAAGCAAGTAGATCTATAAACATTTGAAAATCTTGAAATATGGACGGTCTAGATAATGTATTGCAAGATAAACTATTTCAGGGACTCAAAATCGTTTTTTTTCATATTCATACATCTATTGCAAGATGAACTATTTCAGAGACTCAAAATCTTTTTTTTTTTTTCATATTCATACCTCTCGATATCGAAATGATCCATTAGAGGTTTTTTCAACATTAAAATCACTTTTTTCGATGGATTTTTAAGGTTCATCTGTATTTCTACATTTTAAGGTTGCTGCATGTTTTGATTCTCATAAGCCCTCATTAGCATTAGTTGAAAGATGATTATTCTCCACCATTTTGAGTAAAGGGCAAAGTTTTTATGTTTCTCCTATATCATAGAAGTTCTATCTTCCCCTTACTATCCAGCCGGTCATCTTCTCTTTGAGATGTACTTATAAAAAATATTAAAAATAATTTTTCGATAAAATATAATGCCCAAAATATCATTTGAAACTCCCAAAAGTATTTTGGTTATTTTATTTTATTAAAAATATTTTTTATATATTTTTAACTACTGCGACTTTAATAGAAGAATGGATGTCCAAAATTTGATGTGAAAATAATTTATAAAAAAAAATTAAAATAGTATTGAGATGTGACATTGTGATTGAGACAATCTTAGCTCTCCATTCAAAATGGACGGCTAAAGGGAGAATAGAACTTCTATCCTATAAAGGAACATAGAACGCTTGCCCTTAGTAAACACATATATTTTCAACTGCAATTTGAGGTATACTCCCTCTCTCTTACTTTCTCTCTCTACCCGCAGGGGATTCAACAGGAAAATTTTGTTGGGTGTCAAACAAGTCGCCAGCAACTTTGCTATTTTGTTTTGCAGTTTATCAGCGGCAATTGTTTGGAGCTCGCCACCAGAAAGAATGAAAAGGTTTTGGCGAGAGGTGAGATCGTTGCAGTATGAATGGGGAGGTCGCACGCCTGGAATGCCTCGGTCTTCTTGGCGGCTAAAGAGGAAGACCTGCAGTATTTGCTTCGAAGGAAATGAGATTTGGGAACAAAGCTTGCTTGTTTTAGAGAGAGAAAATGGTTTTAGGTTTTAGAGAGAGGAAAGGGTTTGAGGATGAAAGGGTATGGGCTTTAAGGAGTGGAACGAAAATTGGAGGATCTATGCTGGTTATAGTGAGAGAGAGTCCATGAATTCGTATATAAAAAAAAAAATCTGTGAATTCGTATCAAAAGAAAGAGAGATGGAAGAGAGGTTCTAGAAAGGGCGGGGAAGAAATGACAGAGACAGAATGTGAGAGAAAACGAGTAGAGAGAGAGGATGGGTAGAGAAAGTGAAAGAGGGCACGTAGAGAGTCAAAATGTTGCCACATGATTAATATTATTTATTATATTATATATAGTATAATATAAGATATTATATAATATATATTATAATGAATATAATATAATATATAATTTAATATTTATATATTATGTGTATGATATGAGAATTGATAATATAGAACTATCTTTTGTTTATGTATGTAAGATATTAAATGATTATCATTAATTTTGGTACGGATCTATAAAAAAATCAAGTTTTACCCTATATGATAATTTTTTTGGAGATCTGTACCAACTTTAATGATGATCTTTTAAAATCTTACGCACATAAATGGATGAGGGTCCTATAAGATCATTATTCTTATGGTATATATTATTATTTATTTAAATATTATTTATTATATTATATATTATGTATTATATTATATATAATATTATATTATATTATATCATATTAATAATATATATTAGAAATACAGACAACGACAAGATATAGAGAGATGAGAAAACACGGTTTGAAATCCTTATTATTTCTTTTTGTACTGATTTGACATGGTTTTTCCCAATCTAATCTCCACCGTCCAATAATGATCGGAGGGAATATGCTCGCCGAGTGAAAAACTGTCTAAATATTTACCCATAGATTGAATGCTTGGGATGGAAGCCTAGCTTGGGCTTTTCAAATGTTGGAGAGGTTAAAAAATCTGAATTGTAGCCAACGAATATACCCGCATATGCCGGTTTGACAGGGTTGCAGCCCATTTAAAATAAGTAAAATAAGTAATGCCTCACCTTTTAACTCTTCCAAAATTGGAATTGAAGTATTGGAAATCTTTACATTGATTATCTTCGCTTAACTATTATGATTGTCAAAAAAAAAAAAAAAAAAAAAAAATTTCAAGTGTTAAAAATAAGGTATATTGTAATAAGGTATCTATGCCATTTATTTTAACCTAAAAATAAGTGTTCATACACTTGCAACATCTGTACTATTTTTTTAGTTTTAAATTTTATTGTCAATATTAGATATTGATTTTCGAGCTTCTATGGATATTTTTATTGTAAAAAATGCTTTCCTGACAAAGATTTGAAATAAAGTGTTATTTTTATTTTCATAAAACTTAAGCATTAAAAAATCCTCATTCCCCAAAAAAAGTGATAAAAGAATAAAGGTTTAGATTCCGTTCACATGCACAATTAGATACCCAAGACCCACCCTCACTAACACTCAAAAAGCCCTTCCTTAAAATCTGCCACGCATCCCTAGCCATTCAATTCTCCATCCGCTGGGTAGCGTGATAGCAAAGTTCTTGTATAAAAAACATACAACCCCTTCAAAAGAACCAAAAAGATGTGCTGTTCTCATTGGAGCATACTGTACAATTGCTCTCTCGTGTAAAACCTAAGCTAGGACTACTTGTTAGATCCCAAATTTTGGGTGTGTAACTTTTTTATCCAAGGGACCAACCTCAAAGAAAGAAAAATTGAAATGAATGTCTCTATGAGCTTGAAAAGAATAATGTTTCAAAATTGAACAGGGCCATCCAAATTTTCAAGGACAAGATCTAAGTAGTGAAGAACCCAACAAATTATTGTTTTAAAAAGAATCCCGATTCCATAAACTTTTTTGGGAAATAACTCTTTTGACCAAGCAAGTTGATGTACAATATACTCCCACAAGAGCAAGCTATACAATATTCATACTTACTAAATAAAAGAATTCAATAAATGAAAAAGTTTATATAAGTTTGCAACCTTAAAATGTAGAACTACGGATGCACGTCAAAAATCCATCGGAAGAAGTTGTTTTAATATTGAAAAGCCCTCTAATTGAGCATCTCGACATCGAGATGTATGATTATAAAAAAAAAAATGATTTTGAGTCCTAAAAATAGTGCATCTTACAACACATTTTTTAGACCGTCTATTTTTTAAATTTTCATATGTTTATAGATCTACTTGATTTTAGCCATTTCTTGTGTTTAAAATTTATAATTAGATATAGAAATAGATTTTGAGATAATCCTAATAATTTTTTTACATCAAACTTATATGTTATGATCAAATTTGAAGGTGCGCCTTAATTGGATTGTTTAAGGTTGCAACCTTACGGAAAACACAACCTTCAATAAACACAGAGCCAAAATTAGTTAAAAAAAAAGAAAGGAAATAACCGTAATTAAAGGGATTTTTTTTGGGTAAGTAATTTAGGGCATGGTGTGCAGGGTTTGCATTTTCTTTATCAAATGAGGAAGAGAGAGAAGGGAAAGATGGGTTGTTGGGGATTGTATTGTTTTCTTCTTCTTATCCCCTCATGGGGCGTGAGGAATAAGGTATGGGCTGAGAAGGAAGGCCTCAAATTTTCACAGAATTCGGAATTGTTCAGAGTGGGAGTGTTCGCGGATCTTCATTTTGGGGAAGACGCATGGACAGATTGGGGGCCCTCTCAAGACATTGCCTCCAAACGGGTCATGTCCAACGTCCTCAATGCAGAAAAGCCCGGTAACAATTTCCTCTTTTTTTTCTTTCTGATACTGATAAATTATCTCTCTCTCTCTTGAATGTTTAAGAGCATGGTTTTATTATTTCCTTTCTCTCTCTAAGACCATTTTGCAGAAAGATGGATAGTATAAATAGCGATGGCGAAATTTAGATGAAATTCTTATGCTACATGCTTTTGGTTTCAATTCCTATTATTTGCAGAGGGTATTTAATCACATAAAAAGCGCCTTTCAATTGTGTTTTCCACAGGTTGGACTGGCAACAGGCTGGGTTGGAGCCATTGTTAAAAAAACCGGGTGATCTAACTGGTGGCCACCCGGTTAGGTCGTGGTTCCGAGCGGTTTCAGTGTTTGGCTCGTATTTTAAAAATAAAAATTCAAAAAAATGTTTAAAATCCCAAAAATAAAGAATTTGATTTGTAATATATTTTTTAATATTTTTTACATTATGGTAAATATTAAAAATTATTTGGTCATTAATGCTTACTTTTAAATTCCATTTTTTTTATTAATTTTCAATTTCATTTAAATACGTTTTGTTTTAATTATTTTTTATATGCTTTTTATATTTGAGTAGATTTTTTTTTACACCTCTTTGATTTTTTTCAACAATTTTTTGGCCACTTGGGACTTGCTCGATTAGAACAGTTGGTGAATCTGCCGGTTTACCAATTAAGCCGATTAAACTGCTCCCAGCCCATGTCCGGTTAAGTATTTCGGTTCCATTTTACGAACACTGGTTTGAGCCAAGCTAGACTTGGCCAAGGTCAAGAGGTTCGGCTAGGATTAGGTTGAAGGGCCTTCACCAAAGCCTGGCATAGGGCCTTCATTAAGTGGCCGGGCCAGTCCTAGCCCCATAGAATTTAACTAAGGAACCACAAAAAACAAAAAGAGTGGATAGGCGAGTAGTGGTCCCAGGCCCAGGCCGGGCTTGAGGGAGTTTTTAAGGGCTAGGCTGCCCGTTCAGTTGCTATTAGTATTTTATTATAGTATAGTACTATTGTATAGTTCAAAATCAAGAAAAAAAAAAGTTTGTGGATTTTAGTCATTGAATGAAGAGTGGTGTGTGAAAAGAGTGGTATTAATATAAAAACACTTTCATGCCTTTTATTAATGGAACAAAAAAAAGAGTATGGACATATATGCGGAGCATACAAAGCATACCACATACGTGTGTGTGAGAGGGTGCAAGGGCGCATTGGTTTAACTTTGCATTTCGTACACTGATATCGGTTCAACTTTGCATTTCACACACTCGTATCAATACTATAGTTCAACTTTGCATTTCGTACACTCATATCAGCGCCATGGTTCAATTTTGCATTTCGCATACTCATATCAGTGCCATGGTTTGACTTTGCACTTTACAAACTCATATCAATGCCTGAGATAACAGTTGGTTCAACTTTGAACTTTACAAACTCGCATCAGCCTGAGATAACCATTGGAACTCGCATCAGTGCTTGAGATAACCGTTGGATGGAGACAGTTGGGTCACATGTAATGTGGATTTTTTACTCCGTACCTCCTTTTTACTATTTCAAATTTTCTCTTTCTCAATATTTTCTTATTGACTTTATCTCTCTAAAAATAAAAAAATGGGCCACTTTCCCTCTTTAAATTCAGACAAATCTGGTGGTATGTAAATTTGCCCATACTGTACAAAATTAGGCTAGTGAGTATTATCAGTGACCTTCTATTTACTATTCGGAGCATTGATTTATCTGGGTTATATTTTGGACGCTATTATTCTACAGTACGGAGGTAAATTGCAGTATTGAGAGAGCGCAAGCATGAATTCCATCAAAGTTATGAATCAAGATTTTGTAATATGCGATCAGTTTCGTGAGACAAAATTATGCCAGAGTTGTGATCCCAAATGAAGAAGTGGACCATTATATATATGAGGGTCATACTCTCAACACACTTACCGAGCCAATCTATGAAATGAATTGCTCGGTGGCATCGGTGAGCGAACTTTAGCAAATGTTGGAGACAAAGTACTCAATGGAAGAATCGGGTAATCAATGTTTCTTACTTTCGAATTATTTGGAGTTTAAGTTCACCGTTAACAAAGTAATACTCAACTTAGTATATGAGTTGCAACTTGTGGTAAGTGAACTCAAAGTTTGTGGTATTGAACTTCATGAAGTATTTCAAGTAAGGATTATTATTCATAAGTTATCCCCGCTTTAAAAGAATAATAAAAGAAGATGAAACACAAAAAGGTTGATATTGATTTAGTTCAACTTCAATGAACTCTTCGCATAGAGAAAGAGTTTTGGATTTGAGAAAAGAAAGGGGAAGTAATGGAATATAATTCTAAAACTAATCTTGTAGAGCAAAAGTCAAAGGACATGGCTCAAAACACTGAAAGGCCCTTCTCTTTTAAGAATCAAAAGGACAGATCAAAAATCCAAAAAGAAGAAGGGTGTTTTCTTTGTCTATGGAGAAACCGGCCACTATTCAAAGGAATGTCCACACCGCAGAAGGCCTCAAAACCCTCAATGTCAAGTAAACAAAACCACTCATGAGAATTTGGTTCCAAAGGTCACTAAAATTAATATGGTTGATAACGAGGAAGGTTGGTGGATAGACGCTGATGCTACCATCGATGTGACCAATAACTGGAATTTCTTTAAGACATATGAACCAGCGGTAGATGGGAATTAAGTTCAATTGGGAACTCAAGCACTCATAGCGGGACAATTGAATTTGACGTTCAATTTGGGAAAATATTGACTTTAAAAAATGTGTACTATATACTTAGACATGAGAAAAATTTGGTGTCAGGATATTTGTTGAATAAAAAGGGATTCAAAATGATCATTGGATTTGACAAGATTATTTTTTACTAAAATTGCTCTCTTGTGGGGAGGGGATGTAATGGAATGTTCAAACTTTATTAGATAAATGAAATAAAGAATATTTTTGTTGAAATTGTGAGTTCTTTTCTATGGCATGCTAGATTACGATATTTAAATTTTACTGCAATAAAATTTGTTTTAAAGGTAGGCCTTATTTCTAGTTGTGATGATATATCTAATGAAAAGTGTGAGTCTTGTGTACAAGCAAAAATTACTAGAAAACACTTTTAGTAGAAAGAAATATTGAATTGTTAGGACTCATACAGAGTGATATATGTGAATTAAATAATATTTTCACAAGAGGTGGAAAAAGCTATTTTATTACTTTCATAGATGATTTTTCACGTTATACATATATTTATTTGTTAATAAGAAAATAAAGATATTGAGATGTGATAGTGGTGGATAATACTTATCTAATAAATTAATTTTTTTTGGTGAAAATAATGAAATAATCCATCAAGTTACTGCTCCATATAGCCATCAACAAAATGAATTTTTTTTTGGTAGTTCAATTGTAGGAATAAGCTTGAGATCTAGTATTGCTAAAGTCATTAGCTAACTACTTAAGTCCAAACCCCAATTCCTAACAACAAAATGGTTTGTAGAAAGAAAAATAGAACATTGGTGGAAATGGTTAATTTCATGTTAATAAATTGAGGTTTAATTCTAAATTTATGAAGTGAAGCCTGGTTATTGGCTTGTGTGATAATTAATAGAATTCCATATATAAAAAGTTAATAAAACCCCATATAGGTTATGGTTTATTAAAAAAACCTTCTTTAAAGTTTCTCAAAGTATAGGGATGTCTAGCATATGTGAGGCTCGTTGATCTTATAAGACATAAACTTGGACCTAGAGCCACTAAGTGTATATTTTTAAGATATGCTCAAAAAGTAAAGCATAGAGGTTTTTAGAACTTAGTACAAATACAACAATAGGATCAAGTGATGGAGAGTTCTTTAAAAATCCAACGCATAAAATGAACCTGAAAATACTAATGTTCTACCGACGGGTGAATAATTAATAATATTAGATTCACCAAATTTTTATACAATATGGTGAAGAATTAATAAGATTAGATTCACCAATTAACCTGAAAATGCTAATGCATACAATGGTAAATTCAGACACATTACATCCAGACATAACTTCATACAAAAATTAATAAAAGATGGAGTGGTGAGTCTAGAATTTGTGAAGTCAAAGGAAAATTTAGTCAATTCCTTGACAAAAGGCCTTGCAAGGAATGACATTGCAAAATGTCAAGGAGAGTGAGGCTAGAGTCTATAAAGTAATTATTTATAGTAAAACCCAACCAAATAACTTGTAACCTCAAGATTTTAGGTCAAATGTGGTAATAACAAGTTGTATGCATGATTAATTTGATTACTAGAGGAATAATTATTTGAACACCCATTCTAATAAAGTCTATACGTTGGATAAGTCTAGTAATGAGGCTAGAGTCTATAAAGTAATTATTTATAGTAAAACCCAACCAAATAACTTGTAACCTCAAGATTTTAGGTCAAATGTGGTAATAACAAGTTGTATGCATGATTAATTTGATTACTAGAGGAATAATTATTTGAACACCCATTCTAATAAAGTCTATACGTTGGATAAGTCTAGTAATGACCTGTATGTTGGTGGGTTGAGTTAAGCTTTGAATGATGGTTATGGATTTTTTATAAGTCAGAGTGTTTTAAATACGGGGCACTCTTGATAGATACACATATATAAGTGTGGAAGTGATGCTGCTTCCTCTGAGATGGGATTCGTCTCTAGAGTACTTATAAAATTGAAATACATGCACAAAGGCCCAAAATGTGCCGGCACTAAAAGACACTGAAATTGTATGATATTTGCGAGTTATACTACTGGTTTGTTAGATAACTTATGTGGTTTAAGGCTATAAGCTACCATGGAATTTGATGGATTTTATAGTAGTGTGTACTCTAAGTGAATGTTCAAATCAAAAGATATTTTCAATGTATGCAAATATCATACAATTACCTATTATTTTTTATATTATTTTAAAATGGTTGAGGAAGTGCTAGTATTTTAATATAGTAAAATACTATTGCATATTTCAAAATAATATACTTGTGTCATTTTCTTAAGTTTTAAATAAATAGAAAGAGAAAGTAGTGCGTTTTAGTCCCACATTGAAGAGTGGAGTGTGAAAATTGAAGAGTGGAGTGTGAAAAATGTAGTGTTATCATACCTCATGTTCATAGAACAAAGGAGAGAGTACGAGAATTTATTCAGAGCACACTAAGTGTGTGACATGCGGGCGAGGGCGAGGGTAAAAGGGCGCTCAATAGTGTACTTCACATGCTCGCATCAACACATGAGGTGCCCCTCGCTCGAGCATATATAGGATTCCGGCTTGAGGCTCACATTTTGCATGACATTGCCTGCACGTGTACGTGGAGGGAGATACGACAATTAGCCTTTGCGATAAAGGGCATGTTCACAGATTCAACAGTTGAAAACCATTGGATGGTGACTATTGGAAATCCAACAATCACGTCACGTCATGTCCACTTCGCATGCTCGCATCAGCATATGAGGTGCCCCTCGCTCGAGATGCATACAATTCTGGCTCAAGGCTCAGTCGAATTTTGCGTGACACTACTCATTCCCGCACGTGTGTGTGGAGGGAGATACAACAACTAGCCGTTGCAATAAAGGGCATGTTCACATATTCAACGGTTGATAATTATTGGATGGTGACTGTTGGAAACTCAACAATCACGTCATGTGAACATTATTGACTGTTCATATGAACATCCACTATTTACTCTTTAAAAAAGACTTTTTACTGTTTTTTTGAGCCACCTTTTTATGATTTCAAACCACTTTCTGTCTCTAAATTCAGGAAACTCTGATGCTAAATAGTACAAAATTAGAGGAGTATCATGAGCGAACTTCTGTTTACAGATATCCCAAGTACTAATTTGTGTGGGTTACCTTCCACACATTGTTATTCTACTGTGTAGGGGCAAATTACAGTTCGCTGTGAATAGAAAAATTCATTTTAGTATTATTTTTTCTTTCATTCTTTTCTTATAACACATTCTACCCCCATTTCACCTCCTTTCGCAAGATGACATTGAAAGTGTGGAACGTGGAGACTAAGAAATAGTGATCAGGGACTACGACCACAATCAAATGCCTTGAGGAATTTAGTTCCTGTCGCAGATTAGTAAAAATTTAATAATTTCAAAATTTCAAAGTTTTAGAGAAAATCTATTTTAAATTTTTTAGAGAGAGAACTATATCAAATTGTAAGTTTTAGAGACAAAAATTATCTAAAAATTTTTTAGAAGAAAAAACTATCAAATTTCTAGTTTTAGTAGGACAAACTATCTCAAAATATTTTAGAGAGAGAAACTATCTCAAATTTTTTAAAAAGAGAAGCTGTCTCAAAGCTTTTAGAAAGAGAAGTTACCTCAAATTTCAAATTTTCAGCGAGAAATTATCTCAAATTTAGAGAGATATACTATCTTCAATTTTTAGAGAGAGGAACTATATCAAATTTCAGATTTTTAGAGAGAGAAAGTATCTTAAATTTTTAGAATGAGAAACTATCTTAAAGTTCTTAGAGAGAGAAGCTATTTCAAATTGCAAATTTTTAGATAGAGAAAGTATCTCAAAACTTTTAGAGAGAGAAACTATCTTGAATGTTAAGTTTTAGAAGGCAACTATCTCAAAATTTTTATAGATAGAAACTATCTCAAAATTTTTAAAGAGAGAAACTATCTCAACGGTTTTTAAAAAAAAATAGCTATCTCAAATTTCAAAATTTAAGATAGAGAAATTATTTCAAAATTTCTCGAGGGACATACTATCTCAAATTTTAAGTTTTAGATGAGCAACTATACCAAAGGGTGAAACTATTTAGAAAATTTTAGATAGAGAAACTATCTCAACTTTAACTTTATACATGGGATATTTTTGTCATAAAAAAGAATTTTTTTATTTAAGAGGTGTATGCAAAAATAAATAATATTGGGTTCAAGTATCCTATAATCTATTTATATTTTTTTGTTCATGTTGTATTCTCTCTCTGTCCTATCAGTTTCTAAGTGTGTTTACCAAATATGGGGAAAAGGAGGCTTGAATGATTGTTTCCCGGCCGATTGTAGGAACATGTATGTATTTTCTTGTAAATGTTTTTCTGTCAAACTATTTCATGCGAATCAATCAAAACTTAAATTTTTTTTTTGTTTTCATTTTTTTTATTATCACTCTAAAGTTAGTGATATTTATGATGAGATACTTGTTCTCTATATTAGAATGTTTTGTGGGTGATGCAGATTTGGTGGTTTATTTGGGAGATTTGGTGACTGCAAATAATGTGCCCATTTCCAATGCAAGTGCTTATTGGGAAGAGGCCATCTCTCCTACAAGGGAGAGGGGCATCCCATGGGCATCCATATTTGGGAACCATGATGATATGCCCTTCGAATGGCCCACTCAATGGTTTTCCACATCAGGGATGCCTCCCATACAATGTCCACATAAATGCCTACATTTGCCATCGTCAGGTGGAGTCCCTCACTTTCTCCTGCATAATCAAATGTGGTGTACAGCTCTCTTTTTTGGTCAATGCTCATTTATCATCTTCATTATCATCAAAGCTTTTTTTTAATTATTTGGGTTGGTTATACGAACCCCGATCAATGCTCATCACTGAACTTAATTTTTATATCAAATTTCCTCACAACTTTCTTGCGCATTACATTACAATTAGGAGTCTAAAATTTCCTCACGATTTTCTTGAGCAATACATTACATTTAGGAGTTTAAAATATTAAAAATGATAATAGACTAATTGGTATTGGAAATAGGAGTTAGCTTTTTTTTTTGGTTATGAGCCCTTATCCATTTTTTAAATCATTAGTGGTTTTTTAAAGTGTTAGGTGAGAATAAAAGCCTAGACTTTAGTCTAAATGGCACAAGTAGTGCTACCACCATGACCTCAACCCCATTCTCAAGTAAGAGTCTAGTTAAAATTAGAAAATGATATTAGAAATAAATAAATAAATAAATAAATTATAATAAGCTCTCTCATTCTTTTAATTTTCAATGACTACATATTGCTGGGGCTTGTAGGTTGGGAACTGTAATTTGTGTGGAATTTGAGACAATCGTTGATCATTAAGATGAATTATGGGAAGCAGTGCCAGCCTAGGAAGCTAGGTATACAATATATCGGGTCCAAATACATATTTAAAAATATGAAAAATAAATAAAAAATAATTATAAAAAACACTAGCACAATGATTAGAAATACTTCTTTATAAGATTCTATTACTTTTTAAAAGCATTTTGGAACTTTCGTATTTTCCTTTTTTTAAAAACTTTTATGAAATATTCAATGTATAAATCCACTTTTCAAGTAACCTCTTTTATAAAAGTTTTCCATCTTATTTAATCTCCTAATGATTTTATTAATCATTTTAACTTTTTTGGATTTTTAAAGATTTTTTGGATAGTTTTCTTTAATTTTTAGCCTTTTTTTTTTTTTTTTTTTACAGTGCAACTGACTTAGCTCAGCCAATTGCATAATACATTTGCCGATTCGATTTTCTGTACACTGATGGGAAGCTTTTTTCTTTTAAGGCATATACAGGTGATAGTGGCTGCTACTTTCAAGGAACAACTCGTAAAGAACTGATGGAAAATGATTCTTGTAACCCTCAATCTATGTCCTCTAGTGGTCCTCATAGCCTTTGGCCTAGTGTATCAAACTATGCATTGCCAGTTGAATCGTCAAGAAAGCCAGGTTTAGTAGTTGCCCTCCTATATTTCCTAGATTCAGGAGGTGGCACCTATCCTGAGATCGTCTCTTTTGCGCAAGCAACATGGTTTGAACAGATATCTCAAAAGCTCAATCCTGATTTAAGGTAATCAATGTCTCTCTTTTCACATATTTTTTTTTTTTTTTCGGTAAATCAATGGGGGAGAAGGCCCTCTACCCGTTTTTTATTAATAAAAAGTGAGAAAAAAATACAGCCCACTATTTTACAACCTTGTAATAGGGGACTTGTGCCAAGTCTCTCTGTTCACTTTGCTAGCATTTTTCTCGCTCCTTTTTCCCCTTGATTTTGTCTCCAAGCAAAGCATTAGTACATCTATACAGAAAAAGAAAGGCTTATTTATTGAAAATTTCTTATAGATAAGAAGAAAATATAAAGCCGCAAATAAAAAAATGTGATTCATTAAATTGAGACTTTTCTTTTCCAAAAACATGAGCAGATAGTAAGGATGGCAACAGGCCCACATGGCTAGTTCAGGCCCGGCCCAATTAGGGTTGGCGAGCTGGGCTGGGCCAAAAAACATAAAGAAAAAAAAAGAAATATAAGTAAATAAAAAAGAGGGATGGACCAAGCCGGGCCGGCACTAGCCCTAGCCCAGCCCTCGGGCCATAGATTTTTGCATGGGCCCTACTTTTTTAGGTTGGGGCCAGGCCGTTTGGTCCATTGTGAGTCCTAACAGATTACTTTTTTTGTTTTTTTTGTTTTTTCTGGAGAAGCCCATCCGAAGAAGCTTTGATTACACGTATGTTGCTTCAAAAGCAAAGAGGTGATGGAAAGATAAGAGAAAAAGAAAGATGAATAACATTCGTTGTTTGTGTGATTACTTGAACAGGATTCCAGAAATTGTTTTTTGGCACATACCAAGTAAAGCTTATAAAAAAGTCGCTCCTCGCTGGGGAATCCGAAAGCCTTGCATTGGTTCTATCAACCTCGAAAAGGTTGCATCTCAAGAGGCAGAGATGGGCATGATGGATGTAATTGCGAAAAGGCCATCAGTTAAGGTGTGTGAGCCAATCTTCTAAAGCTCCTCATGGCCAAGTTACTAGGCGCTACCTTCGCCAAGTATGAGTGTACGCTACAACCAAAAAGAATACAAATAAATAAATCGAGTGTAAAAAGTTCAAAAAAGAAAAGATACAAAAAATTGTAAAAAATAGTTCAACATCGAGAAAATTAAAAGAGATAATATAAATCATTAGAAGAATAAAATTGATAAAAGAAAAACATATAAAAGATTTATACTTTGAATATTTCAAAAAGAAAAAAAATTTATAAAGAGAGGCACGCCTTCATAACTCTACAAAAAATGATTGTTACGATATTGACACCTTTAGATTGATCATCTTGACGTCACGATGTGTGGATCTAAGAAAGCAAAAAAAAAAAATAAATAAATGATTTCCACCGTTGAAAATAGGATAATCTTATTTGGATAAATCTATTTTCAAGATTTTTCAATATTTATAGATCTTTTTTATTTGCACTATTTTTAGAGCTTTAAATTTCGCAATTATGGATAAAAACAATATTTTTAGGCCATCACAAAGTTTTCCGGCGCCAAAACATCATCTTGTAGTATAATTCAGAGGCGTGCCGTACTTGGAATTGGATGACTTATAACTACAACCTATGAAAATATTAAAAAAAGACAGAATATGAATGTTTCGAGATCATTTTAAAAACTTATCGAAATCATCTAAAAACGTGTTTCTAACTAATATATTGTTGTTTTGCATATTTTTTTGAATTTTTGACAATATTTTTATAAATGTTTATGTCATTTCTTATCTTTTATGAGTTACCCTTGAACTCAGCCCTACTCGGCTGAGCTTGAGTGGACCTAACCGACTCTTGCTACACTTGTGTAACCATACTCACAATCACTGTTCATCCTGCTGTTACTTTGTTAGACTATCCTCGACTCTCTTCGATAAGGATCAAACAATTTTTTGAAAAAGATAACAAGAAAAACTAGTAAATTCCCTCTTCCATGAGGGCAACCTCAATTTCCAGCAAGAAAAAAGAGAGTATTTTTCATTGACTAACTCTTTGAAATCTGCGTACAACCCTTTTGTCCCCTCTCTACAACTATCAAATCTTCTTAAAATCATGTTAGCAACTATTAAGGAAACTACCCTAACAAATAGCTCTACCACAATAACAAGTAATTAATTGAATTAATTCAATCTAACTTGACTCTTATCATTTAGGCCTTGATGCTTATTCAAAATAAGAAACCGACTGACTCCTACTATTTGGGTCCCGATGCATATTCAACATTAACGAACACCTAACATTCATGTCCCTTTGAATCAACTTTGTTCTCAAGGTTGAAAGTGTGGATACTTCTCTTTTAGCGGGTGCCAAATTTCTCATGTTGCATCAGCAGGGTCCATGTTAGACCATTGCACTAAGACTTTTGCCACAGCTCTTTTTCTTCGGTTAACTAGCGTGTAGTCCAAGATTGCAATATGCTCAAGCTTGAATGTTCCGTCTTCATCGGTCTCAGGCAAGCTGGCATGCATAACAACTCGAATGCCTAACGTCTTTTTGAGACAGGATACATGAAACACTGGGTGCACATGAGATCCATCGGGCAGTTGCAACTTGTATGCCGCCTTCCCAATTCATTGAATGGCAAGAAAGGGTCATAATATCTTGGAGTTAGCTTCATGGCATGGCGAACTGCCACAGTGGAATGTTGATAAGGTTGTAAATGAAGATATACTAGGTCTCCAACCTCAAATTCGCGTTCTGGCGGTAGCCCCATAAGTTTCACAAAGATGTCTTCATACTCGGACAAGAGTGCATGCATTTCAGAATTGACAACCCCTTCATTTTCAGCAGTCAAAGAAAAAAGCTGATCCAACACTCCTTTCTCCCCCTTATTAATGGGCTTGCCCATGCAAGATGGATCAACAAGGTGTACTGCACCCTTCTGAGCCCCACGTAAGTAAACTCCATCTGTAGTCATGAGAAGTCCCATAGTATGGGGTCCAATGTTTTAGCCACTGTACTCCTAAGACTAAATCACATCCGCCGAGTGGGAGCAGCCGCACATCAACTTGGAAAGTGGTGCCCTGCATTACTCATTTGAGATCCTTGCAGATCGTGTTGCTAATCAGTTTGCCACCATCAGCTATGGATACATCCAAGGGAAGGACAACATGCATTAGACAACCGGTTCTTTTGGCAACTTCAGGGTCTAGAAAATTGTGCGTGCTTCCTAAATCTATAAGAACAACAAATTGTTATCGTTTGATGAAACCCCGCACTCTCATGGTTTGGGTTGAATTTGACCTAGATATGACATTCACGAAACAATTGGGTCCTTCTCATTATCAGTGTGGTCATCTTCTTGCTCAACATCAGCCTTATCACCACTTTCATGGACAGTCTCGACATCTATGACATCAAGTAAGTATATCGGTTGCCCTTTGCAGTGGTGGCCCGGGGCATACTTTTCATCACAATTGTAGTATAGGCCCCGGTCCTTTCGCTCTGTCAACTTAGCCAGTGAGAGCCATTTGATCGGTGGAAGCCCCATCAAACACTTTTGGGATGTCGGTGTTTTCCAGTGGGGCATTAGTTTTGGCCTTCCCAAACCGTTGGCGCCGGTTTAAGATATCAGCATGCTCTTCTTGTAGTAGCGCCAAGCCGATAGCTTGCGTGACGTTTGTAGGCCGAAACATTTGCATTCCTCCGTAGGTCCTCCCTAAGTCCACTGATAAAATAACTAACATAGAAGTCATCGGGAAGTCCCATTGTCTTGTTTACCAGTTGCTCGAATTGTTCTTGGTAGGCACTAGCCGTGGTGGTTTGTTTTAGCTTGCAAAGCACACTAGCAAAATCTTCGTAAGGAGTAGGCCCAAACCTTAAACACATAGCACTGACAAACTCGCTCCATGGTACCTATCCAGTAGTCTTCTTGAACTATTGGTACCATTGGATTGCCTTCCTCTCTATATGGATGGAGACCAGAGCCACTTTCTAGCCTTCTGGGGTGTTGTTATAATAAAAAAACTACTCCACCCTAACTACCCATCCGAAGGGTTCCTCTCCATCAAACCTTGGAAAATCAACTTTCATATACCTTGTTGGGACTGTTCCAGCAGTTGTCATCATTCACAATGGTGTAGCCATATTCAAGTCCCCCATGTTAGATTGATGATTGGCTAGAGATGCTGACAATGCATCATATTTGAGAATGATGGCAGCCACCAGCTGCCGAATTTCTTGGAGAGCCTCACCATGCTTCTCATTGTTCTCTCTGATTTGTTTGAGCTCCATCTCAAAGCTCTTGGCCCCTTATTATCTAGTTATATTTGCCATGATTTCTCACCGCAGGTTCAAGGTTTGCTTTGATACCAAATGATAAGGATCAAGTCATTTTTTGAAGAAGACAACAAAAAAAACCAGTAAAATCCCTCTTCCAGGAGGGCAACCTCAATTTCCAAAAGAAAGAATAGAGTATTTTTTATTGACTAACTCTTTGAAATCTGAGTACAAACCTCTTGTCGCCTCTCTACAACTGTCAAATCTTCCTAAAATTCAGTTAACAACTATTAAGGAAACTATCCTAACAAATTGCTCTACCACAATAACAACTAACTAATTGAATTAATTCAAAATAAAAAACTAACTTGACTCCTACCTTTTTAGCCTTGATGCTTATTCAAAATAAGAAATTGACCAACTCCTACATGTTATACATTATTTTTGGCATACTTGTATCCCCGGGGCGCATAAAGAGAGAGCTGGTAGTAACCTGGTCCCGTCGGTGCTTAAGATGTCGCCAGACCATGGGAACACTGCAGTAATAAACGTAAAAGTGGGCGACCTTTGAAGAAGTGTCAAAATTGCCACAAATTGAATGAGAGGGTAGTTTTGGATACCCTAAGGACACCCACAAAGTTTCATCACGTTCTGATGATTTTTGATATGATTAGGGCGAACCTTGGTTCTCAAATCCAGGTCTTTACAAGCTGAAAATGAATCCTATAACTATAGCCTTATTTTATGGGTCTCAAAATAATATTAGACTACCACTATTAGATTTGGAATGTCGAAAAACCCCAGGTATCAAATTTATGCTCAATCGGACCCTCCAAGACCATTCTGGAGCTAACTTACCATAAAATGATGGGTTTTACACTATTGCAGTTGCAACTTTGGTAGCTAGTTTCCATTTATGTAAACTATGTTTTTTCATTTCGGGATGATTTTCATATACTCATAACTTGCTCGTTTTGAGTCCAATTAAACTCAAATTCGGACACGAGCTAGATCTCGAAGATCCGCTCGTTTTGACATATAGCACGTGTCATGTCATGGCCCGAAATAAGATAATTTCTGGAGAGAATATGTGCTCAAAATATGAAAGTTCAAATTTTATAGAGAAGAACATCCAATTCTTTGAGAGGTCAAAGCTCAAGATCCCGATGTTGGATCGTTACAAGTATGGGTTCGTTGTGATTGTACTTCGAAGAGCTATAGTTTGATATAATTTTAGTATGTGATTGAAGGCCCGATGACACGAATTTTGAGGTCGAAAATGACATACTTTTATGGTTGCAAAATTCCCATTTTCTAGCGACTTCCCAAAATTAGAACATGCTCAAATGGAGACCAAAATGGATGAAATTTATCGCAAAATGATCGTGATAGTATCCTCTTCAATTTGTGATCAAAATGAATACTTGGAATGTCCTAGATTGTGCCAGATTGGTGGTCGAAGAATCACAAGTTTATGAAACTCAGCCGGATTTTGGGTTGTTTCTTAAAAATCCGTTTTAAGACGATCAAAGGATATCAAAACGTGTGCAATAATAGTTCAAGCATCGATTATAGGACGATTGATCGCCCAAATTACCATTGTAAATGTCTAAAATAGCTTCCGATGTTTAGCAATGGCAAGAGGCCCCTAATGGAGGGATCGTTTTGTCATTTGTTGAAAAGTGCTTAGGGGTATTTTGGTCATTTGGTCCAAAAACGGGATTAATATTTTAATTCATAAAATGTGTATTTTTTTACAATTTCCAACACCCTCCAAATCAAATATCAAGGTACTCTGTCAAAAGCTTTCTCTATATTAATAAAGTCCATGTGGAAGTCTTTTCCTTTGCCCCAAACTTCTCAATCAGTTGTTTAAGTAGGAAAATAGCCTCCATTGTTGACCTTCCTGTTATAAAATCAAATTAGTTTTCAGAGACACTCATGCGTTAGTTGCTGCTCAATCACTCTCTCCCAGGGCTTCATAGCATGGCTATTATTATGGAAAAAAAAAGTCATTCTTTTACAATAAAATAAAATAATAAATTTACATTATTTGTCCATTATATTATTTTTTTTTCCTTTTTCCTCAAGGAAAAGTATGCAACGAGATAATTTACATTTGATACAAAGAGGTCACAATCACCATCAACCATTAGATTTGAAATTATATGGTTGATTATGTGTCATTGTTTACGCATAAAGTTCCAAATAAAACTTTTCGAATGTTGTGATACATTTTCGTTTATTGTATTTCACATATTATGATTAAAAGTGATTCTGATCTCGTTGTATAAAAAATAAATGGTCTCATAGTATACAATCCCAAACAATATCTCTTTTTAAAACTTTTTCCACATTATGTTTTAATGTTAGTTTTTCTGATAGCTACGTGGTTTTCTTTTGCTCAGTAGGATATCTTTTCTTTAGCACCTTTTTAAGAGAAAATTACATCCATGCCATTTTATTTAACTATTATTACCTGATGGTCCCAAAATATGCGATATTTATGCACATGTCTTTGCCCCCAAATTTTTTTTATCTTTTTTCAAGTTTGCCATTGGTTGATGTTTTAAACATCGGACTCTATATTAAATTTTTTTTTTTTTTTTATATATTCATAGATCATCTTCAATGTCAAAAATATTGAACCGCATAATTTGTAAAGCGATTTGATATTTCAAACATTGTTAAAAAAATGAAGTTTAAAAGCAATAGGATGTTTGAAACATTGTGTAGTATTTTGAAACTTCAATGATTTCCCCTAGCTAATCTTTCGTTGAAAGAATGAAATACGACAAAATCTCATTTTCAAAAGAGAAAAAGAACTATGTTAGTTCTCTCTATTAACCCCATTAGGATGGACAAAAAATGTCATCCATAAAAATTGGAACATTTGGAAAGAGTTGAAATATTTATTTCAAAATATATATTTCAAGATACCGTAGGTGAGAAAAGATATAAGAACTTATGACCTCACTGAAGGTATTAATAGAGAAGAATGGCATACCAGAATTCATGTAGTTGACCATAAATAGTTTGAGAAAAGATTATGATGATGATGACTACTGTTGTATTATCTTATTCTAATTTATTCTCATTTTCTTTTTTGTTTTTTTTTTGGGTTAAAAGATTCTCATCATTTTGAGCTTCATTGTTTGTATATTGAGGTTTCAAAATGTAGTTCAATGTTTCATCAGACCGTCTTCAAACGAAATTTTTTTTTTAAAGCAGTCCAATATTTTGAATATCAGATTGACTAAAAGGTGGGACTTCCCTAAATATTTGATGGTTTGATGTTTTTGGCATCAAACCGACCTATGAATATTATAAAAAAAAAATGCACTTAATATGCGGTCCGGTGTTTAAAATATCACACAGAGGTGGAAAAAGATAAAAAATTGGGGGGAAAAGGATCTCTGTACAAATATCACATATTTTTGGATCATCATGTAACAACGGTAAAATAATAGTATGGACATTCTTTTCCCCCAAAATTATAAGGATGTGGTTAGCATACGGCCAAGCCCGCACATGTACAAATGCAAGCTTGGCAATAAATATATTTTTTAGATGTAACTTGATCCCAATTCTTAGGAAATATATAATCTTTAACATGGAGATCATGAATATGAAAAAATAAATAAAATTTGAAAACTACAAATAATAACTGTTGAGTTTATGTGGCTTTTAACGGACTTATGAGTGCTTAGAAAATAAAATGATATAGTGGAACATGAACTCAATGGGAGTGTGGTCCCTTGTGGACCATACTAAACAAATAATGGTTTGCTGATACCGATCTTTGCTTAACGATCTAGGCCAGTCGGTTCGAAAAAATCCATGTTACCTGGGTATGAAGAACAAACCGATGAGGGTTTATGAGTTAGCCCTTGATAAGGTCGAATGACATGCCCGGATGAGTGAGCCGAAGGACTGTGTGACCCTTGTGTGTGATGGTGGCCTGCTGAGGCAGGGGCCAAAACCTCATCCATGTTCCATCACAGGACATGCATATTGATAGATTGTTCGGGAAAGCAAGATATCCACATTTCGTTGAAGCGTATGCATGTGTGGGAGATACCCCTATGCGTTAGAGAGTTGTGGTCACATCAGGTCGTGGTGACCTTGACTTGTCTCTAAGGGAAGATCTGTAATCAACAGACTGGGATTGCGACCTCTTGATTCATCGACCTGACTTTGGTGACTTGCTAATGAGCCCCTGCTTGGATTGTGGGTCTTGGGAAACACTGGGTCGGTTTGATAAAGCAAGTGTGGTTTGTAGTCCACAGTTAAAGGTGCAATGCTCCATGATTGTTGATCCCTAAACCATATGGATCATTTTCCGATCATATTAATTTAATTGTATTCATTTTATTATTTAAATGATTTTAGTTTTATTATTTGAGTTTTTATGAATCTCTCAATATTTTATTTGTGATTTTTGGATTTATAAAAATATAATTATTGTTCTTACAAAGTTATAAAAATTCAAATATATATTTTAAATTGTTTTATTTAGTTTTAAAAATAATAAACTTTTTTATAAATTCTATGGGGGCCCATAGTGCACATGGGCCCACCATGTGGCATATGGTGGGGGCCCACATGTGCCACAAAAGGGTGGCACGCCCTACTCTCTTTGGATTCTCTTGTTTGCTTTTAAGATAAGGTTAGCTTGATTTGTGGCATGTGGTCAAATCTTGAAAGGGATATATTGACCATGGCTTTATCTATTTTGTAGCAAGTTTGTATTAAAGAAATATGGTCAATTTGAATTGATATGGATCTTATCTTATTTATATTTAGTAGTATTTATCTACTTGATATTATTTGACATATCCTTATGGAATATGTGACATGTATCGTGCAATTTTATGGAATGCATGATATTTATTTTATTTAAATATATTGATGGGAAAATGGTTTAGAAAAGGGGGATAATGGTTTATATACTTTTCATAATGCTGATGACCCATCTGTGGAATGGATGGCTTAGATCTCTCACCCCACAAGTCACCCTTGATTGACGATTTATGTTCAATCTCGCAAGAAGAGACAAGCCAAAGAAAACCCTAAAAAACCCTAATCTTATTCAAAGCCTATAAAAATGGATTGTCTCTGCCAAAAAATCTCTATACCTTATTTCTTGTACCTAATTCCCACATATCCCAAAAAAAATAGGCACGCATCACTCTCTCATATTTGATCTCTCTCTCCCACATTATATTTGATCTCTCTCTCCCACATTATATTTGATCTTTCTCTCTCTCACACATTGTGAAAGAACTTAAGGGTTTATGTTATGGAGTTTTTCTCTCATATTTCTCAAAATTTGGATTTATGGCTAAGGGTTTTAGGATTTAGCAAAAAGAGAATTCATACATCTCAAACTAGGTTACCAAGAGAATTCAAATCCCAGGTTGCCAAGTTAATTCACTTGGGGTTTGAGTTTTTGATCAAAGGGGTTCATGTTCCAATGGTGTGGCTTGGTTGAAATTTGTTTTCCCGGTTCGAGATTGAAGCTAGACCGTTAATCCCTCGCCATCGGATGGTGGTAACTCGGTGTGGGGTGTAATAAACCCGGTTGAAGTAATCTCTGGCACTGTTCCCTTTTGTTTCTTGCAATCTTATCTTTTATTCTCAAGCATAGTGCATAATTGTTTCAATGACATCAAGTTGTTAAGATCTTGGTTTTATTGTTATGTTGATTTTATTTTGAAATTTATCTTATTATAATAAAGACCACCAGGAAGGGATCTTTTGCCAAAAGAAAGGGGTAAAAAAAAAAAAATGCATCCTCCGATTAAAGATCACATAGGTCTTTCTTTCAATAATTATATTAAGAAAACATTTGGACCGTTAGTTACAATTGTTTTTAGATGGACCACCTATTTCCATCCATCTTTGAGATGGATGCTTTATATATCTGGACCGCATATTGTACAAATGCAGTCTAGCCCGCATATGGAAAGATACGAGGACCCGGTTTCTATGCGACCAAGCCCGCATATATAGAAATGCGACCCTATTAATAAATCTATTTTTGAGATGGATTTTTTGATGTAATTTTTAAGGACTTGAAATTTCTAATATGGAGATCATGAATATGAATGAATAAGTAATTTTAAGAACTAGAAATCATAACTCTAATAATAAAATATTTGGACCGTTAATTTTCATTGTTTTTAAATAAAACACCTACTTGGCATCCATCTTAAAGATGGATGCTTTACACATTTTTGGACCGCATAAGTAGTCATGCGATCCAGCCCGCATGAAACAATTTTCCAATATACGAACCTCATTAATCCTTTAGTCTATTGAAATTGCCATCCATGCGTACACACCAAGGGCCCGTTGGATGTCCACCATCTTAGCCATACAAATATATTTGTCATGTTGTTCTTCCTCAGTGGGTAGATTTCGAGGATAAAAATTTAATGTTTGAGTGAAAATAAAGGGACAGAAGAATGGTGGGGAAAATTAAAGGAGCAAGCAATTGGCTACATGTACAGAGCCGTAGATTTCTCTTTCACAAACCAGAAAAAATATTGTGCAACTATAGAGAATAAAAGGTTTCTCATATACAAAGGTCTCTCTCACAAGTCCTAAAGCAGGATTTATCTCTCTCTAGAAGACCCTAAGGGTGGCATTGGACCCGGACCAGACGACTGGACCTGGGTAGGTTCAAAAATTAGACTCGACGGGTCGGGTCTTTAGCTGTAATATTTAAATATATACATGATTTATATATATATATATATATATATATATATATATATATATATATTTTCAAAATAAAGAATTTGATTTGTAATGCATTTTTTAATATTCTTTACATTATGGTAAAGATTAAAAATTATTTTTGTCATTAATTCTCACTTTAATTCAAAAATCGATTCGTTAAAATCTATTTTTTCATTAATTTTCAACTTCATTTGAATGTATTTTTTTTTAATCATTCTTTATATGATTTCATATTTTAATAGATTTTTTTTTATATATTTTTTATTTTTTCAACACTTTTTTGACTGTCAGGGATTTGCCCGGTTAGAACGGTTGAATCGATTGGTTTACCAATAAGGCCGGTTAAACCGCTTCCGGGCCCATGTCTGGTTCGATTTTACGAACACTGAGCAGAAGTTATGCATATCCTAAAAAATGTAAAAAAGAAAGAGTTAAAAAAAGTAAGGTTTGTAAAAAAGGTAACCAAAAACAGAAAAAGTTAAAAGAGGCAGTAGAAATAAACACTAAAGCAGATTGAAAAATACTTCTAAAACATAGATTATTGAAATATTTGTTTCGTACTTTTAATATTTCAAAAAAATTAAAAAAGAAAAGAAAAAAAAAAAAAAGTTCCCAAATCATTTGAAAAACTATTAAAATAATCTAAAAAATTTATTCTAAATCATAAGGTGATGTTTTCCCTATCATTTTATTTTTTTAAAATTTTTCTAAATATTATTTGGCAGTGTTTTAGTGCCCAACTAATTGGGTACTCAACTCACCTGGTCCAAGAACACTGTATCAAAGAGATTATATAGATGTGTACAAGGTTACCCGCTATAAACACATTCATAAACGGACTTGAACACTAAACTAATTAAATAAGAGAAGGTAAATTTAATTCTGAAACAGTTCAAAATAGAAAATTTTATCTAGAATTAATTTCAGGACATCAAATTTTGGGGATATAACCTCTTCGAACCATAGATTCAGCTTAACGAAAGATAATATCCTAATCACACTCTCATGTACATGAAAAAGGTAATGTATCGAGATTGAATAGAGACCTTCCAATTTTTAGATGTGAGATCTAGAAAACTTAATTCAATTTTTCTTTTCTAGAATAGTCATCTAGTAATTACTTTCATATTGAAAAAAATCACCACATGTAGGTCTTTTGACTGAGAGAGTAGAAATAAACTATGCTTCTAAGGGAGCACAGTATTCGCGCTCGGCAATGTGTTGACCGATCATTATCAACATAGATTGGTGGAGCATTTGTATAATTTTATGGTTTGGAATGTGTTTTAAGATATTTGGAAGTGTTGAAATTTGTTTTAGATATTTGGAAGTGTAAACGGCAGCCACCCTCCCTTGTCGAAATAGAAGGTGGAGATTATGAGTGTTTTTGTGATAAAAAATCAAAACCATGAGTCATCCCCACCGTCTGTCCTGGGAATTGACAGTCGATGTACATCATATACTTTAGATTCATATTTCATGAGGACATTTTTGCCCCTTGTGACAGGCAGTATTTGCTGGTCACAACCATGGGCTGGACTGGTGTTGCCCTTACCAGAAACTGTGGCTCTGCTTTGCTCGTCATAGTGGTTATGGGGGATATGGGAACTGGCCAAGAGGTGCAAGAATGATTCAAATGACAGAAATGCCCTTCTCCCTCACCTCCTGGATAAGGATGGAAGATGGATCCACTCATAGTAATTTCACCTTGTATTCTTAGCTTCCTCTTTTCCTTTTCTGCTTGATTTGTTTCGAGTTGTAACAACAACCATAAATCCAAAAATACGCACACGAAGCCCAATATTTATTGAAAAAAAAAATTAAAAATGAAACACAGAATAGTCAATTTTAGTGCATGCTTATTTTGGTGCAACTTTTGGATAGTGGAAGACCCAAGTTCCGCCAATCCCACTCCCACTCCCACTCCCACTCCCATGCTTGTTTCCTCGCTATGGAACCCTGGAAGTCGAGCAGCGTCCCACATGGTTTGGAAACCAGCTTTATGAAGGGAGCTCTATCAGCGCCCTTTTCCCAATCAAACGCGCCCTTTTGATTGTTTAGAGCCTAGGCTCTATACAAACCGTACCTTAAAAGTAATGATGAAAGCTTAGAACTGTTGGTTAAAGCAACAAACGGAGGGCAAGCTTTTTATGCTTCCCCTACAGCATAAAACTTTTATACTTGCCTTTATCCAACCGTCCATATTGAATGGAGGGCTAAGATTGCTCCAATCACAATGTTATGTCTCTACACTGTTTTATTTTTTTTATAAATTATTTTGACACCAAATTTTGGACGTCCAATCCTCTATTAAACTCACATTAGTGAAAGATATAAAAAAAATATTTTCAATAAAATAAAATGACTAAAATAACTCTAAAAATTTTCAGGGATATTTTGGTCATTAAATTTTATCAAAAATTTATTTTTAATATTTTTTATAAGTGCGTCCCAATGAGAATATGGCACGTACCAAATTTCATATTCATACAATTTGTATAAAAAAAATAAAAATAAAATACTTTGAGACATCGAATCTAAGATCAAACGGTGAGTGGCTCTTTTGATCAAAATTGGATGGCTGGATAGTAGGAAAAGCATAGATCTTCTATGCAGTAGGGAAACTATAGAAACCTTTCCCATAAAAAAATACTCATTTCTTTCATTGAAAAAATGGTGGTGTTTTGTCATTTGATAATTCTATGTTACTAATCCTAAAGGACGAGGGGTATTTCCCTTATTTGGCTAAAACCAATTTAATATTGCTGAATCCAAAGATGCCTCTTATTGTTCAGGCCTCCAACACTAAAGATAAGAAATTTGGAATCATTGAAGAAATTTTGTGAGCTACTTAAATATTATGAAACTTTGAAAATAAATATTTTTTAGGGCCTCCAAACCGAATAGATATGTATTGGTGTCTGCCAATTCTTATGTTTGGAGATTTTTAAAAGGGTATTATTATTATTTTTTATGAAATACCATGTGACAAAGGGAAGTTTGTTAAATAATTGATATACTGATACAATGGTTGTGTAGTTTTTTGTTGAGTAATATGTCAATATATAACGACTTGACAGCTGATATAAAAAGTTTAGGAAATTCAATGAAATATATTTTGTATAGTTCACTATTCAAATATCGATAAGTGGAATATTAGCTGACATGCCCATGTATAACTGCAAATATAGACCTCAAAAATTTTGATAGAGACTAGATATTGTATACTACGAGTTTATTTTTCTTTGCTACCAGTGGGTTACAATTATTCCCAACCATTAGGTATCAAATTGGATAGTTTGGGGTGTGTCACAAAGTCCAAGAAATTTTTTTTGAACATTAATTATAATCAATAACACTTTTAAAACCACAAAATTTGAAATATGATGGACAAAAATAATTGTGACATCTTTGTACCAAAAATAAATAAGAGCAATGATTTCATGCAACCGTTGTTGCAACAACCTTAAAATACCATCTTATGCCCATTTGTTTGATCCAAAGTTTGAAATATATACTCTTTTTATTCTAATGAACAATTAGAAAAAAAGAAAAATTTGAAAACACAACCTAGAAAGTATTTTTTTGCCCAATTAACATAGGCCGTTCATTTTGGTGAGATGCTTAGATCTAGGTCTTAGAAGGATTTTTTCATTTCTAATTTTTTGGGATGCCTTTATTATCATTAGATGAACAATGTTAAAGAAGAGAAAAATGATTTTGAGTTTATAAAGAATAAGATCGTGAAATTCACAAAATAAATGGTCTAGATTCAGTTTTGGAGGGGACTCATTTTGCCATATCTAGGGTTCAAATTGAATTTTTTTTTCGAGAGGATTGATTATTGAGATGAAGAGTGTGTGTGCAAAAATTTGAGATCATACAAATATCACAAACGTAGTTTTCTAGAAGTATTGTTGCATTATACTATGATACCACCGTTGCATTAGATCATTGCTCAATAAATAATCTCTTTATATACTTTTCCTAGTGTCTATATTTGGTGATTTGACTCTACAGCGTATATCATTACAAGTGGGATTTATATCTGGTCAAGTGGGACACAAGATATTCAAATCAGCTGTTATATCTAAAATCTTAACTTTTTTGGAACCTTAGGGTAAACCTAATTTGCCTTCTTCAAAGTAATTTGTCAACCACAACCAAAAAAGGGAAAGGCTAAGGGACTTCCAACAATCAATCCTACACACTCATGCACTCAAATGCATTGCAATATTTGTGACATCCCACATGTTTTGACATTCATTCCATCAACCAAGGGACACAGCAACTGCCTTTTTCTACATGGACTCAACCTAGAGCCCAGCTATTATTGCACCACACTCCTTGACAAGACCAAGATATGTGCTCTGAACATCATTTCCATGAAAAGACCTCTCCGAGGAACCATAAGAGGCCTTGTGAATAAAAATGACCCTTTTTTTGTTGTTGGTCTGTAGGCCATGCTGCTCCTTTCTCTTGTCCCTCCATGGCAAGGGTCAATGAAGTCCAACGAGAGGGTATTGATCACATTCAAGTGATGCTTCCTCTCAACCTCTCGATACCATATTTTGGATTCCCAACTAGCATGACTGGAAAAGGGGGGGTCTTCCCAATGAGAACATAATGAAGGGCTGTGGTACTCATAGTAAATTTGGAACCATGAGAGGACGGGTCTCCTTCATTTATGAGAAGCAATTATATGCTTGGATGTAAATATCAAGTACATAAGAGATATACATATGGGATGTACATTTCTCAAGTGTATTTGTTATAATGAGATGACGTTGAAGGGCTAGTTCTACAAGACAGTTGTGAGACTAGTTTTGCTTTATGAAGCTGAATGTTGGGTGGACAAAAAACAATATACATATAGAATGAGTGTAGAAGAGATGATGATATTGAGATAGATGAGTGACAAGACAAGAAGGGATATAATTCGAAATGAATCCATTCGAGTAATTTAGGTGTGACACCAATAGACAATAAGATAAGAGATAATAAACTTAAGTAGGCTGGCCTTGTGTGGCGCCAACCAAACACAACACCTGTTAAGAGGTGCGAGTTAGTTCAGGTGGAAAGATTTAAAATGACAAGGGGTAGGCCCAAAAATATGTGGTTGGGAGTAGTTCAGAAAGATATGAGGACTTATAATCGCACTGAGGGTATAATCTTTAATAGAGCAGAATGACGGACTAGGATTTGTATAGCCAATGCCAATCGGAGAGGTATATTTGCATGTAAATTTGAATTTCAAAAAATAGAGAGGAAAATATGTTTTTGTACCCTCTACTTAATTCTATTGAAAGAAATCTACTGGAACAAATCACCGACCGGTTCTGAGCGGACGCACCAATTCTCTATAGGGTGTTCGTATTAAAAGATAAAAAATGCAAATTACCCTTCACAACCAGTTTAAAGGGTGCCGGGGGGTCCTCGATCCCTAGTACGAACCAGATCTGAGCTGAACCTAACTATTTTTGCAGTATTGCTAAAAATTGCATTACTACTGCTCACATTTTTCTCTTTTTAATTTCTATATCTATTAGTATGTATGGTCGTTTGTGAGTACTTTGGTAAAACCATCCACCGGAAAATTCATGTTGCCGCAATCCACTCTCCATGAGGTATTACTGCCTAGAAATAGTTTGCCATATGGCACTAGTGAGGGCCAAATTTTATTTCCCATGATAAACTGCGCCCCAGGTGTTCTCATTTCCTCTAGGATAAAACATGAAGGAAACACTTTTTATAAAGTTAGTTTTTTTATTTACTTTTGGGTAATTCCGTAGGAAAGACAGCCTTTTAACTGTTTTTTAAGTAGATTAGGAGTTAGATGTTCTGAAGGTATTAGTGGGGTGGTATTAGTGGTAGGAATGAAAACTTGGTGATTAGGTTTGAGGTCTACCACTATGACCCTCACCCCTTTCTTTAAAAATGTAGAATTGAGGTGTACCTCTAAAATCTTTCAAAAAAGTTTTTATGATATTGAAAAAACATCTAATTGATCATGTCGACACTGAGATGTGTAGATGTAGAGAAAAAAGATATTTCAACTCCTAACAATAGTATATGTTGAACACATCATCTATACCGTTCATTTTCAAGATTTTCATGTGCTTATAGATCTGCTTTATTTGGACCATTTTTGAAGTTTAGAATTTTATAACTAGAGATAAAGATAGATTCACGTACGATCCTAAGAATTTTCGACACGAAAATTACATCTCATAACAAAGTTTGGAAGTTTGCTTTACTCCGATTATTTAAGTTTGCAAACTCTTGCAGACCACACTCAAACATAAAAAGCACAAATATTGACGAATCTAATTGGACTATATTTATTTGAAATGCGAAAACTAAGTTTTTTACAGGCCAAATCACGGTAGCTAGTATTCAAATTAGGATTCCCCCAATTCAGAGCCAAAGAATTGTAATCGGTCCCTTGACAATGGCTCATAAGTTCTTTTAGGTTGTAGTTGGAAAAAGATTATGTAAGGTTGCAACCTTATAACGTAGAAGCAAGATTCACCTCCAAAATCCCACAGAAAAAGTGTTCCGATGTTGGAGAATATTCAAGATCATCTTGATCTCAAGATGTATGAATATAAAGAAAAAAAGATTTTCAAGTCCCCAAAACTCTGCATCTTGTAATAAGATATCTTGACCGCAATTTACATGATTTTCAAGTATTTATAGATCTTATTGATCTGCACTAATTCGAAATTGTCTAATTACGATTGAACATAGATATTTAAGCCATCATAAGGTTTCCGACATTGAAATTACATTTTCCAGCAAAATCTAGATGTGTGGCTCGCAATTTTCACGATGTTCAAGTGTTTATAGATATTATTGATCTGCACTAATTCGAAATTGTATAATAAGGATTGAACATAGATATTTAAGCCATCATAAAGTTTCCAACACTGAAATTACATTTTCCAGCAAAATTCAGATGCGTGGCTTACTCATATAATTTTATGGTATAAGGTGGGTACATTATACAAAGCTTACCCTTTACCCTAGAAGAATTTTTTTGTTTTTTTTTAGGTGAGTCAGTAGGGAGAGGCCTTTTTTTTACCTTGGAAGAATTTTTTTTTAGGTGAGTCAGTGGGGAGAGGGCCTCTACCCTTGATAAGTATTGAATCTAAGCCATAGTATTACGATCGTCAAGTGCTAATCAATTACACCCTAGAAGAATTTGAGCCTAAAGCATGCAATCTCTCTCCCTCTCCCCCACACTCTCTCTCCTCTCTCTAAACTTTTGGGATCTTCCAAATTTACAATAGGACACGGTAAGGGACGTCTCATGTGAAGGGTGGGGGTGTACGCTGGAGATGAATGTGGGGTTTGGAAGAGTAGGATTGAATGTGGTGCAGAAGGTGGGAGTCACACTGTGTGGTTGCAACCGATGAGGACAGCTAAGAATGGCCCCCCCGTACCAATAATAATAAAAAAAAAGCCCCTTAAAAGCCCTGCCATCACATTTTATGCCCCTCACCTTCTTTTAAATAAACACACTAATGAATTACAAGTCCATTCTTGGAACTGGGAAACCGCTCTTTTTCTTTCAAGTGGTCACACCTCTAAAATTCATCTGTGACTCAGAGAGAGGGTGGCTTTGATCAGGGTCTTAAAAATCGTTCAAATTCCGCTGCATTGCTTGATTTGAACGGTACCAGTCTCCGACGGTACACGGCAGAGTTATCCAAAATTACCCAATTTCATGTGATCTTAATTGTCATTTTCATGCAAGGCATTTGTTTATTAGAAGCCGTGACTTCCATGCTAACCCATAGCAGCCACAGTTTCGTTGAAGACAAGGCTTTGGCAGCCCTAAACGACCTGGTAATGTCTGTATATTGATCAAGATGGAATGAACCAAAAACCAATCCCTTGTATCTGAACTTTTGACGCCCATGTCCTCCTCTGGCCGTCTCATGGGAGTAGAGAGAGAGAGATATTGATCTTAACCACACCCGGGCTTTAGATGTTAAAATAAACTTAAGTTCGTATGCTATGCAAGCTAGTGTGCTTAGGCCCTTAATTGATTGATATTTAATTTATATTTATGAAGAGTATGTTGTGATCATAAAAAATTATATTCCTAAATCTCTTATCATCCTCTAATTGTGGGGCTGGTGGTTACAGAGATAGGCTGGGCTCAACCAATGGGATCTTGCTTTGTGTCTATCACCTACGTCTCTGTTGCCTATAATTATCACCATCGATATATTATATTTTAGAGGTATTATAAAAAATATTTTTATATTTTAGAAAATTTAAAAATATTAATTCTTTTTAAAAACTATATCCATACCCACCAAAATTTTTTAACCCAAAATATCCTCATGGCCTTAATAGGGCATTGATGCTCAAGGATTCCTCATCACAGCTTTTTTTGGGCATCACAACGTGTGATGTGCTATCGTGGCCCTAATAGAGCCATGAAGCTATACCCAAAGGCCCTTTGGATGGCTTGATGCACTCAAAGCACCTAAGGCACCCATTGGGTGCATGGGGCATACACCCATCCGCACCGGTGTATACTCTTGGAGCAAATTGAGAATCAGAAAAAAGTAAGGGATTGTATACACTGATACAATTTATCTTTATTACAAGGAGGTCATAATCACTCATATTAATTATATATCAATTTAGATGGTTCAGACTAGTCACAGAGTTTGAGAATTTTTTTTTTAAAAATTTTTAAGTCTTTTCAATGATACTCTTACAACCACTCATTTTCAGACATAATTGTATAAAAAATAAAGGGTCTTTATATACTTTTTGAAAAAGTAAATAAGAAACACAGAACGGGAAAAGTTTATATAGAGCTTAGGCTCTAAACTATCAAATTCGAACCTACATCAAAACTTTCACTACAAGAGGTTGTTTTGATGCCCAAATATCATCAAACTGATCATCTTGACATTAAGATATATGGACATGAGAAAAAAATGGATTTCAAGTTTTAGAAGTAGTGCATCTTGTAACGTTTTTTTGGACTATCGAGTTTCAAGATTTTCAAATTTTCATAGATCTTCTTGATCTACACTGTTTTTGAAGTTTTAAAATTTATAACTAATGATAAAAATATAATTCAAGGCTATCACAAAACTTTCCAATATTAAAACCATATTTCCGGACATTATTTGAAGGTTGGGCTCTAGTTTGATTGTTTAGAACCTTGGCTCTATACAAACCGCACCCTAAACATAAAAAGGGTTTTTTTTTTTTTTTTTTTTCGGTGTCTGCCGACTGGGGGCTATCGGTCCTTGTTCCTAAAAAACACCGAACTGTTAGTTATACTTTGCCCTTATATTATTAATCTCACCAATAAAGAAACAGATTTGCTCAGTACAAAACCACAAAAAATTAGATTTATTATTCGAGGGTATTTATTCTCTCTCCATTGAATTGAGTACTATGACAGTGTGTGAGCAGAGTTTGTTGCAAAGGAAAAAATTTGAGAGAAGATAGAAAGATGGTGGTTTTGAGGATGTAAAGGAAGAGAGTTGCAGAGAGAAATGGCTTTTTTGATGAAGAACCCCACCATCTAAAAAGCAACAAATGTTTCTGGTCTTTTTTGTGGTCATTGGTGCTTGCTTCCAGGCCCACATTTTCGGGCAAGACAAGCCACCACTACTGAAAGCAAAGAAAAAGAAAAGAACCCATTCTTTTTCCCAAGTCCCACGCCACAATTGCTTGCTTCTTCCTTTCAGATCCAAATGGAAGGGGTTCAGTACTCAATTTTCTCTCAAGCATCTTCTGTCACAAAGGTTTATCAGAGGTATGATTAATTCTCACCCTATATCAGTAATGATTTTCTTCTCTTATCTTTATTCAACCTTTTTCGGGCTCTCTCTCATCTCTTTTCCTTTGATTTTGTAGTAATGGCGAGACTGCTTCAATAGTTAATTTGGATTCCACATTATAGTATGGGTTTTGCGCTTACAAGAACATTTGCAGAATCTTCAAGCTTCTTCAGTAGTAGTATGAGTGAATTTGATACTCAATTTGGGGTGATCTTTGTGATGCATGTTTTCTGTAATTGAGAATCTTTGTAGAAATTCCGAGTTCCATTTATTACCCACCAGTACCCTGTAATGTTGCTTGGCAATGGGAAGAAAGGGTAGCTGGTTCAGTGCAGTGAAGAGTGTCTTTGCTTCCAATCAAAGAGCAAAATCGGATAAGGTACAATATATCTTCCTTTAAAAACTCATATTAGGCATTTTTTTCTTATTAAACTTTGAAATCCAACTCTGTGCAAAATTATTTCCCTAACGACTTCGGATTCGAGTTGGTTTTTTGGTTTAGAGGCCATCCAAAGAGAGAAAGAAGCGAAAATGGTTGTTCGGGTTATGGAAAGCCAAGTCACCTTCATTAACTGCTCCTCCACTATTGCCCAAGGAGAGGACTCTTAGTGAAGCTGAGGAGGAGCAGAACAAACATGCCTTGGCTGTAGCCATTGCCACTGCAGCAGCTGCAGAGGCAGCTGTTGCTGCTGCTCAAGTAGCTGCTGAGATTGTTAGGCTTACTGGCACTCCTCGATCTCATCAACGCTCAGAGAAAGAGATTCAAGAATTCGCAGCTATTAAAATTCAGACAATTTTTCGAGGATACCTGGTAATTTTCATACAACATATGATCATTTGTGCTGATGCTTATTTCCATTAAGAACGTTAATCTTGGAATACTAGTTTTTGGTGCATTGTATAAATGCCGATACATGGAGATTAGGGGCTAGACCATCATTTTAATGTACTTGGAGATTAGGGGCTGGACCATCATTTTAATGTACTTGGAGATTAGGGGCTAGACCATCATTCGTGCTGCTGCTTAATTCCATCTTTTAAATTTTTTTTAATGAAAAATAAGTACATCATTGGTAGATTGTTAGGTTCTGGTAAATTGGATAGACGTGGATGTCTGGAGATTCAGGGCCGTCGTTTATCTTTACACAAATATTATTCTCTTCTGTATTTCTATACTGATCGATAAATGTTGTTTTTCTTATGTATTCTTTGTGGGTCCTTTATTTTGTTTGTTTCCTTTTTTTTCTCATGATTTGTGGGCATTCAAAGCAGGCAAGGAAAGCATTGCGAGCCCTGAAGGGATTGGTGCGTCTGCAAGCTATGGTTCGAGGCCATGCTGTAAGGCGCCAGGCAACGAATACGTTGAGAAGTATGCAAACCCTTTTGAGAATTCAGTCTCAGGTGAAAGCAGGAAGAGTGAGATTAGCAGAGGAGAACCAGGCTTGTGAAAAACATCCAGCTAAGAAGCAAGCCAATGAAATCAAACAAGAGGTGGGTTTCAATAAAAATAACATTTCGCTAGATATTGCCACACTAAAGGCATTAACTATTTACAATAATGATCCGTATTTCAGTTTATATTCTTTTTCTTGGATTATAAAACTAGCAGTAAGTTGGCAAAATTTTAAAATTTTAGTAGATTGACTTTAATTGTAATAACTTTATGGTTATAGGCATTTGTTTGTGGCTCTTGTGTTTTCCATAAGAAGCTTAGATTGTTCTAGTAATGTTTTTCTAAATTGTTCAGTTAATGTACATGGTTCTATACTTCTATGTACTAGTCACTGTACTCAAAATTATTTTATTCAACTTCTGTATATTGAATAGCTTGAATCAAAATCGGAAAAGAAATGGGATGGCAGACCTCTTTCAAAGGAAGAATCTGATTCCTTGTCTCTAAAGAGGCGAGTAGCTGCATTCAAACGAGAGAGGGCAATAAGATATGCATCTTCTCATCGGGTAAGTACAAATTGTAGTCAATCTTTCTTATATCGAGTCTGTGCACGCTTTGTTATTCTCTGTATCTTTTTTTACTTAATTTCTATATAATTACTTGAATAATGGGCCTTCAGGAGAGGACAAAGGGGAAACAATCAACTGATTCTGCAGTAATAGCCAGACAACAAAATATATCCAATTGGGAGTGGACCTGGTTAGAGCATTGGATGGATTCAATGCCATGGGAAAGTGATTGCCCAGAGAACTCTGATCAAATCACACAAGATAAACCAGTCATCATTAGCACTGCCAATTGCTTCGACTCATCCCAAAAATATCCTGCGGCCATAAAACAAAAGGAGTTTCAAAGGTCGGGAAGATCCTTGGGCTCACAATCACCACAAAAGTCATTCCAGCAAAGTCAAGTTAGGCCTTCAAGCCCACAGATCTTAAGAGCACAACTTGAGGAATTCAGCAGCAGATGTGGCTCAAAGTGCAGTGTGAGAAGCTCATTTCAAGATGATGAATCTTATGCAAGTTCCCCTTCTATTCCAAGCTACATGGTTCCTACTGAATCAGCAAGGGCGAAGACAAGATCAAGCAGTGCGCCAAAGCAGAGAGTGGGATGCCTTTCAGATAGACTCAGTGACCATATTTCACCTACTAAGAGAAGACTCCCTTTTGCATCGTCTAATAGTGAGACTGTGCCGCGAACCCGGGTTGTTAGATCCCCTGATTCTAGGCAGAGATCTCCAAGCTTGAAAGGTCTCTCCTGCCCAGTGAAATCAGAGAGAACAATAAACTCATATCGGAATCTCAGTCTCAATTCAGATTGCTCCTTTCTAAATTGGGATCACCGTGGCACATTCAGATGATTTTTCTTCTTCTTGTGGTATTGAGTGAGGACCAATTGGCTTTTATATATCACATTATCAATAACTTGACTGAAAGAGCTAGTGGTTGCACTTGTAATCATCCATCGTTTCTCCTTTTGCCATTTTCCATCGAAGTGGTTAGTTATCGTCTTGACTCTTCCCGGGACGCCAAATTGCCAAACATGTTTTGACGGTGTGGGTAGTTTGCATTCCCATTGTTAGTTTAGTTTCTTGAATGTTGATCTTGGATTTGTGAAGATTATGCTTGGTGGATGTCCTGATTGGAGTGCAGTCTGTAATCAAGAAGTGTAAAAAATGATATACAACACTTCAAATTGAAGGAAAGACTTCTTATGCATTTGGTTGTATTCTAGTATTCATTTGGTCAGCATTTGAACACTTGATGATGTCCAATATGTTATTGATCTTGCGTTCAGATTTGTGTGCTGATGAATGTTCCCTGCATTAGGTAAACAGTAAGGGAACCTCTCACCTATCTTATGGTTATTCCAATACCTTGGAAGCTTGAAGGCTTGAATGTCTTCTCTTTTTTTCTATTTCTTGAGGAACTCCATCTTTTATTGTGATCTCCTACGGTTGTCGGGGTTCAAAGCAGTGTTCATATATGAATATGGAAAATTGACATTATGCCTTAGTTTATAATCTTTATTGATTTTGGGAAATTCTTTTATTCTGGAATGCATAGGTATGTCATATATTCACAGTTATTGCGACATATAGTACTATTTGTTTCAATATAGTAATATATAATAATATAAATAGTTTTGCTTAGAGAATTAAGTTACATAAAATATCATCATATGAAACAATTATCATTGCATTGACAAGGGGCTCTTGCCAAAGATGGTCTGCGTGGTGGGTGCCACAAAAACTTCTTGAGTTCCATTTTCATCAGCTCTCAAGTTAATATTCCAAAAAAGAAAAGGAGAAATAATATTGTTGGATTATTACTGCATACATTACTTGATAAGAAAAATATGTACCATTTGTTATTGGTTACTAACATTATTTCTAGTACTTCTTTTTTCCATTTCTCTATTATGAAAGATTTCTAAACACATCCCAAAATCTAAAGTTTGGAAACGTCGGCGATTTAAACTCATCCTAGTTGCTAGTTGACTAAACCATTTCGTGATTTTAGTTTGACTATTTGGCCATGGTATATAGCTATGTGATTTCTTACTAAGGAAAATGTCCAGTGAACAAAGTTTGTGCAAATTTAAAATGGTAAATAAAAAAAAAAAGAAAAAAAAGGAAATTAGCAGAACATGATTGAAAAGTGAATGGTATAAAATATCACCACGTAGAGGATGAATATTTCAAACAACCTTCCTGTGACTCACCATGGGCAAGAAGTTGTTGCACTTTGCACACTGTTACCCTTGCTAAAGCACCGTAAACCCATAAGTTGTTTGCATATGACTTCCTGGATAATTGCTATAAAACTTGAATAACATTTTAAATGCATTGATTAGATGAGCAGCACTTAGAAACATAGGAAATTCATTCAATGTGGTTCTATTTAATTCACCTTTTTACCATCATTGTTCTTCTAAAAGGAAAATAGTTAAATATTAAAAGTCATGTATAATTCAGGGGAGAAAGGTAAAGTACCTCAAACAATTCAAATCAAAGCGTTTTTCACATTAATAATTCGAAAACCTGAAAGTTTTCTATAGTGAAAATGGTCAGGTGCTGCATGGATCAGTCATTAAGACCTCTAATTATAGGTTGCCTAATTTGTGGTCCAGAATTGTCATGGATTTGAACATAAACTAACAGATCTCACTAAGATGTCCTCACTTATTTGATGACAACCTTTTAGACTCGGCTAGGTTCGACAGCCTCGGACTCAGCCTTGGCCCCTGTTGCGCAACTCGGCCGAGTAATGTACAAGATCCAAAATTCCATATCACTATAATGTATAAGAAATTGAGAAGAAAGAGGCAAAGAGGAGAAGAACACGAAAATACAACTTTACGTAGTTTGATCATTTGACATACATCCACAGTTGAATGGCTATTCTATCGTGTTCATTATTTCACTCATCTAGTATTAAATAGAAAATACAAAAAAACAACAAAACAACAAAACATAAGCTAATTCTCCAAGTATCTCCTAAATATATCACCAAGATATTCTTCACATTTAGTTACCAAAAAATATGGGATTTGAGTAGCTAGTTGTACAAGGTTACAACTAGTTGTACACTTTTTCATTTCAACATTCTCTCTCAAGTTGGTGCGTTTATATCTATCAAACACAACTTGCTTAATGTTTCTTGGAACTATAATTTGCTTGCAGTCTTTGTAGGATATCAGCAAATTGATTTTTGCTTATGACAATTGGAGTAGTAATTTCCTTGGCTTGAATTTTCTCTCTCACAAAAAAGACAGTATGTTTCTATGTGTTTAGTCCGTTCATGAAATATGGGATTTGATGCAACATTATAGCAGCTTAGTTGTCACAGTTCACAACCATTGGACATAAAATATTGAAACACGTATCTCTGGGAAGAAATTTTAGCCAGCTTAAGTCACTGGTTGTAGTTGACATGGCTCTGTATTCGGCCTCTACATTAGATCGAGCAACTACTGTATGTTTCTTACTTTTCCAAGTTTCAAGGTTATCCCTTACAAATGTACAATACCTTGCGGTGGATCTTCTATTTGTAGGACTACCTACCCAATTAGCATCAGAAAAGACCATTTTTTTTCCACTAAAATTCCTTTTCCAGGAGATGATTTAAGGTATCCTAAAATTCAATTGATAGCTTCAAGGTGAGCAGTTTTTGGAGAATGCATGAATTGACTCACCATACTGATTGCATAAGCAATATCAGATCTAGTTACAATGAGATATTTTAGTGGACCAACCAAAGATTGAAACACCCCAATACCTTCCAAAGTTTTACCTAAGTCTATATTGGCTTTTATAATTTGTCTCAATTAGAGTATCAATAGATTTACACCCTATCTTGCCAGTTTCGCACAAAAAGTTTAAAACAAAATTTCTTTGGGAAATAAAAATTCCTCTGTGAAAGTAAGCAACCTCAATTTTAAAAAAATGTTTGAGTTTTTCCAAATCTTTAATATCAAACTTTATATGAAGGTAATCTTTCAAATTTGTTATGGAATTTGAATAACTTCTTGTTATAACAATTTCATCAACATAGATAACAACAATAACATTCTTGGATTGCTTTCTTTTTACCAACATGGATAAATTAACATTACTTTGAGAAAACCCTATATGAACAAGAACTTGACTTAACTTTGCAAACCATGCTCTAGGAGATTGTTTAAGCCCATAAATTGCTTTCATGAGCTTGCAAGCCAGAGTTTTGTTGTTTTCTTGAGGATGACTAGGAGGAAGTTTCATGTAAACTTCTTCTTCCAAATCTTCGTACAAGAATGCATTTTTTACATCTAGTTGAAATAAATGTTAGTCATTGTTGGTAGAAATAGAAAGTAAAACCCTCACAGTATCCATTTTGACCACATGAGTAAAGGTTTTCTTGTAGTCAACACCATAGGTTTCGGTGAATCCCTTTGCAACAAGTCTTGCTTTCTATCTCTCGATAGTTCCATAATTTTTGTATTTCATTTTATAGATGCATTTGCATCGAACTGGTTTTTTTCTTTTTAAGAAGAGTAACAACATTCCAAGTATGTTTTTTCTTTCAAGCAACAAGTTCCTCTTTCATATCAGTCATCTATATTGCATTTGAATTAGCTTTCTAGAAGTTAGTGGGTTCTTTAGTTGATGAAATTTTGGTTAAAAAACGACAATATTTAAGAGATAATTTCTTAGAAATCATCTATTTTTTAATGGGGTAGTGAATTTTGTTATTGCTTTCCTTGACATGATATATATAGTAATTCTGTAAACTAGGAGGAGCTTGACTAATACGACCAGATCGTCTTGGCTGAAAGTCTTGAGGCATTATTTCCCCTTGATATTCATTTGATTGAACCTCCTCATCGGATTCTTGTAGTGTTTCAAGAATGGATTCTTGAGGTATTTCCTTAATAGACGTAGTATTAATGATTTCAACTCTAAAATTAAGACCATCAATTGTTTAGAGATCTAGGGTAGAGATTATCTTGCGAATCTCCCCCTGAAGCTTATCAATTCAAAAATAAAGAATTTACTCATTAAAGACAACATTTTGTGAAACACATATTCACCTGGTTTTTGGGTCATAGTATTTATAACCCTTTTTGGTAGGTGAATATCCCATGATTATATATTTAATGGACTGTTTAATAAGTTTGTCTCTATGATTATCTGATAATACATAAAGCATTCACAACCAAATATTTTTAAATGATGGCCTATAGGAGGGAAACTATGCAACATTTCATCGGGGCTTCTATAATCTAGGATTTTAGTTGGCATTCGATTTATAAGATGGCAAGCAATAAGAATACCCTCAGACCAGTATGATTTAGGAACATTCATTTGAAAAAGTAAAGCACGTATTACTTCAAGAAGATGCATGTTTTTCCTCTCAATTCCATTTTGCTGAGGAGTTTCTACACATGATATTTAATGAATAATTCCATGATCCATCAAATATGAAGAAAGAGATTTTTTTGTATATTATGTGTCATTATCAGTTTTGAAGATTTTCACCTTAGACCCCTAGGCTGGCAGTCCAGATGATCGCCTGTTGATGAGTGTCTATTGCATATACTTTGGTAGCAACCTCATCTCATGGAGTGCCAAGAAACAACCCATTGTTGCCAGGTCAAGTACAAAATCTGAATTTAGATCTTTGGCTCACATTGCTATAGAGTTATACTGAATTCGCATGTTTCTCAAGGACTTGCATATTTTTTTTACCTTTAACAATCATTTGGTGTGACAATATTGGTATACTATCTTTAGCTGCTAATCTAGTCTCTTATGCTTATACTAAGCATGTGGAGGTTGAGTATCACTTTATTTGGGAAAAGGTGATTCATAAATGTCTTTATGTTCACTATGTCATGTGGAGGTTGAGTATCACTTTATTTGGGAAAAGGTGATTCATAAATATCTTTATGTTCACTATGTCTCCACCCATGACCTAGCGGCAAATTTATTCACCAAAAGACTACATGTTTTGCGACAAGTTGACTGTCCATCCCTCTACACGTACGGTCTACTTGTGGGGGCGTATTGACGAACTTGTAAAACTACCCTCCACCAAATCTATCTTCTCCTCATCAACAACAAACCAATCTTTGACCATATCAATAACAAACTGCACTCAACCAAACTTATCTCCACCTCATCAATAACAAACCAATATTTGACCATATCAATTTGTTAGGTGTTGCTAAATTTATAGAAATACATCACGGAAAAAGTTTATACCGAGTCGAGGCTATAAAGAATCAAATTAGAGCCCAGCTCAAAAATTTCACTAAAAGAGGTTGTTTTGCTGCCCAAATATTCTCAACTTGAATTTCAAGTTTTAGAAAGAGGGCATTTTTAACGCATTTTTGAACCATCAATTTTCAAGATTTTCATAGATCTACTCGATCTACACTATTTTTGAAGCTTTGAATTTAATAATTAAAGATGAAAATATATTTTAGGGAAAAGTTTATATAAAGTTGCAACCTTAAAATGTAGAATCATAGATGCACCTCAAAAATCTATCGGAAATGTTGTTTTAATGTTGAAAAAGCCCTCTAATAAATCATATCGACATCGAGATATATGAATATGAAAAGAAAAAGTTTTTGAATATTGGAAATAGTGCATCTTGCAACACATTATCTAGATCGTCGATTTTCAAGATTTTCATTCTACTTGATTTTAACCATTTTTGAAATTTGAAAATTTCTAATTTGGTATGAAAATAGATTTTAAGAATTTTTTACAACAAAATTACATGTTATGATAAAATTGTAAGGTGCGCCTTAATTGGATTGTTGAAGGTTGCAACCTTTTAGAAACCACACCCGCTATATTAAATGGATTGTTGAAGGTTGCAACCTTTTAGAAACCGCACCTGCTATATTAAAGGCTATCACAAAGATTTTTAGTATTGAAACTACATTTCTCAACTCTATTTGATGGTGCATTTTACTTTGATTGTTTAGAGTCTCGGCTCTATACAAACTGCACCCATACTACTTCTCTCATCTTAAAGACATGAGATAGAGTTTCAAAGTCTCTTACTTCATCTCTATGTAGAGAAAGATGTAATCCCGGAACTATCCGCTTCTTAATTAGAAGAAAAACTTGCATTTAAAAAACTGAAAATGGAGTATATCAAGGTTTTACACTTGACACACAAGATGACCACATTTCGCACCACATAACTCGTTTTGAAATAGAGGTTCCTACAACAAAAATTAAACTACCCATTTACAACAACTACTTTTTTACAGCAATAACTACCTATTAAAAAAAAAAAAAACCCACCAACCACATATTAGTTCCACAACTTCCCATTACACAAGATTACAAATAACACTAACTACATCACTCTAAATAAAATAAAATAAAAGCTAATATAAATTTTAGAAATTATACTTTAACAATTTTAACACTCTATCTATATCTCTTTCTCTCTCAATGTCTCTTTCTTTCTCTCTCTTGTACACTTATCCGAAGGGACATCAAATTACGCTTGTAATGACCTCTCTAAAAGTATTGACAAAGTGTCGACATCGATGGGAATCCTTCATTTTTTAGAAGAAGGTTGCAATAAATGGTCTCTAATTGGGACAAAACTCAGTTTTTAATCTAGAGCATTTCATCACTATCCTCCAAATTTCAGGTCATTTGTACATTGTTTGACCCAATTTTTTGAATGGGTGAAGTTAGACCAAATGGTCGGTGGCACTATTCACAGTTCACATTGATGGTGGATTTGGAAGCTCTCTGTTGTAGCATAGCCTGACAAGCACCCAACTGCTGGTGCTTAATTTCTAACTTTTTCTATAGTGTTGAGTTGAAATTTAGTCTGGCATTTCCTCATTCGATGTTCTACAAACCTGTGTAAAAATTAGGATTAGTCATTTGAATTGAAAATGAACTAGCGATCAAATTGAAGAACCTGTTAGGTTTATGTGGCCTTTAAAAGCCTTATGAGTGTGTATTGAAATGCTTTTATAGTGAAACATAAACTCAGTGGGAGAGTGGTCCCTCGATGACCATACTAACCAAATGATGTTTGCTTATACCGGACTGTGCTTATTGATCTAGGTCAGACGGTTGGAAAACTCAAGGTACCTGGGCATAAATAATTAACCGAGGAGGGTTTTGGGTTAGCCCTTGATGAGGTCGAAGCTTATGCCTCGATGAGTGAGTCGAGGGACTCTGTGACCCTTGTGTGTGATGGTAGGCCTACTGAGACGGGGGCCAAAGCCTCATCCATGTTCCATCACATGGCATGCATATTGATAGATCATTCGGGAAAGCCAGATATCCACCTTTCAGTGAAGTGTATGCATGTGCGAGAGATACCCCTATACGCCATAAAGTTGTGGTCGCATCACGTTGTGGTAACCTTGACTCATCTCTAGGGGAGGACCTGTAATCCACAGACTGGGATTGCGAACCTTTTATTTATCTACCTGACTTAGGTGACTCGCTAATGAGCCCCTGCTTGGACTGTGGGTCATGGGAAATACTGGGTCGGTTCGATAAAGCTAGTGTGGTTTGTAGTTCACAGTTGAAGGTGGAGTACTCCGTTATTACAGATTGGATTCATAAAACCATATAGATCATTTTCCCATCATATTAATTTAATTGTGTTCATTTTATTATTGAAATGATTTTAGTTTTATTATTTGAATTTTTATGAATCTCTTAATATTTTATTTGTGATTTTTGGACTTATAAAAATAGAGTTATTGTTCTTACAAAGTTATAAAAATTTAAATTATTTTATTCAATTTTAAAAATAATAGATATTTTTTATATAAAATTCCATGGGGGCCTATAGTGCACATCGGCCCATCATGTGGTATGTGGGTGGGGGCCCACATGTACCACCAAAGGGTGGCACGCCCCACCCTCTTTAGATTCTCTTGTTTGCTTTTAAGATAAGGTTAGTTTGATTTGTGGCATGTAGTCAAATCTTGAAAGGGATATATTGACCATGGCTTTATCTATTTTGTAGCAAGTATGTTTTAAATAGATATGGTCAATTCGAATTGATATAGATTTTATCTTATTTATATTTGGTTATATTTATCTACTTGATATTATTTGACATATCCTTATGAAATATGTGACATGGATCGTGCAATTTTATAGAATGCATGACATTTATTTTATTTTAAATATATTGATGGGAAAATGGTTTAAGGAAATGGGGATAATGGTCCAACCACCTTCCATAATGTTGATGGCCTATCTATGGAATGGATGGCTCAGATCTCTCACCCCACAAGTCACATTGATCAATAGTCTAGATTCAATCTTATGAAAGAGGCAAACTGTGGGAAAACCCTAAAGAAACCTTAAACCTAAATATTCACTATAAATATGGGTACTCTCCCCCCAATCTCAACACAACCTCTCTCTCTCTCCCATAACCTCTCTCTCTTTTAGAGGGGCACGCCCCACTCTCTCTCCTCCATCTTTCTCTCTCTAATTTGCTCTTTTCAAATTTTTGGTGGTACTCTCTCTCCTTTCTAGATCTAAGTTAATTTTGGGGGTTCAAGTTTTTGTAGAGTTTTTAAGGGGTGATTATCTAGTTTGGTCGAAATCAGCTATCCCAGTTCGAGATTGAAGCTAGACCACAGATCCCGTGCCATTGACTGTGGTGACTCGGTGTGGGGTGTCAAAAGCCCGATTGAGGTAATCTCCAGCGTCCTTTTTATTTATTTATTAAGTTCTTTTATTTTATATTCTCAAACACAATATTAGGTTATATAAATGACATCAAGTAGTTGAGATTTATTTTTTTTGAAATTCCTATTGTTTGTAATAAGACCATCTGTGATGATCTTGTTGCAAAAATTATAAGGGGTGATTATTATTAATATATATATATATATATATATATATATTTCCCCAGCAAAAGATCACATAGGTATTTTTTTCATTGGTATCAGAGCTAGTTTTACTTGATTGCCATTAGAAGTCTTTTATTATTTTTGCTTGAGAATAGAAATATATGGTTGTTCATACCTTCATCTCTGAGATCCTGAAAACCGAAAGGTTTAATGGGACCAACTTTGCTTCATGGAAAAGAAAAATCAAATTTGTGTTCTATAAAGAAAACTTGCATGAGGTACTCTTTGAGGACCGACCTCGTCATCCAACTAATGACTCATCTCAAATAATCAAAGATGAGTACGCCAATTGGAAGAGGGTGAACTTGAGATGCAAGCACATTCTTTTATGTGTCATGACTGACTCGTATGCTTCTAAGTACGAGTCAATCTATACTATAAGTGAGATTTTTGATAAACTTGAAAACGAGTATGTTGAACCCTCTCTCATGAAGCAAACTATGACTATGAGAAGGTACCAAGTTTGCACACCATGTGCACGTGTTTCGTGCATTACTCAAAGATTTGGAAGATACATGCATGAAGCCCAATGAATCTAAGTAAGTGATTCATTTAATAAATTCTCTTCCTAATTCATGGGAAACTTTCATATCTTTCATCTCTACTAGAAAAAGGCACCAAAATTGGAGGAACTCATCACGACTATCAAATCTGAAGAAGAAAGGACGAGTTCAAGGTAAACCCCAAGGGATGCTGTGCATATGGTAAAATCTCAACCATCTTTTAAATTTAAAAAAGGAAAGGGAAGAAATACTTTTGAGAAGAAAAGATATTTTAAAAGAAGAGATTTTGGAAATAAGGGAGCAAAGAGAGAGACTCAAACTTGTTTTATTTGCAAGAAGGTGGGTCACATAGCCAATAGTTGTCGGTTCAACAAATCTAGTGGAACTAACAAGGAATTGGCATGTGTGGTTTTCGAGTCCATGTTCGCTGACCCCAAGGGAGCTTCTTGGTGTCTTGACTCGGGGCATATGGCCCATGTCACAAACACCAAGGAAAGTTATCGTTCTTTCACTCCCATGGGGCCAGGACAACAGCATATTTATATGGGAGGAAATCAGAAGATTGATGTACTTGGAGTTGGAGATTTTGAGCTGAAATTGAAGAGTGAGAGTACCTTGATCCTAAAGCAAGCACTGTATGCTCATGATATGAGGAAGTGCTTGGTTTCGGTTCCTAAGATGTCCATGGCTGGATTCATAACCACTTTCATTAGGGAGAAAGTCATGGTCAAGAAGGGAAAAGATGAAATCATGACTAGTAGACAGGCTATTTACTATTGAAATAAAAGAGAACATTGCTTATGTATCGTCGTTTCTAATGATTGAAATGCTACCCTATGGCATATGAGGTTAGAACACATTAATATCAAACGAATGGAAAGATTAAAAAGGGACGAGATTCTTCAAATATATAAGGGAGATTTATCGAAAGTGTGCGAGTCATGTGTGCAAGGAAAACTAATAAGAAAAAATACCACCAGGCCAAAACGAGCAACTAGCGTATTGGAAATCATTTATAGTGACATATGTAGACCTATGAATGTGATCACCAAAAGTAGAAAAAGATATTTTATCTCTTTTATAGATGACCACTCGTGATATGGTCATGTGTACCCTATTCTTACAAAATTAGAAGCCCTAGAAAAATTTAAAGAATATAAGACCTAAGTATAGAACCAAACCAACCGGAAAATTAAAGTCCTTAGAACCGATAAGGAGGGAATATTCATCTGACCTTTTCAAAGAATTGTGCATTGAAAATGAGATCATTTATTAGTACACCATGCCTTATACTCCTGAACAAAATAGTGTAGCTGAGAGAAGGAATATGACCTTAGTGGAAATGGTAAAGAGTATGATGGGGCATGCAAATCTCTCATTGGAGTTTTGGGGAGAAGTCGTATTAACGGCATATTACATCTTTAACCAGACTCCCACAAAAGCTGCTCCACTTACTCCTTACGAAATTTTCACAGGTCGTACTCCCTCCCTTGAACACTTGAAAGTTTGAGGTTGCTCAGCCCATGTCCTTATTCCACATCAAATAGAACCAAATTACAACCCAAAACTGTCAAATCCATTTTCATTAGTTTCCCAGATCATGGTAAGGGGTATCGATTCTACAACCTTGAAACATGTGCCGTTATTGAAAGCCATGATACTCACTTCTTTGATGAAGAGTTCCTTGAAGCAAGGGTGAGTAGAAAACTAACCGACTTTTATGAAAAGGCCCAAAACAAAGATGTAGTTCAAGACCCTGAACCTGAAACTTCTAAACCAACCTAACCTGATCTTGAACTCCCTATAAAAAGTGAATATTTACTTGAACTAAGACGAAGAAACCGAGTCAGTAAACCACCTCTTTACCTAGAACATTTGGTCTACCTTGGAGAATATTTTGATAAGGTAGGGGAAGATCCAGATTCAGAACCTAGAACTCATCGAGAAGCCTTGACCTGTCCTGTAAGGGAATACTGGGTAGAAGCCATGAAAGATGAGTATGCTTCCATTAACCAAAACCATGTATGGGAATTAGTACCCTTCTTGAAAAACGTTTGTAAGTGGATTTTCAAGAAGAAGTTGAACTCTGAAGGAAAAATAGAAAAATATAAAGCTAGGTTGGTTGCAAAGAGTTTCACCCAAAAAGAAAGAATAGATTATGAGGAAACTTCCGCTGTTGCCAAATTTTCATCCATCTGAATTCTTATAACTATAGCAGCCCCATTTTGACTTTGAGGTTCAACAAATGGATGTCAAAATAGCCTTTCTAAATGGGGATTTAGAAGAAGAAATTTACATGACCCAATCTGAGGGATTTGAGGAGAAAGAGAAAAAGAACCTAGTATGCAAATTTAATAAATCCCTTTATAGTCTAAAACAAGCTTCGCTACAGTGGTATATAAAATTCCAGAAGACCCTTACTCTTGTAGGGCTCTCCACAAATAATGAGGATTATTGTATATATCAAAAGATCAGTGGAAGTGATGTGGTCTTTATATCGTTATTTTTAGATGATATGCTAATTGTTAGTAGCTCAATTGCCCTAGTAGTAAAGACAAAAATTTCATTACACAACACTTCGATATGAAGGATCTTGAAGAAGCTTCATATGTGTTGGGCATCAAGATAATAAGAAACAGAAGAGAGAAGACTATCCATCTTCCCAGGCAACCTATTTTAAGAGGATTCTAGAAAAGGTTGATATGAATATGTGTAAGCCCATGTCCACCCAATTGACAAAAAGACGAAGCTTAGTAATAAGATGTATTCTGCAAAAGACATAGATATAAGAGCCATGGAGAGAGTGCCATACAGGAGCGCAGTTGGGTTCCTTATGTATGTCATGAAGGGAACAAGGCCTGACTTGTCATTCGTCATGAGTTTGGTAAACCGTTTCCAAAGTAATTCAGGAGAGGAACATTGGAAAGCTGTAAAAAGAATTTTTAGATATTTAAAGGGGACCATGAACTATACGCTCACATATAAAGGGAGAATTGAAATAGCAATAGAGGGATATTCAGATGCAAGCTATCTCGTGGATCCAAATGAAGCGAAGTCTACATCTGGGTATGTGATTATGCTTGGAGCGGGTGCGGTTTCTTGAAAGTCAAAGAAACAAGATATTGTGGCCTTGTCTACCATGGAATCCGAGTATGTGGCATGCTGTCTAGCAGCTAATGAGGCCCTGTGGATTAAGAAGTTTCTTAATCAACTTAATTTTGATCCTGTATGTTATGAGGCAGTGCGAATATTTTGTGCTAACACTACGGCTATTTGTGTCTATAAGGAGCTTCGGTTTCACAAGAACTCCAAGCATATTAAGCCTTATTTTTATCACTTGGAAAATGAGGTGAGATTAAAAGAGATCGAGATCAGCTACATATCTACAGATTTAATGATTGCAGACCTTCTGACTAAGGGAGTTGTCTCTAAAGTTTTTGTAAGCCATGTGAGAGAGATGGGGATGAAAGAAAGTGAGGAAGAGAGAATGTAAGGCCTTCGAAGGCTAAGTGAGAGATGCTAGGTTTATGTGACCTTTAAAGACCTTATGAGTGTGTATTGAAATATTTTTATAGTAAAACATAAAGTCAGTGGGAGTGTGTTCCCTCGAGGACCATACTAAGCAAATGATGTTTGCTTATACCAGACTGTGCTTATCGATCTAGGCCAGATGGTTGGAAAACCCTAAGTATCTGAGCATAAATAATTAACCGATGAGGGTTTTGGATTAAGCCTTGATAAGGTTGAAGCTTATGCTTAGATGAGTGAGCCGAGGGAGTACCCCGTTATTACAAATTGGATTCCTAAAACCATATGGATCATTTTCTCATCATATTAATTTAATTGTGTTCATTTTATTATTGAAATGATTTTAGTTTTATTATTTAAATTTTTATGAATCTCTCAATATTTTATTTGTGATTTTTGGACTTATAAAAATACGTTTATTGTTCTTGCAAAGATAAAAATTCCAATATATGTTTTAAATTATTTTATTCAATTTTAAAAATAATATATTTTTTTATATAAAATTCCATGGGGGCCCACAATGCACATGGGGTGATTATTATTTAAAAAAAAAAAAAAATTTTATTTCCCTAACAAAAGATTACATAGGTTTTTTTTTCAGGACCTTCCGAATCTGCTGCACATTGTGAGCATGGTGGCCTGATCAATTTGAATCTTCAATAATCGGTGTTTCTGCGCGAGATTCGAGCCAAAATATGTCCAACTCCACTCTCCACCTTCGCATTAGTAAAATTTGGAAGAAGGAAACAACATATGAGAGTAATGTGACCAGCCAGAAGGGCTCATTCTCAATCGAAAACGCCGAACCATTGGGGATCTCAAAGGCGGCCTAGCTCTTTATTTTTTCGGGTAATCTGTGTCATATTGAGCCAAAATTTCTCCCTAAGATAACAAATTTGGGAAAACACCCACTAAGGCTTATAAATTGCCCCTTTGCCTTAAGACATTTGGGAACAACAATCCCATCCATTGGAGAACTGAGTGTTGAGAGTCCATTTTGTGCTTAAAGCCTGATATGGCTTCAAAAATATAGAAAGAAACCACCTTTTGAGAAGGAACTCTTTTTTTAAAAAAAAATGGGGAAGCCTAGAGAGACTGAGTTTTAATTGAGAGAGTATTGAAGGTCCAAACTCATTTGTGTAGCACCAAGAGGAAAAAGGTTGTCACACTAGAAGCATCATTGCTCCCCACATAAACCATGGTCGTGCACAACGCATAGAGAAGTATATTTTTGGGCTTGTTCAGGAAGCTTTCGGGGTTCACTTTGTGTGTGGCATCTGAGAGCGAGAAGGAGAAGGTCCTTATGCATTCATTTTCTAGAGCATAGTGTGCATTAACTCCCTCCGACATTTACCCCAACAAAAACTCACTTAGACAAAAGTTATACGAAAGATTTCGTTGAAATGAAATTTTGGGATCCACCTAAGAGTCACTAGATGATGCTTTAAAAAAGAAAAAGAAAAAGGAAAAGAAGTCAAAATTAGATTTTAAATTCTTCAACATATAGATAATGCCCTCCAAAATTGGACGGTCTCTGATCAATCAATATTATATTGTTCAAGCACATAAATCTATTATATTGACCTTGAGATTCATATGTATGAAAAAAAAGGGGATTTCTAGTCTAAAAAATAGTTTATCTTTTAACACATTATTTGTACTGTCTATTTTTAATATATTCAAGTACGTATATATCTGTGTGATCATCACCATGTTAATGTACATATAGCTCTTGATTGTATGGGTATATATCTCTTGATAAGATTAAGTGTCTAGGATTATGATAAGGTTAATTAATAATTATAACTAGTGTCTATCCAGAACTGTTACTAGTAATATAAGATCAGTTAGTAATTATCAATGGATAGATAGTAGTATAAGATCAGTTAGTAATTATCAATGGTATCTATTCTGTCGTATACTTATACGGGTCTTGTATATTCTTTATTAATAAATAAAAAGAGATTTCCTTACAATATTTTGAGTTTCTAATATACCAACCGTTATTGATAATTACTGTCACGCCCCAAGAATTTACAATACTGATATTCCTAAGATGTGAAAATCAAAACATATATACATCTCTTGATAGGACAAATTTACAGTGGCTAATTCTTACAAGGTAATAAAAGAAAGTTTAGGCAGAACTAAAATATCTTCAAGAGTTGATCTTGACGAGTACTCAAAATGAAACTGCAGTTATCTTGAAAAAAATGTTTACCATAATTTGATGAGTTTGCCTACTCAGTAAGTGATCATCAAAATCCTAAAAATAATCATGGTTGAAAGATATCAATATTTTCAAAAAGGAGATCTATTAACAGAAATGCATTAACAGTTTCACTTTCAAAATGCATAATTAAGTATAATCCGAATAATTGAAATGCTTATAACATTTTAACAGTAGTGCATAATTCAAAGGATTTCACAAATTACTCTACTGGCGTCCCAAATAGGTCACCTATATACCCTATCAGCGTCCTGATGGGTCCACTTAATCCCTATCGGCATCGCAGATAGGTCCACTTAATCCCTGCAAGTCCACTTATACCTCACCGGCGTACCGGATGAGTCCATTTAATCCCTACCGGCGTACCGGATACTCACCGGCGAACCGGATGAGTCCACTTGCATACTTAAAGTATTTCTAAATCTCTTTAAACATCCAAAAGCAACAATATCATGTACTCAACATATCACTGAAATTATTAATATGAATTTCACTGAAACCATTAACAACAGTCACTTTCAATAACATTTCAAAAATAACAAGTCAAATATTTTGGGCTCAAATTTAGAATGGTAGTAGTTCGTAAAGACATTCTAGCATAATTGCCAATCTAATATGTATAGAAAAATTCTAATAGAAATTCAAGAAAACGGAATTATCACAATTTATGGAATGTTAATTCGTAAATAAACATTTCACAGACAATGCTATAATCAATTGCAAAATAACAGTTTTCAAATAATAAGGCAGTTATTTGCACATGAAATTTACAATGTCTAAATATTAAAAAACAGTAGAAAGAAATCTCACAATTTTACTAAAAGCAGAAATATCACATTTATTTTTAATAATTTTACAGTATCTAAAATTTTCTAACAATAGACAAGAAAAATAAATAAATTTATTTCTAAGAATTTACAGCATTTAAAATTTTTAACATAGATAAAATATCACAATTTTATTAAAAAGATTATTTTTCAAAATAATGAGGTTGCTTTCGCATAAAATTTATCGCGCAAAAAATTCATGATAATAAGCAGAAGTAATTATTTCATTTCATTTTTAAAAAGAACAGATTATTTTTCAAGATAATGAAGTCACTTACCAAAAATATTTGAGAAGGAGCTTCCGATAAAAATTCGGCTAAAGAGAGAAAGTGCTCACTGCGTTTCGATTGGAGAGAGAAAGATCTCAAAAGTTTTCTAGGGTGGGAGTCATCGCCTTTCCTATTTAAATTCTTAAGATACCTTATTATATTATTTTATTAAGTTACACCTCATACATAAGGTGTAACAATTATATTACACATGAAACGTTTAAAGCCCACGTCCACTAAAAAACGAGGTAATGAAAGGAAAAAAAAAGTTAACAAAGTGGTGATGGTCCCTAAGGACCATAATACTTATATGGACCATCACACTATAAGGAATTATATATTTATTATATATATATATATATATATATATATATATATATATATATATATATATATATATATATATATATATATATATATATATATATATATATATATATATATATATATATATATATTGAAAGTTTAGGATTGTTACATACTTTCCCCCTAAAAAAAATTTAGTCCTCTAAATTTGTGGACCTGATTATTGAAAAAGATAGGGATATTTTTCTCTGATATCGTCTTCTCGTTCCCAAGTCGACTCCTCTCTTGAATGGAACTGCCATAATATACGGACCAAATGAATCTATTTGTTGCGCAACACTTGTACCATTCTATCCAATATCAAAATTAGTTGTTCAATGAAGGATAGGTCATTCCTGATCGGTAAAGGCTCATATTGCAAGATATAGCATGGGTCGGGTGGATATTTTCGTAGTGATGATACATGGAAGACATTATGGACGTTTGCCAATTCGGGTGGTAAGGCAAGTCTATAAGCGACACCTCCGATTCTTTTCAGGATTTCAAATGGTCCGATGTAATGTGAGCTCAGGTTTCCTTTCTTACCGAATCTCATAATGCCTTTTATTGGTGAGATTTTTAGGAAAACTCGATCACCTTCTTCAAATTCAAGATCTCTCCTTCGGTTACCGTCATAACTCTTTTGTCGACTCTAAGCTGTCCTGAGACTTTATCGAATTAATGCTATCTTATCTGTGGTTACCTGGACAATTTCTGGCCCCAAAAGCTTTCTTTCACCAATCTCGTCCCAACAGATGAGTGACCTGCATTTCCTTCCATACGGGGCTTCATATGGTGCCATCTGAATACTGGCTTGGAAGCTATTAATATAAGCAAACTCAATCAGAGGTAAATGGTTTCGTCAGCTTGTCCACAATGACCCAAATGTTATTATGTCTTGAATTTGTTCTAGGCAAGCTAGAGACAAAATCCATAGAGATGTGCTCCCACTTCTACTCTGGCACGGGTAAAGGCTGCAACAACCCAGCGGGCCTTTGATGCTCAGCTTTTACTTGCTAGCATGTTAGGCACTTAGACACAAATAGTGCAACCTCTTTTTTTATATTATTCTACCAAAAGGTTTTCTTTAGGTCCTAATACATTTTAATGTTTTCGGGATGTATCGTATAACGAGAGTGATGTGCTTCTTCCAAGATAGCTTTCTTCACACTCTCATCATTGGGGACACAAACCCGACCTTTGAATCATAGCAAATCCTCACTACATATAAAGAATTCTTTTCTCTTTCCCAACTTCACCTCTTCCACAATTGTTATAAGCTGAGGGTCATTCTTTTGTGCCGATCGAATCTGTTGGATTAATTGGGGTTCTGCCTTAATGTTGACAATCATACTTACTACACCATTAATGGACAGAGCTTGATGCCAATCCACTATTTCCTCTAACAATCTCATTTCTTGGATCATTAGATGAACTAAGACTCCCGTAGATTTTCTACTTAGAGTGTCGGCTACAACGTTAGCTTTTCCTGAATGATAATGGATTGTACAATCATAATCTTTTAGAAAATCCATCCATTTTATCTGCTGCATATTTAAATCCTTCTGAGAGAAGAGGTATTTCAAGCTCTTATGATCCGTATATATTTCGAATTGCTCACCATATAGATAATGCCTCCACATTTTCAAAGCGAATACTATTGCAGCCAACTCCAAGTCATGAATTGGATATTTTTCTGATATTCTTTGAAATGTCTGGTTGCATATGCCACTACTTTCCCATATTACATTAATACACAGCCCAAGCCTTTATGTGAAGCACCACTATAAATCACAAATCCCCCACTCCCATCAGGAATAGTTAAAATAGGTGTTGAAGTTACTTGAACTTTTAGTTCTTGAAAGCTCTCCTGACATTCACTTGTCCACTCAAATTTACCATTTTTCTGTGTCAATCGAGTCATTGGGGTTGCGATTCGAGAAAATCCTTCTACAATATTTTTATAATATCCTGTCAATCCCAAAAAGCTTCGAACTTCAGTCACATTACTTGGTTATTTCCAATTAGCAATGGCTTCAACCTTTGAAGGATCAATTGATAGACCTTCCTTTGATATGACATGTCTTAAAAATGTCACTTGTTCAAGCCAAAATTCACATTTACTAAGTTTGGCATACAATTTCTTTTCTCTTAATATTTGCAATACCATTCTTACATGCTGCTCATGTTCCTTCTTATTCTTGGAATAAATTAAAATATCATCGATGAATACCTCAATAAATTTATCCAAAAAGGGCTTAAAGATCCGATTAATCAAATCCATAAACGCAGCCGGTGCATTGGTTAATCCAAAAGGCATGACTAAAAATTCATAATGGTCATACCTTGTTCTGAAAGCTGTATTGGGAACATCTTCACTTTTAATCTTAAGCTGGTGGTATCCAGATCTAAGATCAATTTTTTAAAACACTTGTGATCCTTGTAATTGATCAAATAAATCATCAATTCTAGGTAATGGATATTTATTTTTCACTGTCACTTGGTTCAACTGTCTATAATCGATACACAATCTCATGGTCCCATCTTTCTTTTTAACAAACAATACCGGAGTACCCCAAGGTGACACACTGAGCCTGATAAAACCTTTATCTAATAATTTTTCCAATTGTTGTTTAAGTTCCTTAAGTTCTACAGGAGCCATTCTGTAAGGTATCTTAGAAATTGGAGCTACCCCTGACAATAATTCAATAGAGAATTCAATTTTCCTGTCAAGCGGTAATCTTAGCAATTCTTCAGGGAAAACGTCTGGAAATTCTAAGATAATCAGAGGGGTATCCAAATTTATCTCTTCGTTCCTGTCTTCTTTGATATAGGTAAGAAAGCCTTGACACCCTTTTGGAAGGAGGCGATTAGCTCAAATACAAGAGATTAAACGTGATGGGGAGTCTTTTTTGATACCATTGAAGTAAAATACTGGTTGATCCAGAATACTAAAGGTAACCATTTTCTTGTAACAATCAATACTGGCATGGTATGCAGAAAGCCAATCCATACCTAAGATTACATCAAAATCTTGAATTTCTGGGAGTATTAAATCAACCAACAATTTCTTTTCTTCTATCTTTATTACACAGGATTTGTACACTATATTGATGTCACTTGAATTTCCCATGGGTGTGGCTACCTCTAGAATGTATTCTAATTGTTCTGGTGCTACCTTTTAGTGGCATGCAAAGTGTGGTGACACAAATGAATGAGTAGATCTAGGATCAATCAAAACATGAGCTATTTTTTGGAAGATAATAAGAGTACCTTGGACCACTGATTTTGAGGCCTAAACATCTTACTGGGTGATCGCAAATACTCTTCCCTTCATCTGAGGCTTTTGAGCTATTTCTCTCTGTTTTGGAAGCTGTTGCATATGTAAGCTAGGACATTCTCTAATCTGGTGCCCCAATTTTCCACATTTAAAACAGACTCCAGTATTCCAATAACAAGGGCTCGATCCATGGTTTTTCCCACATTTTTTATATGGTTCTATTGGGCTTTGAAGTGGCAAGGGCCTTGGCTTCTTGTTTGCCCTTTGAAGCTGTTGTCGATTAGATGGTGTGGGTCTAACCTGACTTTTCTGATTTTTCATCTTTTGAAAATCTTCGAAATCTTTTTCGACAATTTGGGCTCGATCCACTATTTCAGCATAAGTTCTCAATTTTAAGACTTATTCTGCTTCTAATAGCTGGTCTGAGACCCCTTTCAAATGTCTTCACCTTTCTTGCCTCATTGTTAATTATATGTGGTGCAAACCTGACCAATTCAGTAAACTTGGCCTTACTGTCCGGTTTCCTTGGATTAATTCCAGAAATTCCATTTCTTTTTAGTCTCGAATAAAATCTGGGAAATACTTTTCATTAAATGCCTCTATAAATACTTCTCAAGTCAAGGATTTATTTTCTTTGACCAATACTCCTTTTGCCACTCGCCACCAATATTGTGTTTCACCTTCTAACATAAAAACTGCCAAGGCCACCTTCCTATCATCAGGACATTCCATTACCTCAAATATTTTCTCCAAATGCATAATCTATCCCTCGGCTTCCAATGGGTTTACAGCACCCTTAAAAGAATGTGGGTTCAACTTCTTAAATTGTCCGATATGACAACCACTATTTCTCGTAACTGACTGCCTCGGTGAATTGTTGTTTTCTATCTGATGTTTGCATTAGAGCAACCATATTTTCCAAAGTTTTATGAATTCCTTCTATATTAGCTTCAGTTATTTTGGATCTTGACTTCATCCTGGTCTGTACACACAACAAATGTGATTTTAAGTACATTCTTTTTAAATTTTCTAATAATCTTAAACCTGGCTCTGATATCATAATTGTCACGCCCCAATAATTTACAATACTGATATTCTTGAGATGTAACAATCAAAACATATATACATCTCTTGATAGGACAAATTTACAGTGGCTAATTCTTACAAGGTAACAAAAGAAAGTTTAAGCACAACTACAATAACTTCCAGAGTTGATCCTGACTAGCACTGAAAATGAAACCGCTTGCCTATTCAGTAAGTAATCATCATAATCCTAAAAATAATCATGGGTGAAAGACATCAATATTTTCAAAAAGGAGATCTATTAACAAAAATGCATTAACAGTTTCACTTTCAAAATGCATAATTAAGTATAATCCGAATAATTGAAATGCATATAACATTTTAACAACAGTGCATAATTCAAAGGATTTCACAAATTATCCTACTGGCATCCCAAGTAGGTCACCTATATACCCCATCAGCGTCCTGATGGGTCCACTTAATCTCTATCGGCATCCCAGATAGGTCCACTTAATACCTGCATGTCCACTTATACCTCACAGGCGTACCGGATGAGTCCACTTAATCCCTACCGGCGTACCGGATATGTCCACTTATACCTCACCGGCGAACCAGATAAGTCCACTTGCATTCTTTAAGTATTTCTAAATCTCTTTAAACATCCGAAAACATCAATATTATGTACTCAACCTATCACTGAAATTATTAATATGAATTTCACTGAAACCATTAATAACAGTCACTTTCAATGACATTTCAAAAATAACCAGTCAAATATTTTGGGCTCAAATTTAGAATGGTAGTAGTTCGTAAAGACATTCTAGCATAATTGCCAATCTAATATGTATAGGAAAATTCCTTTAGAAATTCAAGAATACGGAATTATCACAATTTATGGGATGTTAATTTGCAAATAAACATTTAACAGACAATGCTTTAATCTATTGCAAAATATCAGTTTTCAAATAATAAGGCAGTCATTTGCACATGAAATTTACAATGTCTAAATATTAAAAAACAGTGGAAAGAAATCTCACAATTTTACTAAAAGCAGAAATATCACATTTATTTTTAATAATTTTACAGTATTTAAAATATTCTAACAATAGACAAGAAAAATAAATAAATTTACTTCTAAGAATTTACATCATTTAAAATTTCTAACATGGATAAAATATCACAATTTTATTAAAAAGATTATTTTTCAAAATAATGAGGTCGCTTGGGCATAAAATTTATCGTGCCTAAAATTCATGATAATAAGCAGAAGTAATTATTCCATTTCATTTTTAAAAAGAACGGGTTTTTTTTCAAGATAATGAAGTCACTTACCTAAAATATTTGAGAGGAAGCTTCCGATAAAAATTCGGCTAAAGAGAGAAAGAGCTTACTGCAATTTTACTGGAGAGAGAAAGAGCTCAAAAGTTTTCTAGGGTGAGAGTCCTCACCTCTCCTATTTAAATTCTTAAAATACCTTATTATAATATTTTATTAAGTTACACCTCATACATGAGGTGTAACAATTATATTACACATCAACATCCACTCAAGGACGGGGTAATGAAAGGAAAAAAAAAAGTTAATAAAGTGGTGATGGTCTATAAGGACCATAATACTTATATGGACCATCACACTATAAAGAATTATTTATTTATTATATATATATATATATCTTTGAAAGTTTAGGATTGTTACAATTATTAACTGATCTTGAGATACCTATTGACACCTAACCTTATCAAGAGATATATACCCATATAATCAAGAGATATACATATTCTAACCCGCCATTTATAGAATTTTAAATTTTACATTTGGGGCAACCATAAATTTTCACATCATCACAAGGCTTTACGGCACCGAACACTACATTTACAGTATAATTTTGAGTCGCACGTTAATTCAATACTAGACACCTTATACAAACCTCACCCTTATATAAAAGATAAGAGCCAAAGTAGTTGTCTTGGTCCACCTATCCATCCAGAAAAATAAATTTATTCACTTTCTATTTCGATGTGCCCTTAAATTGTCAACGGCGAAACAAATGCAAAGAAAAACATAAGCAAATGGGCTGCCCCCTGTCTCTTTTATCCCTACTGTTTTCGAACATAACTTTCCTATAAAAGTGGGAAGGAGAGACCCTCTTTTTTCTCATTCTATTCAACTTTATCCTCATAAACCTGAGAAATAAATGTAGTGGAGAGACAGACAGAGAGAGAATCGCTCTCCCCTCTTTATATAGCAGAGCAGAGAGAAAAGATTGGTGTTGGCCTTTGTAAATTCTTCATTGATTCTTTCACTGAGATATCAGATTTCTTTCCAAAAAGAACTTGTGATTGCACTCAGTCGTTGTATCGTTACCTCTTCTAAGTTAACAAAGTGGAGAGAGCAGATTTTATAATGGAGAGGAGGGTTTGCACATATGTTTCTTTCCTCTGGGTTTTGGTTTTTCAAGCCATGTCCCCGACAGGTATGCACTCATGACCAGGATAGAAGGCATTTACGGTTGCCTTTCTCCTTCAATGCTCTCTATCTCTTTTCAAGATCAGAATCGTATCATATTTATCCAAATCTCTTCATTTAATCTTATCGTCCAGATTTTCTTTGTAGAATTCAGTTTTCATGTCCTTTTTGTGCATGTGCTCACATAGAGGCGCATACACACTCCCACACACAAAATGAGATTTTTAATTTTGATATAAGTAAGTGACAATCATTATTGAGATGTGAAATTGAGTGGCTAGAGGTGTTTCATCTTATAGCTAATAACTAAGATGATTGTCACAATCTTGTCACAAGAGGGAATGGCCTTCTAGCACAAAATCTTACACACAAACCCCATGAGAGTGTGTATGTGTTTGAGAGAGATGTTGCATGATTCTTTCACAGTGTTGGCGAAAATCTATGCTAGTTTGTGGCTCAAAAAAATTTCTTTCACAATGAGAGAGATGCTGCACAAATCTTTCACATAGAGATGTTGCAAAATTGTTTTCGAGATCTTAATAAAGTGAGAAAACTCTCTTTTTATCCTAGGAGCAAGTGTGGAAGGTGGAAGGAAGCACATGAACCCTTTCAATGACTCAGATTTCAGATTAAACATGGTCACATCCAGCAGTCGCAATAGGATTTTTTTATATTTTTGAAATAATATTTATTTAAAATTTAGGTTATAGATGAACTTTTATAGGATGACCCAATTTAAAACAATAAAGAATTAATTTAAGGATACTTTGAAAATAGTTTTTTTTTTTTTTTGTTATTGTTATCTCATGCAACATATAAACATACATTTATTTCCCAAATTTTGGATAAATATTATTTTTAAGTAAAAATAAAAATAAAAAATAAAATAGAAAACTTTGTTTGGGCCTTTAGATCACAGCTAAGTTCAATCTCAAACAATGAATGGCGCTTGTGTACCCTTAAAACGTCCGCACGATGCGGACACCATCCGTTAGCATGCGGTCATGTGCGACTTAAGAGGATTTCTCTCGCTCCCTTTGATACATATGATAGCTAAAAATATTAGATGCTCCCGCTGGAGCACATTGTACATTCGCACAGCTAGGAATAAATAGGGAGTGGTGGCCAGTTTTCTTTTTCCTTTTTACAATGGGTTGGCATGGATTCTTAAAAGGGCCATAGTTGAAATTTTTTTTTGTTTGAAAATAATATTTATAAGAGATTTGGAATATAGTTTCATTTTTATAATTAGTATTGAATAAAATATTGCAAAATATTTTGAATGAGCAATATTGTTCAAAATAATTTAATATTTTGAATAAGCAATATTGTTCAAAATAAATTTAGGGGCATTTCGATTATTTTTTATTTATAACATTTTATAATCATTTTTATTTAGTCATATTAATAAAAGAAAAAATTTATATAAGGTACAACTTTATACTATATAAGTAAGGTGCACCTAAAAAACTCACTAGAGAAGGTTATTCATATGCTAGAAAACCCTCAAATCGATAATCTCAACCTTGAGATTCATAGACATTAAAAAAAAAGGATTTCTAATTCTAAAAAAATTTCATCTTCTAACAAACTATCTGGACCGACCACTTTCAAGATTTTCAATTATTTATAGATTTGCATGATCATTTATGGAACTTTTAAATTTCATAATTAGAGGTTGCAACATATTTACATATCATCACAAGATTTTGTGGCTCTACAATTACATTTTTGGCAGTGCACGTTACTTATAAAGTAACCTCGTATACAAACCTGACCCTTAATAAAAATACATCTACACTTTAAGATTCAAATACATATCTTATCTATATAAAAAAAAATTAAATATACAAAGACTAAATTTTGACCATTACATATGAAATCTTAACCATTAGAAGAACGAAAAAGTATATAGAGCCAAGGCTCTAAACAATCAAATTAGAGCCCACCTCAAAACTTTCACTAGAAAAGGTTATTTTGATGCTCAAATATCCTCAAATTGATCATCTCGAAATCAAGATGCATAGACATGAGAAAAAAATGGATTTCAAGTTTTGGAAATAGTGCATCTTGTAACATATTTTTGGGCCATCAATTTTCATGTTTTCATAGATCTGATCGATATACATTATTTTTAAAGCATTAAATTTTATAATTAAAGATGAAAATATATTTTAAGGTTATCACAAAGATTTTTAGCTTTGAAACTAGGGTTTTAAAAAACGCCGAGTCGAGTCGGACTCGCCCAGTTCGACCCGAGAATCGTCACAGAACGAGCCGGTTCCACACATAAAATAGGAACCGCCCGTGTTTAGAGAGAACCGGGCGGTTTTAAACATGAAACCACCCGATGACATCATCAACCGGCGGTTCTGACATCATCAACCGGCGGTTCTGACGTCACTACTCCGACACGTGCAACAAGCGGACACGTGCACATGGACACGAACACGTGCAACAAGCGGACACGTGCGACAAAATCACGTGTGAGATTGCCTCAATGTTTCTGTGCGAATACCTTAGTTCATATTACATATGTATTTATATACCAAAGTTGAATACACATCTTTCGATGTGGGATAATTCCCAAACATCATTAAACGAAAAATGGAATGTAAATATATTCTATTAATCAGCAACTGATAATCACATGCCGCGAGACAACGGGATGGTTATGACCTTTGTTACTTTACTTGACCTCCCAAGGTCGAATCCCCTTGGGCGTTTCATTTTAGTTGTATAGTAGTTTTAGTTGTATAGTAGTTTTCGTAAATAATATAAAAGGCATAAAAAAATGAAAAATAAAAAGTTAACTTTTTTTATAACAGTTAATTTTTATTGTATATAGTGGTATAATTATTTTTGTAAATAATATGAAAGGCATAAAAAAATAAAAAATAAAAAGTTTATTCTATTTGAAATCTCCATGTTTATACTAACAATATCTTTCACTAAATTTATTATAGAAACCTAAAAAAATAAATTTTCGAAAAATTGAAGTGTTATTTCCAAAATTTGTACGCATTTTATTTATTTATATTGATAACCAAATATTTTATTTATTTATTAAATTTTACATTATAAATCATGTAATGTATTATTTTTCTTACAATTGTCAATAATACATTTTAAATTAGATAATATTATAAAATATTTTTAATTTGTTATTATTTGTCTAATAAAATAACTATAAAATATAAATTAATAATTATAATTTCAGTATATAATATTATAATTAGTTAGGTTGTAATAATTTTGGATTATAGTTAGTTAGGCTGTAATAATTTGGGTTTTTTTTAGCGGATTAGGGTTTTTTCGTCAAAACGAGATTTTAATGGCCATTCTTTCATTGATTTAGCCTACTCTTTATTATAGTCCAAGTATAATTATATATTTTATCCATGATAATTCTATGATTTTTCTTTTATGTGATGCAAATTTAATACTTAAGTTTATAAAAGAGCATCTCAATATTCACAAATTGATGAAAAAAATGAAAGTTAATAATGTAGTACCCTCATTTTTTATTGGATTCCTAAAAAACAACATTTATAATAAATTTTAATAATTTTTTCTGATTTTTTTGAAGCTTTAATCCGACCGATTCAACCGATTCCTGATCCGAATCGTCGATTCGTCTATCCGGATCGATTTTTGAAGTGCCCGATCCGGGTCAACGATCTGTTTTTTAAACCATTGATTGAAAGTATATTTCTTGATACTATATGAAGGTGCTTTTTACTTTGATTGTTTAGACCCTCGCCACCATACAAACCATACCCTTCGAAGAATACTTGTGGAACCTTATAGTGCTTACGTCATTTTGAAAATGGCATCGTCCATCGTAAGCCACAGTACAATTTCATTAATTTTCTCACCGACTTGCGTTTTTTCTTGTCGTCAAGCAAAACATTGACGATTTCTACTTTATAATATAACCAAATAACCTCATCTTGAAAGGCACCAACCATGTAATGTTCTTCCCAATGTGTGCAGCTAATACGCACGATTTGGCGAAAATAGGGCTCAACTATGGAATGCAGGGAGACAACCTCCCCCCACCCCCTCAAGTGGTGGCCCTCTACAAGAACCTCAGCATCCCTAGGGTGCGCCTTTTCGACCCCAATGCCGGCGCCCTCGAGGCCCTGCGTGGCTCTGGTATCGCTGTCCACCTCGGTGTCACCAACAACGATGTCATCGCCATCGCCACGAGCCATTCTATTGCGGATCAGTGGGTCGCGGCCCATGTAAAGCCGTATGTGCCCGACGTTAACATCACCTATGTCTCTGCAGGCAACGAGTTAGTCAATGATGTAAATGCTGCACAGGTTATTACCCGGATGGCTATGGGGCCCGTGTTTGAACTTGAACCCGTCTTCATTTTCTAGATATTTTTGCGTTGCATTTTTTACCGGGTCCTATGTGGTAAAGTAATGAGTTGTTTGGGCGTTTGAACCAATCCTTATTTTAAGCAGGAAGAGTTACTCATATGCATAGGGGAAGGAAAGACCCTCAATTTCAGAGTGTTCTACCATAGAAGGTGGTCGTCAAATAAGACATCATTATCATCTCAAAACTTTTTTCCAATTAATTAGAGTCGGCTACACGAATTTTGGTTCACTATTCTCTTTTATTAAGGATCACGCTCTAAGTGAGGCCATAAGTCTCTATATATTTTATCATTACTTCCAATCATGTCTTTTTGAACCCATCTCTTGTGCTTTTTTAGCCTTCCACTTGACTTAACGTGTATCTCTTAATAGGTGTTGTATTGGGTATGCGTTATTCATGATCAACCCACCCAAGTCTACTTTCTCTCATCTTATTGCCTATTGGTGCCACACCTAAATTTTTTCTAATGTAATTAGTTCAAACTCTATCACTTCTTGTCTTGCCACTTATCTATCTCAACATCCTCATTTGTTATATACTTATGTTATGGGTACATTATTTTTTGACCACCCAATGTTCCACCCCATAGATCAAAGTTGGTCTCACAATTGTCTTATAGGACTTACCTTTCAACTTCATTGGTATGCGACGATCACATAAAATTCTGCTATATATATAAAATAATAGTTTAGCAATACAAATGAAATTTGAAATGTACTAAGCCAAATTCTAGTGAGGAATCTCCACATTTGCAGTGTTCAGTTGTAAGTCATACTACTCTTTTCTCATGCAATGAAGTAAATACTTATTTTTCCCTCGTTCTGTTTTGGGATTTTCATAGGTTAACTCGGCGATCCTGGCACTCCAGAATGCCCTTAACACGGCTGGTTTCAGAAGCATCAAGGTCACTACAACTGTGTCCACGAGCGTGCTTTCAGTTTCATACCCACCTTCACAAGGTGCCTTCACTAATGGTGTGGCCACCGCAATGACCTCAATTGCGACTTTTCTAGCACAAAACCAAATCCCCCTCTTTATTAATGTGTACCCCTATTTTGCCTATTCTAGCAACCCTGCCAATGTGTCCCTCGAGTATGCCCTCTTCATATCCCCGGGTCCGGTGGTTCACGATGGCACCCTGAGCTATCAAAATCTCTTTGATGCAATGGTGGACTCAATATACTCCGCATTGGAGAAGGTGGGGGGATCGTCTATCGAGCTTGGCATCGGTGAGACCGGGTGGCCATCCGATGGCAATCCTGGGGTGGCAACCATTGACAACGCAAAAGCTTATACCAATAATTTGGTAAGCCACATTGCTTTGGCTAAGGGCACACCTAAGAGACCAGGTAAGCTCATAGAGACATATATTTTTGCCACTTTCAATGAAGACTTGAAGGCCGAGGGCATCGAGCAGAACTTTGGGCTCTTCTTTCCTAACCAGGCCCAAGTGTACCCTGTCAACTTCTTCCCCACAGTCTGAAAATGGCCATTCCTGATTCTTGTTCTTTGGAATAATGGCACTTGGATATGTACATAGTAATGGGTTCCCTCATTTTCATTTTTATATTATTTGGGGCGCATTTGTTTATCCAGCTTGAAATCATGTATTTTGACAGCTTTTAAGTACAGAACTGAGGATATGTGCATGAATCCCTTCTAAGCACCCTCTTGGAGCAGGGAAGCTAGAAGACAGAGTAGTTTTGGTTCAATTACAAAGAGATTTTAGCACCATTTTGATTTCAAAGTTTTCAAGCACATTTTTTTTTTTCTACTTGTAATTGAATAAACAGCAATTGGCTTAACTATTGTAAAGGAAAAAAATTCAAGATTTAGGTGAAAAAATAAGGGAAAGAAAAAATGATGTAAACCTAGAAGAACAAAACTGAAAGATTTTACATGGTTCAACAATTGCCTACATTTATAGGCAGTAAACTTTCTCTTCCACTAATCCAAGAAACAGCATGCAGCCTCGAGCCCTCTCTTATAGATCCTAAAACAAGGTTTTCCTCTCTTTAGAATGCCCACACAAGAGGCCACAAGAAAACTCATCCTTTTTCTCTCTTTACACATTCGTAATCTCTCTCTCTTAGGGAAATCTAAGATGCCAGGACATGATGCCTATCCGTATGAACTCCGTTTCCTAGCTTTTAATATAAATATAGGAAAAATATCCTATTATCTTCTATTTTTTACTTCTATATCTCATCAGATCCAAGAATTGAAAATATTACTTGTAAGCAAAATGACTCTATCTTTTCTATCTTTCAACCCCTTAAACCCTTTTGACCAAGTATTATTGACCTCAACAACTTATGGAATGACTCTATCTCTCTCTCACACATCATCATCTCTCTCTCTCTCCTTAAAACACAAAGTCCATCTCTCTCTCTAAAACTCCATCTCTCTAAAACCCAAACTCCATCTCTCTCTCACACAAAAAAAGGTGTGCTCGTGTTTGAGCTCAAACTAAACCCTCTCTAAAACCCAAACTCCATCTCTCTCTCACACAAAAGAAGGTGTGCTCGTGTTTGAGCTCAAACTAAACCCCTTGGCTGTTAAACTTATCGAGAAGTGAAGAGAGAGGGATGGAGTTTTAGAGAGAGAGAGAGATAGAGTTTGAATAGGATATCATTTTAGTGTTTGTTTCGATAAAAAATTTATGGTCAAAGGGATCCAGAGGATTGTAAGATAGAAAAGATAAAGACCTTTAGTTGACAAGTAATATTTTCAATTTTTGGATCTCATGAGATATGGAAGTTAAAAATAGAGAATAAAAAGATATTTTCCCTTTAATGGGATATATGTGGTGTATAGGATGATATCCACCACTAAAGGCTTCCTAAACCTATAAGGATATGCCGCATGGCATATTTAGGAACTCCTATAGGATTCAACAAAAGAGTTGTACTATCTTCCTTGACAAATGAATTCAATGTAACATTATTTCACTTGAAGAAATGTTTTCATTTAGGCTAATTTGTTTCAAGAAATTTTGCCCAATAAATATTAATCATCAAATGAACTTGTCCAAAGAAATTCTTTCACCAAGTGAACCTTCCCTTCCTAATATACTTGTTTTGACATTTGTCTGATTGTAATCAATATTAGTTTTTTGCTATAAAATATATCTATCTTATATCACATCATACACAAACAAAGTGATATTGAACTTCAACATGCTTAGTTAAATCATGAAAAATTAGATTTATGTGAAAGTTGGACTTATGTGATCTAGCGAGTATATATATATATATATATATATATATATATATATATATATATATATATATATATAAATTATTTTTCTTATCTTTTTTTTTTCTCTTCCGCCTTAGAACATTCACAAGTAGTCAATTACAATAAATTGACTTGAAAAGAAATAAAAAAAAACAAATATAGGAACCAAAACTTGATGTCACTAAGACCTCTATTTTATTAATCAAAAGAAAACCACAAGCAATATGCTTTGGAATAATAAAAGATATAAGAAATAAATATGGCAAAAAATAAGAAAGTGAATGCCGGAAATTACCTCAACCAGACTTATTACACCCCACACCAAGTTACCACGTTCCGATGGCGTAAGATCAATGGTTAACCTTTAATCTTAAAAATGAGAAAGCAAATAGGTCAAATCCTCAAATGGAATAAAAACTCATAAGATAATGATCAAATATCAAACTAAGGTTTACCTCTTGATAACTTAGTTGAGAGAGATATAGTTGAGAGAGATAACATTTCATTATTAAAACCTTAACCCTTTAGGCTATGTGAAAGTTAGGAGATGAGTGATATAACATCTAAGTGGGACATGCCTCTCTTGAAACATATGAGAGAGAGACCTCTACTAGGAGTGTGCCCCTCTTATTGAATCAAAGAGAGAGAGAACATCTACTAGGGGTGTGCTCCTCTAAAGCATATGAGAGAGAGAGAGAGAGAGAGAGAGAGAGAGAGAGAGAGAGAGAGGATTAGATGCGTGAGAGATATGGAAAAGGCACCCCTTTATATAATGCTTAAAGGGGAATAGGGTTTCCATATGGTTTGCCTCTTAAGTGAAATTAAATATACACCATTGATCTTGGATGACTTGTGGGGTGAAAGATGGGAACCCTCCATTCCATAGATTAATCATCAAGATCATATGGAAGGTGCTAGAACTTTTATTCATAGTTTCCTAAACCAATTTTTTATCCATTAAATTAAATAAAAAATATCAATAATAATATTGTGCTTTCTTATTCTCATGCACAAGCCTCCTCACACTTTTCATAGTTTGATTTAAACACTCCATAAAATTAAACTTTCTAAAATATAATATCTTTTCCTTCAAGCCATCATGCTTGAATCAACAAAATAAAAAGTGAGACAAGGGCGAGGCGTGCCACCCTATGTGGCACTCCATGGGCCCCACCAAGATGCAATGGTGGGCCCATGTATACTAATGGCCCCCCATGCACAAAAAATATCTCTAAAATTAATTCATGATTTATAAAATTTATAAATTTCATTTGAATATTTAAAACATTGTAAATTCGATGACTTTGTTTTTATAAATCCAAATTTCATAATAAAATATCCAAATATTTAGAAAAATTTAAATAACAAATCTAAGATCAAATAGCATTAAAATAAATATAATTAAATACTTTTGACGGGAATTGGATCCATATGGTCTAGGAATATTTCAACTCTAGAGCACTCTACTTGTGGACTACGGTCCACACTTGCTTTATCAAACAAACCCCATGACTAGTGGGCAAGAGGGCTTAATCACAGTTTGTGGATTTCAGGTTTTTCCCTAGAGATGTACCAAGGTCACCTAGACCTGATGTAACCACAACTCTACGGTGCTTAGGGGTAATCTCTCACAGATATACATGCTTCACCCTCAAAGCTTGTTCGTTTTCTCGATATGGCTATTATATATACGCCTTGTGATAGTACGCGGATGAGGCTTTGGCTCTCGTCTCTGAGGGTTTCCATCACGCATATTGGCCACATAGTTGTTCGACTTACTCATCCGGGCATACTCTGACCTCATCAATCGATGACCCACTATAACCCTTATGGGTTTAATTTCTATGCCCAGGTAACATGAGTTTTTCCCAATTGACTGGCCTAACACGTCAAGCCCAGTCCGGTATAAGAAAATATCATTTGCTTAATATGATCCACACAAGACTACACTCCCACTGAATTCAAGTTCCATTTTATCAAACATTTTAATTACATGCACTCACAAAACTTTTAATGACCACATAGACCCAACAACATTATTCAAAGTAGGGTACTTTGGCGATCACAATGATGTGGCATACTTTTTGCACTACTACAAACAATTCAAGTAACATGTGTAGTAAAATTGGTTCTTTAGGTACATGAGTAAGTAATATATATTTAAGCTTCTAGAGGACAAAGCAACCATGCGATGTAACATTGATGATCAAGTAATTGCACCAAACCCTAAATACCATAATTACAAGTTCCCTTCAAATGATAAAGGATTTTTCTTTTTTTTTTTGGACAATGAAGGATCTATTTCTTGGGTTATGTCTAGCCTGCCATTAACCATATAAAATACAAGACTAAACATGAGCCACCATACCATAGATAAATACAATACTTGAGACTTCTATGCCTTCTTGTTGGGACAGGGACATTATTTGAAGGCAAATTCATTGAAAAAGAAAATTAGGTACTAACAGTTTAGCATCTTGCATATTGAAGCACCGTAAAACCTGCTCCACATGACATTTTTGATAGCATACTTTTTCTATCCTTTCCGTATCAAAGGACCCTTATCCCAAGAATTGGATTTAAAACTCCTAAATATTTTATTCCTTGGCCAACTGAGTATAGCCACCCTACCTTTTGCTGAGGGAAATCCCAAGTACCCACAACACTAAATCCTAGGACCCAATCACTTTTCCAAAAGTCACATAAATTCCAAGTGTTCGTTTTTTTCTTTCTTTGAGAATCCTTTCGTGCTCGTTGATTTTTTGGTTGTTATTTACTTATTGCCGAAAATCAATTCCTCGAGTTTTAGACCCTTTGCACATTACTAAGACCGACTCCCTTATCATGGTAGGAAAGGGAAAGGGATTAAGGTCGTGGTGTTAGTACCTCACATTTTAGTTATCACATTGTTTTTTTCATTCCCGTCATTAATATTATCTCATTAATACCTTCAAAAAAATTAATTATTAATTTATTTAAAAAAATGAATAAGGTATATCTTCTTCACTTAATTACCCAAAAAAAAGGACTCCCCTATGGTCGTTGAAACTATCAATGGGATGATGACAACCTCACTTGGAGCCGTAGGCTGACCGAGTAAGAGTATTTGGTGACCCGTGGTTCGCGTTAGGGTCACGGCATTAACGCGACCTCTTTTTCCACAACAACCCACCCAAAACATTATTTTCCTCTTCAAGATAGGATGCGCACTCAAAATAAAATAAGTTAATGCCTGTCCTACAATGGCTCTATTTGGCATCATCTTTGAAATGAAATAACCCATTATATTATTAAAAGGACATTCGTTTTTACTACTAAAAAAAATTGATATTCGTTATAAGATGAGTCAATAAGGGGGAGTGATTGATAGCAGCCTAAAGCACACAAAACAAAGACAATAGGACCGATAGTATTTCTTTTTTAATATTATATGGATGCGGCTAGCATGCGGCCAAGCCTGCACTTGTATTAATGCGGGCTTGGCAATAAATATATTTTTTAAAGATAAATTTATCCTAATTTTTAGAGAATATATAGTCTTTAACATGGAGATCATGAATATGAAAAAATAAATAAATTTTGAAAACTAAAATAATAATTATATTAAAAAAACATTTGGAGTATTAGTTACAATTGTTTTTAGATGAACTATCTATTTCCATCCATTTTTAAGATAGATGCTTTATACCTCTGAATTGCATATTGTACAAATGGGATCCAGTCTACCTGAAACAATTGTTGATATCATTTAATTGAGGGAAAATTTTGTGCTGCCAACGACCACCATTGGATATGTGGGCATTGCATTCTTGGTGGACTGCTTCCCCAGCAGTATTAAGTGTGTTCAAGTCCCACCTGAATGAGGCTCGATGAAGCAGTCAAACACTTCAAAGAGAAGCTGGGTAGGCTTTCATTAAAGTCAACATATTTTTCTTACAAAAGTTTCATATGAGATAGCAGACAGTACAACAACTCCCTCAACAAAACTACTTGGGAGTATTTTTTATTTTAAGGGCGATGCAGGTAACCATTTCATAGTAAATAGATATCCACTTTGCATGGATGGAGGCTTGTAACATATCACAGTCAGTCAAGGAGGCTACAACCATCAAGATTAAGGGTGGTGGAGGTAACCACTCCAACAGTAAATAGATAACCTCTTCGCACATATGAAAGCTTGTAAAAGATCACATCCATCAAGATTAACAATGGGGCAGGCAACCATTACAACAGTAAACAAGGAGCCTTAAGGAGCTTTATAAAAGAGAGCATTTTTTCCCATTTGAAGGACCAAAAGTCTAATCCCAATAAAAAAAAAAAATGTATATGTTTTGTATGTATAAAACTGGGGATATGGTTCAAATGCTTGGAAAAGATATGGTGGAATTAAAGTTTAGTTTGGACAAGGTTCATACATTGGAAAATATCAATTATTTAACGGATATGAGAAGAAACCTTGTGTCCAAATATATCTTGAATAACAAAAAGTTTTAAAATGGTCATTTGGTCTGACAAACTCATTTTGAACAAAAATAGTGTGCTTGATAGCAAGGGTTACTCTAGCGATGGGATGTTTAGGTTTGATTTGGACAATAGAATAAATAAGTATTCTGCTTATATTGTAACTTCTTGTCATGTATGACATGGTAGATTAGAACATATTAACTTCTATTATATACTTAGTTAGGTTACTATTGATTTTTAATTATGTTGAATTATTTAATGAAAAAGTATGAAATAAGCTAAAATAACTAAAAAACCATTTCCTACAGTAGAAAAAAATACTGAATTGTTAGGAGAGATAAATAATATATATGATTTAAATAATATTCTAACTATAGGCGGTAAGAGGTATTTCATTAAATTTATTGATATTTTTTTAAGGGAAAAGTTTATATAGAGCTGAGGCTCTAAACAATCAAATTTGAGCCTACCTCAAAATTTTCACTAGAAGAGGTTGTTTTGATGTACAAATATATTCAAATTGATCATCTCGACATCAAGATACATGGGCATGAGAAAAAAACAGATTTCAAGTTTTGGAAATAGTGCATTTTATAATGCATTTTTGGACTGTCAATTTTCAAGATTGTCAAGTTTTCATAGATCTGTCGATCTATACTATTTTTTAAGTTTTAAAATTTATAAATAAATATAAAAATATATTTTAAGGCTATCACAAAGATTTTTGATATTAAAACCACATTTCTAAATATTATTTGAAGGCATGCTCTAATTTGAATGTTTAGAGCCTAGGCTCTATACAAACCACACCCTCTTTTGAAATGTGCTTATATTTATTTGCTTAAACATAAAGATGTGGTTTTTGAAAATTTTTAAAATTTCAAAGCAGAAGTAAAAAATCAACTTAATAAAAAAATTTAAATTTTAAGAAGTGATAAGGTGGAGAATATTTATCAAATGATTTAAATAAATTTTGTCAAAATAATGACATATTCATCAACTGATTGCTCCCTATACCCCTCAAAAAAATGGATTAGCAGAAAAAAAAAGTAGAACTTTTATAGAAATGGTGAATACTATATTAATTTTTTCTTCTTTTGCCATTAAATTTATAGGGTGAGACTTTATTGTATGCATGCTTATTTTGAATAGAATTCCAAATTAAAGTTAATGATCAAACCCCTAAGTTTGGTTTTATAGAAAATCATTTTTTAACTTTATTAAAATATGGTGTCTTGCATATGTTAGACTTCCAAATCCTAAAAGAAACAAATTAGTTCCTCAAACCACTAAATGTGTGTTTCTAGGGTATTCACGAAATAGTAAAGCATATAGACATTTGGATCCAAATTCTAATACAATAGTAGAAATCTAGAGATGCTGAGATTTTTTGAAAATATTACTTGTAAAAGTAAACCATATAAAACAAGTAGTCGACCAAGTAAAAATAATTATGATATTGATCAAAATGTTGATGACGAACATGTAGAAAATAATGATGATGAGAAAATAGAACCAATAAGAGGTAAAAGAATTAGAGGTCATCCATCTTATAACTTGGACTAAATTTTTATATTTATCTAGCTGAGGCTAAACAAAATAAGATATTAAATTCAATACTAATAGTGAATTGGGTTCCATAATTGCGAATAGAACTTGAAAATTGGTAGATCTTCCACCGGGCTCTAAACCCATAGGTTATAAAAGAATTTAAAAAAAAACACAATGATGATGGTTTTATTAATAAATACAACACAAGATTAGTAGCCAAAGGAATTATTTTGACGCATATGCAACTGTGACAAGAATTACTACTCTACGATTGCTTTTAGCAATAGCTTCTATTGACCATTTAGCCATATAACAAATGGATGTAAAAATTATTTTCTTAAACAATGATAGATGAATAAATCTATATGGAATAACTTAAAGGGTTGGCGATGCCAGGCCATGAGAACAAAGTTTGTAAATTAGCTAAATCTCTTTATGGACTTATTTTAAGTATCAAAAAAATGGTGTAACAAATGTGACAGTGTGTTGATGTCAAATGGACATAACAGAATAAGGCTGATAAATTGTTTGTACAATAATAAAATAATTTTTTTATGTGTCATAATATGTCTATATGTAGATGATATCTTAATGTCAGACCCCAATATGGAAATTGTGGAGGAACTAAGAAATTTCTTTCATCTAATTTTGATATGAAGTACTCAGGAGAGGATGATATGATACTTGGAATCAAAATAGTGAGAAAAGAAAACGAATTAATATTGACTCAATCTCACTACATTGAGAAAATGCTCCATAAATTTAAGCATAATGGTAGTAAGCTAGTCTCTACCCCCATAGATCATCTTATTAAGTTAATGAAAAATTATGAGAGACGTATATCTCAAATTGAATATGTCAAGGTAATTGGTAGTTTAATGTATGCAATGAACAATACAAAGCCTAACATTGTACATTCGATGAACAAATTTAATAGAAATACAAGTTGCCTTGGTAGAGAGCATTCAAATTCTATATTTCGAGCAATGTTTTAAAAATCGCCGATGTGATCCGGAATCGGGTGATTCGGATCAGATATCGGTGATACTGCTCCGGATCCAATAAGAAAATGGGATCAGAGTGGTTACAGTTTTTTGACTTTTTTTATTGAAAAAAGAGCTGCATGTTTGACTTTTTTATTTAAAAAATCGTCGCACAGCACGGTAAGGTCCTCAGTAATGCCTCGCATCATTGCCCCAAGTGCAAATATAACTCCTTTAAGTCATCTTGTCTCTGTTTTATTGCCCCTTTGACTTCTTCTCCTCCCACACTTGAACAATGTGGTATACATATTATTTAACAAATGAGCGGGTTTCACGCCTCCACCAAAACTCTATCTAGAACCGTTGAAGTGTGTATAGCTATTAGAAAAGAAAAAAAATAGTACTAGCTCATAGGATATTAGAACAATAAAAATAATATTAATACTAATTTATTGACCATTAAAAAATATTACTAGTTTATGAGACATTTTAAGAGAAAAAAATAACACTAGCCCAAACAACTTTAAAATCTATTTTAAAGTTGCTTTGTCAATTATCCCATATTGCAAGTATGATAGTTATTTATTTTTCTAATTTTATTATAATATAATTACAAATTTACATTTCTAAATTCTATACTTTTGTAGATTTATTTATTTGTAAGGGTCACACCTTTATTTATTACGTATATTATAATTAATAGTTATACATCGCTAACCAATTCTTGTATTTTTTTTATTAATTTATTTACATTATAAATTATATAATGTATTATTTTTATCAATGATTTAAAAAGCGGATCGGTGACCCGGATCGGGCACCTCAAAAACAGATCCGGATCGGCGAGTCGACGATTCGGATCGGGAATCGGTTAAATCGGTCTGATTAAAGTTTCAAAAAAATCCCAAAAAAATTATGAAAATTCATTATAAATGTTATTTTTTAAGAATCCAATAAGAAATGAGGGTACTACATTATTAACTTTCAGTTTTTTCATCAATTTGTGAATATTGAGATGCTCTTTCCCTATATAAACTTAAGTATTAAAATTGCATCACATAAAAAAAAAAATCATAGCATTATCATGGATAAAATATATAATTATACATGGACTATAATAAAGAATAGACTAAATCAATGAAAAAATGGCCATTAAAATCTCGTTTTCGCGAAAACCCCTAATCCGCTAAAAAAACCCAAATTATTACAACCTAACTAACTATAATCCAACATTATTACAACTTAACTAATTATAATATTATATACTGAAATTATAATTATTAGTTTACATTTTATAATTATTTTATTAGATAAATAATAACAAATTAAAAATATTTTGTAATATTCGCTAATTAAAAATGTATTGTTGACAACCGTAAGAAAAATAGTACATTACATGATTTATAATGTAAAAATTAATAAATAAAATAAAAGATTTGGTTATTAATATAAAAATTAATAAAATACGTACAAATTTTGGAAAAAACACTTTAATTTATTATATGCCCAAGGAGGAACAAAAATTAGCTCAAGAAGGGATAACTATTATATGGCCCAAGAGGGATTCAAACTTGAGATGTCAAAACAAAGGACATTGGTGATAACCATCATGCCTCCTTAACATATATGTTTAAAATTGCCTATTAATAGCATATATTTACATTATGTTTTCATTTAATGATGTTTGGGAATTATCCCACATCGAAAGATCAGTATTCAAATATGCTATATAAATAACTATGTAATTGGAAGATTAATGTAAGTGTGAAACACTAGGGCATCAGTGCACATGCACACGTGCATGTGCATATCGCACGCATGGTACATGTGGGAGTGGTGTGTGTCGCATGTGTGACACGTAAGTGTATGTGCGTATCACACATGTGTCACATGTGGTGGTGTGTCGCACGTGTGACCCGTATGCACGTGTGAAGGTGTTTTTGAGGCTTGAACCGATGCACGTGTGGGAGTGTGTACGGCTCGTGTCACACGTACACACGTATGTGAGTGGTGTGCGAGGCACGCGAGATGCGTACACACGTGTGAAGGCTAGAACGGGGAGGGAACCGGCTAGAACCGGGAGGGAACAGGTTAGAATCGGGAGGGAACCGTTAGAACCTGGAGGGAACCGATGGTTCTGCTCTGGAACCTGGCGGTTCCCGATTTTGTGCTGGAACCTGCATGGCTTGTGCCGATTCCCGAGTCGAACCGAGCGAGTCCAGTTCGACTCGACGATTTTTAAATCATTGATTTTTATTATAGTTGTAAATTTTTTTTTAAAAAAAATAGATGATGTTATAAGATATTGATGAAAAAAATTAAAGTTATTAATGTAGTACCCTCATTTCTTATTGGATTCCTAAAAAACAATGTTTATAATCATTTTAAATAATATTTTTGGATTTTTTTAAGGCTTAATCTGACCTATTCGGCTGATTCCCGATCCGGATCGTCTATTCACCGATTCGGATGGATTTTTGAGGTGTTCGATCCGGGGCACCGATCCTTTTTTTAAACCATTGATTTCGAGTATTAATATACCTATAAGAAATTGCCAAATGTGGCATACACTTTTTTGGGTTTTTTTGGAGTATTGGAAGGGTATAGTGATGCTACTTGGAATAAAAAAATTCAAGATTCACTATCAGCTTCTGAATGGATTTTACACTAGTAGGTGGTGTGATATTATAGGAGTCAAATCAACAAACATGTATCTCACACTCTATTATAGAGTCCGAAATTATTGCTTTAAACTTTGCTAGAAAAGAGGCAGAATGGTTAAAGAATTTGTTAAATGATATTTTTATATGGCCAAAACCGATACCTGCGATTACAATATATTATGATAATCAAGCTACTACTGCGAGTGCTTGTAATAATATATATAATGAAAAATCCACATATTGCCTAAAGGCATAAGTCTATTAACTATTAATTGGAGATGGAGTGCATAGAATATGTAAGATCAAAGGGAAATTTTGATGATCCTTAAATAAAAGACCTTGCGAGGGATGAAACTAGTAAGACGTTAAAAAGAACGAGGTTAGAGTCCATTGAGTAATCATCTACAATGGGACTCAATCTAGTCTTTTGTAACCTCAAATTTCAAGGTCAACATGTTCAAAATAAGTTGTATGTATGAATAGTTTTGTCACTAGACGTCAATATATTGTAAGCACTCATTCTAAAGAAATCCATACATTAGATAAGTCTAGTGATGAGTTGTATATTAGTAGTTAAGTTATACTATTCATGTTGTTTATAAACTATTTATAAGTAAGAGTGTTTTATACACTGGGGCACTCTTGATGGACATACTTATATAAATGTGGAAGTGAGGTTGTTTCCTTAAGGGATGAGTCTGTAGAGCATTAATGAAATTGAAAAATAAAAAAAAGACCCAAAATATGCCTGGCAGCTAAAAGACACCATAATTGATATTATTTGTGAGTTATACTACTGGTCTTTTAAATAAGCAACCTAATTCAAAGCTACATGCTACCATGGTACTTGATGGGCTTTGTAGTGTATACTCAAAGTGATTGTTCAATTGAATGATACTTTTGTAGTATGTAAATAGTATGCTTACTTATGTTTTTTTATGTTATTTTGAAATAGTGGAAGAAATTTTTGCATTTCTCTTTTTTTTAAAAAATACTTGTATGTATTTTTCAAAAGGGTGCAGTTGGCATTAAGATGCATCCGTAGCTATAGAGGTAAGGTGCACCTTCAAATTTTATCATGGTATATAATTTTGAAGTAAAATGTCCTTAGGATTATCTCAAAATTTATTTTTATACCTAATTATAAAATTTTAAATTTCAAAAATGGTTAAAATCAAGTAGATCTATAAATATGAAAATCTTGAAAATAGACGGTATAGATAATATGTTAGAAAATGCATTATTTCTGAGACTTAAAATCTTTTTATTTTTTATGGTCATACATCTCGATGTCAAGATGACCAATCAAAAGGTTTTTCAACATTAAAACTACCTTTTCCGATGGATTTTTGAGGTGCATCCGTAGTTCTACATTATAAGATTGCATCCTTATATAAACTTTTTGCTTTTCAAAATAACATAGTATTGTGTGTTTTTCTTAAGTTTTATTTTGTAGAGAGCAAAATGTGTGCTTTTTTAGTCCCACATGAAAAAGAAAGCAAGTGTGGCCATTATCATGCCTTATACTCTTAGAACAAAGGTGAAAATGATATTGCATCTGTTGGGCACGCAAAGCATACAAAGCGCATACGAGTGCGTGTGGGAGGGTGTAAGCGCAAGGGCACTTGATGGCGCATTTTGCACTCGCAAGGGCGCTTGATGGTGCATTTTGCACAAATGGATGCTTGTGCTATCATGGACTATACCCTCAGTAAGGTGACAAGTCCTCGTATCCTTTCTTACTTCTTTTATCCATATCCTTTTGGAGTTTAAAAATAACAGAATGGGAACAAAATTGTTTTCGTAAGAACAAGCTCAGTTACACTCTGACCTGAAGGCAGAACTTGACGAGTGGATGAAAAAGTAAGAATTATATTGGTTTCAGAAGAATTATATTGGTTTTAGAGTTCTAGATGTAAGTGGATCAAGGACGGTCATCGCAATACGTAATGTTTTCATGCGATCGCAAATTTTAGAAGAGGGAATAGTCCTCAAGCCCCAGACAATCGATTGAATTTTGTGAATGATTTTGTGGACCACCTTAGGTAGGCTTCCAAAGCCAGCACCGTACCGCAGATCAACATTGATGTTCAGGGCTTTAACTAAAATTCGTAAGACTGAATTAGAAGACCCTTCACATTGGGCAAATTCACAGAAGCAGTTTTTGCACTCTTCTTTTTTTTGGGTTGTTTTTTTCATTTTTTTGGGGGGGAGAGGATGGGCATGATATTTCTAAATTTTTGGACCAACCCATATTACATGAGCCCAAAGATGATCTGTACGTAATCTTCCCGAATTATGGGGGCCCACGAGAAGCAAGCAAGCTACCTTTCACGATTCAAACTGCCGGTATGCTTTTTTAAGTGTTGTGTATATTGAGATCGGGCTTTACTCCTAGTAGATGGAATATGATACAAGATTCTGGTTCACCCTCGAGCGAATTTATAGTGCATTTGGAAACAAAATGAGTACATGCAAAAATTGTTTGTGGTTAAATGAGGCTTTTTCTGACTTAGCAGTGCAAATTACTTGATCTGGGACAATACACTCTTTGATCATCCAAAATATTTTCTAATACAGCTCTAGAATTTCAGTAAGTCTCCATGTCAATTGCGAGAGACTTTGAATACTTCTGATAGCACTTCAATAAATTTACGATGGCTAAACTATGTTATACCTATCCTAACCACTGCAAGTTCGATTTATGGTTCACTATCCTTTATGATATGGTTCTTTCTTAATGGCTGACCCCTTCTAGAGTTAATTCCTTTTCTGATTTACCGATTTAATGTCTTGAATTTGACAAGGGCCATGGTAACCAATCTCTCCCTCTCTTGCACATCTTCTCTACTCATGATTGTTTTGTTCGCAAAAAACCACCCAACAATCACCTTTTATACGAGCCACCATAAGGGGTGTAGATAGAGTAAGACTTATTTGATTATGGGACGTGTAATGGGATATAGACCAACCACCCAAGACCCTTGTTAGGATTTAAGAAACCCTCTTAAATGTGGAAACAAGAATTCCAAAAGTTGGATCCCACTAAAATTGTGTATTTATTCAGCTAAAAACTTCTTATAAGTGTTACATATATCTCAAGACCTATCCGAGAAGGCATTTAGGTCATAGAGGATACATATGCATCCTTTTCGAAGTTACCCATTCATCAAAGGCCAGTTTTCATGTCCATTTTGACCGCGGTCAGGAGCAGTTGCTCTGCTTTGGCTCTTGCATGGTTAATCTTTTCCTCAAGAGAAGTTGCACTGCTTTGGCTCTTGTATGGCTAATCTTTTTCTAAAATTTGCAGGGTCATTCGTGCCATGTGCATGTGTATCATGTTTCAGCATAGACATATGAAACACATATACTTTCTAACAATAAATTATGCCGAAGTCCAACAGTTATGAGGCATAAATTTCACTGAGTTCTCTAATGCTTGAACACAAAGACCATGGATTTGAGGGTCAGAAGTCAGACTTAAGGCCTTTAGTCTGTAGTATTCTACTGCAATCAAAGACTTTTATACATACTTTGATCTTTTTCATCATAAACACAAACTTCGAATATGTAAACCGTAAAATTGATAATTTTGGGAGAGTTCTCGACTCTTCAACACTTTGATAACGCTCTCATGATTTTAAGCTCAGGAATGGCTTGAAAACTTTACTCCAATTGTTTCAAGGTTGATTACAAAGCTGTGGCTCAGCAAACAATAGCTCGGTGGTTATTCATACTCAAAATTTGACCAAGGTGCGGGTGTCTTTGGCTTTTGATGGGCCTATAACTCGATCTTTATGGCACAGTTTCTTCATTATTGCCTACCTTTGGTCATCTTAACCCAATTTTTGTTGATTGAAAGGGTTTGTACCCCAAAATAACAAAATAGTGCCAAGACGACTTTTCACCAGATTCTAGTACTCTAGCGACTTCGAGCCTCCAATAGATCCGAAACTTGATCATTTTGTAACCTCAGTCATTTTGACCCTAGAGATGATATAAATGTATTTCCTTTTTATGGGATTAGTGTGATTTTCAACATTGTAAACATTGTAACCAAGTAAATTTGACTATTATTTCATATTAAACATAACAATTAAGCATAAATTAAACAAGACTTACAGTAAATGAGAGAAACCATTCAAGACTTAGCCGAATTGGCCAAAATGACATTATATGGTCTAGCTCAGTCTGATGATGCGTGTGGTCTAACTCAGTCTGATGATGACCATTCAATAATAGTAAACTTTGACTATTATTTCATATTAAACATAACAGTTAAGCATAATTAAACAATACTTAGAGTAAATGAGAGAAACCATTCAAGACTTGGCCGAATTGGCCAAACTGACATTATATGGTCTAACTCAGTATGATGATGACCTAGCCTACTTAGCCAGCTTACCTAATTGGACTCCAGCCAATCCTGACAAGGCCCAAGCTCAGCCCGCTACCGCCTTTACCTCCATTACATAAAGAATCCATCACATAAGTGGGCAAAAACTACAATTCCTACATTACATAAAAGGGAAACGAGAGATTTTGATTCATTGGCTCTTATTGATAATAAAATGTGATAACCCCCATGTTTGGTCCTTCTTCAGTCTCTATGTGAAGTTCACCTCATAAACTGGCTTTTGGTTTGGATAGAAGAGTCCAAAGTTTTGCTCAATCCCAGCGTCCTTCTTGTTCTCATTGAACATTGCAAACACGTAGGTTTCCAAAGGCCCCGGCCTCTTCGGTGTCCCTTGTGCCGCATGTCGCACCAAGTTAGAGTTATAGGTTTGTGCATTCTCCTTTGTTGCTGCAAATCCACCATCCGAAGGCCAGCCACTCTCACTGACCACAATTGGCACCCCACCACTCCCTGCCTTCTCCATGGCAAAATAGACAGAGTCTACAATGGCATCAAAGAGGTGGCGATAATTGTTTTGCCCATCCTGCACCACATCTGAAGGGGCGGTAAACAGCGCGTAGTCCAATCTTATGTCCGAAGGGTTGTCTCTGTAGCTCATATAGGGGTATACATTCACTAGTAGTGGCGCCCTTGTTTTCGAGAGAAAGTCAAGGATGGGCCCCATGGTTGATGATGCTTCCTGCGAGAAGGAACCTTCAGAGGGAGGATATGATACACCCAGCACTCCCGTTGAGACCGATGTCGAGACCTTGATCCCGTCCTGTAATCCTGCAGAGCTCACTGCATTGTATATGTTTTGCATTGCAGGCAGGACATTACCGGCATTCTCTCCGGGGATGACCTCGTTGCCTACCGCAATGTACCGAAAATTGACATCTGGGAGGTATGCCTGGATGTTGTCCCTGACCCAATTGGCAGCAAATGTAGGATCCGAGGCTGCCTGCCCAAGGTTTTCTCTGGGAAGGTCGAGGATGACCTGAATATCAGACCCTCGCAGTGCATCAGATGCAGCAGCTAGAGGGTAATACAATCTCATTTTCCCTATACCCTTGGATTTGTAGAGGGCCACCACTTCATTAGGGGCCGGAAGGTTGTCGCCCAACATCCCATAACAGACACCCACCGGTGGTGACTGCGCCCCTGCCGTACAAGTAAGGAGATCAGAAACATAGATGAAACGAAAATCACAACTGTTGTTTCACAACTCGATCGAACATTGTACCATTGCATCAAAGATTCAAAACTAATGACTTAAACTAGCCGTGAGAACTTTTAAACTTGGAGACTCAAAAACTCATGAATGAAAAGAGTGCCAAGGAACTGACCACTCTTTCCTGGTCTTACTCTCCTAGTTTTCATTGAGGTTCATCTTCTTCAAATTTGTGGTATTCTTTTCTCTCTCTTTTACTTGAAACCAGGAACGTTTGATTTTTAATTTTTTAGTGTGTGTTAACAAGAATCTATTGAACAAAGAATTTCTTCAACAAGAATTTGGGTGTTAACAAGAATTTCTTCCTTCTTGTATCTTTTATTTGACTCCTTTTTTTTTTTTTTTTTTTACATTTTCTCCTTGTACACTTCCATTCTCTCTTCAATAAGTTTTTGTGAAACCAGGAACTTCTGTTACATATTAACAATAGGAATAGCAAAAACTAGCTTTCACTTATTGATGATTAAACCACTCATGGATATAGTAACTGAGACCATCCAAACTAGCCCCATATTAATGCGTTTCTCTAATCATAAAGAAGAGAGAGAGAGAGAGAGAGAGAGAGAGAGAGAGAGAGAGGAGCATTTTGAAACTCTATTTGATCATGAGCTTCCTAAGAACTTTATACAATGTTATGTTGGACGTTGTGTAGGGTAATAATCCTACTACAATCCACCTTTGCTTATTAACCATTTCAATAACCACCCTTATTCACCAACTTACATAGGTGAGAGCCCTAAAATTCAAAATTGTACAAGGAGGAATAAAAAAATAAATAAAATATTTGCTCATACATATATTAGAAAAGGACACAGTTTCTATGCGGCCAGCCCGCATATAGTAGAAATGCGGGCTTGGCAATAAATATATTTTTTAATTTGATCCTATTTTTTAGAGAGTATATAATCTTTAATATGGAGATTATGAATATGAAAAATAGAAAGTGAAAATTACATAAATATTTATTTTAGTTTCCGTTATAACCAAAATACCGAATACTTTTCGTTATTACTGATATGTTTGTCTTATGTAATTCATAACAATTTTTTTTAAAAAAAAGACGAAACTGCCTCTTTTCTGTTTTTCAAAAACTGAAATCAAACAAATTTTAGTTTTTGACGAACCAAAAATTTAAAATTTAATTTTCAATTCTTCAAAAACCGAAATTTTATTTCTCTCTCTTGTGAGTCCTCTGAGTATTCTCTCTCAACCTCTCTCTCTTTACATTACACGGGGATTCCGAACAAGGCCCAAAGAATATGAGGACAAGGAAGATTCAAAGCCATAACTTCCATCTCTCCCTCTATACCATTATTAGACTCTTGGACCAAAGAGATGAAGATTTATCCCTGTCGCTCCACCCCCTATCTCCTCATTAGCAATCCCTCTTCCTCTTATCATTACCCACAGAGAAGAAGGTAAAAAAAAAAAAAACCGGAGTCTAGAGAGAGAAAATACACAAAAATGGGATCATTCTACCCATGTCTTTCTAAAACTCCACATAACGTGAACATAAAGAAGATACTTTTGGTTGTACTCTTCAAAAATGTGCATATATTGAGGGTTTCTCTCTCTTCTTCTTACCCTTTTTTTTTTCTCACTTCGAAGAGGTTTTTCTATGCTCTGATGATATCTACGCTATTTCTTTTGAAAACAAAAGTAAGTTGCTTTCAAATTCGAGATTTCTAGAGAAACTGAAAGATTTTGTTGGGATTCCTTTTACTTTATTTCTCTATTCATCCTTTGTAGTGGTGGGTTTCTTGCTGAGTGATTCTTTGGCCACCAATCAAGTTCTAGATGGATGGCAATGGGTTTTGCAAAGAAAGGCCATGAATTACTTAACTTAAGGAACCGAAGGTATGTATGGTAGTGACCTTACTTTTTTCTGTCCTCATGTGAAGTTGGGTTTTGATGAGTTTCCCAATGAAAGAGAGTAGGACAGAAGAGAGTCGAAAATAGCAAGAGGGGAGAGAAAAGAATATAAAATTTGGGCATGATGAGAGAGAGAAAAAGAAAGTATAAAATTTAGGCGTGATGAGCATAGGAGAGTCAACTTTCAAAGTTTATGAAATCTCTGTTATCTGATCATGGCGTAAAATATTACCTGAGAGGGTAATTGGCGAATGCTTTCAACCAAATATAGATAAGAATCTCGATGATCCATAAGAGAGAGAAAAACTCCCTGTGTAATATAGAGAAAGAGAGGTAGAGAGAGAATGCACAGAGTACCGACAAAAAAAATTTCGGTTCTTCATGAATTGAAAATTTTAAATTTTCGGTTTTTCAAAAATCGAAATTTACGTGATTTCAATTTTTGAAAAACCAAAAAAAGGTAGTTTTATCTTTTTTAAAAAAATAAATTGTTATGGAATCTTAAAAACGGACATATCACTAATAACATAAAGTATTTAGTATTTTGCTAATAACGAAAACTAAAATGAATATTTACATCATTTTTTTAAATAAAAATTATAAATATTTTGGAAGGTTAGTTACACATGTTTTTAGATGGACCACCTATTCCATCTCTACGATGGATGCTTTATACCTCTGGATCGCATATTATAGAAATACGGTCCAGCCCCCTATGAAACAACTCTCCATTAGAAAAGTACTTTAAACATCAGAACGACCTTCACCAAAAGTGATAATTAAATAGGACAGGGTTTTTGGTGACTCGGACGACTCACAAAAACATGTGCAACTCCTCATATATCATACGTCCATATTAGAGATGGATGTCAAAGAAGAATGCCTCTACTCTACTCAAAACGGACAAAATATTAAAAAAATATCATTTTGATTTTTAAAATTTAAAATTCCAAATTCATAATCACGGATCGATGCATTTTGAATGGGCTGCATATTTACAGGTGAGTCGGCTGACTCACCAAGCACTTTTCCAATAATAAGGCACAATATTTCTCACCTGCGTTTTGTAGATGAACCATGAGAAGACCAACGTTAGCCACAGTACACCATAGGGAAAACCAGTAGTCCCATGAAGAAGCCATGTATTAAAAAAGAGAATTCCCTGTAACTATGAAATATTTTCAGTTTCTTTTGTGAAAAAATGATCATAAACCCAATTATTTATAGTGGATAGGCCGTGTAATGCGGGCAAACTTTTTTATTGTCAAGAGTCTCCCATTAAACGATATCAAATAATATCTCAAGTCCATTACTGAGCCTTTGCCACAAGATACTTATGGGTTTATTGTACTTATGCTAAAAGATATTATACTCCTGCAGACGTACATTGCCCATTTACTTCGTCGGATAAAACCTAATCTAGTTTGAACAGACCATAAATTTTGGAGATGTAACCTCTTCAAGTTAGACCCCAAATTTGGAGATGCAACATCTTCAACTTATAGACCAACCTTAGTAAAAAAGAATTTCCTAACTGCACCATCCATATACTTGAAAATGTCGCAAGATTTAGTATAGACCATCCAATTTAATTAATGATTCTCTTCGGTAGTAACTGTAATGTTTCTTTTTATGATTATCAATAAAAGCTCATAATCTTGTTAAAAAAAAAAAAAATCTAAGTGTTAAGAAACTCAAATTTTAATATTTTTTATTTTAAAAATAATTATCTAATGATTATTTAGTGATTCGGATTGAAAAAAATCCTCCCAAATAAGTTTTCGGACAGAGGGAGTACCATACACCATGCTACCGTAGGAGCATAGTATGCGCGCTCATCAAGTATTCTTACCTCATAGTCACGCGCTTAAGTGGACTCGTGCTCGACTCAAAAGCATGCCTAGTCAATTGAATATATCTATCTTCACCATTAAGTCTCCACCATTAACTATATTTCCTGGTTTTTCTTTGTTTTCCGCTCTCTTACGCGCTTTTGAACCTCTCTCTCTCTATACGATTTTATTGGTCATGAGCATTGTCAAGGAAATTCTTAATCACCATCTTTTTTTACAGGTTTTCATAGTTTTAGGCCTCAAATGATTTCTACTATCTCTATCATCTTCTTGTTTTTAACTACTTTGAATTTTTTACTTTTTATTTTTGCCTTTCTTTGGGTTGTGCATGAACTCGCCCAAGTCCACTCGGACTTAGCTAAGTCACTCAGCTCGGCCAAGGGTTGAAACACATGGCCGAGTTGGCTTTTTAAACACTGATTTAAACATAACCTGCATAATATAAAATAGTAATATCTTAAATCAAATATTAAATATGAAATTGTGTTTGAATCGATCAAGATAAATATTTATGCGTAAATCTTTAATCTAGGGAAAATTACAAAAAAAACCTCCAAAACCACATTTTCTATACAACTTACCCCAACCTAATTTTTTCTCTCACTTATTTTCCCAAAATATACTTTCTAAGCAAAAAAATCCCCTAACCAAAGAAAAAAACCTAAACAACCCTCCCTTACTTTTACTTTACCCACGCCTATCTCTCCTCTATCCCACCAAAATAGGGGCTCCGGCACCCTGTAAGTGGGGTCCGACAGTAGCACTCCAGTACTGTATAAAGTTCGGTTCAACACTGTGTAAAAGGCGGTCTTACATTTGTGTGCTCCGACAATATGCTACTGGGTCTAAAAGTCAACGTCAAATATGTCCAAAATGATTTTTGTGTACAAGAAGAGCATTTCTGTCTAAAAAAATAAATTTTTTCTCTTAGGAGGCTATTTGCATAAAAAGTTTATTTTGAAAAAAAAAATAAAAGAAAAAGTTAAGTTGGGATAAATGGCATAGAAAGTGTAGTCTTGGGGTTTTTTGTAATTTTCCCTTTAATCTAACCCTCGAAATATCAAGTAGGGTATGTAAAATTTCGAAAATTGTAAAAATCTGTTTTGTTGTGCTTATGAAGGCTTGTCTTTGCCAGTGAAAAATTTAACGTAGATGTCTATATTTACTCAAAATTTCACTAATGATCACACTTCCCAAAACGTAATCAGCGACATGCATGGGAGCTCATATAATATACGCTAGTAAGATGCACCCGCTTCGCAGGTCTCACTAAAAGGTTATACGTATTAATATTGTTAATACTATTTATGTCTTCATAAGAAATTTTTATTTTTATTTTAGTATTAACATTGGTTGAAAAAAAAAAAGAAATTTTTATTTCAATAGTTCATAATAAAGTAACTGCTTTTTGTTATTATTTTTAATAGCTCATAATATTATTGTTATTGTTTTCATTATATTAATAAAATAATTAATTATAATAATATTTATTACTATTGATGATAAATGATATTATATAATTCGAACAAATTTATGAATGATAGAAAATTTAAATGTTTCTCATATTGCACTAGATTAATAGTATTCAACACATATTGCAGTAGTACGTTATATTTAACGTAAACGAAATAGTATAATTACAATACTTTTATTTAAATATTTAATTATGTTAAGTTTATCATAAAAATATAGAATTATCATAACTATTGTTATTTCAATATTTAATTATGAAGGGACTATTATAAAGAAAATTTATCAAATTACCCTTGAGATATTAACACTTTATCATATCTTTCGATTTAATTTTAAAATACACTTAAAATAACACATGATCTTGAGTTAAAATAGTTCCAAAACAATAGATTATTAAAGAGTTCATTTCTTATACGTGTTTTGATAAATGTTTCTATTTATTATATTAGTCAGATTATCATAATTTTTATAGTAAATAATTCTAGAAAACAAAAATTAAAATTAAAATAACACTTATCGCACGTTTGGTTCCTAAGTAAATGTTTTTCGAAAAATATTTTCACGTGAAAATTTTATTTCATATGCTGGTTTGGTATGCTATACATATGCAAATAAAGCCCATGGTAAATTTTTTTACTATTTCACCTCTTGAGGTAGGGAAATATTCTCCGTTTTTTTATTTTCACACACGGTTAGAAATTTAAAATAACAAAGATAGATTCAAATCAGAGGTCATGTAGAGAGAGAGAGTTGTAAATAGATAATTCATTGAAGGAAAATAATAGTTCCATAGTTGCATCTATGCTGTCATATGGAAAAAGAGGGTAACATATGGAGAGAGAGATGTTTGAAGAAATATAGTTTTAGAAAGTTGGAGTGGAAGAACAGAATATTTACTGAAATTGATGAGAGAGAGATGTTTGAAGAAATCTAGTTTTCGAAAGTTGGAGTGGAAGCGAAACATTTACTTAAATTGATGAGAGAGAGAAAGAGAGAGAGAGAGTTACAAGAAGTAAGGATCTTCCAAAGTGTCGAGTATGAGCTTGTATGGGAAGTTGAATGTGATGATTATTTTTCGGTAAAATCTGCATATAGTCTATTGTTTCATGATAGATACAAGTGGAACAAAACTTCTCTCTAGAAAATATGGTCATGAAGTATATCTCAGAAAGTAAAAGTTTTCTTGTGGATATTGTTTTAAGGGAAGACACTGACAACAGATAATATAATGAAAGGAGGGCGAACCGTTACTAATGTTTGCCTCCTTTGTAAAGGGAGTGATGACAGTGGACATCTCTTCCTTCATTGCACATTTACATATGTCATTTAGAATTGGTTGTTTAGAAAAATGGGTATTGTCGGTTCATTGTCTCAAAATCATACTCAAATTATTGAGTACTTGACATTCCATGGATTATCAAAAGTAGGGAGTTTAACTTTTCAGATTGGGACGATAGTAGCTCTATGGGAAGTTTGGCTAAAGAGGAATAGACAGGTCTATGAAGGTATTTCATTGGAATTTATAATGATTCAAAGGAGGATTCAACACACTTTGTGGAGTTGGTTCTCAATCATGAAGGAAGGATTTGGTGTTTCGAAAGTGGATATAGAAGTGAATATGCATAATCTTATGATGTAGTAAGTAATCAATGTGAGGCCATAAAGCCAATAGGTTGAAAGATAGTAGCATCAATTTGACTTTGATAGTAGCTCGTTGGGTAACCCACGACCTACTGGGGTTGGGGGAGTAGTCAGAGATTCTAGGGGTTTTTTGTTTTGCCGGTCCTTATAGTAAGAAAGCTGCAAGTGAAGCAAATATCTTAGCGGTTCTGCAAGGGATGAAAATACTGAAGGATAGGGGATTTCAGCAGAATGTTATTAACTAGTGTAATAATATTTTTCAGACCCTTGTGGAGACTTAGAACGATTTGGTTGGCTTTGTTGGAAATGGTGTGTGTGTCACTTACAAACATGTTTCTAGAGAAGCTAATAATGAGGCAGATTCTTGTGTGAAAAGATGAGTTGCCTTACAATCATTAAGTATTTCGGATGTTCTTCTTGTTTAATCTTATTGTAATTCTTTCATAAGCAATAAAATTATGGAATATTGTCAAAACATATATATATATATATATATATATATATATATATATAGAGAGAGAGAGAGAGAGAGAGAGAGAGAGAGAGACGTTTAAGAAAGTTATGAAGGGATGAAAGTTATAAGAGTTCACATTTGTTAATAGGCTGTATAGATAATAAATAAGAATAAAAAGTGTGAGATATTAAATGAGTGGGGAATGGAGCTAATGTTGTAGTTATTTTAGACAGAGTCATTAATAGCGAGAGACTTTGATACATTTCTGTTAAAATATGAAAAGCTATAAATTCGGACCTTAAGCCCCCATGGATGCATATTATAGAAGCCACATAACTGAATTATTGAACCCCATAGATGTATTACAGAATGCATACACTGTATTACTAGAGATGCATTAGACATGTGTTTAAGGCGCTATTTATAGGGTTACATCTTTGTGGTACATCTGTATACAGGTTGTTTACAACTTAATACTTAATTAAACGTGTACATAGTTGTGCAGTGAAAGATATCACATCTATGCAATCAAAGATATCATCAATGACATTAAATTATCTATATTTTAATACTCCCCCTCAAACTCAAGATATGTTAAGAGAAAGCCATTTGAGTTTCAACAAATGAAGGCAAGCCCCAGAAATAAGGCAAGAATAGAAGAAGCTCGAGTAACGGCAAATCAACAATCGTCAAAAACCGATGCATCGAACTAAGAAAGCTCGAGTAATAGTCCGCGTGAACAGACGACTAGAGTAAAGTAGGGTCGAGCAGTATAATCTTCAGATCTTCACTAAAGCTGAAGGTAGAAAAATTGTCGAGACAACTGAAAAAAAACAAAATGAGATTTCGAAGAGCCAACAAAACTCGGTGAAAACCCGAGACCGATTCAGCATCTAGCAGATCATCAGACATGATCAGATCGAGTAACAAACTCGATCATACATAAAAGAATCTTCACAACGAAGACATAATATGACTGAATTGGTTCACCATTTGAAAGATTGACCCACCCAATTTCAAAAAGTGCAAATAAATGCTTCTTTTTTAAAACAAAATGGTCCCTCACTATACTAGAGGACCATCACTACCCAATAAAATATTTCTCGGATCCCTCTATCTCTCTCCTTTCACTCGAACTTCTCTCTCTCTCTCCCTTTGTTTTACCCTTATCCATTTGTTTCTCTCTACTCCCTTTTGTTGGATATAGTGTTATCCAAAAATCGGCCACGTAAAAAAATCCCATATTATATAGGATTGGTATTGATATTTTTCCCATTCCTAGTTTAACTAGGATATCTTTCCTACAAAGTAGGATATCCAAGATACATGAGAAATCCTATCATGTGCAACCTCTTGTTTTATAAGATATCAATCAACATGATCTCCCTTTTGCATATCCCATATATTTCCCACCAAAATAGGAAATCTTATATACCTCAAAGCACATCATGTAGAGGTTCCTAAAATAATGGATTGGATGGTGATAGAGAGATATATATATATATATATATATATATATATATATATATAATTGCACACAGAGAGAAGCAAATCATTGTGAAGTGGATGAAAATTTTCCCTTGAAGAAGCAGATGCTTCAGCACAATGAGCTCTTGCTGGCGGTAGAGAGAGAAGCTGACGACATCTTGCTGAAAGAACATTTGAAACTAACAAAAAAAAAACATAGACGATTTTACTTCTCTACAAGGGAAAAAAACTATAGCATCATCGAGCAAATTTCATGATGTGAGAGTATAACAAATTTTTGCGAGTAGAGACAAAAGGTGCGCAAATTTCAAGAATCATGATTCGAAAAAGAAGAAAAAGGAAGGAGATGCAGATCATTTGGACGAGACTGAGTGAAATCTTTTTTCTTTCCCCCTCTTAACAAAGATATCCAAGGAGAGAGATAAAAATCCATATATGAGATATGAGGCAAACAAATCCTATCAAAGTGGCGAAAACATTTGGCATAAAGGCATGGGATTCAGGTAGCTGAAAATCTTGGCAAGAGGCACTAGGACAAATGACGGAGGAGCTTTCATGCTCACATATAAAAATCAGAGTGGCTGAGATAGATGATACATATGGCGGAAGCTTGCAGGTGCACAGATCAGACCTGCTCTAATACTATGTTAAAATGTGAAAAGCTATATATTCGGGCCTTAAGCCCCCATGGATGCATATTATAAAAGCCACACAACTGAATTACTGAACCCCATAGATGTATTACAGAATGCATACACTGTATTACTAAATATGCATTAGACGTGTGTATACTACCCTATTTATAGGGTTACATCTTTGTGGTATAGCCTGTGTACAGGCTATTTATAAGTTAATACTTAATTAAACATGTTGTTTACAACTTAATACTTAATTAAACATGTACACAATTGTATAGTCAAAGATATCACAACTGTACAATCAAAGATATCATCAAAATCAGATTGTGCATATTTCAACAATTTCTAAAAAATAGAAGGGCTAAATGGAGAAAGATGGAAAAAGGGTAGGATAAAATAAGAAATGAATTGAGCACATGTCCAACGAATAAGCAAGCTATTTGTCCCACTTAATATATAATGGATAGATTCTACAAGTATATAGGCTTTTAATTGAACAACCCATATCCTCTATAAATATTGATTCTCTCAATGGTGCTTAATTATAAATTACCGTCTATATAAGAGTTCATGTTTTTAACCAAGCAACCATAGTTTTACTTGAATAAAAATATTTGAAATGATTCATTTGTGGTTTACGTGCTCATCATCTCGAATATCCATTATCAACAACCGCCTTAAGCTCAATCTTGGCTTTGGAGGAGGAATATACGTTTTTAACTGCTCATTATCTAAAATGGACAGTTTTTTTTATGTGTAACTTGTAAAAAATAGTGTGTGGAACAAGGAAAAAAAGAATAGATACTACACAAAATACTTCCAAAGGATCCACAAATAGACAACAACATTTGCATTTTCTAGCATGAAAATGTTTCTATCTTAAGAAAATATATGCCCTTATTGATAAAAGTCAATGTACATCTTAATTCTCAAGATTTTATCCCCAAGATACAAGGAAACAATAGAATGAACACCATCTTTCGTGTACAAATAGCAGGAGCATCTCCTAAGGTTTGCCAGCCGGCTTGCAGGGGAAGGCTTAGAACTTCCATCAATCGGATCATCACGTCATCATCAGCCTCAAGCTGAAGGTTCCCACAACACCCTCTCTCCTATATGTACCCCCCACCACCCTGACCCCCCTAACTCTTCATGTTGGTTGGTCTCCTCCTTTCATGGGCTTATTCAAGTTCAACATTGACAACTCATCCCTAAGTAACTCAACCATTGCAAGCTGTGGCGGAATCATCAGGAAAGATACTTAAGACTTTGTTGTGGCTTTTGATAGCCCACTTTGCTCCACAACTAATAATGTCGTCGAGTTTCAGGCCTTGGAATGGGGCATTTCCTTGGCTCATGATCTGGAATGTAAGCCACTGATTATTGAGAGCAACTCCAAGGTGCTCGTCGACTCACTTAAACTTTGGAGCTCAATCATATGGAGACTTTGTATAAACCACCATAACTACAAGGCAAAGCTCTCCTTCTTCACCGACCACCAATGGCAGATCATGCACAACTTTAGGGAGGCGAACATGGTGGCGGATTGCCTCGCCAAGGAGGGGTCATCTTTGGTGCAAGCTATAATTTGGAGGACTTGTTCCTCGGATTTTTTTACTACCCTCATGTTGTTTTATTCTGGTGACACTCCTTAAGAGAGTGTTGTATCTTGATAGTATTTCTTATTTATGCTCGTATCTACGCCAATCTTTGAGTGATATCAACTCAAATTCATACAAAATTAGTTAAAATTTGATAAATCGATAGAGAAGTGGGGTGGCTCAAATTATAGATCAGGACCATGTTGGGTATATTTTTAGTTATAATACAAGACTAAAAACACTGAAAAAAATATGTATACAAGCATGAGGGTGTGATACAGGAAATAAGTATGGAATGGACACCAAGACTATTTAACTTGGCAGACAATGGATCACTATACAAACCCAATAGATGTGATTCTTGAATAATATTGGTGGGGCATTTTCCTGGTATAATAATGGAGTATGATGTGCCTAGGACTTGTCAAGTGAGGGCCCCTATGCCTTAAGAATCCTGGTTATCGGTTAACTCATATGCCTTGGCGAACCACTAATGATAGCAAAAGGTATCAAGACTTCTCAATTGAGATAAGCTCTCGAATATATATCCCCGAGGCTACAATATGTTTCTCTACACAATGTTAGAAGATTTTGGATACGATATGATACACTTTCAAACCCATCGTTGGTTAAATATGTGTATCTTGGTTAACGACCGATCATAAAAGACTAACAAACCTTCTAAATTTGCGACAAGCTTTGAGACATATATCTCTGAGGACATAATATATCTCTCCACACAATATTGAAAGAGTTTGGATACGACATGGTATGTCTTTCAATCCGTCGTCTACCAAATGAGTGTTTTGACAGCCAGATCATAAGGAAACCTCATCATGTGATTGCACATTGAGACATTCTCTTGCATATATATTCAATGAGGCCTCACATGCCTCTAGTCCAAGTTTCATACAAATTAGACATCATTTAGCTCATCATACATAATTTGTTGGTGGCCATAATATGCATTGACTTACAGCCCAAAACATTGTATTTATTGGTCCAAAACTCTTGAAAAGTCATATTTAAAGCATCATATCCCTCATCCCAAAGTTTCAGGTTATTTGGAGATGACTTAACTCCTTATTTATATTCGTTGATAGTCATATCCTTATAAATCATATGCCAGACAGATAACCAGGATGACCTCTAGTCACACTATTTGAGATTTCTCCCACTCTATTAGGATTTTTCTCATGGACCTAAACCATTGGATTCCTGACTCAATATCCTATCAGCCATATAAAGTGTGACGTATTTTCAATCTCTCATGTAATAGTGGCAAGCTCCTCAACCGTAACCATAAAAATTGTATAAAAGCTTGGCCACAGCTGTAATTTTTATCTAAATATATGGAGAATCTTGAGCTCAAAATTTGTGGCAGTGTGTGTCATATTCGCATCTACAAAATTATCATACTCCCAAGGTCTATAATTCCCTGTGGCGAGAGCGGTTGGGCTCGCAATCCTCAGATATGCTGTTGCAATCTGCAGTAGAAATATATTCACTTCGACGGGCCATATCTCCATCGTCTGTAATCTATTTGAGATGGGGTTTGAACTATTTTTATTTATCTTTGAGTCATCTATCACCTCACAAAATTCATGATGAAGGGATTCACCCTTAGATAGCGGCAATGGAAATAATTGTGCATGTTAGAGCCATTCAGCATATTGGTAGACGACGGATAAGAACAACCACTTTGCGTGACTTTCTCATCGATTATCATGATGAATCTTGGCAATTGCATACTTAAATGGGAATATCGAGACAAGATGAAGATCAAACAATGACAAAAGTAATTATTAAATCCATCTCGAGGTGTCTAAAAAAAAATTACCACTGCCCCCTGAGAAAGGCGGGACGCTCCTCGTAAATTTTGCGAAAAAGGTACGCATATGGTAATAAACAAGTACAAAAGGTATCCCTACGAAATTTTCTCAAAGAAAAAAAATACGCGGATTCAACGAACAACCATGTTTATCATGGGCTACTTTGTAAGTACCAAGTATTCGCCAGTCATGTTATTCATGAAAGGAAAAGGTATGTACATATCGTAATTTTTGTCATTTTTGTAATTTTTATTTTGATGTCCTGCATTTTCATTTTTTTTTTTTTTTTTGAAAAAAATTATCTCCGATTCCAATGTTTGACCTTATTTTCTCATAGTTCGTATTTTTGGAGTTTTTAGGGCAGTCAAATACACTAGATATAGGATTGATCCATTTCTAGGGTGGTGCCATACTAGAAACATTGGACTGTTTCATAAATATACGAGCCAATGTCTCTAATATTTAACTGCATTTTAAATAATAAAAATAAATTAATTAAAAAACTCTGACAACTCTATTATTGAAATGCTCCAAATTCTAACTCCTTTGGATTAAATGACTATAATACCCACATTCATGGTTTCTTTTTGAATGGTGACTCATCATGCATTAAAGGAGCAAGATATCCATATTCGTGTGTTTTTTTTGTTGAGAAATTCGGCCCTACAATATTAGAGATATCAAACTTGCTTAATTTTTTATAAGTTTTCACTTTATATGCGGTCACCGGGATGGTGTACTTCAGGAAATATCTCGGTACGGGACAGTTTGGTGTTTCCAATATTAGACCACTTTATAAATGGATCGTTCGGATATTTGAGATATTAGACTACCTAAAAATCACAAAATAAATAAATAAAAAATACAGTCTAATACTTGCAACAATGTACCTAGGGCTGAACTGAAAACAAAAAAAAGGAGAAAAAATGAAGACATTCATGTAAAATTCGTTAAAGTTTAGACTAAACCATAATTTTGTTAAAGAAATTTGGTCCTTGCATAAATTTTCTTCTTTAAAAGTCAAAGCATGGTTCGAGCGTTTTGTTTTGTTTTTCCCTATTTTACATCTAGTAAATACCCCCAACAAAACTTCTTCTCACTTTTTATCCCAAAATATACTTTCTTAGCAAATACCCCCCCAACTCAAAAATAAAAAATAAAAAATAAAAAAAGTCTAAACTACTCTCTCTTACTTTTACCCACTCCTCTCTCTCCTCTTTCCCACGAAAAGGCAGTCCAGTGCATTCTTAGGGCGGTCCGATAGTGTAATGTAGGTCCAATAAATAACAGTGGTGGTTCAGCAGTACAAGCGACGGTCCGGCACTGACAAGAAACGGTTCGACAATAGACCCATGCGGTCCGGTACTGCCAAAGAGCGGTCCAACAAAAGGCCCATCCAGTCCGACAACAAGCCTATGTGGTCCGACAACAGGCCCAAAGTGCAGTTCGGCGATGTCAAAGATTGGTCCGGCACTTTTTTTAGTTTAATGTGGTCCTGTAATGTCAAAGAGCGGTCTGGCAGCCTATATAAGCCCACGTGAATGTCGGCCAAACTTAAATTTTTATGTATGAAAAATGGTATTTTCGTCAAAAAAAATGACCCTTTTTAATTGGGGGAGGGGGTATTTGCTAGAAAAGTGCATATTGGGAAAACAAGTGAGAAAAAAAGTTTCGTTGAGTCTAGTATTGGAATTTATTTGTAACTTTTTTTTTTTTTTTTTTAGTGTTAACAATTGAAGTAAAAATTTCTTCAACAAGAATTTTATGTGTTAAGAATAATTTCTTCCTTGTGTCTTTTCCTTTTGTCCGTTTCTTTATTTTTATTTTTTTTGGTACATTTTTTCGTTTTACACTTTCATTCTTTCTTCAATAGATTCTTGTCAAACCAGGATATAGCGGATAGGTGAGTGAAGGCAAGACGGATTCAGTATTTGTGCGTGTAATAAGCGCAGGCAAGACGTGTAATAAGGGAAGGCAAGACGGATTCATTATCTTGTAGCTGTCTGCTCAATTCTTTTACGAGGACGTATACAGTGCTCCCGCAGGAGTATATATTGTATACACACTCCCTTGGTAGAGAACCTATTTCAATATTTATTTATTTATTTATTTTTAAATCTGATGTTTAGGGAACCACTCAATAACATTTTTCTAATATAAAAAATTAAATTTTGAGTTTTCTAACGCTTAGATTTCACATACCAAAAATTAGTCGCTCTTTGTTCAATCTTGAGATATCTTTTTTCAAGTACGTAGGGAGTGTTCTTTGAAACTTTTTTTTTTATTGAGATTAGTCTATGTTGAAGAATATATATTCATAAACAATTGGGGCCCTAAAATTACTCTAAATTGGATTTTTACCCTAAGAAAGAAATTGGTAGTGTGTTCCGGGATGAAATCTTCTACAAGGATCATAGGACTTTTCTTTCTTTTTTTGTTTCTTTTGATCCCATTAAGTGTCATGAGACTTCGTATGATAGAAAGAGTAAGTGAATTCAAGAGTCTCCAATCGAACAAATTCAAAAAGTATTTGTTGGTCATTTCCACAAGATAATTGACAGGTCTATTGTAATTAGGCCAAAACATAATGTACTCCCAGAGAAGTATTTTGTCTATTTATTCCCTTCTGTAAAACCTACCGTTTAAGATTGATTTTAGGACCCCAATTTTTTGGAGATGTAATACATTGACATTGATAAAAACAATTTCCTAATTGAATAATATCTCAAGAGTCAAAGATTGAACGGTAAAATGCAATTTTTAAAAGTTAAATCTAAGTGTTAGAAAACTCATACTTAATATATATATATATATTTTTAAATAATCATGTAATGATTGTTGGGTGGTTCCCAAAATCAGATACGAAAAACCTCCTAAATAGGGCTTCAGACCAAGGGAGTTGATGTACAGTATGTTCCCACGAGAGCATAGTATATGCGCTCATTATTATTACCCCTAAAGTCATGCCCAAGTTCAAGCATGAAGAGGTTTTGAACTTTTGCGCGATTTTATCGGCAATGAGCAGGAACTTCTCGGATAATAGCAGTGCATGATCTGTGCCTTGGATCGCGCATGATCTAATTCCAACCAACACAAACGCTGGACAAAATTAGTGCTTACCAGCACCAAAAATAAACAGGAAAAATGACCTCTAATAACCCCATCCTTCAAATTATTCCTATTAAACTTTGGATTAATCAAAATGTCTGGCACCCCCTCAAGAAGGCGTTGTTCCATGGGAAAAGCAACTAGCTTTACACCTATGAGTTCAGTTTTGACCAAAATATCAATAATATTTTATTAATAAATATTCCTCTTTGTGAAAAGGAGACTTCTATGCCCAAAAAATATTTCAAGACTCCTAAATCCTTGATATGAAATTTGGAGTGAAGAAACCATATTAACAACAAAATGAAGTGGCCGATGTTGCCAGTGACGATAATATTATCAACATAAATCAGGAGAATAATGAAAGTATTTCCAACAATTAAGGTAAATAGGGAATAATCTACAATAGATTGAATAAAACAAATAGATTGCAAATTGGAAGAAAACTTATTGAACCATTGTCCAGATGCTTGCTTGAGCCCATATAACGATTTGTTAAGACCAAAAACTCGAGTCTCCCCATGTCAAGCAAATCCTGGTGGAATCTGCATGTAAACTTCCTCGTACAAATTACCATGCATATAAGAATTGTGCATGTCGACCTAATAGAGGGGTCATTTTCGGATAGATGCAAGAGCAAGGACACACCACATAATGACAAGTTTAGCGACTGGCATAAATGTCTCATGATAGTCAAGCCCTTAGAGTTGTGTATATCCTTTGGCCACAAGGCGAGCTTTGTACCGTTCAACAGTTCCATTAGCCTTGTATTTTATCTTATACACCCACTTGCATCCAATGGATTTCTTGCCAGAAGGCAGCGGCTGCAGTATTCAAGTATTACTCTGTTGTAATGCACCAATCTCAGTGTCCATTGCCTTTTTCTAAGGGAGAAACTTAATCGACAGGGTAAAGGAATTGGGTTCTTCCTTGGAGGATATTGCTTGGAGAAAAGGAAAATTGTGGTTGCGAGAATTTGACATCGGAGACAAAATTGGAAAGAGGGCAACGAATACCTGTTGAAGAGCCATGTGTCATGAGAAAAGTTGTTGTGACTTTTGGATGGACCACAGAGCAAACGAAATCTCTCTACCATGTTGGCATGCTGCGATTATATGTTGACCGTCTAGGTTCATCCATTAGCGGTTCTTCTGGTGGTTTTGTTATAAGGTCAACATGAGATGTGATAGGAGGAGGATTGAGAAGTGGTTCGGGTTCAAGGCTAAAAGTACCATTGTCTAGAATTGGTAAATGTATAGTGGTTACTTTTGGCTCTTTTTGTGATAGTTCGCGAAAAAGAAATATGTCATTTATAAAAGACACATCTCTTGATGTAAATATTTTTCGAGTTTCGATATCAAAGACGTAGTACCCATGATGTGCAAAAAGGATATCCTATAAATACATAGCGAGATTGTCATACCCCAAGAATTTACAATATTGTTATTCCTGAGATGTGACAGTCAAAACATATATACATCTCTTGATAGGACAAATTTACAGTGGCGAATTCTTATAAAGTAACAAAAAAAAGCTTAGGCAGAACTACAATATCTTCCAAAGTTGATCATGACGAGCACTCAAAATGAAACCGTAGTAATCCTGAAAAATGTTTACCATAGTTTGATGAGTTTGGCTACTTAAGAAGTGATCATCATAATCCTAAAAATAATCATAGATGAAAGATATAAAAAAACTTTCAAAATGGAGGCAAATTAAAAACAATGCGAGCACAAGCATTTATAGATAACAATTTCACTTTCAGAAATGCACAATTACACATAATCCAAATGATTGAAATGCATATAACATTTTAACAGCAGTGCATAATTCAAAGGATTTCACAAAATACCCTACTGGCGTCCCATGTAGGTCGCCTATATACCCCAACAGCGTCCTGATGGGTCTACTTAATCCCAATTGGCATCCCAGATAGGTCCACTTAATCCCTACAGGTCCACTTATACCTCAACGGCATACCGGATGAGTCCACTTAATCCCTACCGGTGTCCCGGATAGGTCTACTTAAACCTCACCGGCGAACCGGATGAGTCCACTTGCGTACTTAAAGTATTTCTAAATCTCTTTAAATATTCGAAAGCAGCAATATCATGTACTCAACGTATCACTGAAATCATTAATAAGAATTTCACGGAAACCATTAATAACAGCCACTTTCAATAACATTTCAAAAATAACCAATCAAATATTTTGGGCTCAAATTTAAAAAGGTAGCAATTCGTAAAGACATTCTAGCATAATTGCCAATTTAATATGTATAGAAAAACTCTTATAGAATTTCAAAAATACGGAATTATCACAATTTATGAGATGTCAATTCGTAATTAAACATTTCACAACAATGTTAAAATCAATTGCAAAAATATTAGTTTTTAAATAATAAGGCAGTCATTGCAGATGAAATTTACAATGTCTAAATATTCAAAAATAGTAGAAAGAAATCTCACAATTTTACTTACAGCAAAAATATCACATTTATTTCTAATAATTTATTTTTAAAATTTTCTAACAATAGACAAGAAAAATAAATAAATAAATTTATTTCTAAGAATTTAAAACATTTAAAAATTCTAATATTATAATTTTATTAAAAAGATTATTTTTCAAAATAATGAGGTCACTTGTGCATAAAATTTATCGCGCCTAAAATTCATGATAATAAGCATAAATAATTATTTCATTTCATTTTTAAAAAGAACGGAGTTTTTTCAAGATAATGAAGTCACTTACCTAAAATATTTGAGAGGGAGCTTCCGATAAAAATTCGGCTAGAGAGAGAGATCTCAAAATTTTCTAAGGTGGGAGTCCTCGCCTCTCGTATTTAAATTCTTAAGATACTATATTATATTCTTTTATTAAGTTACACCTCACACATGAGGTGTAACCGTTGAATTACACTTTAAACGCTTTAAGCCCACGTCCTTTAGTGGACGTGGCAAGAGCAAGGTAGCAAAAGCGTTAAACCAAAAGCTTTTGAAAATAGTGATGGTCCCTAAGGACCATCATGCTCATACGAACCATCACTTATTAAAAGTTTCCCCCTTTTTTTTTTTTTTTGAAATTTTAGAATTATTACATTCTTCCCCCCTTAAAGTAATTTTGTCATCTAAATTTGTGTACCTTATTATTGAAAAAGAGAGGGATATTTTTTTTTGATATCACCTTCTCTTGAATAGTACTGCCATAATATACGGACTAAAGGAATCTCCTTGTTGCGCAACACTTGCACGCTTCTATCCAGTATCAAAATTGGTTGCTCAATGAAGGATAGGTCCTTCTTGATCGGTAAAAGTTCATATTTCAAGATATGGGATGGGTCAGGCTGATATTTTCGTAGTGACGATACATGGAAGACATTATAGACGTTTGCCAATTCGAGTGGTAACGCAAGTCTATAAGCGACACATCTGATTCTTTCCAGGATTTCAAATGGTTCGATGTAACGTGGGCTGAGCTTTCCTTTCTTGTTGAATCTCATAATACCCTTTATTTGTGAGATCTTTAAGAAAACTCGATCACCTTCCTCAAATTCAAGATCTCTCCTTCGGTTATCGGCATAACTCTTTTGCCGACTCTGAGCCGTCCTGAGCCTTTCTCGAATTAATGTTATCTTATCTATGGTGACCTGGACAATTTCTGGCCCTAAAAGCTTCCTTTCACCAACCTCGTCCCAACAGATGGGTGACTTGCATTTCCTTCCATACAGGACTTCATATGGTGCCATCTAGATACTGGCTTGGAAGCTATTATTATAAGCAAACTCAATCAGAGGTAAATGGTCATCCCAGCTTCCTGTAAAGTCAATGACACAGGCCCTCAGCATATCTTTCAAAGTTTGGATAGTCCTCTTCGATTGTCCATCAGTTTGGGGATGAAAGGCAGTGCTAAAGGTGAGTCTCGTCCCCATAGCTGATTGTAGCCTAGCCCAAAATTTAGAAGTAAACCGAGTATCCCTGTCCGATACAATACTGACCGGAACTCCATGTAACCGTACTATTTTCTTAATGTACAACTAGGCCAGTCGATCCAAAGTGTACGTTGTGCGAATTGGCAGAAAATAGGCAGCTTTGGTCAGCCGGTCTACAATGACCCAAATGCTATCATGTCTTGAATTTGTTCTAGGCAAACCAGCGACAAAATCCATAGAGATGTGCTCCCACTTCCACTCTGGCACGGGTAAAGGCTACAACAACCCAGTGGGCCTTTGATGCTCAGCTTTTACTTGCTGGCATGTTAGGCACTTAGACACAAATAGTGCTACCTCTGTTTTCATATTATTCCACCAAAAGGTTTTCTTCAAGTCCTGATATATTTTAAAACTTTCGGGATGTATCGTATAACGAGAATGATGTGCTTCTTTCAATATAGTTTTCTTCACACTCTCATCATTCGGGACACAAATCCGACCTTTGAATCTTAGCAAATCTTCACTACATATAGAGCATTAGTCTTTCTTTCCTTACTTCACCTCTTCTACAATTGTTATAAGCTTAGGGTATTTCTTTTGTACCGATCGAATCTGTTGGATTAACTGGGGTTCTGCCTTAATGTTGGCAATCATACTTACCACACCATTAATGGACGGAGCCAGATGCCAATGCACTATTTCCTCTAACAATCTCATTTCTTGGATCATTAGATGAGCTAAGACTCCTGTAGATTTTCTACTTAGAGCGTCGGCCACAACGTTAGTTTTTCCTGAATGATAATGGATTGTACAATCATAATCTTTTAAGAAATCCATCCATCTTATCTACCGCATATTTAAATCCTTCTGAGAGAAGAGGTATTTCAAGCTCTTATGACTGTGTATATTTCGAATTGCTCACCATATAGATAATGCCTCCACATTTTCAAAGCGAATATTATTGCAGCCAGTTCCAAGTCATGAATTGGATATTTTTTCTCATATTCTTTCAACTGTCTGGATGCATATGCCACTTTTTTCCCATATTGCATTAATACACAGCCCAAGCCTTTATGTGAAGCATCACTATAAATCACAAATCCCCCACTCCCCTCAGGAATAGTTAAAATAGGTGCTGAAGTTAATCGAACTTTTAGTTCTTGAAAACTCTCATCACATTCACTTGTCCACTCAAATTTGACATTTTCGGTGTCAATGGGGTTGCGATTCGAGAAAATCCTTTTACGAACTTTCTGTAATTTCCTGTCAACCCCAAAAAGCTTCGAACTTCAGTCACATTTCTTGGTTGTTTCCAATTAACAATGACTTCAACCTTTGAAGGATCAACTGGTAAACCTTCCTTTGATATGACATGTCCTAAAAATGTCACTTGTTCAAGTCAAAATTCACATTTATTAAGTTTGGCATACAATTTTTCTTCTCTTAATATTTGCAATACCATTCTTACATGCTGCTCATGTTCCTTCTGATTCGTGGAATAAATTAAAATGTCATCGATGAATGCCACAATAAATTTATCCAAAAAGGGCTTAAAGATCTAATTCATCAAATCCATAAATGCAGCCGGTGCATTGGTTAATCCAAAAGGCATGGCCAAAAATTCATAATGGTCATACCTTGTTCTGAAAGCTGTCTTGGGAACATATTCAGTTTTAATCTTAAGCTCATGGTATCCAGATTTAAGATCAATTTTTGAAAACACTTGTGATCCTTGTAATTGATCAAATAAATCACCAATTCTAGGTAATAGATACTTATTTTTCACTATCACTTGGTTCAACTGTCTATAATCGATACACAATCTCATAGTCCCATCTTTCTTTTTAACAAACAATACCGGAGCACCCCAAGGTGACACACTATGCCTGATAAAATCTTTATCTAATAATTCTTCTAATTGTTGTTTCAGTTCCTTAAGTTCTGCAAGTGCCATTCTATAAGGTGCCTTAGAAATTGGGGCTACCCCTGGCAATAATTCAATAGAGAATTCAATTTCCCTGTCAGGAGGTAATCCTGGTAATTCTTCCCAAAAAACGTCGAGAAATTCTCGGATAACCGGAGTGGTATCCAAATTTATCTCTTCTTTTCTATCTTCTTTGATATAGGCAAGAAAGTCTTAACACCCTTTTCGAACGAGGCAATTAGCTCGAATACAGGAGATTAAATATGATGGAGAGTCTTTTTTGATACCATTGAAGTAAAATACTGGTTGATTCGAAATACTAAAGGTAACCATTTTCTTGTAACAATCAATAGTTGTATGGTATACAGAAAGCCAATCTATGCCAAGATTACATTAAAATCTTGGATTTCTAGGAGTATTAAATGAACCAACAGTTCCTTTTCTTCTATCTTTATTACACATGATTTGTATACTATATTGGTGTCAAATGAATTTTCCATCGATGTGGCTACCTCTAAAATGTATTCTAATTGTTCTAGTTCTACCTTTAAGTGGCATGCAAAATGTGGTAACACAAATGAATGAGTAGATCCAGGATCAATCAAAACATGAGCTACTTTTTGGAAGATAATAAGAGTACCTTTGATCACTAATTTTGAGGCTTGAACGTTTTGCTCGATGATCGCAAATACTCTTCCCTTCATCTGAGGCTTTTGAGCTATCTCTCCCTACTTTGGAAGCTGTTGCATCTACAAGCTAGGACATTTTCTAATCTGGTGCCCCAATTTTTCACATTTAAAACAGGCTCCGGTATTCCAATAACAAGGGCTGAATCCATGATTTTTCCCACATTTTTTACATGGTTCTATTGGGCTTTGAAGTGGCACGAGCCTTAGCTTCTTGTTTGCCCTTTCAAACTGTTGTCGATTAGATGGTGTGGGTCTAACATGGCTTTTCTGATTTTTAGTCTTTTGGTAATCTTCGAAATCTTTTTTAACAATTAGAGCTCAATCCAATATTTCAGCATAAGTTCTCAATTTTAAGACTGATATTCTGCTTCTAATAGCTTGTCTGAGACCCCTTTCAAATTTCTTCACTTTTTTTGTCTCATTGTTAATCATATGTGGTGCAAACCTGGCCAATTCAGTGAATTTGGCCTCGTACTGTGCTACTGTCCGGTTTCCTTGGATTAATTCCAGAAATTCCATTTCATTTTGGTCTCGAATAAAATCTAGGAAATACTTTTCTTTAAATGCCTCTATAAATACTTCCCAAGTCAAGGGTTTATTTTCTTTGGCCGATACTCCTTTTACCATTCTCCATCAATGTTGTGCTTCTCCTTCTAACATAAAAACTGCCAAGGCTACCTTCTTATCATCAGGACATTCCATACCTCAAATATTTTCTCCAATTACATAATCCATCCCTCGGCTTCCAGTGGGTTTACAACACCTTTAAAAGAAGGTGGGTTCAATTTCTTAAATTGTTTGATATCACTCCCACCATTTCCCGTAACTGACTACCTGGGTGGACCGTTGTTTTCCATTTGATGTTGCATTAGAGCAACCATATTTTCCAAGGCATTGTGAATTCCTTTCATAATAACTTCGGCTATTCTGGATCTTGACTTCGCCCTGATCTGTACATGCAATAAATATTACTTTAAGTACATTCTTTTTAAATTTCCAAATAATCTTAAACCTATTGCTCTGATACCATAATTATCACACACCAAGAATTTATAATACTGTTATTCTTGAGATGTGACAGTCAAAACATATATACATCTCTTGATAGGACAAATTTACAGTGGCAAGTTCTTACAAAGTAACAAAAGAAAGCTTTGACACAACTTCAATATCTTTTAAAGTTGATCCTGACGAGCACTCAAAATGAAACCGTAGTAATCCTGAAAAATGTTTACCATAGGCTGATGAGTTTGGCTACTCAGTAAGTGATCATCATAATCCTAAAAATAATCATCGATGAAAGATATAAACAAACTTTCAAAATGGAGGTCAATTAAAAAACAATTCGAGCACAAGCATTTATCTATAACAATTTCACTTTCAGAAATGCATAATTAAACATAATCCAAATGATTGAAATGCATATAACATTTTAACGGCAGTACATAATTCAAAGGATTTCACAAAATACCCTACTGGCGTCTCAAGTAGGTCACCTATATACCCCATCAGCGACCTGATGGGTCCACTTAATCCCAATTGGCGTCCCAGATAGGTCCACTTATACCTCACTGGCGTACCGGATGAGTCAACTTAATCCCTACCGGTATCTCGGATAGGTCCACTTAAACCTCACCGACGAACCAGATGAGTCCACTTGCGTACTTAAAGTGTTTCTAAATCTCTTTAAACATTCGAAAGCAGCAATATCATGTACTCAACGTATCACTGAAATCATTAATATAAATTTCACTGAAACCATTAATAACAATCACTTTCAATGACATTTCAAAATAACCAATCAAATATTTTGGGCTCAAATTTAGAAAGGTAGCAGTTCGTAAAGACATTCTAGCATAATTGCCAGTTTAATATGTATAGAAAAACTCTTATAGAATTTCAAGAATACAAAATTATCACAATTTATGAGATGTCAATTCGTAATTAAAACATTTCACTACAATGCTATAATCAATTGAAAAAATATCAGTTTTTAAATAATAAGGCAGTCATTGCAGATGAAATTTACAATATCTAAATATTCAAAAACAGTAGAAAGAAATCTCACAATTTTACTAACAGCAAAAATATCACATTTATTTCTAATAATTTATTTCTAAAATTTTCTAACAATAGACAAGAAAAATAAATAAATAAATTTATTTCTAAGAATTTACAGCATTTAAAAATTCTAATATTATAATTTTATTAAAAAGATTATTTTTTAAAATAATGCGGTCACTTGTGCATAAAATTTATCGCGCCTAAAATTCATGATAATAAGCAGAAATAATTATTTCATTTTATTTTTAAAAAGAATGGATTATTTTTCAAGATAATGAAGTCACTTACCTAAAATATTTGAGAGGGAGCTTCCGATAAAAATTCGGCTAGAGAGAGAGATCTCAAAATTTTCTAGGGTGGGAGTCCTCGCCTCTTGTATTTAAATTCTTAGGATACTATATTATATTCTTTTATTAAGTTACTCCTCACACATGAGGTGTAACCGTTAAATTACACTTTAAACTCTTAAAGCCCACGTCCTTTAGTGGATGTGGCAAGAGCAAGGCAGCAAAAGCTTTAAACCAAAAAAGCTTTTGAAAATAGTTATGGTCCTTAAAGACCATCATGCTCATATGAACTATCACTTATTAAAAGTTTCCCCTTTTTTTTTTTAGAATTATTACAGAGATACTCCAAGAGGAAATTTGTGTCAGTCAGGCACATGAATGTGGGCATAACCTCGTAAATGATCATAGGATGGTTGGGAACCAAGAAGCACCTTATGAGGGGTTTGACTAGACAGTATATGTGTAGGCAAGCAATTTTTTAGATATATGTGTAGGTAAGTTTGCTTGGAAGCACAAGGTTCAGGCTACTTCCAACAAGTGACGATGCTTACATTCAACTACTCCATTTTGTTGAGGGCGTTGACACAAGTTCGTTGATGACCCGAACACTCGAAAAAACTTATGCTCCCATTGTCAATTCGAATTTGTTGAACTTGACATTGGAACTGAGGTTCTATCAAGGCACAAAATGATTTTGAAAAATATGATGTTTCAGACTTAAAACGTATCAAATAAACCCACGGACAATGAGACAATAATAAGAAAGTATTGTGCAAGTAAAAAAGATGCAGTTTTTATAAACCACCCCCCCCCCCCCCCCCCCCCCCCCCTCAAGATATCACAATAAATCAAATCATGACATCTATTGATATTAATGGAAAAAGGCAACCTTTTCCATTTTTCCAAATGGCACACATCACAATTATTCAAGCAAGAACGATAACTAGCAAAGTTAGGAGAACAACGAGAAAGTGGATGACCTAATCGCTGGTGCTATAGGACTCGAGTTTCCTTTTGAACAGCTAGCAAGGCTGATGGTGATAATGGTTGGACATAATGATATAGTCCATCACGAACTTCACCCACTCCAATCAACTTCTTCATGGCAAGGTCTTGAAATACATAAAAGGTTGGGAAAAAAATCAATACAATTCATCAATTGGATCAATTTACCAAGGGAAAGCTAGTTAAAGTTAAAGGATGGAACACAAAAGACATTTGATAATCTCAAGTCAAATTCAGGTGATTAATTCCTTTGTGTGTGATGGATTGTGTATGTCCAGTTAGCCATTTTATGGGTGGTGTCAAAACGAGAGGAGAGTGGGGTGTCATCTGATCCGATACCCCACTAGCAATAATCCAAGTATTAAGTGGAAGTGTAGAATGTGCATGACAAGAGATAGTACTTGCGAGGTTAGCAGAGGTGTAAAAGAATCAACCAAAAAAAGGTCCAACAGTTGTTTATATTGCTCGACAGTAAGTCCTGGGAAAGGAGAACAAGCAGTTGTGTCGACATTAGGCACCATGCTAGATACATCAATATGGACTTGTGCAGCTCGTGAGCATAAGTGCTTGCTTGTTGAAAGTTGACCCTATCTTTGGATGGTTACAGCTAAAAAACATAATCATCTATCTTTGTGGAGTCTCTCCTTGTTAGTTCATCGTGTTGAGCTACTTTTATGGGATTATGATTTGGTGTATCATTGTGTGTGTGTGTCTATATATATATATGGTGCAGCCCATGTAATCAATACAAGAAAAAAAAAAATAGTGACTTTCTTCTTCTGTGGATGTAGGCATCTTGCCGAATCACATATATACCGTTCATTTGATTTATTTTTTCTACATGGTAACAGAGCATATCTATTCCAGAGCTACTAATGGCTGTTGTTTGGGTCCGTGTTGATCTAGTCACTATAAAATTTGAGAGACACTCGTTCTAGCCTCTGCCATTATTGAACCAGTAAGTTTTTTTGTTTTTTTTGTTACCATGGTTGTTTCTCTCTTTACACAAAGAAAATTTTGCACGATATTGAAAATTTGTGCAAATATTGGTGGATCATCTTGATCGTAAAAAAAAAATAGTCATCCTTATCTAAAGTTTACATCATCCTTTTTGCACCATCTTTGGTGAGCAAAAACTGTGGAGCAAAATTTGTTACCATCTTGTGTGCAAAATTGGTGAGCAAATTTATGCTCGAGCAGAACTTGTGGTGCACAGGCATCTTTATCTCTTTGGCACGAGTTTTTCTGGTGGATCATCTTGATTGTGAAAAAAAAAAACTAGTCATCCTTATCTAAAGTTTACATCATTCTTTTTGCACCATCTTTGGTGTGCAAAATTTGTGGAGCAAAATTTGTTCTCATCTTGTGTGCAAATTGGTGGGCAAATTTATGCTCGAGCAGAACTTGTGGTGCACAGGCATTTTTTATTTTATTTTTTAAAATAGTGCAAAATTTCTTAATAGAAATTTCCTTGGGAAAATAGTGCTGGAAACAGAGCACTTTTCGAAGATATGTGCTCTGACTTTTTTTGCTCGAGATTTTTATTTGGGTGTGCAGCACATTGGTTGTTGATTCTTGGTTTTATTTGGGTGTGCAGGTCATTGGTTGTTGATTCTTGGTGCCGTGGTGACCATTGATAGTTAAGTTTTTCTTTTATTATTGTATTCTAAGATGGGAGATAAAGAAAAAACAGTTATTCATAAAAAGGAGTATAATACAAATGACAAGCTCACTAGTACTCTATTGAATGGAAGCAACTACTTAACTTGGTCTAAGGCTGCTCTTATCTCCTTTAATGGAAGCAAGGTCATGTTGAAGGGAAAAAAATATCACCATCTAAAGATGATTTGGCCAATGAGGACTGGATATTTGAAGACATAAAAGTTATGTCTTGGATACTCAATTCCATCGAGCCTAATATGGCTGAAATCTTCACTGACGCTGAGAATGCTGAAGATTTATGGAGATCCATAAAAGAAGTATATGGGAAACAAGATAATTTATCCCGTATTTTTTAATTAAAACAAGAAATATCTCGCATTAAGCAAGAAGAGAAAACTATTACAGAGTATCTTGCTTCATTCATAAAACTTTGGGATGAATTGTCTCTTTACTCACCTGCTACCACCGACCTAAAAGAAATTCAACAAAGGATTGAGCAAGATAAAATTTTCTTATCTTTAGCTGGGTTGAAACCGAATTATAAGAATATCAGAAGTCAAATATTAATGTCTAAAGAACTTCCTTCATTTATGAATGTCTGTGCATCAATCCATCAAGAAGAAACTAGAAGGAATGTCACGACTTCAGAAAACAAATAGACTTTTGAAAATTCCGAAAGAACTGCCCTTACTGCCAACAAGTTTGAATCCTCCAAACATATAAGTAATTCGAGTAGAGGGTTTGCTTCCCGTGGAAGGGGGAGAGGACGTGGCAATGGGGGTAGATTCTCTACGCGGTGTGATCATTACAGAAATACTGGTCATATCAAGGATAGGTGCTAGGGTTTACATCCTCATCTTAGGCAGGCGTGGAACAAAGGCTCATTTGCTCAAGCAAGTCCCTCTGCTCAAGCTGCATCTTCTGGCTCTCAATTTAGCCTGGAACAATTAGCACAACTTCTTCAACAATTGGGGAAGAATGACTTTACTTCCACATAGGAAACACCCTCGGGGTAATAAATCTTCTCAAGAAACAAGTAATCTTTTTGCTAACTCTTGTGCCTTGTTGCCTCGAAAAACATCCACATGGATTATTGACTCAGGGGCTAGTGACCATCTGATAGGGAGTTTGGAATGTCTTTCCAACTTCAAAGAAATCATGAATAGCCAACCTGTGTCAATTACCAATGGGTGAAGATTCCTATACAAGGGATTGGAAAAGCCAATTTTCTTTCCGATAACTATCATGATGCTTTTTATATGCGACCATTTCCTTCAAACTTACTTTCGGTTAGCAAATTACCAATGATTTGGATTGTAACGTCATATTTTCTCCCCAATCTGTGATATTTCAGGACATGGCCATGGGGAAGACGATTGGTGAGAGGCATAATTTGCATGGCTTATATTTAGTTGATTTGCATAATAAGGCTTTAACAGCTAGACAAAATTTGAATGATAGTAATTTAATGCACTCTAGGATTGCCATCCTTCAGACAATATTTTAAAGATTGTATTTCCAAGAGTTCATGTGATGTGTGCAAATTTTCAAAACAAGTTCAATTACCTTTTCAAAGTTCTACAAGTTTTTATGATGAGCCCTTCCATTCGATACATTCTGATGTTTAGAGACCTTCCTCGATAACTTCTTACATTGGGTTTAAGTATTTTGTCACATTTATCGAGGATAAAACTAGCATAGCTTGGATCTATTTATTGAAATTGAAGAGTGAAGTTTTTCAAAGAATTCAGTCATATGGTTTCAAATCAATTTAATGTTAGAATTAAGATCCTTCATGTCGACAATGGAACCGAATTAGTTAATAAGAATTTTTCAGATTTTCTCACTCCTCGTGGCATTATACTCCAAACCTCTTGTATAGGGACTCCACAGCAAAATCGAATTGCCGAACGAAAAAATAGGCACTTACTGGAGGGGATCAGATCCATCATGTTCCAAATGAATATACCAAAAGTTTATTGGTCTCAAGCTGTTCTTAAAACCTGTTATTTGATTAACTGAATCCCAAGTAGAATTCTAAAAGAAAAGTCACCGTTGCAAATTCTAAAAGGAAGATGTCTTGATTTTTTTCACTTGAAAGTTTTTGGGTGCACCGGTTATGTTCATGAACAAAATAGAGACAAACTTGAAAAACGGGTCACTAAATGTATCTTTCTTGGGTACTCTTCTACTAAAAAGGTGCACAAATGCTATGATTCGAAGAAAAGAAAATTATATGTCCCAAGGGATGTTGTTTTTATTGAAACTGAGTCGTATTTTCACAGTAATTCTGCTGAATCTTCTGAAAATATGACTCAGGGGGAGTGTACTAATATCTCATCGCTACCTGTTGTTAATACTGATATTTTCCATCTAATCTTACGGATTTTTTCACTTGTCATGTTGTTTCTCATCTTATTCAGAAATACATATGTTACAATCATATGTTTCCAAATTATGTTTCTTTTATAAGTGCCATCACTAATAGTCCAGAACCTAGTTCTTTTTTTGGGGCCCAATCCCTGCCTATGTGGAGGAGAGCCATGGAGGAGGACCTTAGAGCTCTTGACAAAAACCATACATGGGAGATTGTCAAACTACCTATAGGTAAAAGAACTGTTGGCTGCAAATGGATTTTCAAAACTAAATTTAAAAGTGATGGAACTATTGAATGATATAAGGCCAGACATGAGGCCAATGGATTTACATAAACTTATGGTGTTGATTATAAAGAGACATTGGCTCCAGTCATAAAAATGAACATGGTTCATGTCCTATTATCTGTGGCTACTAATCTTGGACGGCAATTATCTCAAATGGATGTGAAAAATGTGTTTCTCCATGGAGATCTCGAAGAAGAAGTTTACATGAGTTTGCCTCCGGGTCATCCAAAAGAACTAGAAAATGGAATAGTGTGTAAATTAAAAAAGGCTTTATATGGATTGAAACAATCCCCTAGGGCATGGAATGCAAAATTGAGTTATGCTCTCATTCATGTGGGTTTTAAAAAAAAATAGTGCGGATTCCTCTAAGTTTGTAAGGAAAACAAATAAGGGAACTATCGTTGTTCTCATTTATATTGATGACATTGTCATCATAGGAAATGGCCAGAAGGGAATTTCAAAATTAGAGGCAAATCTTCATAATAAATGACATTAACGATCTTAGCCAATTAAAGTATTTTCTTATAATAGAAGTGGCTTACTTTAAAAAAGGGCTTTTCATTTCTCAAAGAAAATATGCTCTCGATTTACTTAAAGAAACTGAAAAAATGGGCTCAAGCCTATTTGTTCACCGGTAGATGGCAGTCAGAAATTAAATTCTATTGATGATAAACCCCTTCAAGATGTTGGTCAATATCAAAGGCTTGTTGGGAAACTTATTTATCTAACTATAACAAGGCCCGATATTATGTATGCGGTTAGTCTAGTTAGCCAATATATGCAAGCTCCACATACTTGTCATATGGAAACGGTTGAAAGGATTTTGAAGTATCTCAAAGCTTCACTGGAAGAGGAATATGGATGAAGCCAAATGAAAATGTTGATATTGAGGGATACTCTAATGCAGATTGGGCAAGTAGTCCTTCAGATAGAAGGTCTACCATAGGATATTGTACTACTGTGGGGGGTAATCTTGTCACATGGAAAGCAAAAAACAGAATGTTGTGGCACAATCAAGTGCTGAGGTAGAATATAGGGGCATGTCATCAACAACAAGCAAATTAATTTGGCTTAAACATCTTCTTCAAGATATGGAGTTAAAAACTCAGCTTCCAATAAAAATGTTTTGTGACAATCAGACAGCCATTCATATTGCCTCAAATCCTGTCTACCATAAACGAACCAAACACATAGAGGTTGATTGTCATTTTTTTCGAGAAAAGGTTCAAGCAAATATCATTTGTACACTATTCGTTAAAAGTCATGATCAGCTCGCAGACATATTTACCAAAGCTCTTGTAAAGAAACAGTTTCTTCAAATTTTGAGCAAGTTGGACTCTATAGATATATTTATACCAACTTGAGGGGGAGTGTTGAAAGTTGACCCTATCTTTATGGATGGTTACTGCTAAAAAACATAATCGTCTATCTTTGTGGAGTCTCTCCCAGTTAGTTCACCGTGTTGAGCTACTTTTATGGGATTATGATATGGTATATCATTGTGTGTGTGTGTGTGTGTGTGTGTATATATATATATATATATATATATATGGTGCAGCCCATGTAATCGATACAAGAAATCAAAAGAATAGTGGCTTTCTTTTTCCGTAGATGTAGGCATCTTACCGAACCACGTATATGCTTGTTCATTTGATTTATTTTTTCTTCACTGCTGCTTGCCTCTGCATGGGTTGTTCTTTCTTGTTCCAATTGCGTGGGCATCCGATAATTTCAAAACAACGTGCCTTATTGTGACTGGTAACTCCATAATGTTCACATTTTTCTTAGCTCTTACATTTAGCTCCTCTTGTATCTCATGAACCCGAGGGGTAGCCAACCGCAAGAGTCGCCGTATCTAGGGTGTTGGATGTTATTTGTAAAACATACCGCTTCTTTAGAGTAGGCTTTACCAACTGTTGTTGGTAACGGTTCCATAGCAAAAATTTAGCTCCAAAGAGTCGTGAAAGACTCATGAAGCCCCATTAGGAACTAATATAACTTCTCATCTTTGTCATATACTTTCTTGGAATCGTGGCGTAGGATGCGAGTTCATCCCAATAAGGTTTTAAGTGTGGAGTAATACTCAACAAGTGGACGTTGCTTCTGCTGCAATGTAGTTATGCTTCTCTTGAGTTCAAACTTTCGATATGCATGGCTTTGAGAAAGCCTTTGCTCAAGGTCGAGCCACACATCCCTTGCCGTCTCAATATGAATCGAACTATTTAAAAGAGGTTTAGAAAATGTGTTCATGATCCAAGAATGAACCATGTCATAACATTGTTACCATAATCCATAAATGGGGGAACCAATTTCAAGTTTGGAGATGGTCCCATCAATGAAACCTAATTTATTTTTTGCACTTAAGGCCTTCCAAATGGATCGTATTCAAGTAGAATAATAATCATAGGTTTGTGACCAAAATGATACCTGGATTGTTTGAATGATGTAACTAAAATGGTGAAGAGTTGTCTCAATCACATAATTGTTCCCATTTCCTGCCATTTGAAGTAGCTAATTCTTTGCTCGATTAATGGAAGAGTTGGCCTATTGCCAAGGAGCTAACACCAAAATTTACTTGTGTCAAAAAAAAAAACCACAACAATAAGGAACTTGCTTGTGCACAAAACCAGCAACCAAAATCTTGTTCATGCACCAAGAACTTGCACAAACTCGTGCACGAAAGCAGCAGCAATGGCTAAAGAAACTGGTAAAACTTGTACACAGAATCGCAGTCACTAACAGTGCTAGAAGCTTACACAAATTTGCACTAAACAAACAGCTGTAAAGTAACCATACACTGGACCTCTAGAGAGAAAAACAAAAAAGATGACATACACCATAAAAAGATTTATGTAGAGAGAGAAAGAAGAGAGATTTCATAATATATATATATATATATATATAAAGAGAGAGAGAGATGCTAGGGTGAGCCCACTAGCTCACAGAATAGTATAAACACAATGGTCCAGATTGAATTTGGGTTGATCTGACAGCCAAGAGTATTTTAATTTTAATTTTTTTCAACAAATCCAAATCAGTTGAAATTTTTGATGAATATTTTTATCATCAAGCTACACCTAATAAAAATATAAAAAAAATAATCTGTACAATTAAAAATGACCAAAATACACTCGAAAATTTATGGGGGTATTTTGATAATTTTTTCATGTAAAATATTTTTTTAATATTTTTCGAATATTCACCTATTTTTTATCAACACACTTCTAAAATTTCAAGGGATTTAGATTTTTTAAAAAAAAATTAAAATTCAAACACTATCATGCATCTGTAATCATTAGATTGGCTCAGATCTAATCTGGGCCATTAGGCTCATTTTTTCTTGTAAACCCATTGGCTCACTGAAGCATTTTCTATATATATATATATATATATATATATATATATATATATATATATATATATATATATATATATATATATATATATGACGAAAGGTGTCGAGTAATGCCGATTATAGACGTCACAAATATACAACAAACTGCTGGAATGAATTGGCTGCAAAATAAAAGTGGGCTTTGGCTACATCAATGCTAGAAGGACCATCACATTGTCCTGCATGAAGCATATAGAGTTCCCTTTTACTGGTTTTCGCATTTTCAACCAAAATCTCAGTAGAAAGTAAGCAGATGGAATGAGTGAACACACTTCTCATTAGCCCTGATACCATCTTAGAATTTTTAGAGAATTGTGTGTATTCCATTAAGTAGTCTAACATGATATACAACTTGGTTACAATAATCCCAAGATTATAAGGATTGAGATAATTATCATTTTGGATTGTACAATAAACACATAATTATCATTTTAGAACGTACAACAAACTAACTAATATAAATCCATATCTATAGAAATCACAATTAATGTTGTGACATCCTATTAAATTTCTAACCAATCGCCGAATAAATTACGATATTCCCTTTAACTGGATCAACCATCGAGTCTAGTTGACTCGATCGATTCGGTTAGCTCATAGATTTTGTTTCCTTTTTTTTTAATATTCGATCCACTTGGACCCGGGTGAGGCCGAATAGAGGTGAGTTCCATGGCAACTCACCCCGCCCTTATTAAGGAGGAAAGAAACTATAAAAAGATAGAAAAGAACGTAAAAAAGGTAGAAAACACTACCATGTTACTTACAATCAATTTTGTGGATAATTTTGATAGTTTTTAAGGTGATTTGAGAATTTTTATATTTTCTTTTCCTTTTCAATTTTTAGAAATATTTAAGATCTAAATCAAAATTTTCAATGGCCATCGTTTAAACGATTCTTTCATCATTTTAAGCCTCTAATGATTTCTACTACGTCTTTCATGTTATTTCTTATTTTTAACTACTTTGTATTTTTTAAAATTTTTTAATTTTGCCTTTGTTTAGGTTGTACATGACTCGGTCGAGTCCACTTGAACTCGGCTGAGTCACACAGTTCGGCTAAGGGTCAAAACCCATGGCCGAGCTGAGTTTTCAAGCATTGATTTAAACATAATCTTCAGAAAGAGACGGTGATATCTTAAATCAAATAGGAAATATGAAATTTGGAATTGTGTATGAATTGATCAAGACAAACAGTTATCAAATAGGAAATATGATAAAGTTTTAACCTAACTGTCCGTTTTAGAGATATCTGGTAGGATATGTAAAATTTGGAAATTTGTTAGTCTGATTTGTTTTGCCTATGAAGGCTCATGTCTTTGCTAGTAAAAATCTAATAAGGGCCTGTTTGGGTGATTGGATTTTAAGATAGATTCTTAATAGCTTGGATTTTGTCAAAATCTACCGTTTGGATTGCTTAACGACTAGGATACTTAAAATCAGAAAAATCAAAATCATGGAAATAAGACCTATTTTTCCATGATTTCATTTCCACACCAAAACCTGTTTTTTTTTGCATTTCCAAGGTCCATGGATTTCACTCATTGGTTCCCTCCACCCAAAACATAGGGAGCATTTGGTAGGTATGAAAATTTTAAAGAGAGAAAGTACTTAAATTTTTTAAAGAGAGAAACGATTTCAAAATTTTTAAAGAGAAAAACTATCTCAAATTTTAACTTTTAGAGAAAGTGTATGTTAAAATTTTAGAGAGATAAAGTATGTTAAAATTTTAGAGAAAGAAAGTACCAATTTTTTTTAGAGACATGAACTATCTCAAAATTTTAGATAGAGAAACTATCTCAAATTTCAACTTTAAGAGAAATAAAGTATGTTAAAATTTTAGAGAAAGTACCAAAAAAATTTAGAGAGAGAAACTATCTCAAATTTTAAGTTTCAGAGAGAAACTTACATATTTTAGAGAGAGAAAGTACATGAAAACTTTTAGAGAGAAATTATCCCATTTTTTTAGAGAGAGAAACAATCTCATATTTAAAATTTTTAGAGAGAGAAAAAATCTCATATTTTAATTTTTAGAGAGAAAAACTATATCGAATTTTAGAGAGACTACCTAAAAGGTTTTAGAAATATAAACTATCTCAAAAAATTTAAGAGTGAGAAACTATATCAACTCTTAAGTTTTAGAGAGAAAAAGTATTTCATAAAATTATAGAGTGAGAAAATATTTTTAAATTTTTAGAGAGAAACCATTATAAATTTTAAAAAGAGAAACGGCCAAAAAAAAATTTAGAGAGAGAAATATCTCGTTTTTTAGAGAGATAAAAAATTTTGAATTTTAGAAAGAGAAAATATATAAATATTTTAGAAATAGAATTATATCAAATTTTAGAGAGAGAATCTACCTAAACTTTTTTAGAGAGAAACTATCTCAATTTTTTTGGAGAGAGAAACTATTGCAAAATTTATGTTTTAGAGAGAAAAAGTATATTAAAATTTTCGAGAGATAAACTATATCAAATTTTAAATAGAGAAAGTATATGAAATTTTTAGTGAAAGAAATTACTTTAAAAAAAAAATTAGAGAGAGAAACTATCTCAAAATTAAGTTTTAGAGAGAGAATGTATCTCAAATTTTAAACTTTAGAGAGAGAAAGTATATCAATGTTTAGAGAGAAACTATATCAAATTTTTAAGAGAGAAACTATTTCAAAATTTTAGAGAGACAAACCATATCAAATAATAGAGAGAGAAAATATCTCAAAAAATTTATAGATACTCTATCCCAAATTTTGAGTTTTAGAGAGAAAAAGTATATAAAACTTTAGAGAGAGAAATTGTATACGAAACAATGGACATAAAGTGATTGCAAAGAATCCATGAATTTTGTATAGTTTTTATCCAAACCAAAGATTTAAGGAATCCATGACAAAATCCTTGATATTGAAAATCCATAGATTTTTTTGAATTTCAAATATCTAATATTCCTGATTTCCTCCTATGCAAATGGCCCTAAAGGTATTTATGCTTTTTTAAAATTCATTTGATGTACATACATCGCGAAATGTGATTAGCTACACTTATGATATAGACTAGTAAGATGCATCCGCTTCGCAAGTATCAAGTTATATTTAATGTGATATTGTTAAATGTATTAAATGAAATAACACAATGAACAACAAAGTATGGTTAAGGCTCTCTTTAGGTATTTGATTGAAATTAGTATTTTGTTTAGCAAAATGAGTAAATTGTTTATGTGAAATTTTTTATAATTACACATTAACATTTGATTTAGTAAATGGGTAACATACAAAAGATATTATTTAATTACAGCGATATTAATATCTTTAGTTTGAAATGAGGAATATAGATTGTCATTATGCTAATTATGGAAGTCAAATAAAATAATTAATAATAACAATTATAATACATTTAATATAATCTGTTCAATATTCTTTTAACATTAAAAAAATAAGTAATCGGAGGTCTCAAACCCCCAACATTGTCCTTCATAGCATAACATATCAGCTATTTTAACTTGATGATAAAGATTGCATACACTATATTGTGTAGTTGTTTGCCTTTCTTTTCTTTTATTTTTGAATTTGAATCCACAATTTGGATTATCAGGATCGGTGGATGGGTAATTTATGTCAAGATGCATTTTTTAAATTTGGATATTGGCGGGTAGACGATGCACCCCAAGATCGCATTTTTAAAACAATATTAATGAGAAATTAACAGATTAAAGGAATACGGCATACCAAGAACCCAGCATAATAAGGGAAAAGTTTCTATACTTTTCCTACAACATAGAAGATTTATGCTTCCCCTACCATCCAGCCATCCAATTTTGATCAAGAGAGCTACCCACCGTTTGATCTTAGATCCAAGGTATCAAAGTATTTTATTTTTACTTTTTTTATACAAATTGTATGAATATGAAATTTTCTACGTGCCATCTTCTCATTGGAGTGCACCTATAAAAAATATTAAAACTAATTTTTGATAAAATATAATGATCAAAATACCCCTTAAAACTTTTAGGGGTATTTTGGTTATTTTATTTTATTGAAAATATTTTTTTTATATTTTTCACTAATGTGAGTTTAATAGAGGATTGGACGGACAAAATTTGGTGTCAAAATAGTTTATAGAAAAAATATTAAAAATAAAATAGTGTATAGACGTGATATTGTGATTGGAGCAATCGTAGCCCTCCATTCAAAATGGACGGTTTTATGTTGGAGGGGAAGCATAGAAAGCATGCCCGCATAATAAAACCCTTATTTTTAGTTGACTTCTAAATTCAGGGATCATGAAATCCAAAGGTAGATTTGATATTAAAAAATAATAGAATGAGTAAGAGGTTTCTTCAAATAAATGTTTCAACTACAGGGCATTTTCATTGTTCAAAAATTCCTATTGCAAAACAATGTCCAAAGTAATACAAGCAATATCTATATTTATCCCTTCATGATTCTAGGCCTTGAACCTATTGCGAGAGAGGAGATTTGAACTCAATGATACAAAGTGCTTAATACAAGCAATAACCTATAGGTGTTTGAATTTCTTTTTTTTTTGCTATACAGATCGAGTATTCAGGCGATATGGGTTAAGATTAGGGGGTGGGCGATCCACTACACAATTCTTTTTTTAAAAACTATTAATGAGCATTGAATAGATATTAAATAAATTAAAAGAATCTTTATAAGAAAGTCGCAATCTAACAAAACCCTAAATTTTTGTTCCCTTCCAAATTTTGGTGAAATGCAAGGGTAAAATTAATATTAAGAAAGTCACAATATGCAAAAAAAAAAATTCTTCAAATAAAGAATTGAACCGATGAGATTTTTATTGATCAAAAAATCCATTTTTTTTTAATATTAACTATTAATTTCATTAAATAAAGGAGCAAAGCTCCATAAGTACAACAGTAAACAAAGAAAGGAAGAAACAAAAGAATACAAATGGTAGTCCTACTTGCAGGATGGCATGTCCAGACTTATATACAATTTCATCTCCTTCTAAACTGCATTCGTTTTTGCTATGACCTCACATGCCACGTTTGGGACTGGGACAACACCCGAAAGAGTAACATGGGGAACAAAAGATTAGTCGAAGAAGAAGTGGGTGAGAGAGAGGGAAAGAGTAAAGACAATTAAATGAAAGGGCTAATGTCAAGAAAAGAGAAAGTGAGTAAGAGAGTGAAAAAAATATAAGACGATTAAATGAAGGGAAATGTTTCTATGCTTCCCGTACATCATAGAAGAAGTTCTATCCTCTTCCTACCATCCAGTTGCCCAATTTTGATCAAGAGATTCATTCACCGTTTGATCTTAGATCCGACATCTCAAAGTATTTTATGTTTAGTTTTTTTTTATACAAATTGTATGAATATGAAATTTTGTACGTGCCATCTTATCATTTGTGCACATGTATAAAAAATATTAAAAATAATTTTCGATAAAATATAATGACCAAAAAACCCCTTCAAATTTGTAGGGGTATTTTGGTCATTTTTTTAATATTTTTCACTAGTGCGAGTTTAATAGAAGAATGGATGTCCAAAATTTAGTGTCAAAATAGTTTATAGGAAAAAAATTAAAAATAAAATAGTGTAGAGATGTGACATTGTGATTGGGACAATCTTAGCCTTCCATTCAGAATGGACGGCTGGATAAAGGGGATGATAGAACTTCTATGCTGTAGAAAAAGTATAAAAAGCTTACTCTTAAGTGAAAGGGCTGAAGTGAAGAAAAGAGAGAGAAAAAAAAGGGTGGAAGCAACCTCAAACAACTCCTTAAAGGAACCTTATTTGATTGCTGCAGGACTTTCAAGTCTTGTGAAGGGAACGTGAGATACCATAACAAGGCTCATTTGGGCCTCTTGAAAGGCCAAGCCCCAATCTAAATAGCCTAATACAGGGTCTTTGAAGCCCTTCAAGAAAGCCTATGACAGGACACCGATCCCCAACAGAAGGGGAAATCTTGTCTTAGGCATTAATCAAGGTCCAAAACATCGGCTCGGCTCAAGGTATTCGGGCTCTGGTTGAGGTGATTTACTTGGCCGAGTCTGAGTTACTAAGCTGACTCATACTCGCTTTTAAAAAAAAGAAAATCACGTAATATAATTGAATATATATAATGAGCAGTAGTTCGTATGTGATAGACGTTTGCTGGCGTCATGGTAGCGCTAGTTATCACCGGCAATTTCTTCGTAACCCATTAGAGCAAAAAATTTCTTTAGAGAAAATAAAAGTTACCATCTATATTAACGTTTTTTTCTTTCTTTAGAGCAAATAAAAGTTACTATCTATATAAAATGGAGGCCACTATTGCATATTGCAACTAATGTGTGGCAAATTGGTTTTGTAACCATGACTTTTACCTCCAAAGAGGTTGTGATTCCATTTGGTATATTTTTTGGTGCGGTTTGTATAGAGCCTAGGCTCTAAACAATCAAATTAGTACCAAATTTCAAATATTGTCGAGAAATATACTTTTATTTTTATTACTAAAGTTTTAAGCTTCAAAAATAGTGTAGATCGACATATCTATAAAAATTAGAAAATCTTGAAAATTGACAGTCCAAAAATGTGTTACAAAATATATTATTTCCAAAACTTGAAATTCATTTTTTTCTCTTGTCCATACATCTTGATGCCGAGATGATCAATTTGGGGATATTTAGACGTCAAAACAACCTCTTCTAGTGACATTTTTGTGATTGACTCCAATTTGATTGTTTGGAGCCTTGGCTCTATATAAACTTTTCCCATATTTTTTTAACTCTATTTTAAGTTCTTTTTTCCATAACTCTCTTAAAAAATATATTTTAACACTATATTTCTTAATAGCTTGGATTTTTATTTTTTTAAACTCTATTTTTCTTAATTGGCTTTATTTTGGAGTTCTTTTTTCCATGACTCTCTTATAAAATATATTTTTAACTCTATATTTATTGATGGCTTGGATCTATTTTGGAGCTCTTTTTTCCATAACTCACTTTAAAAAAAAAATTATATAACTCTCTTTAAGAGGTCTTGAGTTCGATTGGGGGGATTACATTTGTTTTTTTGGGACTCCTTTTATCTTAACTCTTTGAAAAAAAAAATTTCTAACATTTGGTGAATTAAAAAAAAAACAACCTCTCCTTTTTTTCATATTGGTACTTTTTTGGTGCTCATTTTTTTTTTTTTTGCTACTTTCTTTGGAACTCCCTTATCTTAACTCTTTTTTAAAAAAAAAATAATCCACGCACAATTGCAAAAGTGACATTTACTTTTGGAATTAATTAAATATGATTAATTTTAATAATTTCTCTTGTTCACTAAAGAATTAATTAAATATTATTAATTTTAATAATTTCTCTTGTTCGATCGAGATTGGAGGAAAAAAACACAAAGCAATACAAGGGTTTTCAAGTTATTTCAATATCTTAAAAAAAAAAAAACTAAGAATCAAAACATTATTGTTCAGAAATTAGAGAGAAATATTATATTTTCGATTTTTTTTTTATAGTTCATCGATATAGCTCTATGTAGTACGAAATCAGTCGATATTTGAGCAAAAAAACCACAGATCTATATAGTGCTTTTGAAGATGATTTCAAAAGCTTCAAAACAAACTAAAAATCACAAAACATCGTTGAGTAATTAGAGAGAAATAATAGAGTTGGCGATTTTTTTACAGATTATCGATGTAACCACTTTAACACACGAAATCAGTTGACAATGGCGAAAAAAAACCACGGATCTGTGGAGGTCTTTTGAAGCTGATTTCACAAGTTTCAAAACAAGCCAAAAACCATCCGATTTGGTGAAGAACTAAGCAAGAACAACATGTTTTGACTGAAATAAAAAATTTCACAAATAGAACCCCAAAACCGAAGAATTAGGGTGATTAAAATTGATAAATATGCAAATCAGCAGAGGGCTTTTATAAATAAGTTCGATAGATTGAAAAAGAACCTAGACTCAATCAATTTCGTGGAGAAATAAGATAGAACGAAAAAGAATGGCGGATTTTGTATTGACAAAGGAAGAATGAAAAAAGATTTTTTCGTGATAAATTCTTGTTCGATTTGGGTTTTTATGAACCGAAATCATATCATAAAGATAATATTATTGTTAAAATATTGAAAGGTTACAAAATTCCATCAAAATCACTCCCAAATTTTGGATTTTGAGTTAACCAAAGTTTCCATATTTTTAAAACCGCGTTACATCCGCGAAAAAGATACTCGGGGGAGTTTCATAGTTTTTGAGGGTGATTCTGCCAATATTCCACCGATTCCTGTTCATTCATTGTATGAAAATGGACCTCTTCCAATGACTCGAGACTTCATGGTTGGCAGTAGAGTGAAGCCGAGTCGACTCGGCCAATTCTAGAAACCTTGGCATTAATCTACTAAGAGGAGAAGAGAGTCAAAGGAAGGGCACAGCAATCGAAAGCCAGGAAAAGATCATGATGAAAAGTGGAAAGTAGCCAAAGAAGACAATAGGAAACGGGATGGGAGAGATAAAAAATGGGAAGGGGAAGGGGACCAAGAAGAAAGTCCCCTACACTCTGCACCACTTGCTACCTCTCTGACAGAACGAAATAAGAGAGGACTAAGCTAATGAAATAAAATAGGAGAGCAAACTAAAGAGAAAGTCGATAGAGAGAAGGAGAGGGGGAGAGAAAGAGGAAGACAGAGAGAGATCAAGAGATCCAAGAGATAGATGGAGGACAATAAATGTCAAGGGGATGGAGAAATGAGAGTGACAAAAATGAAACAAAAGAAAGAAGAGAGAGTGTTTTTTTAAAGGAAAAGTACGCAATGAGACTATTTATTTTTTGTATATGGATGTTACAATTAATATTGATCATCCAATGTAAAATTGAGTGGATACATTTATTCTATTGGTCATACTCGATCTTCAAAAAAAAATTTCTTAAACTCCATGACACATCCAAGCTATCAGATTTCACATCGGATGATTATAAGTACTTGTGACTTTCTTGTACTAATGGTAAACGGTCTCGTACTATACAATCTTTTTTTAATTTTTTATTTTTTTGTAAAATTAAAAAGTTCCCTTAAAAGGCAAGATTAAACAAATGTATATACAACTCTTATGTCACGTTTGAAATTGGATGGCTATGAAGAACCGCCTCAGCCAAAGATTTTATTTAGGAAATGTTTGAAACCTTATAATCTAGAACTATGGATGCACCTCAAAAATCCATCGGAAAAGGTAGTTTTAATGTTGAAAAACCTTTTGATTGATCATCTTGACATCGAGATGTATGATCATGAAAAATAAAAAGATTTTAAGTCTAAAAAATAGTGCATTTTACAACATATTATCTACACCGACCATTTTCAAGATTTTCATATGTTTATAGATCTACTTGATTTTAACCATTTTTAAAATTTTAAATTTTATAATTAGATATAAAAATAAATTTTGAGATAATCTTAAAAATATTTTACATCAAAATTATATACCATGATAAAATTTGAAGGTGTACCTTGCCTCTACAGCTACGGATGCACCCAATGTTTATTGCCTTTTGTTATTTTTTATTAATGCCAATTCATCCTTGGCTCGGTTTCAAACTTTCAATACACCAGATTTTTAAGAGGTCATTTGTTAGCTAAGAAATGAAAACATAACTTGACAGTTGGACTTCCTTTGCAATGTCTTCCTAACTTCACCCTTCGTTGTCCTATTTGTGGAGCACCATAGACAGAATTTGTTTCGGTTACAAAATAAATATAAAAGATAGGACTTAACAATAGGGAATCCGTGTCAGGACATAAAGTAAAGTAAAAAAAAATTTATGTATCTTTAGGGTTACAGTCCACTTACTCCTAGGTAAAGCCTTACTTTTAGGAGCCCAAAGTTTGGGATGTAACCCCTTCCATTTATCAACTAACTTTAAGAAGTAAAACTTTGAAGTATTATTTATGTACTTGATAAAGATAATATTCCTATGTTAAACATAAGGGTGTGGTTGCAATCTTAAACAATCAAAGTAATGTACACTTTCAAACTTTGTCGTAAGATGTAATTTTGGTGTCAAAAATACTTATGATGCTATGATATCTATTTTCAACTCTAATTATAAACTTTTAGACTAAATAAAAAGGTTCAAACCATAGTTACCGGGAGCGGGAGCGTCGGATTGAGAGTTGCCTAAAGCTCTGAAGCTCGGGGAGCGAGTTCCCATGAGGGTAAAAGTTACAGATCGAGATCCTGTAAGAACAAGGAGCGTGTTCCTGATACATTGGGATCGAGGTCCTTATTTAATAGGGAACGTGTTCCATGTAAAATGAAGTCGTGTTCCCATGCTCACTAGGATCGCGCTTCCATAGACAATAGGAACGGGATCCCATTTAAAGTTGAGTCACGTGCCATCTAAGAAAAATACGTTCCTATTTGGAATAGATCGAGCTCCATTCAAGGTTGGATTGCGTTCCGCTTAATTTGGAGCCAATCTCCACCTATCCTCTCTATCTCTCTCCATGTCTCTCTCTCTATCTCTCTGTCTCTCTTGACCAGACATTCATTACCTCTTCATATTCACCACCTCTTCAACCTCCACATCCTTAATCCAAGGGATCTGCCGAAACGTGCCTCTCTCTCTCTCTCTCTCTCTCTCTCTCTCTCTCTAACTTCATAAATACATTCGTCTAACTTCACAGTGAGTAGACTTTTTCTCTTCCCTTAAAGAGCACAACAGAAACAAAAATCTACATACCCATCCCAACCTCACTTGCTAGCAGTTGGGGTTCTCCATGGCAAATCTCCAAAAGGCCAAACAAGCTCTAAAAATGGTTAAAATCTTCGAAAAAAAATTATTCACTGGATTGCATGCAACTTCATGGTTGTGAAATTTGGTGATATCTTTGATAGAGGAGGAGAAGAGTTCAAGCTCCTTTATTTTTTAGAAAAACTCAAACAAGATGCAAAGAAATCAAATGGGAAGCTATTAATTTTACAGGGAAACCATGAAAGCCTGAATATACGAAGAGATATCAGGTATGTTATAAAAGTTGGCCTTGACGAATTCAAGGATTGGGGTGGCTGATTTTCTATTGGAATTCAAATGAAAAACCTTTGTAAAGGATGGAAAAAGCAATTTAACATTTTTAATAGCGTACCAAAAAATTACCCATCTGGAATTAGAGCTAGAATAGTTGCTTTGAGTCCTAGAGGCCCAATTTTTACTTGTTTTTTAGCTGATAACCCTACTATTTTAATGGTGGGTGGATCTATTTTTGTTCATGGTGGGATCCTCCCTAAGGATGGAGTTTTGGGAATGTAGGGATCACGATCTTAAAATTCTGGGAGCGGAGATCTAATTTGTTCAGGAACGCGTTCCGTGAGACAATGGGAGCGAGATCCATGCGGTAGCGGGAGTGAGCTCTGTTGTGATTGGGATCAAAAATCCTAAAAATAGGAGCGAGCTCCCAAAAAGTTGAGAACGGGTTCTGGGCGGGATCCCAGTCACGGAACGCCAAAGCTAGGTCCCAGAGTGGGAGTGCCACCCTAGTTGGGCACTCCCGATAACTATGGTTCAAACCACTCAAGCCCTGCCCAAACTATAGCATATTTAATCAATTTCCCTTTTCTCAGGTTGAAATATACATTTCAAAATCTCCTTCAACCACGAAGTCACTATGATTTGTTTGTTCAGAACTCAATTATGCAAGTCAACAATGCAATAATTGCGAACAAGATTAAAAAGTGAAGAATGGGGGACAAAATATGAGTTACTTCTTTTGATATTGCATATTCTTAAATGATTAACACAAACAACATACTTTTATTTATTGCAAATACATTAAGGCTTATTTAGCCTTTAATATTCACTCTCTAAGGGAAACTCACATCATAAACCGGCTGCTTGTTGGGATTGAAGAGCCCAAAGTTTTGTTCAATCCCTGCGGCCTTATTATTCTCATTGAACATTGCAAACACATACGTTTCCAGGGGTCTGCCCACCCTCCTCAGAGTTCCTTGATCCACATGTTGCACCAAGTTCGAGTTATAGGTTTGGGCGTTGTCAATTGTGGCTGCAGCGCCTCCGACAGAAGGCCACCCGCTATCACTAGCTACGAGTGGGACTCCCCGTCCGCCAACATTCTCCATTGCAGCATACACACTATCTACCATCGCATCGAAGAGGTTACGGTACTTAAATTGACCATCTATTAGCACATCAAAATTAGCAGTAAACAACGCATACTCCAGTTGAATATCTCTAGTGTTGCCTATGTAATTGAAATAAGGGTACACGTTCAATAGCAGTGGTACTCCAGTGCTAGAAAGGAAACCAACGATGGATGTCATCGTTGAAGAAGATTCGGAAGAGAATGAGTCGGCAGATGGTGGATAAGATGTGCCTATCACATTGGAGGCGACAGAAGTGGAAACCTTGATACTGTCCTGTAATCCCGCTGACTTTATTGCATTGTATACATTCTGCATAGCTGGAAGGACATTACCAGCTTCAGGACCTGGGATTACCTCATTGCTAACAACAATGTAGCGGATATCGACAGCAGGAAAGTAAGCTTGGACATTGGTCCTGACCCAGTCGGCAGCATAGGATGTGTTGGCTGCCGCCTATGTGAGGTTTTCCTTCGGGAGGCCGAGCATAACTTGGATGTCAGATCCTCGAAGGGCTTCTAAGACTGTGGTGTTGGGGTCATAGAGTCGCATCTTCTTGATTTCCTTGGACTGATAGAGGGCCACAACTTCATTAGGGGGTGGAAGGTTGTCGCCCAACATTCAATAACAAACACCCACGGATCGGGCTCCTGACATAGAAATCCACAAAGATCATCAATATTGGTACATACAGAAAGGCATTTATGTTGATTTTTCATGCTAATCAAGTTTTTGTCTTAAAATAGTGTTTTAAAACCCAAATTGGTGGCGCACATCGTCCACCCTAGATCACCAAGTCACTATTCCGGATTGGACCGAATAACAACTTTGAAAAATATTTAAAAATTATAAAAAACTAAAATAAGGGTTTATGGATGTGGATTTAAAAATGACTTAAAAACTATTAAATAAACTTAAAAAAATGAAAAATGGGGACAAGGCAGAGGTGGGGTTTGGGCGAACAGGGAAGGACAGATACCTTCCCAAAATCGGCTTGCTCCTGCCGATTATCAGCCCAGATAACCAATTCTCAATCCTAATCATCGGGTTCTAATTGCATGGGCATGGACTCAAATCAACATGCTATTCAGTCCAATACATTTTGGACTTGTGAGCCTATAATTTGTGGGACTTGTCAACACACTATGAACCGTACATGCCGCAAAACTTATTTAGAAGATTTGATCGAGTTGAAACCCGTTCAATTGCTAGTGATTGGATTTAAACAAATAGCGAAAATAAATACGAACAATAGTTCATAAAAAGAGATTTTTCTTTTCAATGCTAACTTGTGAACTATAGAAATCCCTTAAAAGGTCGGGCTAATAGGATTTTCCGAAATCTAAATTTGAGACCTAGGGACCATACTGAGTTTAGTGAGACATAGTGGACCTAACCTTCTCAAAATTGACCCAAAAGCTATTTTAAACAATAATAGAGCACAAGAGTTTTCTAATAATTCAAGAATCACCCAAATCTGAGTCACCATTTGAAAATTATCTTATAAGGAAAATTATTTGATGAGAAAAATTATTTGAATAAATAACAGGGTATTCCCTGGTGCACACTGCTTCGTGGGTTGCACGACTCATGGAGGTGCGCAGGCCCATGGACCGCACATCCCTCCTCGAGTTGCGCAGGCACGTTGGGCATGGCCGTGTCCCAGACCTCTTCCAGTTAAATCTGGCTGTGCAGTTCTTGTTAGCCCTATTTTGGACGATTTTGACCTTGGTGAATTTAGAATAAATTTCTACGGTAAATCATAAACATTTTAGCCAAACCCTAGTCTAGTCTATATAAACCCTTAAAAAAAGTTAGAAAAATCATCCAGAAATTTTTCCAGAAAACTTTTAGAAAATATAGAAAATCTTAAGACCCCCAAAAATTTAGAACAAATTTCCATAAATCTTTAAAAATTAATAAAAATTCACAAAAATAACCAAAAACATTAAAATCTTACAAAAACCCTGGAAAACCCTAGATTTGTAAATCCTAGAAGTCCTAGAAACCCTAGAGCCCCGTTCTAGGAAATTGTAACCTATTTCCAATAAAATTCCAGCCTAATTAATCTATCAAATAAGAGCATTTAAGGAAGGAGAAGGTGTGCAAAAGGTATCTTGATCTGAGCCCAAAACTCTGGGTTTCGGGTTCTCCAGGTAAGTTTTCTCTTTTTCTTTATTTAATTTGTTTAATTTCTTTTTTCTGATTTTTTATAGTTTGTGAATTTTATTTAAAAATTTTTATGCTTGTAAATATCTACTTTGGTGTTAAATTTAGAGTTGGCAATGCCAATAGATTTATAAGGAATTAGATTTGTCAAATCTGAGGTTGTTTTAATCTATAATTTCAAGGGCCCATCTTTTTTATTGATCTAATTATATTTAACTTGTTTTGGATGAACTTGAAAAACTGTTATCAGAGATCTACTCAGATTTGCACTAAAACAAGGTACGGGGAGAAAGTAATTCACAACAGTATCTGCCATTTTGACTAACCTCTGCTTTAGATTTGCTCTTAATACCTATTAACAAAAGCAAACATATACAAAGACGCCATTTATTTTTAGTACAAGGAGGTGACAATCACTCATGTCCATTATATTTCAAATGGGGTAGTTGTAAGTTTGTTATTAACTAGACACAAAGTTCAGAGAGAAAAATCTTGAACTTCATGACACCCAAGCTATCCAATTTGACACCAGATAGCAAGAAGTAACTATGACGTCCTTGTAACAAAGATAAATACTCTCGCATTGTACAATCCCTTAACAAAGGGAAAGTCTCCCATCCACATCATGTGGACGGTGGAAGGTGCATATATACTCTTTCATTGGCACATATTACACATGGGTACATCCAATGGCAGCAAATTTTTTATTTTTTATTTACTTTTTATTCGGGTTGTTAATATCTTTTATTATAATGAATCAAATAAATAATAAAAATTGTTTTGATAAAAAAGTTTACCAAAATACTATTAAATGTTTTAGGGTATCTTGATCAACTTTTTTGTTTAAAATATTTTTTTTTATTATTTTAATCGTATAGACCATATAAAATATAACTACAAATATTACTTTTAAATAAAAAATAAAACACAAAATACAAAATTCTTTTTTGGCCATGATACTAGGTTCAATCTGAACCATAAAACATTTTCTTTATTATTTTTATCTTATATACCATATAAAATATAACTACAAATATTACTTTTGAATAAAAATAAAACACAAAATACAAAATTCTTTTTTTGGCCATGATACTAGGTTCAATCTGAACCATTTGTTGGTGCTCGTGCACCCTTCAGGCATCCACATCGTGTGGAGGCTATACCATCCCTAAACAAAAAAAAGTTGCTCTACCATGTTTAGTAGGTCCAATAGGTCGAAACTGTAGTTTCAATTGCCTAGAATCAGTCACACATTTATTTTATAAATTTTCAATCGTAGTCATCGCCTTGAACTAGAACGGCTAATACCATAATCGGGAGTCTCGTTAATTGGGCTAACTTATAAGGTCGAGTCTAAGTAATAATGGTATGGATATGAACACATATATATTTGATGCTTTAAAAAACTTACATATCTGGTTAACTTATTCTATTTGATTGTAACTACGAAGGTGTTTAATTTCACTTGAAATCCGAATTTTGTGGGCTTTAAATGAAATGATAGAAACAAGTACAATGTTGAAAGGCCATTTTTGACATTGGCAACAATGTGCGTACGCAATTTTGACTTATGTATGTCTTTGTAACATAAAATCGTTTCTAATTATGAATCCTTGTCCCGCAATAACTTAAATGATTCGTTATTTAATGCCTAACAAATATGAAAAGTATATAAAAATATCATTTACTTTTAATACAAGGAGATCACAATCACTCTTGAGCATCAAATTTCAAATTGAATTTTTATAAATAATATATATATATATATATATATATGGGTGTGGTTTCTATAAAGTTGCAACCATAAGCAATCTAACTAAGGCGCACCTCCAAATTTTATCATAACTTATAGTTTTGGCCTAAAATATTCTTAAGATTAGTTTCATATCTAATTATAAAATTTTAAACTCCAAAAATGGTCAAAAACAAGTAGATCTATAAACATATGAAAATCTTGAAAATGGACGGTATAGATAATGTGTTGCGAGATGCACTATTTCTAGTACTTAATGTATTTATTTTTCATATTCATTAATACCGATGTTGAGATGATCAATTAGAGGATTTTTCAAAATTAAAAAAATAGTTTTCAATGGATTTTGAGGTGCATTTGTAAGTCTACATTTTAAGGTTGCAACCTTATATATATATATATATATATATATATATATATATATATATATATATATATATATATATATATAACATAATATAATATATATATTATATATTATATATTATATATTATATATACTTATTAATAATAATATAATTATATAATATAATGTCATAAATGTTATATATATAATAAATATATGTCATATAATATAAATTACATTAATAAAATACAAAAATATGTAACAATGTAATATAATACAATATAAACGTATGTTAATAGTATATATTGTACATTATACGTTGTACATAGTATTATATAATTTATAATATAATGTACAATATTATTATAAATATATTGTATATAATACAAATATATATTAATAATATAAATATAAATATATATTACAATAAGTATATATATTTGTATTATATATATATATATATAATATAATATAATATTAGATTATTGTAATTGTATTATGTATAATATTAATATGGGTGCAATTTATATATAATTGAGGCTCTAAACAATCAAAGTAAAGTGCACCTTCAAATAGTGTCGAGAAATGTAGTTTCAATACTAAAAATCTTTGTGATAGCTTTAAAATATATTTTCATCTTTAATTGTAAAATGTAGAGCTTTAAAAATAATCTAGATTGAGCGGATCTATAAAAACTTGTATATTAACGGTCCAAAAAAGTGTTACATAATACACTAATTTCAAAACTTGAACACCAATTTTTTCTCATGTCCATGCATCTTGAGGATATTTTGACATCAAAACAACTTCTTCTAGTGAAATTTTAAAGGAGGGATCTAATTTGATTGTTTAGAGCCTCGGCTTTATATAAACTTCTTCCGATTAATATTATTAATATAAGGGTGCAGTGTGTATAGAGGCAAGGCTCCAAACAATCAAAGTAAAGCCCACCTTCAAATTGTGTCAAGAAATGTGGTTTTAGTACTAGAAGTCTTTGTGATAGTTTTCAAATATATTTTCATCTTTAATTATAAAATTTAAAGCTTCAAAAATAGTGTAAATAGAGCAAATATATGAAAACTTGAAAATATTGAAAATTGATTGCCAAAAAATGCTTTACAAGATACACTATTTCCAAAACTTGAAATTCATTTTTTTTCTCATGTCTATACATCTTGATATTGAGATGATCAATTTAAGGATATTTGGACATCAAAACAACATCTTTTAGTGAAATTTTTGAAGTGGGCTCTAATTTGATTGTTTAGAGCCTCAGCTCTATATAAACTTTTTTTTTAATATAATATAATATAATACAATATCATATAATATTACTATAACATCATATTATACAATATAATATTATTATTGAAATATAATTTATATGTTATAAATAGTAAATAGTGATCACCAAGAGCACTAATCGACAAAACGTTCTAGAAGTTACACCCCCACCCCTCCCCTGGAACTTAAACTCTCATCTTTTAAAAAGGAAAGAGAAGGTTTGTTTAAAGTTAAATTTTTTTTTTTTCTGGAAAGTTCTCGTGCTGTCAAAGGCGAAACTTATCAAAAATAGGAATGTTTTCTTTGTGAAAGAAATCTTTGAAAAAATCAAACACGCCCCTAGTGATCCCAAAAGTATCTAGGACTTTTACAACTATAAAACAACATGATATTACGTACCTTTTGGGTTTTATCTCTTCTGGGCCTGAATTACTTGAAGTCTTGAACTAATTATTTAAAAAATGGATAAGTGGGGTGGATCATCTGACTATTGATCTCGATCTAAAATTAGCTGATGATAGTCAAGGTTTACGATCCCAAAAAAAACAGAATATAACAAAACAAAATGAAGTGCACAAGCTATCTCGAGCATTCAACCCCCTTCCTCTCCGTAAAAGATAGCATCGATTACTTCTATACCACTAGTGATTCTCGATCTAGATTAGTAATTTTTAATATGGATCAACGATTTGTGATCTGGATGGGCCAATTTTTAACCACTTTCGGGTACGAATTTGGGTCTGTCTCGATGACGCTAAACAATTGGGCAAGGTGGCTAAAGCATTCCTTCATCCTTCTCCACAACATTTGACACTCCACTATTATGGATTAACGGGTAACTTGTTTTTTTCTCTTGGAAAATTTATGTATGGACTAGTGTGTGCAATATGGGCCGGATAGATCGGAACCAAGTATTGGCCGGTTTCGGTTTTGGTGATATGGCCGGGTTTTTAATAAAAAAATCAAAAAATTGTATTAAACCCCAAAAAATAAGGCATTTGTTTGTAATACGTTTTTTAACGCTTTTTATCATTTTGGCAAAGAATGGAAAGAGTTTAAACCATAAATACTTATATTTACATTTTTTTATCTATTTTGAAAGTTTTCAAAAATACCTATAGGCACAAATCGATTTTTTAAAATCTTGTTTTTTTCACTAATTTTTAACTTTATTTGGATGTACTTTGTTTGAGCATTCTTTAAATATATTTTTCATATTTTTTTAGATTTGTTTTGTATTTTTTGTTTCTTTAACAATTTTTTACAGGCTGGACTTGCTAGGTTAGGCCGGTTGAACCAGCTGGTTTGCTCGTTACCCAGAACTAGCCCTTGGCCGGTTTGATATTTCGAACACTGGTATGGACTATAATTCTTTTGCGGGATTTCATTATGACTTATGTTTTTGTAAATTTTACATTGAGGTACTACATTTTTCTGATTTTATAATCCCAATTTTGCCTCCGATTTTATGTTTTGCAATCATCGGACTCCATTTTTTCTACTTTTGTCGTTTCTAAAGCATTTTGATGCCCTAGATATTAGACTGACTCATTTTTAGGGCAGTCCAATATTGGAAACACCAAATGGTTCTATACTTAGCATTTTTTTTTTGGACTATACTGGTTTGATGTCTCCAACAGTGCGCTACATTTGACATTTTAAAAAAAATAATCTAAAAATGGATAGGTCTCATATCAAAACATATCAGACCACCGACTTTTTTCCTTGATTGTGCCACCTAATAAAAAGTAGCCACCAGATGTAGGTTCTTTTTATGCTTCGGTAATTTAAAATTGCCATGCTTTTTCATTTTAAAGGAGTCGGATTATTCAACGGTCCATTGTTAGAGATATGAAATTGATCCAATTGAATTTTCATTTGTTCTAAATGCAGTATGATATTGGAAGCGCCAGACAAGTACACTTAAAAAACGAAAGAAAAAGAATTAAATATGGGGCAGTCCGATATTTCTTTTGTCAAACCACTCTAAAAATAGATCCATCTGATACTTGGGGCAAAAAAAAAAAAAAGTGGTTTAATATTTACAACATCGATTAAGAAACAAAACTGCAATAATAGCACAATATAAAAATATAAGAACTTAACATAAAATTTACGAACCAAAATGTAATTCTGCAAAAGAATTAAATTTTCCTTTTCTTTTGCAATCAAATTTTGATTGATGTGTAGCAAAAATGACATGCGACCTAGTGACTTGGTAAGGCTCACCATAGGTTTCTACGTGACAGTGTAAGTTATGTCTTTTCCTTAGGATGTCTTGTCAATCTATCAAAGGGTGCGGTTTCCATAGAGAGGCTCTAAATAATTAAAGTAAAGCCTACCTTCTAATAGTGTGAAGAAATATGGTTTTAATAATGAAATTGTTGTGATAGTTTTACAATATATTTTTATTTTTAATTATAAAATTTAAATATTCAAAAAATCAATTTCTACCTAAGGTATTTTAAAAATAATCCAAAAAAAATAGAAAAACTATAAAAATAAGCATTTATGAGCAAAATACTTCCCAATCCTTTTCAAAACAATAAAAAACATTAAAAAATCTATTACAAACAAATTTCTTATTGTTTAGATTTTTCATAAATTTTTTATATTTTATTTTTAAGTTTGTGTGGTCAAGCCAGTTAACCACACTAATACGCCAAAACTGGCCACGGCCAGGTCCGAGTAACCCGTCCGGATTGTCGAACACTGGCCAACTGATATAGGGACTTTTGTGAAAAAATAAAAATAATACAACTCTCTTAATTGGGCTTGGGGCCTCTCGCCAATATCCTAGCTTTAATCCCAACTAAAGAAACTATATCCTCCTTCCCCCATCCCCAAAACTTATAATCTAATGCAAATAATAGGGATGGAAATGGTATAGCACAATGGGTGCAGATATAATGTATTAATTCTGATATGTACATATAAACTACATATAAAGGATAAAAAGCAAGAAAAAAATTAACCATAAGATGATTCGTTAGAATCCCAACCATAGACATAGTGCCCAAAAACCAGAGCCCATAGTGGCTTGAAGAAACCAAGGCGAAATGTTTAAAATATTGGTAAGCTGTAATATGTAATGGATAGTCATACACATGCTACACTTATATTTGTGTGGAGGCGGCTTAGTGGCACAGAGACTTGTTTGGATGGCCCTCAAATTTCCAATTCAAGTCTTAATCGTACAATTATTTTCTCTTGTTTGGATGAACCTCACAATTTCCAAGTCAAGTCTTAACCGTACAATTATTTTTCTCTCTTGATTTGAGAGACGGCCAGCCCTCCCCCTTCCCTTGTTCACAATCAAAATTGGACGTTATTTCTCCAATGGTGAGTGCGATGGATGGATATTTAGAGATCGCGAACCGATCCAATTGGAGATATTCAACACATACCAAGACCTAACCTAATAATATTATGAAAGGATACATTTTTTATACGACTGCAGATGTAGCTATTGGAGTTGGGATGTAGCCATATGCACCTTCCTACAATTTTTGCACAATTCCCAATATAGAAAGAGAACATTTATGTTTGGTATAAACGTGCACAACATCTACATTTCAACCGTTTTGAGAAATATACAAAGAGAGTATTTATTTTTTATACAAAAATATTACAATCATTATTATCTGTTAGATTCTAAATCTGGTGAAATCTCATACTTCGTAGAAACCATACAATTTAACATGTAATAATCATAAGTAATTGTGGCCTCCTTCTGACCAATGTAGGAAAGCACGACTCGACCCCTGAAGTGGCCTGCGCCAGGTCGAGTAACTTAGACCGAGTTCAAGTAATGCGGCCCAAGTTGGGCAGGTCCTAGCCAGGACAAAAAGTGTTAAAAAATAAAAATTTAAAAAATCTTAAAAAATATGAAAAATATCTTTAAAAGAAAAATAAACAAAATACATCTCAATGAAGTTAAAAAAATAGTGAAAAATGGATTTTCAAAAAAAAAAAATCAATGACCAAAGGCATTTAAGAAATAAATTAAAAAAAAGAGAAAATATAAATATAAGAATTCATGACCAAAACACTTTTCACTTTTTGTCAAAATGATAGAAAATATAAAAAAATATATTATAAATAATTTTCTTATCTTTTAAAGATCCCGAACTCGATCACCAAACTCGAGATATTCGGAGACACCAGGGTGGAGAGCCCGTTACCTACAAGCGAGTACGGGCGAGAAATCGTTGTAACAAAGATGTATGGTCTCATTACATGCAATCCCCATTTTAATGAAATCTCTCGTTCACCAAAATATGCTCATGACTTGCGTATGAAACTCCTCCACCTCAATTCTAAGGTTTTCATGGAAAGTATCTTGAAGGTGGAGAAGGGCCTCCCTAATAGAATTGTTTTCCGACTCGTGGCCTTATATCTATATTATATTATTATGCCAAAGTTAAAGGGTGGTTACTTAAGAAGGAGCTTTAATTCTTGAGTGTATAAGACACATAACTTTTAGATTAAAAAAAAAAAACCTAGGGTGCCTAATCCCTACATTTTAGGGGGAAAGAGATGAGAGTACATGGAGAGCAAATTGTGAGAAGGATAGAGAGAAAGATGGAAAAATAAGTTTTTTGATATTTAAAGGAGAGAGAGATGAATAGATTGAATAAGGAGTATTTTCAAAACTAATCTAAAATTTCCTAATCTTTTTTTCTATTATGACCATTTGTTTATTGAAAATCGTTAATTATCTTATCTCTCAATTTCTCTCTCTCTCTCTCTCTCTCTCTCTCTATATATATATATATATATATAATTCTTAACTCTTAAAAACGCCTATTGGGAAAATTGAACAGTGTTTCTCCTTGCTGCGGACATGCTATGTTCGTAGCGGTTTTGTCTTAAAAACTGCTATGGAACTACGAAAGCCGTGGCGGTTACCCGTGGTTTTTTGTATGAAAAAATATTGTCACAGACATGATATGTTTGTTACTGTCTTTTAATCCACACCGTCCGAAAAAAGCAGACGACACCAAGCCTTAAGACAAAAATACTGTTTATTTTTGCTCATAGGCGTTGCGTAGTATATATATATGTATATGAGAAAAGTTTATATAGAGCCGAGGCTCTAAAATATCAAATTAGAGCCTACCTCAAATATTTCACTAGAAGAAATTGTTTTGATAATCAAATATCGTCAATTTGATAATCTCAACATTAAAATGCATATACATGAGAAAAAATGGATTTCAAGTTTTAGAAATGGTGTATTTTGTAATGCATTTTGGACCTTCAATTTCCAAGATTTTCAAGTTTTCATAGATCTATCGATTTAAACTATTTTTAAAGCTTTAAACTTTATAAATAAAGATGAAGCTTTAAACTTTGTATAGAGCCTTGGCTCTAAACAATCAAATTAGAGTCTACCTTCAAATAGTATCGATAAATGTGCTTTAAACACTGGAAATTTTTTGTGATAGCCTTAAAATATATTTTTATAGTTATTATTAAAGTTTAAAGCTTAAAAAATAGTGTAGATCGACATATCTATGAAAACTTAAAAATCTTGAAAATTGACAATCCAAAAATGAGTTACAAAATATATTATTTCCAAAACTTGAAATCTATTTTTTTTGTCTTGTCCATTCTTGATGTCGAGATGATCAATTTGAGGATATTTGGACATCAAACAACCTCTTCTAGTGAAATTTTTGTGATTGGCTCCAATTTGATTGTTTAGAGCCTCGGCTCAATATAAACTTTTCTCATATATATATTTCCGGTCGTTCAGATTTGTAGACAAAAAATAAAAAATAAAATACTACCGGACAATCGTGATTGCGCGATGAACTATGGACGGTGATGAGGTTAGGCGAAATCACAATTCATTTTCGCCTATCGGAGTTGGAAAGGCTTTTTCTATATATATATATACTCCTCATATATAATTGAATACCCGGATGGAGAAATTGAAATATAATTTCCATCATCTAAAAACACTAGGTTTAACATTTCTAATCCACTACATAGGATTCCACCTAGAACCTTGATGTCTTCTGTTCTCCAATCTGACTATTAGAGAGCTCATAAGGAAAGAATAATTTTAGAAGGGCTATGAAAGGCTTCAAATCATGTCCAGCATCCTGTATATAAGGTTAGCACTCTTAGTTCTTTTCAAACTTAGCTAAAAGAATCGACTCTTTCCGATCTTGACTTTGATCTTCTTACAATCCAGAGTCAAAAAGAGTTTGTCATTGATAAAGAATGGATTAAAAAGGATTTCCTGTCAGAAGAAAATAGACAGATCAGGGATTGATGAATTTAAAGAAGAATTAAGGGATGCCTTCCAAATGGAATTCCATAAATTTATGACAAAATATAAGAGAAATGTGAAGTTCTTTAAATGCCTTGAATATATCTTTATAATAAAAGGAATTAAGCTCCCAGAATTTGAATAAACATTGCTGAAAAATCTTTTCAGACATTCCATACTTTTAAAGGTGAGACAGTTGAGTCAATGCATCGTCTAGAAACAAGTTTACAACTTAGAGGAGAGAAACTTGAAACTAAAACTTCACCCTTCATACTAGGGCCTAAAGAATCTGACAATCATATGGCTAAACTAGAAGGAATACCATGCATCATAGAACAAAAAAAATACACCAATATCTTCCTACAAACTATAAGAAAACAAACCACCAGAATCGAAAACACCCTGAATAATTTAAAATATGTACGACAAGAAAAAAAAAAAGAAAGCAGGAAAGAAGCAGTTTTATTCAAACCCCCACCAAGTATAAAAACCGGAAAGTTCAGCCTACATGGAATAAAGAAAAAAGAAGACAATAAGGAGTTGGTTGACGAGCTAATTAAAAGGCTTTTAAAATTAGACATTGATGATAAGGATAAGAGAAAACTTCCTATTGGTGAGTTACAAGTTTGTAAAAAGATCAAGGTTATACACACCAAGAGATTTTTCAAATAGATAATGTTTTTAAGGTAAAAAGATTAGATATTAATAGAATAGACTATGGGAGAAAAACAAGACCAGTCTCCCAAACTAGAATGTATTATCCTCAACCCACTCTTGTAGACTTCCAAATAGAAGAAGACCTTATTTTCTGTTCAGTTTCATACTCTGGTAGGTCTAATTGTTAATTGGAACATAGATGGTATGTCTGAAAATCAAATATTTGACCGGATGAAACACATGACTATGTATATCACCGTTTGTAAGCATAGTCGAAATAAAGATCATGAAATTGCCAAGGCTATCATATGTGGCTTTACAGGATTAGCTTCGAGGATGGTGGGATTTTCATATGGATGAATCTGCTAACGATTAAATTCTGAATGCCACTAAACAATAGCTTGTTAAAAATGAAGTTGCGCCTGGACAAGTCCTAAAACTGTAGTCGACGAAGGTGATGCAGTTAAAACACTGATCTACACTATAACCCTTTATTTTGTTGGAAGTACTGCCCTTTTAACCGCTAGATCTGAGGATCTGCTTTCAAATTTACTCTGCCCTACACTCTCTCACTTTAAATTATATAAGGATGTGTTCTACTTGAGATTATTATCTAGAGAAGATCATAAGACAAATCACCGAAAAGAAAAATTCGTAGTCGTCTTTCTTCATCTTTTTTCTGAAAATTTTAAGACTAGACTCAACTTAAAAATAAGCGTGGTGAAATTATTACATATTCTCAATATACCATAGGAGAATTATCAGCAGAAATCTATGCTGAAGGTCATGCTTTGTGCATAGACTTAAAACTTCGGAGACAATTAGAGAAACAATGAATGATAGGGAAAAAGGAATAAGGAGATTTTTGTGAGCAGTTTGGATATAATAATTTACCCTCTTCCAGACCTTCTCACAAAAAAATATATAAGAATTTACAAAAGTCAAGGGCTAAATATTTACAAAAAAGAAAACAAAAATTTCCAAATAAATGTTTACAAGAGCACTCTTTTAAGAAAAAAGGGAAATGAAACGTACTCGTCTGCTATAACTGTGGTAAAATAGGTCATTATAGGAATAAATGCAGAGTCAAAAGAAAAATCAATGTACTTGAAATCAATGAAAACATCAAAAAATAATTGTTTGACATTTTATTGATAAATGAAGTCAATTATGATAGTTCTTCCAATACTGATGAAAAAATTTTAATTGGACAAATTAAAGATGTAGACTTGGTCTTCACAAGCTTAGACTCCGATTCAGATAATGGGGATAACCCTAAAAATGCATGTCAATGTAACTTTTACAAGGCTAGCATTGACATGAGCGGTCTAAACTATGAGAGAACCTTTAATCTCTGAGTTAAAACATGTAATAAATGAAATACGAAACAAATTAATAACTCTAAAAACTACTTTTAATAAAAAGGTGGAAATTCCCATTGAGAATACTGAAATTGAATTCAACAATTTAATAAATGAATACCACCATAATCTGCTACCACCTGAAGATGAAGATACCAGCCCAAAAGTGCTAGAAAATGAGAAGCTAGAAACTTCAAATGAATGCCTTGTCCTAGAGCGGACCATGCTTCAAAATTTTAAATACATCAACCTTATAGATAAGCTCATAACTCAACGATGGTTTACTATTGTTAAAATAATAATATATAAAGAAAATAGTTTTCAAATCTATGCCCTAATTGACTCTGGAGCTGATTTAAATTGCATAAATGAGGGCCTAGTACACAAAATATTTTAGCAAGGCTATCCAAATTTTAAATACTGTTAATGGTTGTAAAATGTTAATAAACTACAAATTATCTAATGTTGCAGTTTGCAACAATGGAGCCTGTTTTAATTTTCCTTTTATTATGGTTAAAGGTTTGAGTCAAGAGGTTGATCTCGGAACTCCATTCCTAAATATGCTTTACCCAATCACAATTAATGATACAGGAATTGAGGGTAACATTGAAGGACATGAGGTAAAATTTACCTTTATAGATAAGCCCCGTATTTATGAAATAAATAATATTAAGAATAAAATCTCTACTAAGGAGAAATTCCTCTATTTTCTAAAAGAAGAAATTAAGTACAAGACCATTGAGGAAAAATTGTTATCTTCGAAATTACAACATAAAATTAGTACTTTCAGAATAGTTCTTGAAAACGAAATATGCTCCAATGTCCCTAATGCTTTCTAGAATAGAAAACAACATATAGTTGAACTCTCGTACGAACTAGATTTTAATGAACGAAAAATCCCTTCCAAAGCAAGGCCTATTCAAATGAATAGTAATGCTCTGAGAAATTTGTAAAAGAGAAACACAAGAATTGCTTGATAGAAAACTTATTAGAAAAAGTTCATCACCTTGGAGTTGCTCAGCTTTTTATGATGAAAAGGCTTCTGAAATAGAAAGAGGAGCCCCTCAATTGGTTATAAATTATAGCAATTAAATAAGGCATTAAGATAGATTTGGTACCCAATCCCAAACTAAAGAGATCTCTTAGATAGATTGGTAAATGTCTGTGCTTTTTCCAAATTTGATCTAAAATTTGGATATTAGTAAATCGCTTTTAGGATTGTACTTAAATGTTTCCAATGTTGGTCAATTGATTCAAATAACACAAGTACATCATTAACAAATACGATCATAAATTTAGTGGATGAATCATTTATTGTATTTTGAAATTCAGATGGTGCACTTTTAAAACTGAAAGGCATAACGTTTCATTCGTAATGCTCGAATGGAACATTACAAGTTGTTTTATATCTATTTTTTTCGATTATTTGGATTTTACCAATAAATCTTTTCCAAACAAAAATAAGGTTTCTAGGACATCACATTTATCAGAGAAGAATTATTCCCATTGATAGGGCAATTGAATTTGCATAAAAATTCCCAGACGTCATTAAAGACAAAACATAACTCCAACGATTTCTTGGTCGCCTAAATTACATTTCAGATTTTTACAAAAATCTTGCAATTGATGCTAAGCCAATGTTTCAACGGTTAAAAAAGAACCCTCCGGATAGGATTGATGAACATACCCAAACCGTCAGAAAAATAAAACTTAAAGTCAAAGAATTACCCTGCTTAGCATTGTTTAGTCTTGTAGCCTTTAAGATCACTGAAACCGATGCTTCAGAGCAAGGACTGGGAAGCACACTTAAGCAAAAACTTCATAACCAAGAACAACTAGTCTGGTTTACTTCAAAAACATGGAATCTGGCTCAACAAAAGTATTCTACTATTAAAAAGAAATCCTTGCTATTGTTCATTATGTAACTAAATTCCAAAGTGACCTACTAAATTAAAGTTTCCTTATTCGCATTGACTGTAAGGCATCCAAGGATATCCTTAAAAAAGATGTAAAAAATCTCGTCTCAAAACAGATCTTTGCTAGATGACAAGGCATTCTCTCAGCTTTCAAAATTACTATTGAATATATTAATGGTAAAGCTAACTATCTTCCTAATTTTTTGACCCTAGAATTTTTGCAGGGAAGACAAGAGGAAGCAAAATCAGTCAAAATAGATAATTCTTAGCCCAAATAAAGGATTGACAACATCACCAATATCCTCAAGAGCTTTAATAAGAAAGCAAGTTCAAGAAATTGATATATCTCCACAACAATCCCCTTTAAGCACTAGTAGCCTTGGTCCAAGTGCTAATAGAACCCATTTTCTTGAAACATCTTATATACCCCTCATAGTCATTGAAAATGATCATAAAGCAAAAAATCACATTGAAATAGCAGTAATATATTTACGAAATCATATGCATCCTAATATAGGGAAAAGATGTAGAGAATGGTACGAAACCATCCTTATGAAATTTTGATCGGTAACTATTGTTCACCATTATAAAAACAATGACTCACAGATTGCATACTTCAAATTCCAAATTCATAAAATTATGTCTTATAGAGATGGGGGACCAGATTCTTTAAAAACCAAAGATGATAAATACTAAAGGATTTAAAATTAGATCCTATCACTATTTCAAATATATAAAAGCAAGGGATGAGACATTTGCCTATCAAAATGCCAAGCATTCACATAGTTGGTATGCACAGTTTAAGATAATTGACTTTGAAGAATTCCCTAACTGGTTTCCTCTAAAGGGAATCTTGCGACCAGATACTCACTTCAAAATTCCAATATCACAGAAAAAATTCTTTGACTATAATAAATATTGTTTAAAAAGAAATTACCATTTATATTTTATGGCTTTATATCAGGTCCCTTGGATCTTTAAATGGACATACCAGATCTCGGATGACAAAGGAGACAGATGGGACTATATCCTAGAACTACGACGACAAATATCGGTAAAATGGTGGGATAGGTACAAAAATGAATCCCCAGACCTAGAAAAAATTTATATAAAATTAATACCCTCCTCCTCCCAAAATTCTAATATGAATATAATAGAATATGTTGCAATCATGCAACAACAAAATCCAAAATTATCAAAAAAAGAGCTTATAAGAAAGTTACTACTAGCTCTGGAACAAGATGATGATAATATGTCCACATCAACGAAAGAAGAAGATGAGGATTATAGTCCTCTAATGGTGATGACTGCATAGGGGTTTTTCCCCCTCCATCCAAGTAAATCTGATCAAAATTTCAAAGCGACAGTACGACTCCAAATCCTAACCAGGACACGCATCCCTAAAACACCCACAATAAAACAAAGTTGGTTTCTTTTACTGTAGCCATCGACAGGCTCTTACTGTAGCAAGAACATATGTGTCACTTTGTAATTCCAAAAGTTGTCGGTGCATTATTTAAAGGTGTCAGTGCATTATTGAGTGGATTTGAAACCCATTCAAGTCTGACTACCTCATGTCTATAAAAGGGGAAAGGCTTACTCAATCAGGGCATCCGAAAAAGAGAAGAGTATGAGTGCTTCATAAGAGTGTTGTAAGTATGCTTTAAATGTATCAGTGTTCCATAAATGTGTTGTAAGTACTCTGAGTATAACCAGAGAGTGATACATTTTCATCCTACACTGTATATCTGGTGGAGTATCTGCTCATCAAAGTCTGTGTCAAGCATCTATCATGTAAGTTTGTTTATTCCTTATAAAAGTTCTGTTTGTTTATTATTATTCAATCTTAAATATGGCTTATCTGGGTCTATTTTATTAGTTGGTAGAAATTTTTTTATAAAACTCAATGTCCACTATCAATGGTACCAGAGCCAAGGTTCTACACAATGGTGAACTGTATAAAATTAGCAAACTAGATATTATAGTCAAATCTAAAGTCGTTGTGACCCAAATACCACAATTAAGCCAAAAAGGCAAGAAAGGTGCAGAGATTGTTTCCAGTTGACTCGGACCAAGACTATAAGATTTGGTATAGCGAATTTATTAGAACACTATCAAGTAAGACAGCCCCGGCTTGCATTCTTCATATAAATAACTAAGAAGAGGTGATCATTGACAATATCAATAAACAAATCCAAAATTGGAATATCCCCCCCAAAGGTTCCTATAACAGATGTTTATAAAAGGACTTTTGAATTCAAAAATAGTTTTTCAATTAAGATTATAGGAAAAACTATTTGGTCATGGAAACTCAAGATAACTTCCAACTTTTATTGTCAAGGTGGTTGAGGAGCATAAGAGGAAGGAATTTAACTATCTTGGCCTTGTCCAGATAGTTGTAAAGCCTTTGACTAGAACATGATTAAATAATACTGTTTTGCTTTGCTTGAGGGATAATCAGCATGGGAGATTCACTGATTCCTTATTAGGAATCGTTGAATCAAGTTTTTGCAATGGCCCTATCGTTTTCAATTGTTTCCCAAATTTTTCTGTGGCTCTATCTGACCCTAATTTATTAAAGGTTTTAACTTTAAATCTAAAAACTCAAAGTTTTGGTATGGATCCTGGATCCTGGATCCCAAAACTTTGCATTTGTTTATAGGATCTGTTATAAAGTCATGAACACTCTATGTCCAAATGCTAGGCATATAGATATGAAGGGACAAACAATCTTTTTTCAAACAAATATGGATAAATCCAATCTTGTTATACCAAAGGAGATATCATAGACGCAAGTAAAATTACCTGAGAACTGGTCTCTTCAGTCTGAGAACCAGCCCAAGATTCCTGAAAATGGAGAACCTGAGCAGATAATTGAATACCCGGATGGAGAAATTGAAATACAGTTTCCATCGTTCAGAAAAACTAGGCTTAACATTTCCAATCCACTGCATAGGATTCCGCCTAGAACCTCGATGTCTTATGTTCCCCAATCTGACTATGAGAGAGCTCATAATGAAAGAATAATTTTATAAGAGCTACGAAAGGCTTCAAATCAAGTCCAGCATCCTTTGTATAAGGTTAACACTCCTACTTCTTCCCAAACTGAGCCAGAAGAGCGGACTCCTTTTGATCTTGACTTTGATCTTCTTACAATCCAAAGTAAAGAAGAGTTTGTCATTAGTAAAGAACGGATTAAAAAAGATTTCCTATCAGAAGAAATAGACATATAAAGGATTGGTTTTGTAATGAATTTAAAGAAGAATTAAGGGATGCCTTCCATATAGAATTCAATAAATTTATGACAAAATATAAGAGAAATGTGAAGTTCTTTAAATGGCATAAATATATCCTTAGAATAAAAGGAATTAAGCTCCCATAATTTGAAATAACCATGGCTGAAAAATCTTTTCAGACATTCCATATTTTTAAAAGTGAGAATGTTGAGTTAATCTATCATCTAGAAATAAGTTTACAACTTAGAAGAGAGAAACTTGAAACTAAAGCTTCACCCTTCAAACTAGGGCCTAAAGAATATGACAATCACCTGGCCAAACTAGAAGGAATACCACACATCATAGAACAAAATAATTATACCAATCTCTTCCTACAAACTATAGGAAAACAAACCACCAAAATCGAAAACGCCCTGAGTAATTTAAAATATGTACGAAAAGAAAAGAAAGAAAAAAGCTTGAAAGAAGCAGTTTTATTCAAACCCCCACCAAGTATAGAAACCGAAAAGTTCAGCCTGCAGGGAATAAAGAAAAAAGAAAACAATATGGAGTTGGTTGACGAGCTAGTTAAAAGGCTTTCAAAATTAGACATTGATGATGAGGATAAGAGAAAACTTCCTATTTGTGAGTTACAGGTTTTACATAAATATCAAGTTATAAAGACCTAGAGATTTCTCAAATAAAGAATGCTTTTAAGGTAGAAAACTTAGATATTAATAGAATAGACTATGGGAGAAAAACAAGACCAGTCTCCCAAACTAAAATTTATTATCCTCGACCCACCCTATAGACCTCCATATAGAAGAAGACCTTATTTCCAATTCAATTCCATACTTTGGTATGTTTATTGTTAGTTGGAACATAGACGGTATGTCTGAAAATCAAATACTTGACCTAATAAAACACATGACTATGTATGCCACTACTTGTAAGCATAGTGAAAATAAAGTTCATGAAATTGCTAAGGCTATCATATGTGGTTTTACAAGATGGCTTCGATGGTGGGATTTTCATGTGGATGAATTTGATAAGAATCAGATTCTGAATGCTACTAAATAATGGCTCGTTAAAAATGAAGTTGTGCCTGGACAAGTCCTAGAAACTTTAGTCGATAAAGGTGATGCAGTTAATACACTGATATACACTATCACCCTTCATTTTGTTGGAAGTACGACCCTTTTAACCGTTAGATCTAAGGATCTGCTTTCAAATTTATTCTACCCTACACTCTATCACTTTAAATGGTATAAGGATGTGTTCTACTCGAGATTATTATCTAGAGAGGAAAGTAAGGCAGATCACTGAAAAGAGAAATTCATAGCCGGCCTTCTTCATCTTTTTGCTAAAAAGGTTATGACTCGACTTAAAAATAAACATGATGGAGTTATTCCCTATTCTCAATATACTATAGGAGAATTATCAGCAGAAATATGTGCTGAAGGTCTTGTTTCGTGCACAGACTTAAAACTCTGGAGACAACTAGAGAAACAAAGAATGACAGGGAAAAAGGAATTAGGAGCTTTTGTGAGCAATTTGGATATAATACTTTACCCTCTTCTAGACCTTCTCACAAAAGAAAATATAAAAATTAACAAAAGTTGAGGGCTAAACATCTAAAAATAAAAAAACAAAAATATCCCAAGAAATTTTTATAAGATCACTCTTTTAAGCAAAAGGGGAAAATGAAAGTACCCATCTTAGAAGGGCTACGAAAGGCTTCAAATCATGTCTAACATCCTGTGTATAAGGTTAACACTCTTAGTTCTTCCCAAACTGAACTAGAAGAGCCGACTCTTTCCGATCTTGACTTTTATCTTCTTACAATCCAGAGTCAATAAGAGTTTGTCATTGATAAAGAATGGATTAAAAAGGATTTCCAGTCAAAAGAAAGTAGACAGATAAGGGATTGGTTTTTCGATGAATTTAAAGAAGAATTAAGGGATGCCTTCCATATAGAATTCCATAAATTTATGACAAAATATAAGAGAAATATGAAGTTCTTTAAATGGCTTAAATATATCTTCAGACTAAAAAGAATTAAGCTCCCAGAATTTGAATAAACATAGCTAAAAAATCATTTTAGACATTCCATACTTTTAAAGGTGAGATTGTTGATTCAATGCATCCTCTAGAAACAAGTTTACAACTTAGAGGAGAGAAACTTGAAACTAAAACTTCACCTTTCAAACTAGGGCCTAAAGAATCTTACAATCATATGGCAAAACTAGAAGGAATACCATACATCATAAGACAAAAAAAATACATCAATCTCTTCCTACAAACTATAGGAAAACAAACCATCAGAATCGAAAACACCCTGAATAATTTAAAATATGTACGACAAGATAAGAAAAAAGAAAGCAAGAAAGAATCTAGGGCCTAAATAATCTTACAATCATATGGCAAAACTAGAAGGAATACCATACATCATAGGACAAAAAAAATACACCAATCTCTTCCTACAAACTATAGAAAAACAAACCACCAGAATCGGAAACACCCTGAATAATTTAAAATATGTACGACAAGAAAAGAAAAAAGAAAGCAAGAAATAAACAGTTTTATTCAAACTCCCACTAAGTATAGAAACCGAAAAGTTCAGCCTACATGGAATAAAGAAAAAAGAAGACAATAAGGAGTTGGTTGACGAGCTAGTTAAAAGGCTTTCAAAATTAGACATTGATGATAAGGATAAGAGAAAACTTTCTATTGGTGAGTTACAAGTTTTACAAAAAGATCAAGATTATACAGACCAAGAGATTTCTCAAATAGATAATGTTTTTAAGGTAAAAAGATTAGATATTAATAGTATAGACTATGGGAGAAAAACAAGACCAGTCTCCCAAACTAGAATGTATTATCCTCGACCCACTCTTGTAGACTTCCAAATAGAAGAAAACCTTATTTCCAGTTCAGTTTCATACTCTGGTAGGTCTATTGTTAATTGGAACATAGATGATATGTCTGAAAATCAAATACTTGACCGGATGAAACACATGACTGTGCATGTCACGGCTTGTAAGCATAGTCGAAATAAAGATCATGAAATTGCTAAGGCTATCATACGTGGCTTTACAGGATAGCTTCGAGGATGGTGGGATTTTCATATGGATGAATCTGCTAAGGATTAAATTCTGAATGCTACTAAACAATAGCTTGTTAAAAATGAAGTTGCACCTGGATAAGTCCTAAAACTTGTAGTCGACGAAGGTGATGCAGTTAATACACTGATCTACACTATAACCCTTCATTTTGTTGGAAGTACTGCCTTTTTAACCGCTAGATCTGAGGATCTGCATTCAAATTTACTCTGCCCTACACTCTCTCACTTTAAATGATATAAGGATGTGTTCTACTCGAGATTATTATTTAGAGAGGATAGTAAGACAAATCATCGAAAAGAGAAATTCATAGTCGTCCTTCTTCATCTTTTTGTTAAAAAGGTTAAGACTCGACTTAAAAATAAGCATGGTAGAATTATTCCATATTCCCAATATACTATAGGAGAATTATCAGCAGAAATATATGCTGAAGGTCTTGCTTTGTGCATAGACTTAAAACTCCGGAAACAATTAGAGAAACAAAGAATGATAAGGAAACAGGAATTAGGAGATTTTTGTGAGCAGTTTGGATATAATACTTTACCCTCTTCCAGACCTTCTCACAAAGAAAAATATAAGAATTTACAAAAGTCGAGGGCTAAACATCTACAAAAAAGAAAACAAAAATTTTCAAATAAATGTTTACAAGATCACTCTTTTAAGAAAAAAGGGAAAAGAAAAGTACTCGTCTGTTGTAACTGTGGTAAAATAGGTCATTATAGGAATAAATGCAGAGTTAAAAGAAAAATCAATGTACTTAAAATTGATGAAAACATCAAAAAACAATTGTTTGACATTCTATTAATAAATGAAGACAATTTCGATAGTTCTTCCAATACTGATGAAGAAATTTTAGTTGGAGAAATTAGTGATGAAGACTTGGTCTTCACAAGCTCAGACTCTGATCCAGATAATGGGGATAACCTGGAAATGTCTATCAATGTAACTTTTACAAAACTATCATTGACATGAAAGTTCTAAATCTCAAAACTCTTACAAAAGAGGAAAGCTTAATCATTGACTTAATAGATAAAATTGATGACCCCAAGGATAAAAGAGAAGCCTTGATTCAACTTATCAATACGGCAAAAGATCTTTCTAGACCCACTACCCCCAAGGCTTCTCTCGTACTAATAAGAGAAGAATACAGTTTAAATGATATCCTTAAAAGAGTTCAGAACAATACTCAAACTATGAGAGAACATTCAATCCCTGAGTTAAAGCATGAAATAAATGAAGAACGAAACGAATTAATAACTCTAAATGCTAGAGTTCAAATATTGGAAATGGCTACTACTACTTTTAATAAAAAGGTGGAAATTCCTATTGAGAATACTGAAATTGAATTCAACAATTTAATAAATGAATACCACCATAATCTGCTACCATCTGAAGTTGAAGATATACTCCTAAAAGTGCTAGAAGAAGAGAAGCCTGAAACTTCAAATGAATGACGTGTCTTAGAACGGACCAAGCTTCAAAATTTTAAATACATCAACCTTATAGATAAAGTCATAACTCAACAATGGTTTACTATTCAAAATAGTAGTACAGAAAGAATATAATATTCAAAATACTGCCCTAATTGACTCTGGAGCTGATTTAAACTACATAAATGAGGGCTTAGTACCCACAAACTATTTTAGCAAGACTACCCAAATTTTAAATACTGCTTATGATTGTAAAATGTTAATTAACTACAAATTATCTGATGCTGCAGTTTACAACAATGGAGCCTGTTTTTTTTTTTTATCATGGTTAAAGGTTTAAGTCAACCGGTTATTCTCGGAACTCCTTTTCTAAATATGCTTTTACCCAATCAAAATTGATGATACAGGAATTGAGGCTAACATTGAAGGACATGAGGTAAAATTTACCTTTATAGATAAGCCCCGTGTTCATGAAATAAATAATATTAAGAATAAAATCTCTACTAAGGAGAAATTTCCTTATTATTTAAAAGAAGAAATTAAGTACAAGACCATTGAGGAAAAATTGTTATCTCCAAAACTACAACATAAAATTAGTACTTTCAGAATAGTTATCAAAAAAGAAATGTGCTACGATGTCCCTAATGCTTTATGGAATAGAAAACAACATATAGTTAAACGCCCGTATGAACTTGATTTTAAGGAACAGAAAGTTCTACCCAAACAAGGCCTATTCAAATGAATAGTGGGCTCTTAGACATTTTTAAAAAAGAAATACAAGAGTTGATTGATAAAAATCTTGTTAGAAAAAGTTCATCACCTTGGAGTTGCTCAGTTTTTTATATTGAAAAAGCTTCTGAAATAGAAAGAGGAGCCCCTCGATTGGTTATAAATTATAAACCATGAAATAAGGCATTAAGATGGATTCAGTACCCAATCCCAAACAAAAGAGATCTCTTTGATAGATTGATAAATGCCTGTATTTTTTCAAAGTTTGATCTAAAATCTGGATATTGGAAAATCCAAATAATAGAAAAAGATGGATACAAAACAGCTTTTAATATCCTATTCGGGCATTACGAATGGAATGTTATGCCTTTCGATGTAAAAAGTGCACTATTTAAATTTCAAACTATTATGAATGATATATTTAACCCTTTCACTAAGTTTATGATCGTCTATATTGATGATATACTTGTGTTCTTTGAATCAGTTGACCAATATTGGAAACATTTAAGTACATTCCTAAAAGCTATTAAGAATGCTGGATTGGTAGTATCAGCAAAAAAGATAAATCTTTTCCAAACAAAAATAAGGTTTTTAGGACGTTACATTTATCATGGAAGAATTATTCCCATTGATAGGGCAATTGAATTTGCATCAAAATTCCCAGACATCATTAGAGACAAAACAGAATTCCAACGATTTCTTGGTTGCCTAAATTACATTTCGGATTTTTACAAAAATCTTGCAATTGATGCTAAGCCTCTATTTCCACGGTTAAAAAAGAACCCTCCTGATTGGACTAATGAACATACTAAAGCCGTCAGAAAAATAAAACTTAAAGCCAAAGAATTACCATGCTTAGCATTATCTAGTCCTATAGCCTTTAAGAACATTGAGATCGATGCTTCTGAGCAAGGACTGCGTGGCATACTTAAGCAAAAACTTCATAACCAAGAAGAGCTAGTCCGATTTACTTCAGAAACATGGAACCCGGCTCAATAAAACTATTCTACTGTTAAAAAAGAAATCCTTGCTATTGTTTATTTTGTAACTAAATTCCAAAGTGACCTACTGAATCAAAGTTTCCTTATCCGCACTGATTGTAAGGCAGCTAAGGATATCCTTGAAAAGATGTCAAAATCTTGTCTCAAAACAAATCTTTGCTAAATGGCAAGGCATTCGCTCAGCTTTCGAATTCACTACTGAACATATTAATGGTAAAGCTAACTATCTTCCTGACTTTTCGACCCCCGAATTTTTGCAGCGAAGGCAAGAGGAAGCGAAATCAGTCAAAAGAGATAATTCTCAGCCCAAATAAAGAATTGACAACATCACCAATATTCCCACGATCTATAATAAGAAAGCAAGTTCAAGAGATTGATATATCTCCACAACAATCCCGTTTAAGCACTAAAAGCCGTGATCCAAGTGCTAATAGAACTCCTTTTCTTGAAACATCTTGTATACCCCTCATAGTCATTGAAAATGATCATAAAGCAAAAAATCTCACTAAAATAGCAGCAATATATTTATGAAATCATATGCATCCTAATATGGGAGAAAGATGCAAAGAATGATAAGAAACCATCCTTATGGAAACAGGATCAGAAACTATTATTCACTATTATAGAAACAATGACTCATAGATTGCATACTTAAAATTCCAATTCATAAAATTATATCTTATAGAGATTGGGGACTGATCTTTTAAAACTAGGGATGCTAACTACTAAAGGATTTAAAATTAGATACTATTACTATTTCCAATATATAAAAGCATGGGATAAGACATTTGCCTATCAAAATACCAAGAATTCACCTAGTTGGTATGTATAGTTTAAGATAACTGACTTTGAAGAATTCCCTAACTGGTTTAAAAGTTAGTTCCTCCTATGGGGATCTTGCGACTAGATACTCCATTCAAAATTACAAATATCACAGAGAAAATTCTCTGACTATAATAAACAGTGTTTAAATAGAAATTACCACATATTTTATGTCTTTATATCAGGTCCCTTGGATCCTTAAATGGACATACCAGATCTCAGAGGACGAGGAAACAGATGGAACTTTATCCAAGAACTACACCGACAAATATTGGAAAAATGGTGAGATAGTTATAAAAATAAATCTCTAGATCCAAACAAAAATTAAATAAAATTAATACCCTCCTCCTTGCAAAATTCTAATATGAATATAATAAAATATGTTGCAATCATGCAACAACAAAATCCAAAATTATCAAAAATGGAGCTTACAAAAAAAGTTACTACTAGCTCTAGAAGAAGATAATGTTAATATGTCCACATCAACGAAAAAGAAGATGATGATTATAGTCCTCCAAATGGTAATGACTGCGGAGGGATTTTTCCCCATCTATCTAAGTAAATCTGATCAAAATATCAAAGGGATGGTATGACTCCAAATCCTAACCAGGACACGTGTCCCTAAAACACCCACAATAAAACAAAGTTGGTTTTTTTTTACTGTAGCCACCGACAGTCTCTTACTGTAGCAATAACATATGTGGCACTCTTTTATTCTAAAAGGTGTCGGTGCATTATTTAAATGTGTCGATGCATTATTGAGCGGATTTGAAACCCATTCAAGTCCGACTGCCTCATGTTTATTAAAGGGGGAAAGCCTTACCAAATAAGGGCATTCGAAAAAGAGAAGAGTCTGAGTGCTTCATAAGAGTGTTGTAAGTGTGTTTTGAATGTATCAGTGTGCCATAAGTATATTGTAAGTACTCTGAGTATATCTAGAGAGTGTTTTCGAGTGATATGTTTCCATCGTACGCTGTATATCTGATGGAGTATCTGCTCATCAAAGTCTGTGTCAAGCATCTATCATGTAAGTTTGTTTATTCCTTATAAAAGTTTGTTTGTTTATTATTATTCAGTCTTAAATATTGCTTATCAGCGTCTGTTTTATTAGTTGTTAGGAATTTTTTTTATAAAACTCGGTATTCGCTATCAATGGTATTAGAGCCAAGGTTCTACACAATCGTGAACTGTATAAAATTAGCAAACTAGATATTATAGTCAAATCTAAAGTCGTTGTGACCCACAGACCACCGTTAAGCCAGGAAGGTAAGCAAGGTGCAGGGACTGTTCCCATTTGACTCGGACCAAGGCCATAAGATCTAGTATGACGAATTTTATTAAAACACTATCAAGTAGGACAACATTGGCTAGCACTCTTTGTGTAAATAACAAAGAAGAGGTAATCATTGACAATATCGAAAAACAAATCCAAAATTGGAATATCGCAAAGGTTCCTATAATATATGTTTATAAAAGATGGACTTTTGAATTCAAAAGAAGTTTTCTAATTAAGACTATGGAAAAAACTATTTCGATAATGGAAACTCAAGATAGCTTCCAACTTTTATCGTCAAGGATGATTGAGGAGCATAAGAGGAAGGATTTTAACTATCCGCATATTGGCCTTATTCAAATAGCTGTAAAGCCTTTGACTAGAACATGATTAAATAATTTTGTTTTGCTTTACTTGAGGGATAATCGGCATAGGAGATTCACTGATTCCTGATTAGGAATCATTGAATCAAGTCTTTGCAATGGTGCTATCTATTTCAATTGTTTCTCAAATTTTTTGTGGCTCTATATGATCTTAATTTATTAAAGGTTTCAACTTTAAATATTAAAACTCAAGGTTTTGATATGGATCCTAGATCCCAAAACCTAGCATTTGTTTATAGGATCTGTTATAAAGTCATGAACACTCTATGCCCAAATGCTTACGCAGATGGATACGATGGGACAAACCATTTGAGAGCTTACACCATCAATGGCATCAGAGCCATTGACTGTATAGAACCTTGGTTATGATAAGAGATTCACTTATTCCTTAAAAGTATTATCATAGTCATTGGTCCGAGCCAAGGTTCTACATAGTATATGAGCCTATATATATATATATATATATATATATATATATATATATATATATATAGACAGACACACACACGCACAAACAATCTCTCTCAGTCTCTCCAAAACATCAATCAACCTCTCTATCTATTAGCCCTCTATTTGGTCTGGCACAAATGCTTCTGTTGTCTAGAATGGTGTACCAATACATTTTATTCCTGGTCCGACACAAATGCTTCTGGTGCCCAAAATGCCGGTCGAACACATTTTATTCTCGGTCCGACACATATTCTTCTGGTGCCCAAGATGTCGGTCCTACACATTTTATTCTCAGTCTGGCAAAATGCTTCTAGTGCCCATAATGTCAGTCTTAACATTTTATTTTCGGTCCGACACAAAACCATAAAATTTCAGAACTGTTCCAAACTTGGAACTTATGAATTTCACATAGAAATTTAGGACAGAAATCTAAGAAATAACCATAAAATGTATGGGCATGGAGATAGCCTTCGTTTCTAATTTATGTCAAATAGAAATATCCTTTCTAATTCCTCCAGATTCATACACCTGGTAGTGTCAGGTAAGAAGTAGATATCAAAACAGAAGCTTACATGATTCCCAAAAATTACCCAAATTTGCTTCTAGTACCATGAGAAGTGATTAAAACTACCATTGCTTGCCCATTTTAACATTTTTACTACCTAGACCAAATTCCTTGAATTGAAAGGAAACACCAAGCCTGAATTAGACCAAATTCCTTGAATTGAAAGGAAACACCAAGCCTGAATCAAAAGGAAACACCAACCCTGATTCGAAAGGAAATTCCTTGGGAACACAGTTTGAAGAACTTGAATTGCATTCCATGATTCCCATAAGGAAATACTGTGTATTTAAAGTCCTGTTTACTATGAAAAAGATAAAATGTGTAAAAGACACTGACATGCAGGACCTTAAAAATTCATTGTCTCAACTCCCAATTCACCAAAAAAAAGACAAAATGTGATAAATAGAATTCATTTAAGAAAGATTACTATCTTAAATAGATGTTAATAATATATAGATTTTGAGGGCAAGGCACTACATGAAAATGTGACTGCAAAACTGAGTATGTACATATCAAACTACAAGACTTTAAAATTACAACAATGTAGGAGACCCCTATTTAAGTACACCCTTCCCCTTCACCCTTGGTCGGAGTTCCCATCTGGGTTCCTCATGCATAGCAGGATCATGATACTGGTCTTCTCTGGACTTTATTCTCCTTTCATCGTCCTCCTCAGCTTTACTCTCCTTTTCTCCATTTTTCTCCTCACCATCTTCTTCACTTTCACTATCCTCCTCACCATCCTCCTCACTATCATCTTCGCTTTCACTAGCATCTCATGCATCTAGTGTGTTCTTTACTAACAATTTATGGGCCACGACTACATAATGCCTGGAATCCTCTTCTTTTTTAAGTGCGGCTTCTAACATCCTTATATAGGTGTGTTGCTGCAATTACAACAATATTTATATAATTACAAGACAAACGAGATTGGATAAATTTGATTAAATATATAACGAAACATAAACATGTAATGAAATACACAACAAAATAATTTACCCACGACCGGGAGCAGGTGGGGTTATTGACAGCTTCAATAACGTTGCATTGACCCATCTCTGTCATACGTCATACGTCATATAAAGTTGCCATCTCGTCAACGTTTAGGCGGGAGTATTTGTTTGTGAACACGATGTTTTTATGAAGGCCTTCAACAACCTGCAATTGACTTTAAAGACCCTATGTCCATCAATGAGCCCAAACCAGTCTTTCTGATCAGGTCTACCTGTCGCCGATCAAGCTTCCATTTTGACAAAGCTTGAGTGGATTCATTGATACGAAACCTTTTTTTTATGAAATGAAATTCACTAGCATAATAAGTACTCATTGTAGACAATGTAAAAACATTAAAATAAATTTTTTTCATAATATAATAAAAATATGAATTATGAAACAACAACTAAATTAGTTAGATGATAAGAATATGTCGTAACTCTATTCAAATATAGGAGATCAGGGTATTGTCCCTTATACAAATTCTTAAGTGAAAGACAATACATAGTTATTTACACATTGATCAAAATCTCAATACACAAACAAAAATTAAATTATAGGAGAAAAATTTTGCAGCATAATAATTCACAATCACCATCTCGAACATTCTATTCACAATGTTCTTAAAATTAAAAAATGAGAGGCTAAGTTTATTATCTTGTGAGGAAGATGTTTTTACAACTTTTTTTCTGAAAAAAGGTATTTTTAAGAATGGTTGCAATCTTGTTTATATCTGTTGAATTTAATTTATAATTGTTATGGAAAGAAAAAATATATATATGAGAAAGAAATTATAAACCTATTCCAAAATTGCTTTCTAAGTTCAAGAATGATTAGGGTGCCCACAAAGAACCGTAGCAAAGTTTGTTGAATATAGTCTACCAAAATTATTCCTAAGTTTCCAAAGATCAGACCTAAATGCCTCCACCCTTAAGCACTGACTCAAGCTTAGATGAACAATTCTACGCAGCAGGACCATTAAATTGAAATTCCGAATTCCCCTTTCATATTCCCCATAATTAAGGATGCTGAGACAGTTTGAAAAAGAATAAAAGGAAAATATCGGTAAAAACAAACAACAGGTGAAAATGCACAAACATAGTAGATAGAGAGAAATGAATCTGAATTGAAAAAAATCATTATCTTGAAAGATCATATCTCCTAAACAATTAAAGGGAAAATTAAATGACTGGTACATCACATCAAGTAGTTCATACTAGACAACTTCAAATTGAGCACATAAATATCAAAGGTGCCATGTTTTTGATATATTGACATGAAAATTTTTTAATATCATCGATTGGATGGATGGATTGCTACATGCAAGTCAATTTGCTAGAAAGACAATCCATGCATCAATCCGTTAATAGCAACCTAAGCATGTCTCTATCCTAAGCTCTCTCACTGAAGTTTATGGATCATCTCATAGAAGCTCATGGTAGGAGTCAAGCATATTAGCCATTAATCTTTTCCAATGAATCAATCACAATACTGCTATTAAAATGCAAACAATCGTGAAAGAAATCCTTTGATCCAATGAAGAAAAGATAAAACCTATAAATCAGAGTCCAAGCAAAAAAAACAGAAGTGGATGAATTTTTTAGAGGAATAGACCCTGTGGCAAGAATCATTAAGAAAGAACTTAGAATAGAATAGAGAAAAAGTTAGAGAGAGAATGGGAGTAGAGAGATGGTCGGAGCATCCTTTCCTGTGTTTCTCTCTCTTCTTGAGAGATGGGTTTAGCCTATCTCTCTCTAGAATCCATCCCATGGCTGAGAAGATCTGGCGTAAATGGGTTTCTCTCTCTCTGTCTCTTCTTTAGGGCTATGCACTTTCTCTCCTCTTCCCTACACTTTCCCCTTTTCTCTCGTGGTTTCTCTGCTCTGTCTCCAAACCTAAAACTAAAAATGAGTTTCTCTCTCTCTCCTATGGGCTATTTCAAATGGGTTACCGGCTGAGCTGATGACTTTATTTTTGGGACAACTTGAGTGGATTAATCTCAGCCACCCATTTGAAATCAATGGTTAAAAAATTGGGAGACGATAGAACTTAAACCTAAAAAGCTTTCCCTAAATATATAAGATATCTTTGACTTAACAACAGGGGATTCAAGCAAGGCCATTAAGTAACGGAAAGGTTTCTATACTTCCCCTATAACAAGCAAGGCCATTAAGTAAGGGAAAGGTTTCTATACTTTCCTTACAACATAGAAGATCTTTGTTTCCCTTACCATCTAGCGATTCAATTTTGATCAAGTGAGCCACTTATCGTTTGAACCTAAATCCAATGTTTCAGAGTATTTTATTTTTAATTTTTTTATATAAAATGTATGAATATTTGGTACGTATCATCTTCTCATTGGAGCACACCTATAAAAAATATTAAAAGTAATTTTTTGATAAAATATAATTACCAAAATACCTTTTTATTATTTTATGGTATATTGGCTATTTTATTTTATTGAGAATATTGTTTTTATATTTTTTTACAAGTGTGAGTTTAATAGAGGATTGGATGCTCAAAATTTAGTATCAAAATATTATATATAAAAAAATTTAAAATAAAATAGTGTAGAGACGTAACATTGTGATTAGGACAATCTTAACCCTCCATTCAAAATGGACGGTTGGATAAGGGGAAGTATATAAGTTCTATATTGTAGAAAAAACATTGAAAGCTTACCCATGAAGTAAAGTAAAAAAAATTTATGTATCTGTAGCGTTACCGTCCACTTACTCCCTCTTGCTAAAACCTTACTTTAGGAACCCAAATTTTGCGATATGACCTCTTCCATTTACCAACTAATTTCAAAAAGCAAAACTTTTAAGTATTAATATATGCACTTGAAAAATATAATGTCCGTGTGTTTTGTACGAGGTTGTAACATTAACAACCAAAGTAAGGTGCACCTTCAAACTTTATCATAAGATGCAATTTTGGTGTCGAAAATTCTTAAAATGGTGTGATATCTATTTTCAACTCTAATTATAAAATTTTAAACTAAAAAAATGCTCCAAATCAAACACATCTATAAGAACATGAAAGTCTTGAAATCGACAGTTGAAATAATATTTTGCATTATATACTAGTCTTAAGGCTTGAAATCTTTCTTTTGTCTATATCCATAAACGTCGATATTGAGATGATCAATTAGATATTTTTCCAACATCAAAACAATGTTTTTGAGAGATTTTTGAGATGCATCTTAAATCTATATTTTAATTTGTTAACCCTTTATAAACTTTTTCCTAAATAGAAAGACCGTCTATTAATTCAAGGGTGAAATCTAAGTATCAAGCCCCCTGCGCAAGGATGGCATGCACAAATCGAGAAATGATCCTTTTTTTTCCTTGTCAGAAATAGATCGATATCAAAGAACTCAAAAAGTACAAATTCCATATTTAAATGATCAGATTCTTACGAAGATCCAAAAAAACTTATTTAAATAAAAAAAAAACTCCCTAATAACTCTTCCTCCTACATGAGTATAATATACATGATAAATTCTTTTTGCTTAAGGTTAGATTGGCCTGAAGATGCACAATGCGATATTCCACAAAGCCAATTTTATTTAGACAAGTCAGCCGGATTACACATGCATAGATTATTTGTGTTCGTCCTGTTTTCATGCTCGGGGAATACGAAATCATATGTTATGAAGCTATAAAAATACAATGTCATTCTTTTTGTAGTTGAGGGGTAAGAATGGTTCGATAGGAGCCGCAGGCTATCAATACAAGTAAACCCTCACCTCGTAACTCATCGAAAATTGCAATTCAAGCATTCAAAAACTTTGATATCGATCATATCGGTTTGAACATTATGGTTGTGAATTAAAATTAGAACGTCAAGCTCTAAAAATAGTTTACATTATAACAAATTATCTAGACCGTCCATCTCGCCTTAAATAAGTGTTCATAGATTCGCTAGATTTGTACCATTTCTTTAGTTTCAAATTTTATTGTCGGTGTTGACAATTGATTTTAGAGCCATCATAGAGATTTCCGTTACCGAAAGTACTTTTCGGATGAGGATTCGAGGTGAGGATTACAAAAACTTCATCCTTTATCAAGTCCCCTTTTCTCATGTTAGAACATACATTCCAATTATGCAAGTCACCTGTGCAATTGCTAACAAGATTAAAAATTGAGGACTGGGGAACAAAAGCTGAGTTACTTACTTTGATATTGCATATTTTGAAACGATAATCACAATCAGCAGACTTTTATTTGTTTCAAACATATTGAGACTTACTTAGCCTTTAATATTGACTCTCTAGGGGAAATTCACATCATAAACAAGCTGCTTGTTGGGATAGAAGAGCCCAAAGTTTTGTTCAATCCCTGCTGCCTTCTTATTTTCATTGAACATTGCAAACACATAGATTTCCAAAGGTGTGCCCGTCCTCTTCGGAGTTCCTTGACCCCCATGTCGCACCAAGTTCGAGTTATAGGTCCGGGCATTGTCGATTGTGGCTGCGACGCCTCCGGCAGAAGGCCACCCGCTCTCACTAGCTATGATCGGGACTTCCCCTCCGCCAACCTTCTCCATTGCAGCATACACACAATCTACCATTGCATCGAAGAGGTTACGGTACCTAAATTGACCATCTGTTACCACATCAAAATTAGCAGTAAACAATGCATACTCGAGTCGAATATCTCTAGTGTTTCCTATGTAACTGAAATAGGGGTACACGTTCACCAGCAGTGGTGCCTCAGTGCTAGAAAGGAAACCAACGATGGATGTCATCGTGGATGAAGATTCGGAAGAGAATGAGCCGGCGGATGGTGGATAAGATGTGCCTATCACGGTGGGAGCAACAGAAGTGGAAACCTTGATACTATCCTGTAAGCCTGCTGACTTTATTGCATTGTATACATTCTGCATAGCTGGAAGGACATTACCAGCTTCAGGACCCGGGATTACCTCTTTGCTAACAGCAATGTAGCCGATATCGACAGCAGGAAAGTATGCTTGGACGTTGGTCCTAACCCATTCGGCAACAAAGGATGGGTCGGTTGCCGCCTGTCTGAGGTTTTCGTTTGGGAGGCCGAATATTAGTTTGATGCCAGATCCTCGAAGGGCTTCTAAGGCGCGGTGTAGGGGGAGTAAAGTCTCATCTTCTTGATTCCTTTGGATTGATAGAGGGGCCACCACTTCATGAGGGGGTGGAAGATCGCCTGATGCCCCATAACAAACACCCACGAATTGGGCTCCTGACATAAAAATCCGAAAAGATCATCACTATTGGTACACACACAAAATCATTTGTGTCAATTTTTCATGCTGATCTAGTTTTCATGAAGGACTTAAATGTTTAAAACAATATTTCAAAATCCAAATCGGTGAGCCACTCCGTCCAGCCCATATATCCGTGTTAGATTGCCAAATCACCGTTCTGTATTGGTCATGGATTTAGAAATGACCTAAGAAAATATTAGACAAATATTTTAAAAAATGTAAATGGGCCCGGGAGAGGTGGGGTTTGGGGGGAACATGACTAGGACAGATACCTTCCTGAAATCAGTTCGGTCCTCGTCGATTCCATTCATGATCATTGGGCCTGCTGGTCGATCCTACGTATTTTGGATCCGTGCGCTTATAATTTATGGCTCTTGACAACATAGTATAAACTGTACATGCCGCAAAACTTATTAGATGATTTTATCCTATCGAAACCCATTCGATTGCTAAAATCAATTTGATTGGATTTAAACAAAAAAAACACTATAAAACGCTTATAGGTGAAGTTTTACAGTACTTCCCCTACACCTCATCACCATCCAAAGTTTATTACACGGTCACAGTTGTCTAGTAGTATTTGAATTTTTATAATTATTGTACTAATCATATTAATATAAAATTTGGGTTGTGTGTACATGTGGCCAATTCACATGAAAATAAAATATTAAAAAAATAATAGTCATAAAATAAAATAATGGAATTACCCCTAAAACATTTTAAGGGTATTTTGCATAATGTTTATCGTTCAAATTATTTGTTTTATATTTTATTTATGTGAATCTTGCTAAAACGTACATACCTACAAAATTTCAGATCATTATGATTTGTAAAACAAATATTAAAATTCAAACACTATCAGACATTTATGGCCCTATGATAAACTTTGAACGGTTATAAAAATATAGATGATTTACATAGAACTTTTTCACCGATAGACATTTTGTAGCACTTTTCTTTAAACAAATAGGAATAATATATTATAGAAAAGACTTTTGTTTTCAATGCTAACTTGGGAACTATAGAAATCCTTTGGCTGATAAGATTCTCGAAGACTTAGTTTTGACCCCTAGGGACCATTATGAGATTAGTGAGCCATAGTGAACCTAGCCTCTATAGAATGGCCCAAGTTCACCCAAAATCTAGTTCAAATAATACTAGAGCCCGAAAACTTTCTAGTCGTCTTTGAATCACTCAAATTCGAGGCACCGTTTAACTGTTATTGTCCGAGGAAAAATATTTGAAGAAATGACAGGGCATTCCATGGTGCACATTACATGGGTTGCGCCCATGAACCACACATCCCCCCTTGAGTTGTATAGCCCATTGGGCCTGGATGCGTCCCAGACCTTCCAGATAAGTTTGGGTCCGCAGTTTCAGTCCAGGTAAGCTCTATTTTGAATGATTTTTCCCTTGGTAACATTTCATGCATACCCCTAGACCTAGTCTATATAAACCCCTCTAAAAGCGCAGAAAAATCGTCGAGAAATTTGACCAAAAAATCCCTAGAAAATGTAGAAAATCATAAGAGCTTCCATAAATTTCGAAAAAATCCTCAAAAATTTAAAAAAATGATAAAAATTAATAAAAATCACTAGAATTGCTAAATTCCTAGAAAAACCCCACATATGGGGTTTTTCTATATCTTGTGTACCCTATATCTAGAACCCACATATGGCGTTTTTCTATATCTGGGGAACCTTATATCGGGAAACCCTTTGGGGAACCCTATATCTGGAAACCCTTTGGGAACCCTATATCTTAGAACCTTTAGGGAACCCTTGGGTTCCCTATATCTGGAAACCCTAGTTGTCTTAAAAACCCTAGAATCCATATCTAAGAAATTCTAACCTATTTCCAACAAAATTCCAGCCAAATCAGTCTATCAAAGAAAAGCATTCAAGCAAAGAGAAGGTGTGCGAAGGCATCATGATCCGACCCCAAAACTCGAAACTCTGGGCTTCGAGTTCCCTAGGTAAGTTCTCTCGTTTTCTTTATTTTAATTTGTTCACTTTATTTATTCTGATTTTTATAGTTTATGAATTTTATTTATAATTTTTTGTACTCTTAAAGATCTATTTTGTTGCAAAATTTAGAATTGGGGTTGGCACTAGATTCATACGGCATTAGATCTGTCAGATCTGAATATGTTTTGAATCTATAATTTGAAGGGCCCTATCTTATCTATCAATCTATAGAATATAGAATAGTTGCTGTCATATTGACCATCCTCTACTTTAGGTTTGCTCTCAATATCTACTAACAAACATAAACGCATAAAAAGTCACCATTTATATATAGTATAAGGCTATCACAATCACTCTTATCCATTATATTTCAAATCTGGTAGTTGTGAGTGTGTCATTAACTAAAAGCAAAGTTCTAATAAAAATTTTTGGAACTTAATGATATCCAAGCTATTTGATTTGACATCTGATGGCAAGGAGTATTTGTGACTATCTTGTAACAAAGATAAATAGTCTTTCACTATACAATCCCTTAACAAAAGAGAGAGTCTCTCGTCCGCATCATGTAGACAGTGGAAGGTGCACAAGCACTCTTTCATTGGCACATACTAAACATGGGTGCATCCAACAGCCACAAAACCCTTTTTTTTTAAAATTCAAAATAATATTTTTTTAAAAATTCGGTTATAAATATATTTTATTATAATGAATCAAATAAAAATAATAAAATATATTTTGATAAAAAAAAGTTGACCAAAATGCCATTAAATTGTTTCAGGGGTATTTTGACCAACTTTTTTGTTTAAAATATTTTCTTTATTATTTTTATATTATAGACCATATAAAATGCAGATGTAAATATTAGTTTTAAATAAAAAATAAAAATGTAATACAGAATTCGTTTTTTACAATTTGATGATACTAGGTTCAACCTGAATCAGCTCGTGCACCCTTAAGGCATCCACATTATGTGGAGGGTTTACCATTCCTTAACAAAAAAGTTGTTCTGTCATGTTTAGTAGGTCCAACATGTCAAATTTGCCGCAACACATTGATTATTATAAATTTTCAGTCAATCTTAGTTTTTGGACTAAACCCGCCAATGCCCTAATCGGAAGTCTAATTCATTGGGCTAGCCTGTAAGGTCCAGTCTAGGTAATAATGGTATGGAGATAAACACATATATTTCATGCTTTTAAAAACTTAGGTATATGGTGAACTTTTTCTATTTGATTGTAATTATGAAGGTGCATAATTTTACTTGAAATCCGAATTTCGTGGGCTTTCAAAGAAATGATACACACGAGTAAAGTGTTGAAAGGCCATTTTTTATATTGGCATCAATGTGCGTACCAAATGTTGACTCATATATGTTTTTGTGACATAAATTCGATCTAACTAAAGGACTCTAAATCCTTTTCTTCGCAAATAACTTAAATGCTTAGGGTTTCGAGGCCTAACAAATAAGAAAAATATATAAAGATATAAATTACTTTTAATGCAAGGAGGTCACAATCATTGTTGTTCGTCGGATTTCAAATTAAATGATTGTAAGTATATCATTGACTAGATCAAAGTTCAAACAAAAATGTCTCAAATTTTATGACACACCTCAAGCTTTACAATTTGACATCTAATTACTAATAGCAATTGTGACCTCCTCGTAACAAAAATGAATGATCTCGTAATATACAATCCATAACAAATAGGATAGCATATTTAAAAAATTTCAAATGTGGCATTTATTGGTGTAATATGGGAGGCATGGGGAGGAAGAGTAGGTGAGAATAAGCTTTTGGTAAGGAAACCCCCGTCTATGCAAGAATAAATAAGAGGGAAGAACATGTAGATCATTATTATGTATGAGCAAATGAAGGGACATAGAGCAAGGTTTAAATGGTTCAATACTAGGCTCTTCCACAGATTAAATAACTTGGACGTGTATGTGTGGACTTATTCATGTGCAGGTATGAAAATGATTTAAAAATAGCAAAAAAAATAAAAAATACTAAAAAAAAAAATTTTCAAAAAAAAAAAAAATAGATTTTAGAGAGAGGGAGAGTATTTCAAAAAAGAGAAAAAATCTACTAGGTAGAGAGAAAAATAAAGCTTGAAATGGATTTATGCTTCCCTTCTAAAGAGAAATGAAAAATGATGCGCAAATAGCCCTCCCACTAGGAGGGAGAACGAGAGTGAGAGAGATGAAGGGGATAAATTATTAGTCCCCTTTTTTTGGAGTGAGAATGAAAAAAGAGGGTGGATTTCTGGCCCTTTAAAAGGGGAGATGAAAAAGGGTGATGCACATTCAGTCCCACCCCTGGATGGGCCCCCACTCATTTTTCTTTTATTAGAAGTAGTACTTTGGCAAGTGCGGACATACCCAAGTGCTATAGAATTTGGGCTAATGGGCCCGAGTTCTACATAAGGGAGCGACTCGACACGGTACATGCTTTAGCACTTTGCGTGTTCCAAGATGAGGCTGAGTACCTCGATACCATGTTAAGGCGGAGCCCAAGTTGACTAGGTCGAGTTTATGAACACTATTAGAGAGAAAGATGGTGATCGTATTTCACAAATTATATGAAAAGCAAGCCATGTAGCCTAGTATTTAAGGGTCGTTTGGATCGAATAGTTTTCTAGAGAGAGAGTTACTGTTTGGATCCAAAATAATGGACCTTCCTCCTTCTTTCTTTTTTTTCCTTTTCTTTTCTTCTTCCTTTTTTTTTTTTTGGTATGTACCCTATTTCTATGTAGAAATGGTCTTTTGGGATGCATACAGATGATATCCAAACAACATAAAAATCTATTCTACAGGAAACCTTATTGTAAGAAGAAATGATCTTATAGGACCCTCTCCCACCCATATGTGTAGGACTCCAAAAGATCACTATTAAATTTAGTACCGATTTATAGAAAAGTCAAGCTCCACAACCATTTGATAACTTTTCTAAATATTCATGCCAACTTTAATTATGATCATTTGGGGTCATACACACATGGATGGAGGACAGTCCTATAAGATCATTACTTGTGTAAGAAATGTATTTCATAAAAAAATAGTCCTATCATCTAGTGATATCCTAGACTTTTACCACCATTAAACAACGCGATATTACGCGCTTGATGGGTTTTAATTCTTCTGAGTCTGAATTACTTAAACTAATGGGAAAAGTTTATATAAGGTTGCAACCTTAAAATGTAGAATTACAGATGCACCTGGAAAATCTATCAAAAAGATTATTTTAATGTTGGAAAACCCACTATTTGATCATCTCGACATCGAGATGTATGAATATATATATAAAAAAAAGTTTTTGAGTCTCATAAATAGTATATCTTGCAACACATTATCTAGACCGTCCATATTCAAGATTTTCATATGTTTATAGATCTCATTGATTTTAATCATTTTTGGAGTTTAAAACTTTCGAATTAGATATGAAATAGATTTTAAGATAATCTTAAGATTGTTTTTACAATAAAATTACATGTTATGATAAAATTTGTTGGTGAACCTTAATTGGATTGTTTAAGGTTGCAACCTTATAGAAATCGCACCTTAAACTAATTATATAAAAAATAAATCAGCGGGGTGGATCAACTGGCCATCGATCTAGATCCAAAATCAGCTGAATAAACGATCTAGATCTTCTAGATTGGTGATCCGAAAAAAAAGAAAAGAAGACGAATTACACAATATATGATAACAATAGCGAATAGAGTACACTTCCTCCCTCAAGGATTCAATTCCCCTTACTCTCGATAAAAGATTGCATCGGTAACTGCTATAACATTTGAGCAAATTTTGCACCATTATCTAAATAAGATTGTATATAACGAGACAATTTATCATTGGCATAAGGAGGTCACGATGATTTATAACTATCCGATGTGAAATCTGATAGCTTTATTATTTCATAAAGTTCGATCAAATATCTTTAGAATTTTGAGTTTGATCGATAGAATAAATGTAGCCACTCATTTTCACATTCAGTGGTTAAAATTAATTGTGACCATCTTGTACCAAAAATAAATGATCTCATCGTACACCTTTTCATATATACCAGTGTTGACATAAGTCAAAATAAGTTAGTAATGGAGTGCCTAAAAGCACTAATGCAAAGACAATGTTAAATAAAAAAATAAAAAAAATAAAAAAAAGAAAGAGAAAGGTTTTTTTTGCTTAAAAACTTTAGTAAATTTTTTGTGCTCATCAAATGAAAATGAAAGAAGGATGAAACATTTTCGAAGGACAAACGAGTGCCCAGGAAGCTTTGAAGTCCTGACAAGTGCTTCATATGCAAAAATATGCTCTTTTATGACGATATTCGGTGGTGTGCAGGAGTCAACTACTGACAAGCTTAAATTGTCGACATTTCAGAGTGAAAAAACAATTTTTACTTAAGGGTGCGGTAAACTACTGACAAGCATAAATTGACGACAATGTAAGAGTGAAAAATACATTTTTTACTTATGGGTGCGGTTTGTATAGAGCGAGGCAATAAACAATCAAAGTAAAGCGCACCTTCAAATAGTAACAAGAAATATGGTTTTAATACTAAAAATCTTGTGATAGTTGATGAGTTTGATGAGTATCTTTAATATCAAGGCAGACTTTTTCTCATATACCTATGGGAGAAAGATGAATATTGGCCTATCTTTTCCTTAAAAATATGGGAAGCCAGAAAAAAGGACGTATAGAAAATACACAGCAATTTACAGAGCCTCTAGATAGTTACCTTTCTCTTTTGGGTAATTTTTACTTAAGATCTGAGCTCTGTGATCACCAGCCTCACAACATTTCTTCTTTATGATCTCGAGTTTGGTCTCATTTGCGCTCCATCAATTTTTACTACCAATAGCCTTAAAATATATTTTCATCTTTAATCATAAAATTTAAAGCTTAAAAAATAGTATAGATCTAGTAGATCTATAAAAAATTGAAAATCTTGAAAATTGACTGTCAAAAAATGCATTACAAGATCCACTATTTCTCAAACTTGAAATCTATTTTTTTCCATGTCCATGCATCTTGATGTTGAGATGACCAATTGAGATATTTGGGCACGAAAACCACCTCTTCTAGTTAAATTTTTGAGGTGTGCTCTAATTTGATTGTTTAGAGTCTTTTATTTAAATTTTCATACTTTTGGTGCATTTATAAACGGTCTGAATAACCGCCCCTAATTGGGCAACTTCTAGCCAGTCTAAAACGGGTTTTAAAAAATCTAGAAAAAAACTCAAAAAATATTAAAAAATATGAAAAATATATTTAAAATATAACTAAACAAAACGCATCAAAAAAAAAAGTGAAAAAATAGATTTTAAAAAATCAATTTTTGCCCAGGAATATTTTAAAAAAAAAAAAGAAAAAAAGAGAAAATATCAAAATAAGTATTTGCAATCGAAATATTTCCCAATCTTTTCTAAAACAATAAAAAACATTAAAAAACCCATTAGAAATAAATTTCTTAATTTTTTATACTTTTTTTGGATTTTGATTTTTAAGTTATGATGGCCAAGCCAGTTGACCACCTAATCAGCCAAACTGGCCATGGCCAGTGGTCGGGTCCGAGTAACCCGGCCAGGTTGTTATACACTGGCCAACTGATGTTGAGTCTTTTGAGGAAAAAAAGTAACAATTCTTTTAATTGGGTTTGGAGCCTCTCGCCAATATCATTGCTTTAATCCCAGCTAACGAAACTATCTCCTCCCTCCCCAATCCCCAAAACTTATAATCAATCCAATGCAAATTATGGGATGGAAATGATATGGCACAATGGTGGTAGCTATATAATACATGTAGAAAGCAAGAAAGAAATTAACACATAAGCAATCTCACCAGCTTTTTGTAGGTTATTTGTAAGAATCCCAACCATCGCCATAGTGCCCAAAAACCAGAGCCCATAGTGGCTTGAAGAAACCATGGCGAAATGTTTAAAATATTGATAAGTTGTAATTTGTTATCGATAGTCATACACATGCTACAATATAATGGGCTTAGTGGTACAAAGACTTGTTTGGATGGACCTCCCAATTTGCAAGTCAAGTCTTAACCGTGCAATTATTTTTCTCAGTGAATTGAATAGAAGGCCAGCTATTTCTTTCCTTATTCACAAACCGAATTCAAATAGAGTGGGCATTCATTCATTCAATACGAACACTCAGGCCTAATATAACAACAATGAAGTCTACGGACCCAAAAAGTCATGTGTATGTCACACATGTGCATCATCTTGACTCCAAACTTTGCTCATTACGTGCGAAACCAAAACTCGAATGGTGAGCGAAATGATCGGGGCCATTCGACTATGTTCGGACCAATTTTTCTACCTTGACTAGCATATCTATTCCATGCCCCCCACCCAACACGCAAAAAAAAAAAATGCAAAAACACCTATGATCCTACTTTTTTAAAAACTCCCCCCAACCAAATTTTTTGTCACAACTTTTATCATAAAACAAACTTTTCTAACAAAATACCCCCATTAAAAAAGTTATAATTTTTAGAACCAAAATGCCCTCTCTCTCTCCTAACACCCACGACCATAACACACACCAAAAGCATGGGAGATCTTAAGGGCTACCTGATATTTTTCATTTGTTGTTTCTATATATTTTTTGCTTTGTTTAGAGGTGAGATTCCTACCTTGAACGGGTTATTAGAGAGGTACCATGCCTTTAATATTATGTTACGTAATGGATAGTGTGCTGCGACTCGCCTTGCCGAAGGGACTCGATCGTTGACGGATACTAGTTACTTAGCCTAGACTTGCACAGCGCCAAAATGCTCGAATAAATTCAGAAAATAGAAAAAATTTGCAAAATAAAACAAAGTACTAAAAAGTAAAATAAAACTAAAAACAACTTTTAAAAGTTAAATGCAGCTTAAAAAAGTATAGAAAAATAGATTTTTTTTTAAAAAAAAGATTTATAGTTAGACATATTTTAAAAATCCAAAAAGAAAAAAAAGATATGTGACAAAATACAATCATCACTCTTTGCGAAAAACATCCAAATTTTTTATTTTTTTGACAAAGGTTCCAACTTTTATTAATGAGAAACTACTAAAAAGAGAATACATCAGAGGAAAAATAAAAAGAAGGCAGGGAGACCCCACCTTTGGCTAGAGAATCAGCTAAATCATTAGCCTCCCTATAAACATGAGAGAAGAGATAACTAAAGGGGCTAAAATGTCCATAATCTCCAACCAGAAAGATCTGAGCTTCCAGGGAATGCGCAATTCCTTCTTACACCAGCCAACAATATTAAGCGAATCACCTTAAAAAATACAACTATTGCCAATGCCTTTGGAAATAAAGAGCTTAAGACCTTGCAACAATGAGACAAGTTCTGCATGATTGGCCGTAGCAGAGCCTAACAAACCAACATAATAAAAGACAACCTGTCCCTGATCATTACGCAAAACACCCCCAATTCCAGCAAGGCCAGGATTACCTAAGGAACTGCTATCAAAATTCAATTTAAAATGACCAACTGCCTGAGGAGTCCAGAAGCATTTAGGTTTCATCTTAACTTTTCCCAAGAAAAAATAGGTTTTGCAGGTTAAGCAAGACATCTGGTTGAGAGACGCCCCAGCCATCCTTAGTGATCGAAAACCAATGTCAAATGGAGAGCTTAACATATCAAGTAAACTATCGGCTGAAATACACAATCCCTCAAAAGTGCGCCTATTCCTTTCCTTCCACAGCTCCCAAAGCACTGTGCCTCTTGCAATTTGCCAAACCAAGATCCCCCTGAATGTCAATGCTCAAAAGATAGTTGTGACACTAAGTCCGCCACCGAAAAAGGAACAGAAGTCTGAACCCCAAGAAGATTAAAAAACCAATACCAAATAAAAGAAACAATCTTACAGTGAATGAAAAGGTGATTCCTAGTTTCCTCATCTTCTTTGCACATCAAACAGATATTGGGTAGCACCTTATCCCTCTTAACCAAGTTGTCAATAGTTAAGGGCTGCTAACCAGAGAAAAGCTTGCACTTTATGGGGAGCAGGCCATTTCCAGATCTTAGCCACAAGAGGTAATGACCATCTCTATCTGCCGTAGAAAAAAAGCCTGTAATTGGATTTGACCGAGAAGATGCCATCATTCTCAAATTCCCAAATAAGTTCATTTGACGACCCTTGGTAAATATAAACTGAATCCAATAGACTCAATAGTTCTAACCACTGAACCATTGAAATCCACTAAATCCGCTATCATATTCCAAACAATACATGAACCATTGAAATCCACTAAATCCGCTATCTTGGCTTCTGGGAGAAGAACCTTTGCAAAAAGATCTAGAAAAGTAAGCTTCAAAGGGGTGCCACCCATCCATTTATGATGCCAAAAGGAAATGGAGGCACCATTCCCCACCAACCACCAAAAATGTGCCGCTATATGAGGACGACATCTAGAGATGGGCTTCCACCGAAAGGAGAAGTCACTAGAGCGATCAACATGTCGCCATAAACCATACTGATCTCTCCTGTATTTTGAAATTAAAACCTGACACCAACGCTGATCCGTGTAATGGAAACTTCGCCACCACCACTTAGAAAGCAAAGCTTCGTTCATAAATTTCAACTTGCAAAGACCCAAACCACCTTCACATCTTGGGGTACAAACCCAGTCCCATCTCAATAAATGATATTTCCTCTCTACTCCAAAAGAACCCCAAAGAAAATTACTCATCATCCTCTCAATTTTCTTAATTACAGAGGCAAGCATAAGAAGAAGCGACATGAGATAAATTGGTAAATTCGCTAAGCAAGAGCATAGCAAAGTTACCCTACCCCCCAAAGAGAGATATTTGGGCTTCCATAAGTCCAACTTAACCTGCACACATTGTAGGACATTGTCCCAAATCGAAATAGGTAGCCTAAAGTCAGAAATCGAAATGCCCAAATAGGAAAATGGGAAGGAGACGACCGAAAAGCCCAACTGAAGAGCGAGTGAATGGCACAAATCAGGATGACAATTAACTCCAATTAAAGAGGTCTTAGAAAAATTAACTTTGAGCCCTAGAGAAGCCTCACAACAATCAAGAAAGCAGGTTATATATAGACAACTGAGTCGAAGAAGCATCACAGAAAATAAGGGTGTTGTCAGCATACTGAAGATGTGAGAATCTTGGACCCGAATCAGCAACCTGAAAGCCAGAAAATCTGCCTCAAGCTTCTACTTTCTGAAGCATAAGATTAAAACATTCCGCATAAATAGAAAAAAGAAAGGGTGATAGTGGATCCCCTTGACGAAGACCCCTAGTGGCTCTAAAGAAGCCAAAGGGGCTACCCTTAATCAGCACTGAGAAATGGGCTAAGGACAGGCAGTTATAAATCCAACTCCTCAACTTCTCCCCAAAGCCTATATTTTTAAAAATCTCCAACAACTCCCCATTTAACACAATCATAGGCCTTCTCCAAATCTAACTTCACTACCACACCAGGAAGCTGACATCTCAGTCTAGAATAGATACACTCTTGAGCCATCAAAATACTATCAGTAATCTGACGGTTTTGAATAAACACATAATGATTGAGGGAAATAATGCTGGGGAGAATAAGTTTGAGTCTCTCAGCCAAAACCTTAGCCACAATCTTATAAAGGCTTGAAAGAGGACTAATGCGCCTTATATCAGATAAATTTGTAATCACCGACTTTTTGGGGATAAGAGCAATGTAAATGGCATTAATCCCTTTGAAAACAGAGGTGCTTAACATAAACTCTCTAACCATCTCTAGCAGTTCGAACTTAACTAGCTTCCAAAATTTATGGAAAAACCAGAGAGGGAAACTATCAGGACCCGGGGCCTTATCTCCAGGTAATGCAAAAACAACTCTTTTAAGATATTCCACAAGGACCAAACACTCCAAAGAATTGTGCAACTCTACAGAGAGAGTTTTGAAAGGCAATCCGTGTAAAAGAAGTGTGAATTTGACATCTGAAGAAAAGGCCTTCTTTAAAATGGTCAACAATAGCCTTAGCCCACTCTTCACTATTATCAATGTCGACCCCCTGGATGATGAGACCATACATATCATTTTGTCTTCTTCTCGCACTAGCAATAGAGTGAAAGAATTTAATATTCAAGTCTCCCTCCTTAAGCCACTTTACCCTAGATCTTTACTTCCAATATAACTCCTTCACCTTCTGAAGATCAAGGAGGTCTTTTAATTTAGATTTCCTAGCTGCCAGTAACTCCGGTGTCAAAACTCCGTCAGCTTGAACCTGCTGGTTCAAAGCATTAACTTCCCCTAAAAGCTCGTCAATTTTCAACTTAACATTAGCATTATTTTCTTTCTTCCAAGCAATGAGCTTATGTTTGATATTGAGAAGCTTTTTATAAAGCTGAAAACCCAAAGAACCAAAAGAGATGAAATTCTGTCAAGTAGATTGAATGGGATCCAACACTTCAAGATTCTCAAGCCATCCAATTTCAAACCTAAAAGGTATCGGCCCAATACTAGCCATGCAAGTACTTAGAAGAACAGGGGTACGGTCAGAAGAGAGCCGTGGCAGAGCATGGATTGATACAAGAGGGAAGACAGCCACCCAATTCGAAGAAACTAAGAATCTATCAAGTTTCGACATAGCAAGAGAGGAAACACTATTGTTGGACCAAGTGAATTTAGTCCCCACAATTGGAAGGTCAAAAAGAGAATTCGACTCAATAAACCTGTTAAAGATCCTCATTGAAGAATGAATAGCCAAGTGTGCAAGGCATTCATATGGCCACCTAATGAGGTTAAAATCCCCACCAATACATATAGGAAAGCCGAAATTACTGATAACATCATCCAACTCATTAAGGAAACCTTCTTTAGATACAAAGTCTACAGGACCATACACATGCAACAAACCCCATGAGAAACTAGGATCCGGTCCATGAAAACCAATAAGCATAAACATTTCCTTAAATGCATTCACAAAACTATGCAAAATAAGAGGGTCCCACAGCACCCACAGTCCACCAGCGGCACCGATGGCATCAATTCCAGAGAAAGACACAACACCCTCGCCCCAAACTTCCCTCGCCCCAGAGACATTAGGTCGAGGAAGTTTGGTCTCTTGCAAGAGTAAAACCCAAGGTTTATATTTAGAAACAAAAACAAAAATAATATCGCTTGAGGAACACCTTTTTTCAATAAGAAAGATGGCCAAGGGAATCTATTCAGTAGTGCGACTAAGATTTCCCATCCCCCTAACATTCTATAAAAGGATGTTCATTTTAAAAAGAGGAAGAAGAAGAACTTGGGCCATTAGGGCCTGAGCCAAATAAAGCTCCTCTAGCATCATCGCCTCAGCAGTAGCTGCTGAGTCTAGAGAGTCCGAGGGTTCAGGGAAATCATCAGAGGGTTATGAAAAGTAGATAAACAATGGTGCCTTCCCCGCCTCATGGGAAGGCTTGGTCATCTTCTTAATGATGCCTTGGGCCTCCATGCGTGTAAAGGATCTAGTCCCCACCTCAGGTATCTTCTTTAAAGAGGGCTTTTTCATATTTAGTTTAGCAGCACTCTGTGGCTCCTTAGCAACCTTCCTCGCGTCCTTTGCCACACTCGAAGCCCCAAGAGTGCCTCTCGCAACCTTCAGACGCTTTACCTCCGCAAAGAACACACCAATGGGAACGTTAAAATCCATTCCCATATCTCTCACCATCGAAGCTGCCTCCGTCTCCTCAAGAATCACAACAGTCTCCTGCTCAATAAACTCACTCACAACAAAGGAAGGGTCCTCATCAAGTAGTTGAGGCCCCAACCGTCGAACATGTTCAGAATTAGATACCACCATTAGAGGGTCCACTCCCTCCGACCTAACTAAAGCAACAAAGGGATCGAAAGAAGGGACTCCAACTTGCAAATTGGGAACATGATCAGGAGAACCAGCGAAAGAAGGTGCTTCTTCATCAGGCACAGTCACCACCATTGCCAACGGATCGATGGTCAGCGGATCAAACCGCTGCTTAGCCTTGGACACTTTAGCTTTTGGTCTAACTGCAACTGCTCGATACGGTAGTGGGTACATGGTCAGCGACATGCACCAAATAAGGAACCAAGTCTGAACAACTGCCTTCACCCAGACATATTTCTTCACTGGAAGAGAAAGAAATCCCCTGGCTAGTGAGAAAGGAAGGGCAGCCGGTTTTTGGATAGAAAGGCACAGAGGCAGGGAAGTCAGCGAATGCAGAAAATCGCCAAAGATCTTCGTACAACATGCAATCACTGTAGGCACACCTGTCGGGAAATTCTTGAGACCCAACAAAATTAGTCTCGCGGGACCACTCAAGCCGGGTGGACGTGCAAAAGAAGTCACCACTTCAACGGGAACGTCAGCCGGAACAAAAAGAACGTCAGCCGCAAATCCCTTCGTCCAAGCCGAAAAACGGTTGATAGGAATCCACCGTTTGGAAATTTTCAAATTTGAAAAGCTAGGGGATTGCGGAACTGACGGCCAAGTGTTACTCCGGGCTTGAAAACGCTTTCGAATCTGTTTATGAGGGTACCGGAAAACAGTCAGAGGAGCCGCAACAACAGTTTTAGACGGAGGAGAGGGTAAGTTCCTAAGAGAATTCATAGGCCTTGTGATGTTAGGAACCATGGCTTGAATTTTGATAAAGAAAGAAAGATTGTCGACTAAGATAAAAACGTGATTAAGAATTGCAGAAGCAGGGGGAGTTGCAATTTGAATACGAATAAAGATGCAATCCTGACATACAAAAGAACTCCAATCCAACTCACAAAAAGAGCCCCATAAAGAGGCAATCTTTTTAATGGCTTCCAATTTCCAAATTTGTAAAGGGATACCCCACAACTTAATCCAAACTAAATTCTTGGGGGCCAAGGACCCATGATCCGAGGGTTTCCAACGATCAAGGGAAAGAAGCGAGCCACGAATTCGAGAGAACCGAACATGCAATGCACGAAAAACATCTTCAATCGACTGTTCCCTATTACCTTAGTGTCAGGAGAGTAAGACAGCCCCCAGGCCCTCCTACTCCAGTCATCGAGGCTTAAGAAATCCAAATGGCTGGAGAAAATGAACCTGAAAAAGAATTATAATTCGTCTCCATGTGAATCACCTGTTGCACAATCTGAAGAAATTAAATAAAATAACATCTAATTTTCTTATTGTAACGACCATTACACAATAGCTTAACAGCCATAACAGGCACGTCGTTTGAAATTTGAAAAAGACGTGCGTTATATCTGTTGTTACGCCCTCTACATAAGCTCCTTATTTTCAAAAACATTGCTGCAAGTTCCCTTATAACACCATCATTTTTTAATTTTTTAATGAAAGTTTAATTGATGAAAAGTCCTTATTGTAACGCCACCATATTTGTTACTTTTTAAACAATAGCATTATAACAGTATTTTAATATTTTAGATAGTTTTATAGGGATGAAGTTCCCTAGCCATAATTGGAATGAATTCAAGATGTCATGTTGAAGTGACCTACCGCGTTAACTACTTGGTCTTGAGCTCTTTTCTATTTTAATATTTTAATTACAATTAACCATTCCTATTTTTATGCCAATTAAAACAACAATATATTGCAGTATCCATTTTGATGGCTTAGAGAATGTGTTGAAGTCTTCAATTTTAAATGTTTACGTAGAAATTTATCATTTCTTAGTCGTAAACTTGAAATTGTTCGTTATTTCTCATCATCCCCCGCAATGTCCAAATAGTCATTCGTTGGAACACTGCTCTCACATAAAGCTTTTACTCTTTCTTCTTTCTTCTTCTTCCTTTTCTTTTCTTTTCTTTACTCATCCTTTTTTTTTTCTTTTTTTTCTTTTTTTTTTTTTTTGTGTAATTTAGGGAAAGACAATCCTCTACCTATTTTTTTTTATAGATTAAGGAGTTATTTTTTTTAAGGCGTCAATGGGTGGTGTCAACAGGATTGGAAACCACAATGTGGTAAGTAGGTATGGGGTTGCTACCACTACGACCTAGCCCTTCTTTTAGGTTTAAAAAAATGGATCGGTGACTCGAATCGGTCACACTCATGCCCATGTTGGATTGGGGAATCGGTGGATTGGATCGAAGAATCAGCGGAATCGACAATTTTGTCCCCAAAATTTTTTTAAAAAATCATTATAAATCTCTAAAAATAGTGTTCTTTTAATTTCTAAAAAAATTTAGGAGTGGTCCATTATGTATTTTCATTACCTTATAAAAATAGATGAATACTGAGATATTATTTTCATGTCTGGATGTCGGTATAATTATTAATTGTAATATAGTATTATAATATAAGTAATGATCCTATGAAACCCTCCCACACCTATGTGTGTAGGACCCCAAAGGAGCACCATTAAATTTGGCACAAATATCTAGAAAAGTCAAGTCTCACACCCATGTGATAACTTTTCTAAAGATATGTGCCAAATTTAGTGGTGATCCTTTAGGATCCTATACACATGGATGTGGGAGAGTCTCATATGATCATTACTCTTATAATATTACATCAAAATAATTTTAAAATATTAAAAAACACTTTCATATTATAAGATTAGAAAAATAATTTCCCATATAAAGTGAAATTAGTATCACATCAAAGTATCAAATATTTATTTACTCATCCAAAATTGTGCTCAACATTAATGGGTTTTGCTAGGCTACACCATTTGGTGGTGTAGACTCTTAAAGTGGTCAACATTTTTTTGACACTAAAATGCCCTTGAATTGGAATACAAAATTTTTCATTGTAGGGACATTTTTAGCCATTTAGAAAGGTAGAATGGATATGGTTTTAAGAAATAGTAGCATTCTATTAGTAGTTAAAAACAATTAATGCATCTTGTGGGTGATGTCACATACTATATCAGTGATGTCATTGTCCACTATCGTTAATAAATACTTTTGTTTCTATTAGGAATTTCTAGTTTACCCTTGAATAATTACTTAAAATACCTCTAAACAAAAAGTTACTATACTATATAATAAGGGTATTTAAATGTCTAAAAATGTTGAGCATTTTAAGAGTCTACACCATAAGTGGTGTAGCCTAAAAAAACTCATATATTCTATATTATACGTTGAAATTATTGGTTTATAACATTATGTCTTATAATTATTTTATTATACAAATAAAAATAACCGGTTTGGATTAAATTGCCTAATCTTCCTCTTATTTTCTGGGAGCCGCTGATTCTATTTCGTATTGCGTCGAGTGTAGGAAAGCCCATTTTCATGGACTAACCTACAAAATTGTAAACACGGGCGGAGCCGAGGACTTGTGTTTCAATGGATGTCAATAATCCGTGCTTAACGTAGGAGTGGTTCGATATCCTGGGCAAAGAGTACTGCCAAAAGATTGTATAGAACTAGTCACATGTCGGACTTACGTCGTTCATCTTTCGTTTCGAAAAATACATCAAAGATCAAAGGCTTTCAAAGAAAGACATGAAATGGTAGTGGCTCAATTATTGTGTAACCATCGGGAGAAGAAGGATGAAAAGTCGTCAAGGGAAGAACCCAGATGAGTTATAAAAAGAAGGAAGTGTTGTCTGCTCTTAACACTTTTCAGGTGCTATCCGAGGATGTAAATGCCTCTGAGTTGGGGATCGGGAGGTACATGATCAATTGGGTCTGGTGCAAATGGATGAAGGTTTGAATGATGTAGCACCTGATACTATATGTATGGACGAGGCTAATACAAATGTTGATGATTTTCCTGAAGAAGTAGAGGGAGTGGTAACTACTGAGGTTAATAGCTTGCATGACTTGCATAATGTGATAGAAGTCCAGGAGTCGGGTGGTTGTGATGAAGGAGGAGAGATCTTTGAGATGTTGTCTTCTATCAATGGCGATGATGAACTTCTAACTTCGGGTACCCCACCCTCTAACGAGCGCATTAGTGTGCAGGAAGAGGTTCATGGGGAGTCCCAACTGATAGATCTAGCAGGCGAAGTTTTTTTATTTGCATGGCAAAGGTACAATTGATTGTGCAATCAGGGTTGATGAAGGCATCAAGTAGAATGATGAGGGATCATTGCCTCCTAAAGAGTTATATCCAACACTGCATGTCCTAGATGGAGTGGATAAGGTGAAAGGCCCTAGTAAGCGTGTGCAAGATCTTACTTTTGGGGACGGGTTGAATAAACCTATAACCCGGTCTCAAATGAAGGGATCTCCAGTAATTATTAGTAGCAAAAAGGAGGCTCTTAAGGCACATCATCTCCCAATGTCCATAAAATGTGAGGTTTCCCTTACTAAGCATTCAAAATCTTAAAAGTTTTTATGTCTGTTGTTGCTTGGAATGTAAGGGGTCTTAGAGGACCAGGTAAATTTTCTGATATTGTTTCACCTAGACACCAGCAAAATATTGGTATTTTATTTCTTTTAGAGACCATGTTGCCTGGAGAGTTGAATAGAGTGTACTAAAAAAAATTGGGCTTTTACAGTAATTTCCTTGCAAATAAAATCAATGACAGATCCAGAATTATGATGCCATAGAACCCATTGATATATTAAGTTAATGTATTGGGTGTTAATGATCAAATGATAACAGTAGAAGCCACTAGAATTTGTAATGGTCGTGTGGATGTAATTTCGAGGGTTTATGCATTTAATTCAATATCTCGGAGAGCTTTGTTGTGGAATCATATGCGAAGTATGGGGGCAGTTATATCAGTGCAGCTCGGAAAAAAATGGGAAGAAGTAGCTCGTTACCATTAGATTAGAGTGACTTTGCCCAAGTCATGACAGATTGTGCTTTATCTGACTTGGGGGTAGTCATAACAGATTGTGTTTTCTTGGTCTAATAGCCAGACCAACAAGGGGTATATAAGGAGCATATTAGATCGCGTAATGACAACCATTGATTGGGTCTTGGCTTTTCTGAAATCTAAGGTCGAGCTTCTTGATTGGGTCTTGGCTTTTCTGAAATCTAAGGTCGAGCTTCTTCCTAAAAGGAATTCTGATCATTGTCCGCTAATGGTATCAGTTTTTTACGAAGAACCAGTTGGTCCAAAACCATTTAAATATTTTTCAAAGTAGGAAAAACATCTTGGCTTTATGGACACGGTCTATACATCATGGCAAGTTAGAATTGGGGGTACGGCCATGTTCAGATTTATGACTAAATTAAAAAGATTGAGGGTGAACTTGTGTATATGGAATAAAGAGTTCTTTGGTCATGTTAATGAATCCATTGTAGTTGTCAGAATTAAACTATCTTCTTTACATGATAGCTTAAGTTCCGACTTTTTTAATTAGGCATTGATGTTAAAAGAGCAAGAAAATACTCAGAGGCTTCAAATGCTCTTGGGGCATGAGGAGAGACTATAGAGACATAAATCTAGGTAGAATTGGCTTAAGGACGGAGATTCCTATACCAAGTTCTTCCATCCTTCTACTATGATTCGAAGACGAAATGATAGGATTATATCATTGAAAGATCATAATGGGGACTCGCTAGCTTCTGAGGAAGATATTGATAGGCATATGATCAGTTTCTTTGAGAACTTGCTTGCTCATGAAAGTGATATTGATACGAGTCAAACAGATCAGTTTCTTCCTCCATGTTTATTATTTTTGGATCAGATGGTAAAATTGGATGAACCAGTCACTATGGAGGAGATTAAAGACGCTATCTGGGACATGCAAAGTGAGAGTACCTCTGTCTTTTAATAAGAATTTCAATTTTACCTCTTATAAATATGACAAAAGTTCATCTTGCTTTTTAGTGATATTTAAACAAACATCCTTCTTAATGAGCAAGATATCATAAAAATACATTTTTTAAAAAAAGGCATCTCATTTTTAGTAAATCTACCCATCATAGCTCACACTAACATTAACCATTGTAATTTGAAAGATTGTGAATTATAGATTATCCTATATATAATATATGAAGGTTATATATATTAATATATATTATTTTATATATGTTTTTCATTTTTTTGTGCAAATCTTCTTATTAGTCTTAAAATGAGAAAATTGATAAATTCTTTCTCAAATCTTCTTATTATCTATTTACATATTCTTGTTAATTGTTAGCTAATAAGTAATTTTTAGTAAGTTTCTGGTATATATTTTTAGGTAATTTGTTAGTTTTTACCAATTTTTTTATTTTTTCTATATATAATCTGTAGGGTACAGATCCTCCAAACAAATTCCAGGTCCATATTTTTCCAGATATTTTGGACACGGTTAGGTCTAGGTCTACCCATTCCCACTTGGAATCTCACCTCTAATCAAGCAAAACATATATCAACAAGTGAAAAGCGTCAATTCGCCCTTAAGATCGTCCATATGTTTGGTGCATTAATAGCTGAAGGAGCATGACAAGAAACTTAACCAATAATGTCTGAATAATTGAAGGAGCATGTCAAGAGCCTTGGCCAATAGGAAAATGCATGAATTCAATCAATCGCACATGAGTTAGTGAGATAAATCATAGGACAAATTAGCACCTTTCAACTTTTTACATCGTAACCTCTTTGTAGAATTAGTTCCAAAATCTATTTCGGATCACATCATCATCAAAGCTTTTTTTCTTTTTGTTTTTTTGTTTTTTTTAAAGTTATTTGGGGTTGGCTACTTACAGTCCTATACATAGCCATTCATAAGTCCAGCCCAGGGGCCCCTATCCAACGTCGTGAGTCCTTTACCTAGGGAATTCTATCTAGGCGTTGGCCTGACATACAATTTATTTTACAGCTTCTAGGGTTGTGAGTTTATTTAGCATTGTGAAATAGCTTGTTAAGGCTGAAAAATCGTTCACAATGGTAAAGGTTGTTTTAAAAGAAAAAGTGCATCTTACCCAAACATGAACAATTGTTTGATGCAGGCTCGACCGCATTTGTACAATATGCCGTCTATAGGTATAAAACATCCATCTTAATGGGGGATGCAAATACGTGGCCTATCTAAAAACAATTGAAACTAACGGCTCAAGTATTTTTTTAATAGAATTATTATTTTTAATTTTCAAAATTTATTTATTTTTTCATATTCATGATCTCCGTGTTAAAGATTATAAATTCTCTAAAAATTAAGATCAAATTCTATTTCAAAAATAAATTTATTAAGGAACCCCCATCTCGGCATGTGCGGGCTTGGCCGCATGCTAAACGTGTCCCCCCAACAATACCGAGTAAAAAGGAAAAGTAGAGGCAAAATGGAGAAAAACTGGGGTTATATTTCAAAAAGGGATTGTATACAATGAGATCATTCACCTTTTATACAAGGCGGTCACAATTACTTACAACCATTCAATTTGAAAATTGATAGCTTGGATATGTCACAAAATTCGAGAAATTATCTTTTGAAGTTTAAGCTTGGTCAATGAAATAATTGTAGCCACCTAATTTCACATCCAATGGTCAATATTAACATGACCACCTTGTACCAAAAGTAAATGGTCTCATTCTATACTTTTCCTTTCAAAAAACAAGGTTTATTTCTTTTTATAGAAAGGGCGTTCTTTCCTGCATAAGCTGCTATTTCAGCTATTTCTATTGCAACAGACGGGATCTCCATTCTTTCAACATTATTTTATTATAAAACTTAAAATCATTTATAAAAGTGGTTAAAATTTATAAAGGAAATGACTGCCCTCATTTTCACTTTCAGACCATGTTTTACACCTATGGCCATGGCCTTCATATAACGTCACGACGAGAGAGCAATTGTCGTATATCGGCTATTTATAAAGGTCGATACTGGTGTTTATTTACCAAGGATTATATTTTTCCAAGAAAAACTTTAGCCACCACGAAAGTAGAATGTCTGTTTACTCCATCGAGTAAAACTCCATGGAGAATTAAGACCCTAAATTTTGAGGATGTAATCTCTTCAAAACCTTAATAAAAGTTTTTTTCAATTGTACCCTCGATACACTTTTGGTGCTGGTTTTGGTGGTGTGGTTAGAGATTATCAGGGTGTAGAAGGAGAACTACAGCAAACCAAGTAGAAATGTTAGCTATCCTTCAAGGTTTAAAGCTGTTGAACGATCGTTGTGATCAATCTGCATAGTTGGTGGAAGGGGATTTTTTTAATATTATCAATTAGATGTCTGGGGTCTAGTAAGCCACCTTGAAGCTTGAGAAGGTTTTGGTTGGAAGCTTTGGATATTTGTGGTAATAAAGTTGTGGCTTTCAATCATGTTTTTAGGGAAGTGAATGAGAGGGCAGACTCGCTTGTTAAGGATGGAGTGTTTGTCCGTCTTTGTTGCCCAATTCCTGATTCTTTTAATTGTTGTGTTTATCATCCTTTCATTGTAATCTCTGGGTTATGGAGTAATAAAGTATTTGTGATCTTGTCAAAAATATAAAAATAAAAAAAATTGTACTCTTGATACACTTAAAAAAAAATAAATGAGTTACTTACATATGGCCCTTAAATAAGTTAAGAAAATACAAGTCGCTCTCTTTATATCCGAAAATAATGATCAAGGTCGGTTAACGATTTTTTTTTTTTTTGACAAAATTACCCCCTCGATCCAAGGATCCATGGACTGCATTTTTTTAAAAAAAGAACTTAAAGTTGTGGTTCGAGGATGTCATTCTCATACCGCTCCTTTTTTTTTTTTTTTTTTTTTTTTTTTCAAAATTTAAGTTGCAGTCCGAAGATGACATCCTCAAACCAAAAAGTAATTTAAAAAAAAAAAAAATTACGTTGACCGACTTTGATTGTAATTTTTGAAAATAAAAGGAGCAACTCATATGTTTTAACTTATTTAAGATTCATGCATAAATAACTCAAAAAAAAAGACGCCTCAAGATTGAGTAAAGACCATCCAATTTTCAAAATATATTATCTAAGTATTTCACATTTGTTATGAGAATAATCATCTAATAATTCTTAAATAGTTTTCCAAATATCATAATGAAATTTTTTTTCTCAATTAAGTCTTCTAACCGAAGGCAGTACACAAGCTCTAAACTTAAAAAATGAGGTGGAAGCTTTAAATACGTAAGTAGTAAATACAGGTGCTCCAAACTTCAAAAATGAGGTGGAGGCTTTAAATACGTAAGTACTAAGTACAGTATGTATGGACTCAAGATGATGCCCCTGTGGGACATGGACATGACGTTTTAAGTCGATAGACTTCATTTGTTGTTATATTAGGTGTCAGTGTTTGTATTGAATGAGTTCTCCCTATTTGAATTGGCACGGTACGCCACGTTCTTATATCTGACCCACCATGGGAGAAATAAATGTCCAATTTGAATAATGAACAAGGAATTGGGTGGAACAATCCAAGAGACATAAATTTAGGATTTGACTTGACTAGATTTGGAAATTGTGAAGTCCTTCCAAACAAGTTTTTGTACCACTAAGCCGCCTCCACACTATATAAATGTAGCATGTGTATGCCTACCCATAACATATTGGGACTTACCAATAACAATTTTAAAATATTTCACTATGGTTTCTTCAAGCAACTATTGGCTTTGGTTTTTGGGTATTATGGCTACGGTTGGGCTTCTTACAAACCACCTACAAGAAGCAGGTGAGATTGCTTATGTTTATTTTTTTTATATATGTCTATGTATGCATGTCTGGATTGTAAAGACCATTTATCTTTGGGTGTGGTTTTTATAAGGTTGTAAGTTTAAACAATCCAATTAAGGCACATTACCAAATTTTATCATAACATAAAATTTTGGTGTAAAAGTCCTAGTATTATCTCAAAATCTATTTTCATGTTTAATTATAAAACTTTAAACTCCAAAAATACTTAAAATCAAGTAGATCTATAAACATTTGAAAATCTTGAAAATGGATGGTCTAAATAATGTGTTGCAAGATGCACTATTTCTGACAGTCAAAATCTGTTTTATTTTTTCATATATATACATCTCGATGCCGAGATGATCAATTAAAGGGTTTTTCAACATTGAAACCACCTTTTTCCATGGATTTTTGAGGTGCATCTTTGATTCAAACTTTAAATAAACTTTTCCCTTTATCTTTTAGGTACGACATCACAATTACTACCTTATTGGGACGCCCATTGTGTTATATCATTTCTATCTTTTAATTCCTAGTGGATGATAATCTTTTCTTTCTAGATCTGTTCGGGTGGGCCAAAGTTTTATTATTTTGTATGGGGATGGGGAAGAGGGGATCTGGTTTTTTAGTTGGGATCCAAAGCTTGGACAAGGTTCCAGGCCATTAATATTGGTAAGCATTATTTGGTCAAGGGTCCAAACGTCCGTTTACTTTACTGGTTCAAAGATAGGAATTGAACTTTAGATACAGTGGTGACAACATCAACTGCTTATCTTTCGCGCAAGCCCATACTCCCAAATACAAACTTCATAATCAAATAAGCTGAGGTTCCAAACATAGTTCCTGAGAGCACCCAATTAAGGTGGCGCTCCCGCTCCGGAACCTAGCTGGCGTTCCATGACTGGGATCTCAACTATAACTCGTTTTAAATTTTTCAAGAGTTGGCTCCGATTTATAGGATTATTGATCCCATGCACAAAGGATCTCGATCTTACTGTTGCACGAAACACATTCCTTAAAATTGTAGATCTCGTTCTTGAATAATTAGATCCTTGCTCTCGGAATTTTAGGAGAACGATCCTTACGTTCTTGCAATTCCATCCCTATGTTCACGGAACTTCGTAAAGGAAACTTTTTAAATAAAATTAACTTTTAAAATAAACTAATTATATTATAAGCCAAATTTAATAGTGGAGTTTTACAAGGGGAGCGTGGACAAATCATGGACAGAACGTGATCCTTCCTTGAACGAAGCTCGATCTTTTCCAATCAGAGACACAATCATTCTTAACTGGGGGTACGATCCTATTGTTGATGGGAGTGCGATCCTAATAAATATAGGTCCACAATCCCATTTGACATGGAATGCCGACCTATTAAATAAGGATCTACATCCCGATGTATTGAGAATGCGCTCCTTGTTCATATAAGATCTCGATCCACTACTTTTACCCTCACTGGAACTCACTCTCCGAGCTCCGGAGCTTTGGGTAGCCGTCGATCCGATGCTCCCGGAACTGGAGTCGTTCCCACTCCAGTAACTATGGATCCAAATATTCGACAAAATCTCCTCTCTCTCTCTCTCTCTCCTACGAGAAGGACCACTCTCCTTTCCACTTTTATTTTGGGGCAAATGTCGCATAAGTGCCTAACATATTTGATTGGAACCGACAAGCAAAATTTACACAGTCCAAGCAGTTGTTTGAACAAGTTAATGGTATTGTTTTTTATCAAAGTTTTATTTTACTCCTCACACAAACCGGGCTGAAAAGCAAAGTTTTATGACACATTTTAGTACAATATCACTTCTTATATTATATTAGAGATTTTTATTTTTCTTATATTATATTAGAGATTTTTATTTTTCTTATATTATATTAGAGATTTTTATTTTTCTTATATTATATTAGAGATTTTTATTTTTATTTTTCCTTTCAAAAGACTCAATATCAGTCGGCAACATGACAATATGCAGAAGCCCCAATATGGTCACAAAGCATGTGAAGCACTAAGAGGACTTTTAGGCTTTCTAGGCACTCGTGTGTTCGTTGCAAATGTCTTATCCTTCGTTCATTTTGACTAGAAGTTCACAACTAAAGTACTAAAACTTTTTATTCCCATTGAAGCACAAAATCTGTTTTTTTTTATATACATTTTATTTAAATTGTTGTTGTTTAAGTGCTTTTTGACCCTCCATTGATCACGGAAATGTTTTATACAAGTAATTTTCCTATGTTATCTCATTTATTAACTTATTTTGACTCATGTCAATAGTGAATATATATATTGCATTGAATCATTATATATATATATATGAGAGAAGATACTACAAAATACCTATAAGAAAAAAATGAACAATGATTTCGCCTACCTTCATCACCATCCAAAGTTCATCGTACGATCATGATTTTTTGGTAGTATTTCATTTTTTTTTTACAAATTAGAATGATTTGAAGTTTAGAGCGTGTGATCATAAAAAATAGGAGAATCTACAAAAAATATCAAAAAAATATTTTACATGAAATAAATTGATTAAAGTACCCTCGAAATGTTTCAGGGGTATTTTGGTCAATTTATTTTTAAGAATTATTTTTTTTAATATTTTTATTAGGTGCACCTCACTAAGATATACACACGCGTTTAAATTTCAGATCATTCTGATTTATAGAAAAAAATAAAAATTAAAACACTACCGGATAACTGTGACCATGCCATGAACTTTGGATGGTGATAAGGGTCAGCGAAATCACTGTTCATTTTTTCCTGTAGCCGTTGGAAAGACTGATATATATATATATATATATATATATATATATATATATATAAAAGCTAATATTAAGTTGTTTCCTAAAATGAATTTTTAAGTTATACTCCAAATCCGATCTTGATTGGATGGTTGAATATATATTATATATAAGCACATATTCTCCTCCTCCTCCTCTTCTTCTTCTTCTTCTTCTTCTTCTTTTTTTTTTTCTTTTTTGGTTTTTTTAGTGTATTTTTTCATCACCTTATTCGTTCAACACAGACCTGCACCTCACTGATAGGAATTAGGAATGATGGTTAACAGGCCCACAACGAGTGGAGTTGTCTTGTATTTTACTACAAATTATTGCCGAAGCCACTTAACCTTGTTTTACCCACTGTACCTTTTCATTTCCAATTGGAATGATTTCGATTTAAAGTTGAGAAGATGTCCCTATTGAAAAGACAGAATTTGCATTCTCAAGTAGGAAACCCTGCTCTAGCCTTCAAAACACTTTGCATAAATCAAATGTTTTAAAATGCAGCAAATTCTGAATTTGGATTGAAATTTTGGATGGGAATCAGTCAGGACACAGCTGGTTCTGCGACAGTACAGGTGCTGCCTTAGTTTCCTCCTGAAACCCTGTTTATATTTTTCTCTTTATCTGAAGCTTATCTAACGATTTTTTAGATCCCCTTAAATTCCCACCCTATAAATCCCTATTTTAATTTTAATTTAATTTTATTTATTTATTAAAGTTTTTTGGATCACTGGTACGGACTGATCCGGGCCCAATCCCCATCATTGATATCCAGTATAGATCTATAAGTGAATGATCTGCCCCGCCGATCCAGATTTTGGAACACCAGTATAACTTATTTTGTTATAAATCAATGAAAATTCAGTGAAGATTATAAGGGGGAAAACAAACTACTTTTAACCCTTAACTAGTGTACGGTCAAGTGTTACGGTGATGGAAGGGCGACTTGTGCTGTTCCGAAAGTCCTTCGACATCATCGAGAGTCATCCAAAACTCATGACCTAATTTTTTCGAGGATTATTTACAAGGAGACAATTTATCTTTTGTACATAGAAGTCACAAACATTCTTGTCTCTTAAATTTCAAAATGAGTCGTTGTAAGAGTGTCACTGAATAGACACAAAGTTTAAAAAAAAAAACACATTCTCGTACTCTGTGACTTACTCCAAGCCATCCGGTTTGACATCTAATGAGTGGGAATGGTTGTAACTTCCATGTCCAAAGATAAATGGTCTCTTTGTAGTCAATCCCGAATATTAAATAGTTAAATATCAAATGTATTCGAAATTTTTGAAATAGTTTGTGGTTTTTTAATGTATTTGATGAGAATAGAAGCCTAAACCTTAACTGGAGCATAAATGATGATACTACCACGACCCCAATCCCATTTTAAAAAATGTAAGACTTTTACCATGATAAAAGACAACTTATTGCGAACTCGACGGGTTTTAATTCTTCTGTGCTTGAATAACATATGAAAAGTTACACCCAGGGGTTAACCATTGGTATCTTCTGCGTGTAGTTTCAAGTGAAATTAATCACAATCAAAACAAAAGGGGTTAACCATAGACTGACATTTCTAAAGTGTGTGGACCTTGCGACTACTGCTTTAGTTGTTCAGGTCCAAAGTAGAAATTTAGATTTGTTGAAAATAGTCAAAATCAATACCTACGTTGAGCTAGCTGTTTTTTATTTGTTGAACTTGCTAAACATAGTTGACAACTTTTTTGTAAATGTATTTTGAGAATGGGCTCTAAGCATAGGTGGTGGTGTGTCATCGTGCTGTATTGGGTTCCACTCTTTCTAGGCCCCAATTTACGTTAAAAAATAAATAGAAAAATATTTTTAATCTAATATTGACTTTTTCTCTTCTTTTTAAATCCAATCAAATCTTTCGGCTCAATTGAATCGATTTTGACTAGACTAACTAGTCCAATTCCAATAATAGCACGGGTCCATCATATGTTGACAACTTTATAGACACATGAATCCTAAGTATATCAAGGAAATGTATAAAATTAGACCATTTATTTTTTATATAAGAAGGTCACAATCATCATTATCCATTAGATTTGAAATCAGATCGTTGATGATATGTCATTATTTGGGCACACAGTCCAAAATAAATTTTTTCAAACATTGTGACACACTTTCATCTACTAGACGTCACATCCAATGGCTAAAAATGACAGTGACCTCTTTATACAAAAATAAATAGTATCATAGTATAAAATCCCTCATATAAACAAAACAGTTTATATTAAGTCGAGGCTCTAAACAATCAAATTATAGCCTACCTCAAAAATTTCACTAGAAGAGATTGTTTTGATGCCCAAATGTCCTCAAATTGATCATCTCGACATCAAGATGCATGGACATGAGGAGAAAATGGATTTAAAGTTTTGGAAATAGTATATTTTGTAATACATTTTTGAACCTTCACTTTTCAAGATTTTCAAGTTTTCATAGATATGTCAATCTACACTAGTTCTTAAGCTTTAAACTTTATAAATAAAGATGAAAATATATTTTACAGCTATCACAAAGATTTCCGGTGTTGAAACCACATTTCTTGACACTATTTGAATGTAGGCTCTAATTTGATTGTTTAGAGCCTAGGCTCTATACAAACCGCACCCTTATATAAAAGGTTTTCTAGTTTGTGTCCTTGAGCTTAAACATTTCACACCTTGATCATTGTGCATTTGTACGTCAGGAGCCCAAACCGTGGGTGCTTGTTATGGAATGTGGGCCGACAACCTTCCACCACCAAATGAAGTTGTAGCCCTCTATCAGTCCAAGGGAATCAAGAAGATGCGACTCTATGACCCCAACACCGCAGCCTTACAAGCCCTTCGAGGCTCTGGCATCCAAGTTATGCTCGGCCTCCCAAATAACAACATCCGGCAGGCCGCAACCGATCAGTCCTATGTTGCCAACTGGATCAGAACCAATGTCCAAGCATACCTGCCTGCGGTCGATATCCGCTACATTGCCGTTGGCAATGAGCTAATCCCTGGTGGTGATGCTGGTAATGTCCTTCCAGCCATGCAGAATGTATACAATGCAATAAGGTCAGCAGGCTTACAAGACAGGATCAAGGTTTCCACTTCTGTTGCCACCACTGTGATAGGCACATCTTTTCCACCATCCGCAGGCGCGTTCTCTTCCCAATCTTCATCAACGATGACATCCATCATCCGTTTCCTTTCCAGTACCAATGCACCACTGCTAGTGAATGTGTATCCCTATTTTAGTTACATAGGTAACATGAGAGACATTCGACTCGACTACGCGTTGTTCACTGCTAATTCTGATGTGGTAACAGATGGTCAATTTAGGTACCGTAGTCTCTTCGATGCGATTGTAGATGGTGTCTATGCTGCAATGGAGAAGGTGGGGGGAAGTGGGGTCCCGATCGTGGTCAGTGAGAGTGGGTGGCCTTCGGCCGGCGGCACCGCAGCCACAACGGGCAATGCCCAGACCTATAACTCAAAGTTGGTGCGACATGTGGGTCAAGGAACACCACGGAGGGCTGGCAGGCCCTTGGAAACCTATGTGTTTGCTATGTTCAATGAGAACAAAAAGCCAGCAGGGATTGAACAAAACTTCGGACTCTTCTTTCCAAACAAGCAGCCGGTTTATGATGTGAGTTTCCCTTAGAAAGTGAATATTACAGGCTAATTAAGCCTTGATGTAATGCAATAAATAAAAAGTCCACTGTTTATGGCTATGATATAAAAGGATGCATTAGCAAAATAAATAACTTATCTTTTGATCCCTTATCCTTCAATTGTTAATCTTGTTAAAAATTGCATAGGTGACTTACATAATTGAGGTACGTAGAAACAAATTATAGTAACTTTGTGGTTGAACGAGATTCTGTTAGTATTTTTTGTTTGAAAAATGCTCAAGTGTATTTCAAAACAACACTTTGGTTTTATTGTACTTTCCTAAAATAACTTTGTAGAGAGAGAAAGATGTGGGTTTGAGTCCCACATTGAAGATGAGAGAGCTTGTTGAGCTATATTTAAGAGCGCGCATTCCCATGTAATATACTCTAAGTATAAAAGAGAGAGAAGACGCATCTGTGAGGGCGTGGGAGCAAGGGTGCTTGATGGCGCACTTTGAACGTGTGGGTTGAGCTCGTGGCTCATTATCTTTTTGTTAGCCTCCTGTGGGACATCCAACAGTCATCTAGCTATTGATGAGATGGAGGATGGTAGCAGCCATCAAGTGCATGTAATTCAGCCTCTTGATGCTCTATAACAAGGGCCTTCCTATCCATACGATTTTGTCTTTTACAACACACTTTTGAGCTTCTCAATGCACATTTTCTTATGAATTCCAGCAAGCAAACCAGTGGGCTAACTCTTTACTCGATTTTCTCTCTTTCTCTATCTCCTGAGGACAAATTGCGAAGGGGGGGAAAATATCGTCTTGAGATAGTGCTTCTACGTGCTCGAAACAAGAAGAGTTCGAGCTTTCATTTTTGCAAATCGTACTATTTTTTGTCCCCATTTCATCCACCAAAACTCTAACAACTCAAGACGATACCATAGGTGATAGAAAGGAGAATGCCATGACTTTTTTGAAGGTCATGAATCACGATTTTACTCGACCCGAACGCTTCAACGGGCTGAATTTCATGAGATGACAACAAAATGTTCTTCTTTTGCTTACTACTATCAAAGTGACTTACATAACCACCGAGTCAATGCCTGCATCGCCGCCACCATTGGATGACTCCACCGATGAACAAATTAATCATACAAGCGATGGATGGAGGATGAATATATATGCAAGGATCATATCTTAAATGCCTTGACGGACCCGATCCATGACATGTAGGCATCCATTGCACAACGACAGAGCTATAGAAACTACTTAAAACCAAGTACCTCACATAAGAGTCTGGTAACAAAATATTTTTAATCTCTAACGTTTTATATGAGTTACAGCTTGTAGTCAATTAACTTAAGGATTGTGTGGATGAATATTTTCTAGTAGGCTCTATAATTCATAAGTTAGCTCCATCTTGGAGAGAGTACCAAAAGAAGATGAAACACAAGAAAGTTGATCTCGATTTAATTCAACTTCAAAGATTTCTTCGAATTGAAGAAGAAAATAGACTTAGGGAAAAGAAAGATGAATCAATTAATTTTCACTCTATGGTAAACTTTGTTGAGCAAAATTCAAGTGCTCATTTTAACAAGAAGTTTTTTTTCTAAGGTCCATAATGAAAATTATAAGGACCAAAACTCTATTGCCAATAAAAATAAAAATAAAAATAAAGCCGCTTGTTATGTATGTAAAAAGTCAGGACACTATTCAAGAGAGTGCCCACACAGGAAAGGGCTCAAAAGGGCTAGAGACCAAGTGAACTTGGCTACTGCAAAAAATTTTGTAACAATGGTCATTGAAGTAAATATGATCGATAAAGACAATGGATGGTAGGTTGATACCAATGCTACCATTCATGTGTTTAACAATCGATGCATGTTTAAGACTTTTGAACCGATGGGTGATGGTAATTCAGTTCAACTTGGAACCCAAGCTATGACAAATATGCTTGGAAAGGTGGAACTAAAGTTTAGTTTGGGGTGCTCACCTTAAAAAATGTGTACTACATACCAGATATGAAAAGAAACATTGGTTCATGATGTATCTTGAACAAAAAGGGCTTTAAAAAGGCCATTGGGTTTGACAAACTCATCTTGACAAAAAATGGTGTATTTATTGGCAAGGGATACTCATGTGATGGAATGTTCAAGTTTGATCTTGTTAATGAAATGAATAAGTCTTCTGCATATATTGTTACTTCTTGTAATGTATGACATAGTAGATTAAGACATGTTAATTATGTTTCTATTAAATCTTTGGTTAAATTAAGATTGATTTCTAATTATGATAAATTATCTACATAAAAATGTGAAGTTCGTGTACAAGTTAAAATTACTAGAAAACCATTTACTTCAATTGAAAGAAATAGTGACTTGTTAGGTCTTATACATAGTGATGTATTTGATTTAAACAATGTTCTTACTAGAGGTTGTAAAAGATATTTTATTACCTTTATTGATAATTTTTGAATATTTTCTTATGTTTATTTGCTTAGACATAAAGATGAGGCGTTTGAAAAATTTGAAGTTTTCAAAGCAGAAGTTGAAAATCAACTTAGTAAGAAAATCAAATTAATTAAAAGTGATAGATGAGGAGAATATTTATCAAATGACTTTAATGAATTTTGTGAAATTAATGGTATCATTCATCAAGTAACTGCTCCTTATGCCCCTCAACAAAATGGACCAGCAGAAAGAAAAAATAAAACTTTAATTGAAATGGTAAACGAAATGCTTATTTCTTCTTCTTTGCCATTAAATTTGTGGGGTGCAGCTTTATCATCAGCATATTTTATTTTATCATCAGCATATTTTATTTTGAATAGAATTCCATATTCAAAGTATGGACTTCCAAATCGTAAAAGAAATAAATTTGGTCATAGAACATCTAAATGTGTTTTTGTGGGATATTCTTATAATAGTAAAACTTATAGATTTCTTGATCTAAATGCTAACACAATAATGGAATCTAGATATGCTGATTTTTTTGAAAATCTCACTTGTAAAAATGAGTTGAATGAATTAAGTAGCATGCAAAATAAAATTAATCATGAAAATGATCATAATGTTGATGAATAACATATAGAAAATAGTGATGATGAAATAATAGAAACAAGAAGAAGTAAGAGAATTAGAGGAGATCCATCTTATGACTTTGGACTTGACATTTATATTTATCCTGCTGAAACTAATCAAAATAAAATTTTGAATTAATTACCTATAGTTTCAAATGTGGAGGAAGATCCTACATCTCTAAATGAAGCTTTAGCATCTCAAGATGTAATTTTTTAGAGAGAAGCTAGAAATAATAGAATGGAGTCTGTAATAACTAATAAAACTTGTAAATTGGTAGATCTTTCACCAAGTTTTAAACCCATTGGATGTAAATAGATTTTTGAAAGAAAAATGAATTCTAATGGTTCTATTAATAAATATAAAGCAAGATTAGTTGCTAAAGGTTTTAAACAAAAAAAAAGAATTGATTATTTTGAGACATGCATTTGTGGTAAGAATTGTTACTATTATATTGCTCTTAGCATTAGCCTCTACTAATCATCCAGTCATACATCAAATAGATGTAAAAACTGATTTATTGAACGGTACTTTAGATGACGAAATATACATGGAACAACCCAAAGGGTTTGAAATGTTAGGTTATGAGAATAAAATGTGTAAATTGGTTAAATCACTTTATGGACTAAACTAAGCACCTAAACAATGGTATAATAAATTTGCCCATGTATTGATGTCAAACGTTTTCGAGAGACATGAGGCTGATAATTATATATATAGTAGGAAAATAAATTTTTTATTTGTCATAATTTTTTATATGTAGATGACATGCTTATCTTTGACTCTAATCTAGAAATTGTGGAGGAAACTAAAAAGTTCCTCGCATCTAATTTTGATATGAATGACTTAAGAGAGGCTGATGTGATACTTGATATCAAAATAGTGAGAAAGAAAATAAATTAATTTGACTTAATCCCACTACATTGAGAAAATACTTAATAAATTGAGCATATTGATAGCAAGCCAATCTCTACTCCTATAGATCCTTATATTAAGTTAAAGAAAAATTCATGAGAGATGTATATTTCAACTTGAATATGTTAGGGTAATTAGTAGTTTAATGTATGCAATGACTAGCACGAGGCCTGATATTGCATATGCGGTTAGCAAACTTAGTAGATTTACAAGTTGCCTAAGTAAAAAGCATTGGGATGCTATATCTTGAGTATTAAGATACTTGGAAGGAACTATCAATTATGACATAATATATGTGGGTTATCCCAATGTGTTCGAAGTGTATAGTGATGCTAATTAGAATAATGAAATCCAAGATTCAATATCAGCATCCGGATAGATATATACATTAGCGGGTGGTGCAATATCTTGGGGGTTAAATAAGCAAACGTGTATTTCACTCTCTATTATGGAGTCTGATATTATTGCTTTAGATTCTGCCAGCAAAGATGTCGAATGGCTAAAGAATTTGTTATATGACATTCTCACCTGCAATAACAACATATTGTGAAAATCAAGCTACTATTGCGAGAGCTAGTAATGATATATATAATGGAAATTCTACAAATATAACGAGAGGGCATAATTCTATTAAAATGTTAGTTGGGGATGGAGTGATTAGTGTAGAATATGTAAGACCAAAAGGAAATTTGGCTTATCCTTTGACTAAAGGCCTTGCAAGGGATAACATTAGTAAGATATTAATACGAATGGGGTTAGAGTCTATTGGGTAATCATCTATAGTAGGAACCTAACTTAGTCTTTTGTAACCTCAAAATTCTAGGTTCAATGTGGTAAAAACAAACTATACGTATGATTAGTTTGGTCACTAGACAGAAAAATTTTGTAAGCACCCATTTTTAGAAAATCGATACGGTGGATAAATATAGTGATAACGTGTATGTTAGTAGGATGAATTATGCTCTTAATGTTGTCTACGGACTATATATATAAGTCGTAGTATTTTATATATAGGGGCACTCTGGATATACACACCTATGTAAGTGTGGAAGTGATGCCGCTTCTTATGAGATTAACTTGTCTCAAGAGCATTTATGAAATTGGGATATAAGCACAAGGCCCAAAACTTGCTCGCAGTTAAAAAGACACTAGAGTTGAATATTGTTTGTGAGTTATACTACTGATCTGTTAGATAAGCAACTTGGTTCAAAATTATACACTGCCACGGTACTTGATGGACTTTGTAATGTACACTCCACATGAAAGTTCAAATCGAAAGTTACTTTCATGGTATGCAAATATATGTTTCTTATGTTTTGTTTTGTTATTTTGAAATAGTGAAGGAAATTGTTAATATTTTTTGTTTGAAAAATGCTCAAGTGTATTTCAAAACAACATTTTGGTTTTATTGTACTTTTCTAAAATGCCTTTGTAGAGAGAGAAAGATGTAGGTTTGAATCCCACATTGAAGATGAGGGAGTTTGTTGAGCTATATTTAAAAGCACGCATTCTCATGCAATATATTCTAAGTACAAAAGAGAGAGAAGGTGCATGTATGCAGCACGCAAAACATATGATGCGTACGTGTACGTGCGTGTGTACAAGGACACTTGATGACGCACTTTGCACTTTACATGCTCGCATAGGCACATGAAGTGTCCCTCGCACGTGTGCCAGTTAGGCTCATGGTTCGTTATCTTTTTGTGAGCCTAGCTCGTAGAGAGATCTAACGGTCATCTAGCTGTTGATGTGTATGAGACATCCAACAGTCATTTAGCCATTGATGAGATGGAGGCTTGTAACAGCCATCAACCGTATGTAACTTATAGCGGTTGGGGTGTATGTAACCATTCAAGTGCATGTAACTTACAGCTGTTGGGGTACATTTAACTTGTAGCTGTTATGTGTTGCATGTAACCACCACAATACTAAATGGGCAGCTTGTTGGTGCTTTATAACAAGGGCTCTCTTACCTATACGGGTTCAATACTAAATGGGCAGCATGTTGATGCTTTGTAACAAGGGCCCTCATAGCCATACGAGTTAGTTTTTTACATTACACTTTTGAGTTTCTCAATGCACCTTTTCTCTGCAATTCTAGCAAGCAAACCAGTGGGCTAACTCTCTCTCTACTCGATTTTCTCTCTTTCTCTCTCTAATACATCAAGACTCTCTCTCTTTCTCTACTCGATTTTTTCTCTTTCTTTCTCTAATATATCATGACTCTGGTGTCTATTGTGTGGGTTCCAAGCTCAAGTGCATAAAGCTTAGGAACGTTTTAAAAGACCGTTATATTTTTTTGTATCTTGATGACGAATTACCATTCTTATGCACATCAAATTCTACATCGAAAGGGAGCAAATATTGTTTTGAGATAGCGCTTCTAGGTGCCCGAAAACAAAAAAGAGTTTGAGCTTTTATTTTTATAAATTGTACTATTTTCTTTCTCCATTTCACCAATCAAGACTCCAACAGATTTTGAGACATATGTATGAACATTATGAAGGGAAAATTGATAAAATATACTATAGTTTCAATATAAACACAAGCAAGTTCTTATAATTTTATGAGAGAATTATGTATACTGCCAATATCCTGTGGAATATGGCTACCATGTCCTAAATTTGGCTAATTTGTGTAATATCGCATCCTAGGTACTTGCATTCGAAGGACCAATTTGCCCTTACACCAATATTTGGAAAGGACCAATTTGACCCTTCTACGAAAATTTGGATGGAAAAATCATAGATACCTCCCCAAAATCAATTTCTTATGCTTGTAATCCTCCCGCGAACTTAGGTAGATCGACTTTAAATACCTAAATTGTAAGATCTAATCTCCCAAACATAAAGGCTCTCAACGCAGACTGTGTGCATAGAACAAGTTATCGAAAGTAGTTTTTGACTCACTACTGTCATCATAGTGTGTTGAGGCTAAGTCTTGTGCCAAGTGCTGGGCCAATTCCTCGACTTGCCTTCTCAAATCTTCTATCTCAATATCTCAGAGCTCTTATTCTCGTTGGATGAGCTCGTTCCCAGTACTTGACCGTCAAGCATATCCACCAGCCCTAATGCCATATAGACGACCACCACGATCCCACAATAAAGGATGCTCTTATACAACTGATCCAACTGAAAATTCACCGGTAATCAACAATTAGAAATTTGATCACGCTTTAGAGAGAAGCAACCAACTGACAAGAAAATATGCAAGGAAAAGCATATATGTGGTGTTCCAATACCTTCGTCACGCACGATCAGAATAAAGGAAAAAAAAAAAACCCGAGAAAACTCTCTCTCTCTCTCTCTCTCTCTCTAGAAGTTAAATGCTTTTTTTCATTCACCGTCTAAAAAAACTATTATAATAGGGCATTCCAACTTTTGGGTGCGGTTTGTATAGAGCCTAGGCTCTAGACAATCAAATTAGAGCCTACCTTCAACTAGTGTCGATAAATGTGGTTTTAATATTGGAAATTTTGTGATAGCCTTAAAACATATTTTTATATTTATTTATAAATTTTAAAGATTCAAAATTAGTGTAGATTGACAGATTTATGAAAACTTGAAAATCTTGAAAATTGACAGTCCAAAAATGCATTACAAAATACAATATTTTCAAAACTTGAAATCCATTTTTTTCTCTTAATATCAAGAAGATCAATTTGAAGATATTTGAACATAAAAAAAACAACCTCTTCTAGTGAAATTTTTGAGGTAGGCTCAAATTTGATTGTTTAGAGCCTCGGCTCTATATAAACTTTTCCCTTTAATGCTAATACTTTCCTTGTTAAAGAAAATCTCCCATGAACTCCTACATTGTCTCATAGATAACTTCTTGGCCACGTCACTAGGAAAAAAGATATGAAAAATATCCTATTATATCTTATTTTTAACTTCTATATCTCATCAGACCCAAGAATTAAAAATATCACTTGTAAGTAAAATGACTCCATCTTTTCTATCCTCCTACCCCCCTAAACCCTTTTGACAATGTATTATTAACCTCAACAACTTATGAAATGACTCTATCTCTCTCTCTCTCTCTAAAATTCCATCTCTCTCTCACATCATCGTCTCTCTCAAAACACTATCTTTCTACAAAACCAAAACTCCATCTCTTTCTCTCACATCATCGTCTCTCTCTCTCTCAAAACTCCATCTCTCTCCTTAAAACTCAAACTCCATCTATCTCTCTAAAACTCCATCTCTCTCTAAAACTCCATCTGTCTCTTTAAAACTACATCAACATTGAGATGTATGAATGTGAAATAAAAAATAAAAAAATTGAGTTTTTCTAGATTTTTTGAGTTTTTCAAGATTTGAACATCCATTTTGAAGATTTTCATATACTTATAGATCAACTTGATTTTAATTATTTTTTGAGTTTAAAATTTTGTAATGAGATATAAAAATAGATTTTCAGATAATCCTAAGAATGTTTGACACCAAAATTGCAAGTTATGATAAAATTGGAAGTATGCTTTAATTGGATTGTTTAAGGTTGCAACCTTAGAGAAACCGCACCCATAAAAATAAAAACGTGCATAAGACCGAGGCTCTAAACGATCAAAATAGGGTGCATCTTTAAATATCGTCGAAATATGTTGTTTTAATTTTAGAAATCTTTATGATGGTCTGAAAATTTATTTTTATCTCTAATAATAAAATTTATAGCTCAAAAACATTATAGATCGAGCAGATCTATGAACATTTCAAAATCTTTAAAATTAACAGTTAAGAAAATACATTACAAGATGAACTATTTTTAATACTTGAAAACCTTTTTTTTTTCATGTCCATACATCTTGAGGTTGATATGATCGAATTGAAGGTTTTTCAACATCGAAACAATCTTTTTAAATAAATTTTTGAGATGCACCTGAATTTGATTGTTTAGAGCCTCACAATTATATAAACGTTTTCTCTAAAATAAAGGACTCTTTCAAGCCTTAAACAAACATACATTTTTAAATTTAAACAAATGGATTTTCTAGAAAACAATTACTAAAAAATAAAAATTTTGCTTAGAATAAAGAAAGATATATTAATTTCTCAACCTCCTTACAGCCGAAATCCAATAACTCCAAATAATCAAACACGATCATCTCAATAACCTCAATAATTCTCTTGCCTAGATTAGCCTGCTCATTTGCTCGTTGAGATGCTTGCTGTCTCTTTGCATCATCAAACCTTGAAATTTGATCCCAATTAGTTGAATCAATCTTGGTTACTTTTCCCAAGCTTCTTTGTTATCAATCTAGATCAAGTTCCATCAAATCTCAATTTTTGTCTTTGTTCAATCCCATGGGGATAGCGGACTCAAATATTGAATTTTAAAGATAAGATTGAATTGGTAGAAACTATCCCTTTGATCACGGGTAGAAATGAAGGCATCAAGAAGAATCCATGTCATTGGATAGGACGTTGCCTCGGACAGTAACCCATGGCCTCCGTTAATCACGGGTAGAAATATTGGTATGTGAAATGGTGGCTGAAAAGATGAAAGAATTTGGTATGATTGAGGAAAACTGTGGAAATTTGATCATTGAACTGTAAACAAGAATAATAGAAAGATCTTCCCCTTTCAATCTACATCTGTGATGCTATCTCAAGATAACATTTGCTCTTAGAAATAAAAATTAGTGTACATAAATGTTGTTGCGCAAATTTGTCCTTGGGATACAACAAAATAGATTTTACCAAAATTATAATTCGCCTGTTTGAATACTTTAAAAACAATAAGAACCATAGAGCACCAACATCATTGTTTATAGAAAATTAGTTTTTTTTGCAATTTAATAATCAATTATTTGATGTGGGATAGAGCCCCACTCTCTATCAATGTTGTTAGATTCGCTTCGGAGCCTGCTTCGGTTTGATCTAACAAATGAAGCAATTCGGTACTTTAGTTCATTCGAGCAAAGATTTCGGTTTTTTTATTTTTTTAAATAATAAATAGAAATATATATGTTTTTTAAATTTTTTTAAAATAAAAAATAAATAAGTAATAGTATATAAATTTATTACTATATTTAATAATAAATATTTGAAATTTTATTTTACTACTACTAAATTTGAATTTTTTTTTTTTAATGCTTTGGAGTTAGGAGCATAGTTGTAAAAAGTAAATTGAATAGTTATTTTAAATTTAAAACATATCAATATCTTTTTTTTTAACTTTTTGGATCCAATTAAAGCAGGTAGGGTAGTGTTTTAAGTTTGCACGGCTTTATATACGTGGCATTCGTAGGTCACAGATTAGCATGTTTTAATAGCAAATTAGAATAGCTATTCGGTTCCTTTAGCTGGGGAGGCAAAACCTAAAGACTTTGATGCGGAAAAAGTTTATATAAGATTGCAACCTTAAAATGTACTTAATTACTTATTTATGACTTTATAAGTACAATATCAAGATTAAAAAAATATGAAGGAAGAAATTCTATGAAATGATATTATGGAAGAGAACAAATTTCTTGAATTACAAGATTAAAATCTTGATTTTTTTTTTTAAATATCAAATCTAAATAAATTCTACATTCATAGTATTTTTCTAAAATAAATTCGACACAATTTTAGTGGGTAGCATGATATAGTGCCACAATGAAATGCATAATTCGCTATAAAAAAAATTGTGTGTGTGTATATATAATGTATACATGTACAAGTACATATTTGCAACTTATAACTAATAACTTGCAAATATTTAAATTAATTTTATAAGACAATAAATTATAACTTTTAATTAGAAAAAACCTCTTAAAAATTAATAAATAATTCTAATAGAATATTAATTATGGATAAACGTCCAATATAGTCTAGCAAGACCGCAGTAAAAAAATTTCTATTTTTTATTCTAGCAATTAAAGCATTAAACCCCCATATTAGTTTGAAATGCATATGCTCCTTTCAAATATATAATGAAACACTATATTCATTTTAAATAAATTCTACACTCATGTTGACTTCTTTGAAACAAATTTGACACAAGTTAAGCACGTAATACAACATAGTGCCAACATAAAATTGACACATTACACTACTACAAGATTAATTAAAAACAACTTATACTATAATCTAGCAATATCATAATAAAGAACTTCCAATTTATATTTTTTAAGCACTCTAAGAAGCCTGTCCCTTTAAACTCTATAATGAAACAATATGTCCACTTAAAATAATTCTACATTCATGTAATTTCTTTAAAATGAATCTCATAAATCGAGTAGGTAACACAACATAGTGACACCACAAAAATGACGCTTTCCAATGCTCGACGCAATGATTTACTTAAGATTAGTGTTTCTTAAAATAATAACACAAGTTGTGCGAATAACACAAAATAGTGCTACCACAAAAATGACATGTTGTACTGTTCTAAACAATAATTTACTTAATATTAATATTAATTGAATGTCAATTTTAAATTTTAAAAAATCATTTATTCTTTTATAAGTAAACAATAATTTACTTAATATTAATATTAATTGAACGTCAACTTTAAATCTTAAAATCCCATTTATTCTTTTATAAGTATAATATCAACCTATCAGTTAAATTTTAAAGTTACTACGTTACATTAGTTCTTACTCAATATAAGTTACATAGGTTGTTCTTACATGTTCTTATAGTAAAAAAAAAACTTTCACTATGATTTTTTCCTAGGTATCTCTAGAGCCACTTATGGTTGACACCGAAACTCATCACAAAAATTGAGTTGGCAACACAATAAATCAACACCATAAACATGACGTTCTTAAAATATAGAATTAAGGTGCACTTAAAAGATCATCGTAAAAGACTATTTTTAAGTTGGAAAACACTCTAATTGATTATCTCTATATCGAGATGTATGAATATAAAAAAGAAAAAAGATTTTGAGTCCCAACAATATTATATTTTACAACATATTATTTGGACAGTCTATTTTTAATATTTTTATGTGTTTATAGATTTACTTGATTTGAACCATTTTTTTAGTTTAAACTTTTATAATTACAGATGAAAATAGATTCTCAGGATATCCTATCAATATTTTTATACCAAAATTACATTTTATGATAAAATTTGATATTGCTCCCTACTTTCATGGTTTATCATTGCAACTTTATGTAAACCACATCCTTAACACAGACCTCCTAATAAAAACCTTCTAGTATGAATCAATGTTTAAAACATCGACCTTCTAGTATGAATCAATGTTTAAAAAAATCGTTGACCCAGAATTGCAAATAAAACGGGATCCATTGAGTAGAATCGCTATTTTTTAAAAAAAGAAAAAAGACAAAAAAACACTTTTTAAGTGTCACAGGATTTTACGTTGTCCAATATTTATTGGAACATAAGAACATTTGCTTTTTCAATTTCAAACCAGACTTTTATGCCACACTAATTTCCTTAAATCCTCCCGACAGATTAGCCTTGACGCCATCTATATATGGTGGCCAGCTTTCGACATATCCTTCGATGTGGGATTCCTTCTATATAGCAATAAGAGCAAGTACGTCAATGATAACATTTATTTAATATATTATAGGGTTTGCCTAGTCTGAAATGGCAATAAATTTGCTCTATATGTCTTTTTTTAAAAATCAAAACTCTTAAATTAATAGAATAATAAAATAAGTAAATTGAGTTAGAGATATTCATTTTATTGTCATCTTGCATTTTAATTTTTATTTTGATTATAAAATAATTTTAATAGACAACCAACACTCGACATGAAACAAATTCTCAGTATTTACATATTTTTTGCACAATAAGGAAAATGCAAAATGAAATTGTTACTATTTCTTTTAGAAATTAAAAAAACACTATTTTTTTAAAAAAATATTTTAATATGTTTTTATTACAATAATTTATTTTATATAGCAGTAAAAATTTGATATAATTTTAAATTGTATTAGTTGTTATATAGAAATTCTTGAATCATATTTATTATAATTATTAATTATATATTAATAACCAAAATTTGTATTGTAGGTATTATAATTATTGATTATATATTGATAACCAAATTTTATATTTTATTTATTAAATATACATCCAGACAGGAAAATAATATCTCAGTATTCACCTATTTTTACAAAGTAACGAAAATACATAATGCACCACTCCTAATTTTTTTTAGAAACTAAAAGAACACTATTTTAAAAGATTTATAGTGATTTTTGAAAAAAAAATTGGGACAAAAATTTCCGATTATCTGATCCGATCTATAGATTCTTCGATCCGACAAGAGTATGGGTGTGACCATTTCGAGTCACCGATCCGTTTTATTAAACCTTGGTATGAATAAAATAATATTGAATTTTCTTGGTGGGACAACCACTACAAATCAGCTTAACAAACACGTTTTTTTAAATTTGAAAAGCACATGTGTCATATTTGTAGGGAGCCCTCTATGTTATGCTCCATATTTTCAAAGAAATGGCTTCTAGTTCCTCGAATAATTTTTTTTACCATTTAACGGAAGCTTAATTGATGAAAAACCGTTGTAACCATTATAACACCACCATATTTATTTATTTATTTATTTTGGTAATTCAGTGGTAAGACATGCCCCTACTTGTTTTTTCAAATAGTTTAGGAATTTTATTTTTGTAAGGTGTTAACGAGGTAGTGTCAAACTAGGATGTGGGGGTGCTACCACCACGACCCAACCTTTTTCGTGCCCACGCCACCATATTTCTTATTTCTTATTTCTTAAGAAATATGGCCATAAGTCTCACTGAGGGTATGACCCTTAATAGAGACTTATGGCCTCACTGGGGCTTGAGATCGTTCTCTTGGGAACCTTGTTAGGAAACAAGGGTAGGTATACCAACCGATGAGAGAGAAATTTTAATATGAGGCGGGACACACCTCACCTGAGTCTGTGACTCACTTGGGCTGTCTCGCTCGGGCACCCTCTTAGATCATAACGGAAAACCCCCAGTCCTACAACTGGTTCGGAATCGCCTCACTTGGCCTGTACTCTCCTGTTTCTGCAATCACACACACACGGTTAATTTACAAGACAAGTGGGTCAAGTGACCCCTCCTTGTCTTTGGGTGAATGCACATAGGGCATGCACATTCAAAAGAAGAAAAAGGGGTATAGGGATAGAAGAAAGAAGAAGAAAGAGAGAGAATAGAGGAATGGGGGAAATAGGAATTTGACTAGGTGGCTAGACTAACACAGTAGCTAGACTAGCAAGTGATTGACCTGGCCGGTAGTAAGACGAGCATGGTGACTAGACCGACACAATTGCATTACTACTAGACGACAGAACGATCACCGACCAGCCTGACACGATGGCTAGCCTATCGTGGCAGTAAGGTGGGTACAGTAACTAAGACCGGCACAACGACAATACTCTTAGACGAAGAGACTACCATGGAAGTGCGTGACTTAGCCTCCCTTGATCAAACGAGAGGGAAAGAAGAAGAAGAGAGAGAAGAAAGAGAAAGAGAGACATACGCAATAATATCGATGTCGCATATGTGAGAAGAAGAGAAGAAAGAGAGAGAGGAAGAGGAAAAGAAGAAGAAGAGAGAGAAGAAAGAGAAAGAGAGACATACACAGTAATATCGATGTCGCACATGTGAGAAGAAGAGAGGAAAGAGAGAGAGGGAGAGGAAAAGAAGAGAGGAGCAGTGAGAAAGAAGAGAAAAGGAGGAAGAAGAAAGAAATAAGGGAGAGAAGGAAGAGGGAGAAAGGGAGAGAGAGAAGAGAAGGGGAACATGAACCGCGATGAGCTTCCACCATCCATAGCAGAGGAGAGAGAAGAGAGAGAAAACATGGACGGTGATGAGCTTCCACCCTCCATGACAGAGGATTAAGAGGAGAGAGAAAATATGGACGGCGATGAGCTTCTGCCGTCCATGACAGAAGAGTGAGAAGAAAGAAAACATAGACCGCGATGAGCTTCCACCGTCTATGACAGAGAAGAGAGATAAAACATGGACGGTGATGACGTTCCACTGTCCATGACAAAAGAGTGAGAGGAGAGAGAAAATATGGATGGCGATAGGCTTGTGCCGTCCATGACAAAAGAATGGAAGGAGAGAGAAAATATGGATGGCGATGAGCTTCCGCCGTCCATGACAGAAGAGTGAGAGGAGAGAGAAGACATGGACGGCGATGAGCTTTTGCCATCCATGACAGATGATTAAAGAGCGAGAGAAAACATGGACGGCGATGAGCTTCCGTCGTCCATGACATAGGATTAAGAAGAGAGAGAAAATATGGACGACGATGAGCTTCCACTATCCATGATTCATAATTAAGAGGAGAGAGAAAATATGGACAGTGATAAGCTTCCACCGTCCATGACAAAAGAAGAAGACAAAGGAACTTTGACTAGGGCCTAGCCCGCCACTCAGGTTAAGTCCCAGCTCACTATTTATGTCCCAGAAGTAGGAAGACATCACACCCGACGATAGGCTCTGCCATGCATGAACAGAGAAGAGAGAGAGAGTAGAATAGGGAGAGAGAAAGAAAGAGAAGAAAAAGAAAGGAAAGGTAGGAGAGAGAAGGAAAGTGAATAACGAAGATTAGGGGAGAAAGAGGAAAGAGAGAGATAGACAGAAGGAGAGAGAAAGAGATAGAGGAGGGGAGGAGAGAGAAAGAGATAATTGAAGGGAAGAGAGAGAAAGAGAGAGATGAGAGGAGGAGAGAGAAAGAGACATAAGAAGAGGAGAAAGAAGATTACCTTCATCATAAGATATTAGATCCTTTCTTCTCTCTACTCTCTCTCTCTCCAAGACTTGCACACAATTTCAATGTGAAAACTCCCAAATTTTATTGACGAGATTGAAAAATCAAGGGTCCCCATGCCAATTGGGTTTAGCATGTATTTATAGAATTGGGCCCAAACATGGGTGTATGCCAAAAAACTACCTAAATTGATGATAATTACAATTTAAATTAATTAAAAGAAATTCTATAGATAGGTGCAAAAGGTCTGCTTTGCCCCTGCCTAACAATAGATGAAATTCCAAAACAGTCCTTGCTGCTGCCTTAGAACTTGCATGGTCTTTCGGGGTTTCTCCGTATTCGTTTGGCCGAAAGATGATTGCTTTCTTGTTGGGCTCGGCATGACGATCGATTTGATACCAACTTCGAGTCATGGATCGCATTTTTGGACCACGATCATGCAACTCGAAAGTTGCATATATCTTCAAACTTTTGATCAATAGTGTGCTTGTTTATTGATGTTTTTCTTTGGCTTCTTCACTAAATTGCATTGAGCATGCCGTCATGATCACGTTGCAACAAGCGCAGCTCAATTTCATGTCCGGACGAAGATTTCGTCGTCTTAAGTTTTTGGCCGGAATCTGAAAATTCGACGGCCAGAATCTGCAGCAACTTTGACGCCTTCGTGTGCTGAATCCAACTGTTCATCATACGTGGGGTTCGGACCAGACAAAGCGCAAGCCTTAGGTACATAATGCAATTGGTTTCGAGTTGATCGAGTACGCAAGCGCCGCGATATGGGCGCTCAAGCGAGGCGTGTCGCTGATGAATTTTTTGCAACTATCTTCATGAATCGCCAACTTCTCTCTAGTTTTTCTGCCTGCTCGGGTATCGTCAGGGGCCGTGCCATACATCAAAGCTCTTGTCTTAACAAGATAAACACGCTCACCAAATTTGAGCACGATCCAACTTGGAACGAGTGAGATATGGGTCTTCGAAGTTGCCACTCGTGACTGTGAAAACAATCACCTTTAATGGTGATTTGGTGCAGGGAGGGAGCACGAGAATAGTGTGCAGCCTACCCCTTTTCGGTCTTTTACACATAACTTTGTCTTGACGCCCAATTAAGTCGAAACTTGACCCACAGATATTTCGACTGTACCGGATCCAATGGTGATGGTCCCACACTTGTTTGACGTACCGAAAAAATATTTCTAATTATGGGGTCCGTTTCGGCATGCTAGCGGCTAATTTTTCCGAAATTATTTCTTTGTCTGCGGTGCCTTAGACATGTCGGATTACGACGAAACTTGGCAGGTGGCCTTTTGAAGTGCTTAGGAAGATTATGACCTGTTTTGGGGCAATTCTGAGGCGGTCACGAATTTCACTGTATGTTGAGGGTTTATTGATTAGCTTCTCTCTTTTTTTATTCTGCATCGAGGACCCAAGGTGCTGAAAAATATGCTCAAACAGGCCAGTGGTGGTTCCTTGGAAATGCCTTTTTACTGATCAAACTGTTAATCTTATTAGTGGTAAAAATATAGAACCTGTACCTCGAGAGATTCCATCAATGGATGATCTCTCAAATCTGCCTAATCCTTCTAATGATGGAAAGTTTGTTCGAATAAAGTTCCCACAGGAGGCTTACAAGTCAGAAGTCTCCTCTCATCGATTTGCATTGATCGGCCGTCTAAACTTTTCAAAGACTTCTAACTTGGCGTTCAGAAATTTCATCCGTGATCACTGGAATTTTATTAGGATCGGTTCAGATCATCCCAATGGGAAGAGGTTATGTAACCTTGAAGTTCTCGAAGGAAGAGGATATGTTGAATGTTTGGAGGCCATGGAAAATTGAAGGTCTGTATTTAACTCTCCAAAAATGGGTTCTTAATTTTAATCTTGCCATGAAAAAAACAAATAGAGCACTAGTTTGAATTCGGTTTCTAGAATTGCCTCTGGAATACTGGCATCCTTACATCTGGTTATATGTTGGGAAAGCCTTCGGTCGGCCTATAGCGATCAATTGTAGAACAAGAGACAAAACTTTTGGTCATTTTGCCCATGTCCAAGTTGAGATTGATGTCACTATTGATAACCAAGATTTATTGATTGAAAGGGAGGATCTCGATATAGGTGAAACTTTCTTGTTCCCTCAAGAATACATTATGGAGGATATTCCTGACCACTGTATGTATTGCAAAATAGTTGGACGCACAGTGGCTAATTGTCGAATCCGGAATAAAGATGAACAAAAGTATGAGAAGACGTATAATCGTGAGAATCAGGTTCCTGCAGCAGCAAAAAAAAATGAATCAGATTTACAAACCTGTTGTTACACAGGTTCTTGTAAAAAATATTTTCCAAAATGTTCAAACAAATCTTGCTAATGAGGGTGTTGTTTAACAGGCCTCAAATGAGCAACAAATCAGAGATGTTCAAACCACCAATAACAAGGAAGAGCTAGGTGGTGATACCTCTAATCCAGCCTCTCCTTCTGGGTCTGTTGAAGATAAAAGAAATTCTGATAGAGCTAACAATGAAGAATCCAATGATGGTATTAGCCATATTAGGAAGACTCTTGTGCCTCCGGGTGCAGGAAAATCTCCTCGACAAGTAGTTGATGTATCGAGTTCCACCAATCACAATGTGGAAAGACAACAATCTACTGATTTAGGTGATATCCAAAAATCACAGGACCCGTTGATTTACTAATGCTCCTAATCCGGTAAGGGATCAATTTACAAAAGATAGTATAAATGGCAAGAAGAATAAAGCCAAGCAGTGGGATGATGATCACAATCTTTTTGAACATGATTTAGATGGAAATGATAGTCCACCTTTGCCCCTTGAGGAAGGTAAATTGGTAAATCTTCTACAAAATATTGTGCCTCCACAGGTGACAATTTCAAGCCTGGATTTTGGAAATAAAACAGTTGTTCTTCATAAAGAAGTTGAGATTGTTGATGAGGCTTTATTGTCTAAACTAGATGAGCAATTTGAATTGGTTTATCACAAAAAGCAGAAACCCAGGAAGAAAGGAAATGCTAAACCACAGATAATTGGCCCTACTCGTAAATCGGATAGAGTCCAAGGAGGCAGTAAAAAATCTGACCAATCTTAAAATTTTGTACCTTATGAAGCTAATGTTCTGGAATGTAAGAGGTTTAGGAAATTCTAGAGCTAGGCGAGCTCTAAAGGATATAGTTCATTCAACTAAGCCTGAGATTATTGTTGTTGTTGAGCCAAACATATTCTTTGGTGATCTTCCTATAAGCTTCCTCAAATCTATAACATATTCTATTGATGTCATTCAAAATTCCAGGGACATTTCTAAGCCAAATTTATGGATCCTGTGGAGAGTTGATATCCCAAAGCCCAATATGTTAAGTGCTTCAGATCAACAAGTGACTATATCTTGTGTAGCTTATAGTAAATCTGCTGTTATCACAGATGTTCATGTTGACCACACATGTGCTAAAAGAATAGAGCTATGATTACAGCTTGCTGCAATTGCTCCAAATGGGCCATGGTGTCTTGTGGGAGACTTTAATGCCATTTATTTAGTTATGAGAAATTTGGTCGTGGACCTTCGAATCGAAGATCTATGGAAGAATTTGCTGCTATGGTATCAATTTGCAATCTTATTGCAGTTCCTTCTACTGGTCTCAAATTTACCTGGTCAAATAATTAGTCTGCATCAAGACTAATTCGTGCAAAGCTTAACAGAGCCTTTGCCAATGACACTTCGTTTGAAGAATTCTCTGAATGTGCTGCTAAAGCTCCTCGAAGATTCTTGTCCGAGCATTCTCCTTTATTGATATATTATGAGGTAATTCCAAAACCTAGTAGTATTCCTTTCAAATTGTTTGGATTTTAGATGGATCACGATTAGTTTCTAACTGAAGTTCAAAATCTCGGAATGAGGGTATAAATGGCTCTCCAATATTTAAAATATTTTGAAAGCTTCGAAGATTGAAAGTCGCTCTTAAAACATGGGCAACGCTGGTACTTGGAAATCTGAACTCTAATGTTTCTACGGCTAAAACAGAGCTTGAGGATATTTAGGAGTTAATGGAGATTGTTAGTTTTAATCAGTAAATTTTCAATGATGAAAAAGATGCTCTATCTAACCTCCATATCTGTCTCTCTCTTCATGAAAAACAATGGAAAGAAAAATCTCGAATCAAATGTTTGAAATGGGGACATCGAAATTTCAAGTTTTTTCAATTGTCTACCAAAATCAGAAAGGCAAAAAAATGCATTAGAGAAATCAAGACCCCATCTAGTGAGGTGTTGCTTGATCAAGGCAAGATTGGTGATTATATTTCTAGCCATTATGCATAATTTCATTAGTCAAATGGGATCACTATGCACAGTGAGATTTTGGATGTTATTCCCAGCATCATCAGTGAAGAAGATAATGCAATGCTGGTTTCCATTCCTTTTTGTCAAGAAATAAAGCAGGTGGTTTTCTCCATGGATCTAGATAGTTCTCTAGGATGTGATGGCTTTCCGAGGGCCTTCTTCCAAAAATGCTGGGACATTGTCAGCTATGATGTATGTTGGGCAGTGAGAAGCTTCTTCCAAGATGGAATCTTTATGGAGGGTTTTAACAATAATTTCCTCACCCTTATTCCTAAACAAGAGGATTCACATTCAATGGATCTATTTCGGCCTATTTGTTTAGATAATTTTGTTTTTAAGATCTTCCCCAAAATCATAGCTTGTCGTTTGAGTAGCCTATTGCCCAAATTGATTTCTTCACCCCAAGATGCTTTTCAGAAAGGGAAACTAATATCATCCAATATCTGTCTATATTTGGAGATGGTGAATATCTTACCAAAGAAAATGCATGGAGGTGCCATTGCACTTGAGTTGGACATCATGAAAGCATATGATACCTTGGAATGGGACTTCTTATATTCAGTCCTGCAAAAGTTTGGGTTTTCAAATTAGTGGATAAATTGGATCAAAGTGCTTCTATGTTCTGTCATTATCTCTATCCTAGTCAATGAAGGGCTTGTTGGGTTCTTTAAAGCCTCTCGAGGATTAAGGCAAGGAGATCCTCTTGTTCTGATGCTCTTTATTTTGGCTGAGGAAGTCCTTAGTCATGACCTATCTGATTTATATAACAAAGGACTTCTTCAGACAATCTCGAGACCCAGTGATTCTCATTGCCCTTCACACCTATTTGCTGATGACATAATGATCTTTCTTAAAGCTGATCTTAGGATGCTATCCAGTTTGAAGAAGTTTTTGTTAAAATACCAGCAATTTTCAGGTCAGACTATTCAAGTCCAGGATCATTTCTTTGTTGGGTATTCCTGAAAATAAGTTCCCAACAAATTACCTGGGAGTGAATATCTTCAAAGGAGCTGTGAAAAGATCTCATGTGATGGGAGTTTTGGACAAAATTAAAAGAAATTAGCTAATTGGAAGGGTTCTTGCATGTCTATCGCTGGACGAGTTCAATTAGCTAAATCTGTGATATCCTCTATCCCCATTCACAATATGGCTATCTATTGGTGGCCTGATAGTGCTGTCAAAGAAGTGGAACAATGGATTCACAATTTTATGGGGTCTAGAGACCCAGACAAAGCTAAAGCCATTGTGGTGAAATGGGATGAAGTTTGTAAACCTTTCAAAGAAGGAGGGCTTAGTCTTCGAAAAATGAGAGACATGAATAAAGCTCTGATTATGAAACTTTGCTGGGAAATCCAAATGGGCAATACTCTATTCGGATCCTTTATGAAAGCCAAATATTTCTCTAAATATGGTATTCCAAAAGGTTATACCATTGCATCTTCAATAGGGCCTAGAATTAAGAGAGTCTGCGATTCAATTTCCAAAAGAATCAAATGGTTTGTTGGCAATGGAACATGTATAGACTTTTGGAGGGACACCTAGGTCTGTGATACTTCTTTTATGGAACAATCAACTCTGAATCCTCAGATTTTTCAGAAGTTTTCAGCTAGAGTGGGAGATTTTATCTTGGGTAACTCTCCATCTTGGAATTTTCCTACTGTTAATTCAAGGAATTTGAAGGACTTTATAACTGCCACAGCTACAATCCAATTACCAAAGCACAAGACAGATGATATTTTGATATGGAAGCCTTCCTTAAAAGGATCCTCTACAGTGAAATCGGCATGGAACTGCTGTAGAAGGCGAACTAGGGATGTTACTTGGTATTCCATCATTTGAAATTCATGTCTCTCCCTTAGAATTTTGATTTTGGCATGGGGAGTTTTTTAAAAGAGGCTTAAGAAAGGAGTATCCTTGGCGTCGAGATGCCAGCTACGCTTGCAGCACTCTGAAGACATGCATCACGTCTTTATATGTTGCAATTTTGATGTTAACATTTGGAATAATATTTTTGCTCCCTTTGGCATTAGTCCTTTCTTTTTTTCTGATTTTCAAGAACACGTGGAAGGATGTAAAAAACCAAAGTTTTCTAGCCCAATTGGTTCCCTTTGGAAATGCATTTTACCGATAGCTCTTCATTCCATATGGCAAGAAAGGAATGCTCGATTTTATGATGGGAAGAAATCCCCCCTATCTCATATCATTGCGTAATTGAGTTCTCTATCAGAGATGTCGGCTCTGTTCTAAAATGCGTGTCTCTAATCCTCTTGAACAGAAAATTCGTGATCATTTTGGAATTTATTATTCTTTGCCTAAAGCTCCAAAGATAATGGAATGTGTTTGGTCCCTGCCATCTTATGGGTGGTATAAAATCAATATAGATGGAGCTGCTAAAGGCAATCCAGGCCAAGCTGGGTTTGATGGAATTGTCAGAGATTGGACTGGTCACTCATGTAGCTCTTTTGCTGGTTACTTGGGACGTGCCACTCATTTCTATGTTGAACTTTCTACATTTTTCAAAGCTGCTCAATTTGCTCGTACCAAACATATTGGAAAATTATGGATTGAGAGTGATTCCAAACTTGTTATTGCTGTTGTTAACTCTCAATATTTTCCTTGGAGATTTCATCTGCGATGGCTTGAGATTACACCATATTTGGATTCCATTATGGAAGATATCTCACGTTTTCAAAGAAGCAAATGTTATTACAGACAAACTTGCCAATAGAGGAATTGAAGCCCAAGTAAATCAAGATTGGAGCAATGTTCCTCCTGGAATGGAAGATGAATTGGCTTGGGACGCTTTAGAAAGACCGAGGTGTAGATTCATTAGAGCCCAACATTGATTTTGGTTGAGGTTTCTCAACTTCTTTTTGGTTATTTGATCCAGCATGAATACTGTTGATGGTAATGCCGAAGGTGGTATTCATGTTAGAAATTTGTGGTGTAATACGCCCGAGGTATGCCTTGGCGTTCATTCATGTACCTTATTCTTTCATTCATTTATAAAATTCATCGCTCACCCTTTAGCGAAAAAAAAGATTGCCTAACATTCTGTCCCATAGAGCAAAGCTGGTGTCCTATAAAATTTTTCCTTCAAGCTCATTCGTATGCCACGATCACATAAAATTTTGGTTGCATCTCTCCACTTTACTCATACCGTTCTAATTATATGTTCGACATCTTCTTCAATCTCTCCATTTTCTTGGATTATTGACCCAAGTATTGAAAGTGTGCTCTTTTTGGTATTTTCTGACCATCAATCTTAACCATTTCCTCGTCTCTACTCCTATTGTTACTAAACTTGCAATCCATACATTATGTCATGGTCCGACTAATTTAAAAACCTTATTGGATATGTCATTTTTTCTTGCAGTAATTACAATGAATATTACCATCTCTTGATCTAGATTTGGATTTGGACCTGCCCTGACCTTCCTGTCTCTTTTTACTTCTCTCAATAAACTAACTTTCTCTCTAACTAAAAGAGAAACCACCCAAAATCTCTCTTTTTACTTCTCTCAAGAAACTAACTTTCTCTCCCAAAATCTCTATGAAAACTGTTTCTCTATAAAAAATCAACTTCTCAATCTTCAGAATTATTAAGGAGGCACCATCACAATGTTTCTTCTCTACATATAAAGCTTTTTTCTATCTAAGGAAGACCTTGCATCTCATACATAGGACCTGCCCCCCTCTCTTTCTAAAAGAAGCCACATTTCTCATATGGTAACCCAAATAGGGCATACCAAATTCTCTTATCTTTAATCTCATATATATATATATATATATATATATATATATATATATATATATATATATATATATAGAGCAGGAAAAAGCTGGGATTAAGCCACTTGCTCATATGAACATATGAGCCCAATGGTCCAATTCCGATCTGACGATCACGGATGTCCGATAGTGTTTGAATTTTAATTTTTTTTTTTACAAATCCAAATCACTTGAAATTTTAGGAGTATTTTCATAAAAAATAGTTGAATCTTTGAAAAATATCAAAAAAATATTTTACATGAAATAAATTGACCAATATACCCCCAAAATGTTTTCGGGGTATTTTGGTCGTTGTTTTACGAATAATTTTTTATGTATTTTTATTAGGTGTGCCTCGATGAGAAGAACTTACACCTAAAATTTGAAGTGATTTGGATTTGTAGAAAAAAAAAATTAAAATTAAAACATGAAATGAGATCTTGACCTAGATTGTTTGAGCTCATAGGTTCATATGAGCTAGTGGGCTATTCCCAGCTTTTTCCTATATATATAAACATATATATAAAAGGCTAGAAATACATACTAAATAATAAACTTTCTACTTATGCTTCTAAAAAACTAAGAGATATACCCAAGAGTTCTAATCTTTCCCATGTGAGATTATTTTGTGCGGGTGATTTTGGATAGCACCTTTAAGTAGCAAACTGAAATTTTGAAAAAAATAAATAACAAAAAGAGGGAAAAAAGGGACATCACGGTATAACATAAACTTTCATGGATATTTTTTAAACATCCCTAAGAAAAGGTATATCTATTAATTACTCTTTCTTGAACAGCAGCCATTGTACGGTTAGTTTAAAACTTTGGTTACTGTAACCTTTCTTGTTCTGTCAATTAGAACAGCCATTACCACCATACGGCAATGGAGGTTTTGAGCTTCCCCAGAGGATATACTGCCTTTGATTTTCAATGTTTTACTTTGAATTTCTTAGTCAATTGTTTGCCATCATTCACCACAATGTCCAAAAGGTCCTCCCTTGGAACAATGCTTTTGGACAAAGTTTACTACTTGAATTAAGAAAACTGAGACTGACCTACCCTACACGCCCAAATAACACCTCTTTGAACAGTCAACATGAACCTTCATATGAAATTTCATCTCAAAAAAATAAATAATTCAATGGTCAAAAACACAACATGGGCTGCCCATGTTACAAGATAACTGAGACCAGAAACTTCAAGAAAAATAGTTTGGTAGTTATACGAAATTGAGGACGAATTACAATGTGAGATTCGAATTCCACAGCCAACCTACCGGAACGCAATCATGTTGAACACTTTTCGTTGCAAAATTGCTAATTGGCACAATAAAAAAATCGGGATTTTTTTTTTTTTTTTTGGTTATTTCTCTTGATTTTAGATTTGAAATTATTTAGATTTTTAGTTTATCGAGGGTTATTGGTTTTAGAGATTTGAGGGGTATAAAAGATATTTATTTTAAAAATTTAAGAGTTGTTTTTAGATAAAGAGAAATTGGAATGACTATCTTAGAGGATATTGTCGAATCTTTAGCGATTCAATCTTTTAGTTAGAACATCAAACTTTTGATAAACATGTCATTAGAAACGTTATCTTCTTGAGTAAACAAAGGACTTTTAAAAGAAAATGTTCAATTCGGATGGTTATTTTCTTGAGTAAACAAAGGAGTTTTAAAAGAAAATGTTCAATTAGAAAGGTTATCTTCTTGAGTAAATAAAAGAGTTTTAAAAGAAATGAGAATTGAAGATTTAGTAAATAGTTAATCTTGTGAAAAGATGTTTTGAGGTGGATTCCGACTTTGAGAGATGGTATATTCTCTTATCTCTTATTATTATTTTTAGTAAGATGGAACTATTGCAATGCCACTAATCCTAGGATCTCCTAGCAGATGGTGTATTTTCTCACTCTTACTATTATTTTATTTTAATTATTTCTTCCCTCAATGCATTGTATTAATTGGTATCAAAAGGAGTAACATCTAGCTACTGCAATGCCACTAATCCTGGAGGATCAATGGTTGGACACTACTATTATTCAAGAAGAGGGTGCTCGTAACCATGAAGATCCGACACCAAATTTTGTTGTAGAGATGAATCGAGGCCCACGACTAACTAAGCGTGGAGTTCTGATCCTGAATGTGATGGTCACCTTATGATGTGAGGAGCATCCATATGAATGTGATGGTCACCTTATGATGTGAGGAGCATCCATATGATTTTGGTAGTCGGTTCAATTTTTTCAAGTTTTACGAGAAGCTTGAAAAGGAAAAAGAAATCATGATGAGCTTGAAATCCTAGTGTTCTACTTCCAAATAATCACAAAGTATTTAATTAATCACAAAGTATTTAATAAATCGATTTATTGAAGGAAAATATTGAGGCGTAGGACTACAGGGCTTTTAAGGATGTGAGCTCCTCGAGGTCGAGCCTCTCCAAACGCCGGGAGGATGATGCAAATAAAAAAAGTCGGGGTTTTTATTTATTTTTTATAATTTTTTTGTTTTAAAATTGATATTATTTAGATTTTTAATCTATTTATGGTTATTTTGTGTTTTTTATTGTAGAGATTTAAAGGTAGAATTTAAGGGTATAAAAGATATTTATTTTTAAAATTTGATAATTATGTTTGAGATTGTGAAAAATAAAAAGAGTATCTTGGAGGATATGTTATAGTATTTAGAGAGTAAATCTTTTAGTTACAAATTTAAACTTTTTCCCAACTATGCTATGTGGGAAGTATCATCATAGCTTTTGTACAAATTGAGTTGCAGAACGATGGAACAACTCAATTATGCATATGCATATGTGGGGGAAATAGAATTACATACCTTGAAGGATATTCACCATCCAAACAACTTTTGGACAGTACGGATGGACCGGTGAGGAATTCTACATTCTCGATGTGTCTATTTGCACGGCTTTTCTAAAGAGAACATGATCCATGCTCTTAAAAGGGTGGGGTGTTAGTATTTTTGTACAGGGCATCTTAAATATGGATATTTGTGAGTCAGTTGGCAAAACACTTATCTTTAGAACTATAGTTTCATAAAATATAGTTTTTTTTTTTTTTTTTTAGAGAGAGCATATTGGATGCTATCCCACATTGAAGAATTGGAATCAGAGAGTCTGAACTATATATAGAGAAATTGTCTTTATGATTATGTTTTTATGCTCAGAAGAAATGACAGAGAAGATATATACAGAGGTAGAGACTCACGCATGTGTGCATATAATTGCCCCCTAGGCCCAACTGCGCGGCTTACAGTCTCTTAGCTCTTGGTCGTGAGTTGAGACCAATGGGTCTCTTGGCTACTGTTACAGCAACCAAGCACAGCTCTTGGCCATGAGTAGAGAGATCGACACAGCTCTTGGCCACGAGTAGAGAGATCGAACTGGAACGGTTAATCAGGCAAAAGTCCAAAAGCGGCTTAACCAATAAACTGGCCGATTCAACTGTTTCAACTGGGTAAATCCCGGGCAGTCAAAAAATGTTGAAAAAATAAAAAAGATACAAAAAAAAATCTACTATAATATGAAAAACATATAAAGAATGATTAAGACAATACTATAAAGAATGATTAAAACAATACTTCATTTAAATGAAGTTAAAAAATAATAAAAAATAGATTTTAACAAATTGATTTTGAATTAAAGTGAGTATTAATAATCAAAACAATTTTTAATCTTTACCATAATGTAGAGAATATTAAAAAATACATTACAAACCAAATTCTTTATTTTTGAGAATTTATATATATTTTTTTTAAAAAAATTTTAAATACCTGTCGATCACCACAACCGCCCAAAATCAAAACGGTCAGTGGCCGGTTCCGAGCTAACATTGAAACTCATTGTCGAATCTTAGTCACTAGAATATTGAGGTACTTATGGCCGAACAGGCCAATCTGGTCTTTCACAATAAAGCGATCGATGGAACTGCCATGAAACGACTTATTAGTATATTAATAGATCATTTTGGAATGGCAAATACATCACATATTCTGGATAAAGTAAAGACTTTGGGTTTCTGACAAGCCACTCTGATATCAATTTCATTAGGAATTGATGATCTTTTAACGCCGCCTTTTAAGGGATAGTTAGTACAAGATGCGGAACAACAAAGTTTGATTTTGGAAAAGCACCATCATTATGGGAATGTACACGCAGTAGAAAAATTACGTTGGTTAGAGGTTAGATAGGCTGATTTTTTCAACAGACATCGACAACCTCCGTAGTTAGACTTTGGACGTGGACAGTTAGAGACCAAGTAGTCTCTTGGACTACTTGGCCGCGATTAGGGTAGCCAACATGGCCATTGGCTGCGGTTAAAGTGGCCAGCATGGCCCTTTTCCTCCACGGTCAAGGACCAACACGTCCTTCTTCCATTATTTTTAGGCCTGTGCCCAAGGCTTTTGGCCACAGTTAAGAGATCAACATGTTCTTCTGACGTGGTTAGGTCTGAGCACCAGGCTCTTGGCCTCACTAAAGTGTACTCTAACACAATAATTGTTTGTTGGGCACAGTTTTAGGCACAACGGTTCGATATGGGAAACAAATTGACTGTTTGCAACCCAATTTTTGTGAAAAGGTTGTGATTGTTAACATATTTTGATTTTTAAAATGTGAAAAGAAATAATTTTGCATAAGAAACTTTATGTACACTGATTTCTATTAGAATAAGGCAATGTTACCTTGATATAGCATGTTAAAATTTTTGTTTCTATAAAATATTTGTATGTATTTCAGAATAATATATTGTTTTATGTGGTTTTCGTAAGCTTTTAAGTTGTATAGAGAGAAAGGTGTGAGTTTTTAATCCCACATTAAAAAAATAACGTGGATCGAGTAGTATTTAAGTATAAGCATTCTATTAACCCAAAAAAAAATGTAGGTATTCTCATGCTTTTGTTGATGAGGGCCTCTCAAGATTGGTTAGGAATGAGCTGAACGTCACATCCACTACCACCATCATAACCTTGATGTTCCAATGTTCGTCTCCGAATTCCTTACCAACTTCTTGTGTGGGTTCATCAACTTACTTCTAACAAAAACTTGGATCACTGAATCCCAATAAAATAACAAGCCTCAAAGATAAATAAGAGTAGGGAAACAAACCAATGTAATGATAAATCTACCTCTTAGTTTTGTTAACTCAAACTTCTCCAAGAAGAAGTAACATACCGGCCTTAAAACCCTTCAATTGAAACTGGTTATGCAAATCCTAAACCTTAAAAGCTCCTGCGATTTCTTATCCATCCATTCTTTTTTAATTCTAACCATCTATTATTAACTTAAAACAAAATACGAACTTTACCACTATAAAAACCACAATTAACAACTAGAATGAAAATATAATGAAAGCCATCGTTTGTGACTTCCAAAAGCTCAATAACTATAAAGAAAATACTAAGAATGAGCTATGGAATTGTCAATATATATCCCTTACTCTCCAAAATTATAATCTGAAAAAACCCTCAAATTTGTCCATACCACACCTGCAATAAATATCATTTTGAAATTACACCTAATAATTTTCAATGCAAAAATACTAATAATTTATTGGAGCCTACAATAGATATTATTTTGAAATTACACCTAATAATTTTTAAAGCAAAAATACTAATAATTCATTGGAGGCAGTCTTTGTCATGTGTGATTTAGCCTCCAATTTTTGTCGAATATGTTTTCTTATACCTCGAACTCACAACCTCTAGTTCAAATTTCAATTTTTGAAATGGTTGCACTTTCATATTTTAAGGATAATTCATTATGTAACTTACTGTCCAAATGAGCCATGATTTCAATTGAATTAGACCATTGTTTCTCGTACTTCAAAATATGAGAACGATATAATGTCACCCCATATGTATGCCATGATCTCAAGTATGAGTGCGCTTCTAGCGAGCGAAAGCGAGAGAGAGAGAGATTTTCATAACCACTTGGGCATATGAACTCAATTTGTTTTTTTAGGGAAAATTACTCTTGCGATTCTAACCCGTATATATTTAGGGGTCATAAATTCAGGGGATATAAGCTTAGCTATTTATGTCAAAAAATATATATATATATAAAAAATGGCACTTTATTATATGGGAATACAAAAATTATCATCAGAACCTTTTTCCAACTATTTGGGATCGGACACACAAATCCTAGTCTCACTGCTTCTAATCATGTATTTTTTGGCCGACCCTTTGCCTTTGTTTAGCCTTCCACTTGAACCAACTCACACCTCCTAATAGGTATTGTATTGGGTCTACGCTGCGTAACTCACCCGAATCTATTTTCCCTTATCTTAGCATCTATTGAAGCCACATCTAAGTTCTCTTGAATGTATTCATTCCGAATTCTTCCTTTCTTATCTTATCACTCATCCATCCCAACATCCAAATTTCATCTACACATCCTATATATATGTTATTTTTTGACAGCTCAATATTCTGCCCCATAAAGCAAAGCTGGTCTCATAGCTTTCCTATTGAACTTTCCCTTCAGCTTCATTGGTATGCCGCGATCATTAAAAACTCTAATTGTGAATCTCTACTTTGCCCATCAGGCTCCAATTCTATGTGCGACATCTTCCTAAATCTCTACATTTTTCTGGATTATCGACTCAAGATATCAAAAGTGCTCCATTCGTTATTTTATGGCTGTTAATCTTAACTACTTCCTCGTCTCTACTCTTATTATTACTATTTTTACGTTCCATATACTCTGTCTTAGTCCGGCTAATTTTAAAACTTTTAGATTCTAGAGCATTCCTTCAAAGTTCTAACCTTGTGCTGATGCCGCTTTGGGTCTCATCTATCAAAACTATGTCGTCGGAGAATAACATACACCAGTACCTCATCTTGTAGGTACCGTCCAGCTTTTCGAATGAGATCTCTTAAATGTATCTTAAGGCATCTATTTTTCCTTATAAAAAGCATTTTCTAAAATCATGTACATCCCTTCAAAGGACAACATATGCACTCATCCTTTTCTGCTAAGGATAGGAACTAACGATGACCTAATGTTTTTTTGTGATATTAAGAGAGTTTGTGGATTTACCGTTCTAGTATGATTGCATTTTTATAAACATAAAATAATTTTTTAGCATTAAAGTTAATCCATCTTGTTCCAAATTTCACATTAGAAATAATTTAAGGATCAAATGTTTCATAGATTTTATCGGAGAACAATTCAATCATGAATTTTAAAAAGAAAATAAATTTTGAGCCCTAAACTTGGTTTATGAGATAATTCATTTGAATTCTGCCAATCATCAAATTTACAAAGTCCAAATTCATAGATTTGAGATGAAAATATAATTGCATGGTTTGAAACATATATTGTGGGGGTGTGTTAGTTGGTGGAAGATAGAGCCACTAAAGTCCCCTAAATACAAGCTTTGTGAAAATCATTAATTATATCTTGTGACTTCTATGAGCGTGCAATAAACATTCTACTAGAACAAACGCGCCTAAAAGACCTGGACTCGTGAGAAACGAACCCACGAAAACTACTTTCCATATGGTTATTACTTATTTTCTTCTGATTTTTTCTATTATTTGTGTCATTTTGCTACATCTTTGTAATATGTGGCACTTTATTTCTATCGGTAATACACGACACCTTTTATCGTTCATTTATATTTGTCTTATTTATAGGTAATTTAATTTTAGGGTACTTCATCATAGATTTAATTAGACTTTTCTACATCTTTGTAATATGTGGCACTTTATTTCTATCGGTAATACATGACACCGATTATCGTTCATTTATATTTGTCTTATTTATTGGTAATTTAATTTTAGGGTACTTCATCATCGATTTAATTAGATTTTTTTTTGGTAATTTAATTTTAGGATGCTTCATTATCTATTTGTTTTGGTAATTCAGCAAGAATGAAAACTACTACATGGTAATTAGGTATGGGGTGCTACCACCACGACCCAACCCCTTTTCTACTTCATCACAGATATAGCCTCCAAATTCTATCACAGGGATGCCCTAAGTGCAGTTTTATGTTCGCTAAATCATCTTAAAAAGATTTTTGGAGGGTAGTCCACCCAATTTTAGTAGCTTAATTGTTTCAAAACTCAACTGATATAAAAAAGAGAATTTTAGGTACAAATCCCTTAACTAATATAAATACTTTTGTTTACTTTCAGACCTTTTTTTAATTCTTTCGTTTTTTACTGAATAGCCCCTGCGGACCTTCGAGGTCTGAAGTTTAACTTATGTAGCAATTCTGGGGTAAGTGTTTCTCGTGCACACAACCGAACCTTGTGTAGCGTTCTCAATACCCCTCACTTGCCGAACCGGAAATACAAATACCGGGATCGCATCTAAGATCATGTACATAATAGGCTAAATGCGAAGTAGATAAATACTACGACAAATTGAGTACGAGAAATAAATAAAATATAAAGAAGCACACAACCACAACACACTATTTACATGGTTCACCCTATTAGATTACATCCACGACCAGCAAGAAGAAATCCACTATCTCAATGAAGATTACAATTTTGGGTTATAAGAGATAATACATCTCTCTAAACATCGATAAAAAATCATCACCGATCTTTTCTTCTAAATCCACTCTCTCGACCAAGCAATACCGTCGATCAATATATTTTTTCTCACCGCAATACCGCTACTGAAAATATAACCTCGAGAGCAATTGAGATAATTTCCCTCACTAAAAGTTAAAGTTTAACCAACCCAAAACCTATGGTAATACTACCTCTCTCTCGAAGGCCATGTCTCTCTCTCTTGCAGACCCATCTCCATTTTGGGGATCCCTTCCTATAACCCTCAAAGGGGTGATCCTTAAACGGATTGATATTATGCTTTCCTTGACTCTCTTATATATACATCACTTTCTTACTTCCCAAGAAAATGCTTTTTTTTTTACCATAATATCCTTAATCTTTAAAATAAAATATGAGTATAGTTATTTGGTTATCACCAAACCCAACAAGTTCACAAAGTGGGGGAAAACATGATACAACCAAACCCTAAATGTGTTTTTATTTTATTATCTTTCTCTCTCTCTTTCTAACTCTAAAACAATGAGTTTTAAGACCCTTATACTTGGGTGCTTACTAGACACCACAACCCTTATATTAAAAGCGAATCTAATGGCCTAGATATAGAGCAAAAAGTCAACAAGAAAATATAAAATGAAGCCTGCATGTATAATTTGGCTTTACACATGTAACAATCTCCCACTTGAAAACAAATCACCAAGCCTCTGAAACAACCATCAATACACCACTCTCTATCCTCTCGATGTTACGTTTCCTCTAACCTTGAAAATCTTCTACACATCATGTTCTTCTCGATTGAGACAATATTTGTCAATATATCAGCACGGTTCTCAATATGCATCTTATCTACCTGCAAATCTTTACGCTGGAGGGCCAATATCTAACCTCTATATACTTTGTCATGGAGTGATAAACTACATTCTTAGCCAGGTGAATAACATTCTGGTTATCACAATGCACGACATATTTATCTTGTTTCACACCAAATTGGTCAAGTAACCTCCTCAACCAAATCAGTTCTTTTGCTGCGTCTGTTAATGCCACATATTCAGTTTCAGTTGATAACATTACAACAATATCTTGTAACCTTAATATCCAGCTGACGGCACCACGACCAACATTAAAAATGTACCTAGTGGTAGACCTTCTAGTATCACGACATCCTGCATAATCTGTATCTACATAACCAACAACTTCCAACGACAAGTTTCCATAGCACAAGCATACATTTTCTCTCCCCTTCAAATACCGAATGATCCACTTAACTGCCTGCTAATGTTTCCAACGTGGATTCGATATAAATTTGGAAACAACTCCCACTTCCTGGGCAATATTAGGTCTAGTACAAACCATCGTATATATCAAACTACCCACTGCAAAAGTATGTGGAACATTCCTCATTTTAATTTTATCTACCTCATTCATTAGACAATTCATTTTAGACAAATTAAAATGTGCAGGTAATGGTGTAAAAATAGGTTTACAGTCAATCCTATTAAAGCATAAAAATAGGATTACAATCAATCCTATTAAAGCATTCAAGAACTTTAAAAATATATTCGGATTGATTTAACCAAAGCTTACATTGCTCTCTATCTTTATGGATGTACATGCCTAATATCTTCTTGTTGGGTCCAAGATCCTCGGTGGCAAAAGGCTTCGACATATCAAGCTTCAAACATTTGATTTCACATAGATCATTGCTGGCAACAAGTATATCGTCAACATAAAGTAACAAAACAGTAAAAGAATCATATGTTGAACCCTTGAATTACACACAAAGATCAAAATCACATCTAGAATAACCTTCACCCAGCATAAAATTGTAAAATTTCTTATACTAGTACTTAGATGCTTGTTTCAAATCATACAATCATTTTTTCAATTTGCAATTTTTTTTAAAACATTCACGCTGACACATATAAATTTCTTCATTAACATCACCATGCAAGAAAACAGCTTTAATATCAAGTTATTCTACTTCCAAATTCAAGTTAGCAACCAAAAATAAAATAACTCTAATAGAACTTAGCAACAACAAGAGCAAAAATTTCATTAAAATCAACATCTTGTTTTTTCTCATAACCTTTTGCCACAAGTTTGGCCTTATATTGCATAAGACCATTTGCCTCCCACTTAATTACATACATCCACCTATTCTTCAATTCTTTCTTCCCATGTGAAAGTTCCACCAACTCCCGTGTATTATTTTCATGCAAAGCATCAATCTCCTCCTCCATTGCTTTATGTCACTTTTTAGCATTAGGGCAATGAATAGTTTCTTGAAAAGATTCAGTTTCACCACTATCAGTATCATCATCATCATCATCATCATCATCATTTTAGCCTTTTTCCAATTAATTGGAGTCGGCGACATGAATCTTGGTCCTCCATTCTGCTCTATTAAAGGCCATATCCTCAGTGTTAAGGAAGGAGAATATCTTTTTGTAGGCGTATAAGGGCATATAGATATTATTAATTCTTGCTCAGGTGTAATTGGTAGATCTTCCTCATCTTCAATTAATTTAGTGTCATCCTCATAACTAACATCACCTCCATCAAAACTGTCTTAAATTTGAACTAGAGTCTCTTGCACTTGCAAAGGTTAAACAATGATATTTTGGACTTGCATATCCACAACAATATTTCTTGTTTTAGCTCTTCATGTTTCTTTTTAGCAAACTTTACATTCTCATTAAATAGAACATCGTTATTTCTTATGGTCTTTTTTGCAATAGGATCTCAAATTTTATAACCTTTATCATCACGATCATACCTAAGAAAAGCACATCTTATTGACTTGCCCTCCAGCTTGGTTCTACTTTCACTAGGCACTTGAACATAAACTTCACATCTAAATGTTCTCAAATGTTCCCATGACACACTTTTACCTTTCCAAAAAATTTCAACTATCTCATCACTCAAGGGTGCATTAGGAGATCTATTGATAAATTATATAGTTGCATTAGTTGCTTCAGCCCAAAATTGCTTACCAAGAACTGATTGTGAAAGTATGCTGCTTACTTCTTCAATGATGGTCCATTCATCCTCTAAGTGACTCCATTTTTGTTGAGGTGTCCCAGAAATAGTTATTACCCTGCAAATGCCATTCTTTATACAAAAAGTATCAAAAGTTTTTAAGCAATATTCACCACCATTATCAATTTGCAAATATTTCATAAATATCTTTGTTTCCTTTTCAACATTGCCTTTGAAATTTTTGAAAACTTCAAAAAATTGATTATTAGATTACAAATGATACAACCAACACTTTCTAGAATAGTCATCTAAAAAAGTGACAAAATAAGAAGCTTCACTAAGATATTTAACATTAACAGGGCCACAAACATCATAATATATCAATTCTAATGCTTTATATTTTTTATGAGATTCATTTCTTTTGAAGCTAACTCTACGCTGCTTACCAATGGCATAATTATCACAAAAATCAAGGAAGGAATGCTTAGAAATGGGAATAAGATTTTGGCTTTTCAATACCTTCATATTATGCTCACTGAGATGTTCCAAACGGCTACGTCAAATATGCATATCCTAATGCTATATGAATGATCTTCTCTGGAGCATCATTCCTTTGAGTCGTGCCATGAATAATGTAGAGACTCACATCCTTTTGCCCTTTCAACGTTATTATACAACCTCCTGAAATCGTTATGACACCCATTTCCAAAAATCATTATGAAACCTCAATCATCTAACTGCCTGGCTGCAATGAAATTCTTATTCAACTCAGGAACATACCTCACATTTATCAATGTGTGTTTCTTTCCATTTGATTGCTTGATAACAAAATTTTCAATGCCCAATATTTTGCAAGTTAGATCATCACCAAGATAAACTAATCCACCATCAACATCTGTATAGGATGAAAAAATATGATATTTTTGAGTAAACATGAAATGAAGCACCAAAATCCAAAACCCAAGTATTTGCAATAGATAATGTTATGCATGCAACACTACAAGTGACCCCATCTATATCATTAAATGTTGTACTTGTTTCAGCATGGCCATCCTTGCCTTTGACCTTTCGCTTACTTTTCAAAGCATAACAATATTTTCTATATGACCAGGTTTCTTGCAATATCTGCAACTAACGTCCTTGCCCTGTGACTTGGACCTGTCTCTATCATAAGATTTACCCCTATTAAATCCAGATCGTTGGTCTCTATGTTGTGTTCTTTCTCTATCTCCTGCTGCCAATGGTTGATTTGCCTCAACAAGTATTTGTGTGAATCCATTTCTTATCTCTTCATTTAATAATGAAGCATCAACATCTTTCAAATTAAACTTGTTACCCATTGTATTAGTCACAGTGGTAACTAAGGTATCCCAATTAGAAATTGAATTAAATTCACTCACATGTGCTCTATTGCACCTTCTTTCATTTTTAGAATAAACAATTTTTTCATAGCATGCATTTTATTTGCGGTATAGGGTTGTTCAAAAGATTGCTTTAAAGATTGCCATTGCTTTGCAATTGTTTTATCTTGACAAACATCAAATAAATTGAGGGCGAAATTCATGGTCTTATGGCTGTCAAACATTTTCGATCAAGAATATCTCCTTGTCAATGTTCCATTCCAACAGGCATAGCCTCTTTATCTTGAAGTGGCCAATCTAATTCTTTTTCAATAAGATAATAATCTTCCATCATCAATTTTTATATTGTCCAATTACTTTCATTTAATTTTTCAAATTCCATTGCTATTTCCATTTTAAAGAAATTTACAAAAATTAGTACAATAGCAAAGACCTATTTCTTCACAAACACAATGAAGAACAAAACCCCGAAGCTCGGATACCAATTGTTGAGAATTGCTGAAAATCAAAAGGGTTTATCACATTTACAACAAGTATACATTCAAATCAACATAAACATGAAATGGAAATAACATGGCATCAAAAGAACATCATGGAATGAAAAATACAGCAACAAACAACGCACAGAGCACAAAGATTTAACGTGGTTCGGTCACAAACGTGACTTACATCTACAGGAGAATAGTGCAAGACTTTACTTACTAATTTCGAAAGATTACAAGAGAGATTGAGGTCCAGAGCTCCAATTTCCAACATCTTTATCTCTCTACAAACAATGTCCAAATACACTACAAAGTGATACTTTCGCTCTCTAAAATATGGCTAGCATCAGGGCCTAAACCTAAATATATATGACACAAAATCCTAACTTTCTCTTTCAACAAATAATTTTTAATCTTTATCATAATGTAAAGAATATTTAAAAATGCATTACAAATCAAATTCCTTATTTTTGAGAATTTATATACATTATTTTGAAAAAATTTTTTAAAAAATAACACTATAACCGCTTGATCTAACAAGACAATTAGCGGTTAGATCGGACGATTTTGCAAACAATGTCTCAAATAATGTAAACTAGGGTTTTCATCACAGACACAAATAAGAACTTCTATCAATTCATAGGCCACAATATCATAGTTCATTATAAAAATGAGACCAAAACCTAATATAAACTTCAAAATGATAAGACCAGTGGAAGGAGAACAATTTATAAACTCTTACACTACTAAAAACAATATCCACTATAAATTCAATGCTAAACAACAAGATGACTCCTATTAAAAATACAAAACTAAAAAAACTAAAAATAACAAGCAATCAGGGCAATAATATCAAACCACTATAAAATAGAAACAAACAAAAAAGAACGAAAAATAAAAACCCACTAAAATAGTCATATAAAAATCATAACTGAAGCAACCAAACCTTGTTGAATCTGCAACTCTCTATAGTTCTATGAACTGAAGTTTCTTAAACCTGCAAGTCCCTACTATTTAATCTAGTTTTTTATTATAGATCTTGGAGAGTTTTCATTATCCATTCTTTAGGGGTTTTGCGGGTTTGAGATATCAAAGGAGGGAGAGATTTGGGATTTTCAATGAGAGTTTTAGGGGTTTTAGAGAGAGAAATTTGGGGGTTTGACTGGAGACAACGAGAGAGGGGGGTAGTTTATCATTCCTCCGCTTGTGTTGAACATGGAGAAGAGAGACAGGAACATGCATGGGCTTTAGAGAGATGGAGGTTCTTGGTTCTAGAGAGAGAGAGCCCATTTTGGAGAGTTTTGAAAAGTCATAGGTGGTGGGGCTACTTTATGGCCACCGGTAACTCACTTTCGAGTGGGTTAGCCAGTGAACCCCATTCCCAATCTCAAGATTGGAAATAGGTTTAGTGATGATTTTCATGGGTTCTATGCCACTGAGGTGTGGCAGAACTCACATGATCATTACTCAAGAAAATGACCTCATGAGACCCTGCCACATTTATGGCATGAGACCCTTAATTTAGGCCGTTGGATCAATATCAACTATCAATGCGAGATCGACTTGCTACCGGCTAACCTATTAAGAAGGTCTAAAATGAATGCCTCTCCTCTCTAAAAACTCCCGCCCTCTCTTTTCTCTCTCTTACTTTCTCATTGAATCACTCCTTTTTCTAAAACCAGATATAGCGTGAATCTCTTCAATATCTCCGTCTAAGAATTATAGGCAGGAGAATAGAAAAGGAATCCACCTCTCTAAAGACAAGCACATGAGCGTCGACAGGTCTTTTCTGTCTCTAAAATCTGGTTTTTAAGGGTAGTTTTTTTCCAACCAAGACTTGGGCACAGGAGTATTGAAAGGCTTTTTTGGTTTTAAGGGTTTTTCTCCAACCAAAACTTGGAGGGTAGAATGGAATTTTCTCTCACTAAAATCAGGTTCGATGGAGATTTTCTAACATCAAAGCACATATTTTCATCTAGCAAGTACTTTCTCTCACTAAAATCAGGTTCGATGGAGATTTTCTAACATCAAAGCACATATTTTCATCTAGCAAGTACTTTCTCTCACTAACTCCCTCTTTCTTCTCTCTTTTCTCCCATCACCTCTTCTATTTTCTCTTCTCTCCATCTCCTCTTCGGAGGACTATCCAATTTCTATACTTTTGTGTTTTGTACTTCCTCCCCAAATCTCACATGACAAACCATGATTGTTGGTGGGGAAGGAGAGAAGATTTTTTTGAATCCTACCAATCTCTCTCCCTTATCTAGATCAAAGAGAAGAGCCTAATCTCTTACCCTTATCTAGATCTGAGAAAAGTACCCCTCCCTCATAGAATGAATCATTCTTCTATGTGGTGCACTTTCTTTTAAATTATTCTCACCCAAGAACAAAACCCAAACCCATAATCCATAAACCTCAATTCTTAAGTTTTTTCTATTAAAATCTTTCGCATGCGACGTACTCAAACCTCAGAACCCCTAAAACCCTAATCTCTGGCTGTTCATTGAGGAAAACCAAAACACTACAATTCCTTACCTGCAAATCCTCACTTTTCTCTCCCATAGAACCTCTCATAAAGCAACCCCTCCATTGTTATACATAAGGTTCTCCTATGTTGAGGTCAAAATGAAATGGAAAAAGGACTGGTATTTAGACGCACTTCCGGTCTTGAATAAAATCCATGACCTCAAAGCAATATTCATGGTGAAAGACAGTATCATAAAAATATTCACTGTAAATGACTACATCATAAAAGAACCAGATTTTTGCATCCCAATCTCCTGAATTTTAGAAACTAACTATGAATTAGGAATACACATTAGAGTTGCTACCTTTCTTAGGAAATGCCTAACTATGTTTGAGGAATTTATAGGTGAAATATAAAATACGATCTCCTATGGTTTAGGTTGATGCAAGAAGCGATGGATCTCAACCGCCGAGAAGAGGTTGTATATCAACCAAGGGGGAGAGAGAGAATGAATGAGGAGATAGAGAGAGGATAAAAAAAAGGTACTTTAAAAAAGAAGGGAAGGGTTCATGGGCAACTTGTTGCGCAAATTTTCTTATGAGATTCAAATCTCATCTCGAGATTTGAATCAAAATCCAGCTATGCTTTTTAGGGGTCCCATGCTATCATGTGTGGTAAGATCCTATAGGATTATTACTCTATTTATAATGTGTTTTAGTGGTTTTTTGGTTTTGTTTTTTAAGGCCAGATCTAGCCGAATCGGCCAATTCTTCAATCAAATTGCTGATCCATCAATCTGACTTGTTTTTCTGGATGGACGATCGGAGTCCCTAATCCACTTTTTCAAACCTTGAGAAACCCAAAATGGATAGCAATCATCTTTTATGAATTGTTAAGTAATATTTTCTACCCAAGAAAAATACATGGTTATAATTGGTACATAAATGAGAGCTTATTTTTAGAATGATTGCACTTAAGATGGAATGGGATCAAAACTTTTTCCATTAATATTAAAGAAGGTTCATGTTCCATCATAAAATGAATTGCTACTCCTAGAAGCATTTCAAGCCGACTAATGATCTCTATTTAGCAACTGTTGAAAGTGCCCTTAACAATTTCCAAAAACTCAATACATTTTCCCCGTACCCACAGCTATTACTTAGCTCTTTGTGATTATAGTTTATCATTAGCAATAGTTTTAGCATACTAGTGACAAAAAAGTTTTATTTTTAAATTTTAAAAATTTTATAATTGGATAAATCAATGGTTTAAAAAGCGGATCGGTGACCCGGATCGGGGACCTCAAAAACCAATCCGGATCGGCGAATCGGCGATCCGGATCGGGAATCGGCTGAATCGTTCGGATTAAAGCTTCAAAAAAATCCGAAAAAATTATTAAAATTCATTATAAATGTTGTTTTTTAGGAATCCAATAAAAAAATGAGGGTACTACATTATTAACTTTCATTTTTTTTTATCAAATTGTAAATATTGAGATGTTCTTTCCCGGTATAAATTTATTTTAACTATTAAATTTGCATCACATAAAAAAAAAATCATAGAATTATCATGGATAAAATATATAATTATATATGGACTATTATAAAGAGTAGACTAATCAGTGAAAGAATGGCCATTAAAATTTCATTTTGACGAAAAACCCTAATTCGCTAAAAAAACCCAAACTATTACAGCCTAACTAACTATAATCCAAAATTATTACAACCTCACTAATTATAACATTATATACTGAAATTATAATTATTAGTTTACATTTTATAATTATTTTATTAGACAAATAATAAAAAATTAAAAATATTTTATAATATTATCTAATTTAAAATGTATTATTGACAACTGTAAGAAAAATAGTACATTACATGATTTATAATGTAAAAATTCATAAATAAAATAAAAAATTTGGTTATCAATGTAAAATTTAATAAAATGCGTACAAATTTTGGAAATAACACTTCAATTTTTCAAAAATTTATTTTTTTAGGTTTCTATAATAAATTTTGTAAAAGAGATTGTTAGTAGAAAGATAGATATTTCAAATAGAATAAAATTTTTATTTTTATTTTTTTTATTCCTTTCATATTATTTACCAAAATAATTATACCACTATATACAACAAAAATTAACTGTTATATAAAAAATTAATTTTTTTATTTTTCATTTTTTTATGTCTTTTATATTATTTACAAAAATATTTATATTTATACCAACTACTATATAGACAACAAAAATATTTATATTTATACCAACCACTATATATACAATAAAAATGCAACACATGCCCAAGGAGATTCGAATACAACAAAAATATTTATATTTATACCAACCACTATATACACAACAAAAATGCAACATATGCCCAAGGGGATTCGAATGCAACACATACGCAAGGAGAAGCCCAAGGGGATTCGACCTTGGGACCTCAGATAAAAAAAATAAAATCATAACCATCAAGCCATCTAACTACATATGATTATAAATTGCTGATTAATAGACTATATTTACATTTCATTTACATTTAATGATTATTGGGAATTATCCCACATCGAAAGATGGGTATTCAACTTTGGTATATAAATACCTATGCAATATGAACTATAAAATGTGTATAAGAATATTAGGGCAACCTCGCACGTGCGCTCAAATAGACGTGTATGCGTGTGAGTGTGCATGGGGCACGCTCGCACGTGAGGTCGATCACACGTGTACGCGTGTGAGTGTGCGTGGGGCACGCTCTCACGTGTGCTCGGACACACGTGTGCGCGTGTGAGTGTGCTTGGGCATGCTCGCACGTGCGTGTCATGCGTTACGTGTGTGAATCGGGCTGAACCGGATGGGAACCAACGGTTCCATTCTAGAACCAAGCTGAACCGGATGGGAACCAGCGGTTCCACTCTAGAACCGGGCCGAATCGGAGGGGAACCGGCTGTTCCACTCTAGAACCGGGTGATTCCCGATTTTTGTTGGAACAAGCACGAGCAAGCGTGTTTCTGCGTGGGGCACGCTCGCACGTAAGCTCAGACACACGTGTGCGCATGTGAGTGTGTGTGGGGCACGCTCACACGTATGTGAACCGGATGGAAACCGGCGGTTCCACTCTAGAACCGGGCTAAACCGAATGGAAACCGACGGTTCCACTCTAGAACTGGCGGTTCCATTCTAGAACCGAGCTGAACTGGATGGGAGCCGGCGGTTCCACTCTAAAACCGGGCTGAACCGGATGGGAGCCGGCGGTTCCACTCTAGAACCGGGCTGAACCGGATGGGAACTGGCCACTCTAGAACAGGGCGGTTCCCGGTTTTTGGTTGGAACAGGCACGGGCAAGCGTGTTTCTGCGTGGGGCACACTCGCACGTAAGCTCGGACACACGTGTGCGCGTGTGAGTGTGCGTGGGGAACGCTCACATGTGTGTGTCATGCGTTACGTGTGTGAACCGGGCTGAATCGGATGGAAACCAGCGGTTCCACTCTAGAACCGGGCTAAATCGGATGGGAACCGGCGGCTCCACTCTATAACCGGGTTGAATCGGATGGGAACCGGCGGTTCCACTCTAAAACGGGCTGAACCGGATGGGAACCGGCGGTTCCACTCTAAAACGGGCTGAACCAGATGGGAGCCGGCGATTCCACTCTAAAACCGGGCTGAACCGGATGGGAACCGGCTGTTCCACTCTAGAATCGGGCGGTTCCCGATTTTTGGTTGGAACCGGCATGGGCAAGCGTGTTTCCAAGTCGAACCGAGCGAATCCAGTTTGACTAGCCGTTTTTTAAAAGACCGGGATAAATATATTCTACGGTTCCCGGTTTTTGGTTGGAACAGGCACTGGCAAGCGTGTTTCTGCGTGGGGTACGCTCGCACGTAAGCTCGGACACACGTGTGCGTGTGTGAGTGTGCGTGGGGAACGCTCGCACGTGCGTGTCATGCGTTACGTGTGTGAACCAGGCTGAACCGGATGCGAACCGGCGATTCCACTCTAGAACCGGGTTAACCGGATGGGAACCGACGGTTCCACTCTAGAACCGGGCTGAACCGGATGAGAACCGACGGTTCCACTCTAAAACCGGGCTAAACCGGATAGGAGCCGACGGTTCCACTCTAGAACTGGACTGAACCGGATGGGAACCGGTGGTTCCACTCTAGAACCTGGCGGTTCCCTGTTTTTGGTTGGAACCGGCACGACCAAGTGTGTTTTCATGTCGAACTGGACGAATCCGGTTTGACTCGCCGTTTTTTAAAACACCGGGATAAAAATATTATACAGTTCCCGATTTTTGGTTGGAACCGGCACGGGCAAGCGTGTTTCTGCGAGGGGCACGCTCGCACGTAAGCTCGGACACACGTGTACGCGTGTGAGTGTGCGTGGGGCACGCTCGCACGTAAGCTCGGACACACGTGTACGCGTGTGAGTGTGCGTGGGGCACGCTCGCACGTGCGTGTCATGCATTACGTGTGTGAATCGGGCTGAACCGAATGGGAACCGGCGGTTCCACTCTGGAATCGGGCTAAACCGGATGGGAACCGGCGGTTCCACTCTAGAACCGGGCTGAACCGGATGGGAACCGGCGGTTCCACTCTAAAACCAGGGCTGAACCGGATGGGGCCGGCGGTTCCACTCTAGAACCGGGCCGAACCGGATGGGAACCGGCGGTTCCACTCTAGAACCAGGTAATTCTCGATTTTTGGTTGGAACCGGCACGGACAAGCACGTTTTCGAGTCGAACCGGATGAATCCGATTTGACTCGCTATTTTTTAAAACACTGAGATAAATATATTCTATTTTTAAAAAATAATTAAAAAAATACTAAATCTTCCTTAAATAGACAGAATCATTTCACTTTTCATCCCAAACCGAAGTACACTCGGATTGCTTAATTTCAATTCCCAAATAAGAACGCCAACCCATAAAGATGCGCGCAAAGAAAACAGAGGAAAACAGAAATATCTCCATCAACATTTATGAATGGTCCTTTCTTCGAGATCAAACGATGGAGAAAGGTTTTGAGAGAGAGAGAGAGAGAGAGTGAGCAGGCCATAGCCAAGCCAATTAATGACCGTTGAGCGCCGGATTCAAAATCCATCCCGTCTTCCTATGAATCCTAGAGAGAGAGGAGAGCGTAAAAGATGAATAAATTACCCGACCTGTTCATAACAATATCGTGCAGTAGGAGAGAGAGAATCGCATTCTAAATGGAAACGGATGTGGGTCTTGAAAAGCGTGTTTTCTGGGTGCTGGAAAGCGTTAAATAGGTGAAGTGAAAGTGTCCAACAACCCATTCTCTTCCTTCATGTTCACAACCATAATGTCGGCGATGCAACTTTATTGCGCCCTCATGCTCATGGCCTGAACACCTTAGGGTTTCGACCTCCATTGAAGAGAGAGAGTCAAATTCCTAGAGGGAGTGAAATTCCTCGGGGACTCCGTCTGGGCAGTAATGGGTGGATGGCCAAATCCCCAACGGTAATCACAAAGTCTTTTTTCCTTCTTGTTTTGGTTACTTGCACTCAATAAAACTTATTATTTATACGCATGGTACATATCTGTTATTTGATTTATCTCCTGCAAGTGAACCCCACAACAAAATTTGGTTTAGAATTGGTGACAGACGAGATTCGCCTCAAGCGCTTTCTGGGTTTCTTCAAGTACCTTCCTAGGGACGAAACCCAGATCTTTGATTTTGCTACGATTTTCATATTCGGGTCGGTGATCAACCCAAACACGCAGAGAGAGAGAGAGAGAGGGTTGAAGAATTCGCTGTGTGTTAAGAGATAAAGGAGAATTGGCTCTGGGTTGCAACGTAAAAAAAAATTGGGTTGAGAGATAAAGAGAAGGCTTCCAAAATTTGCCTGTCTTGAACACACACCTAGAGAGAGATATGGTGAGCAGCAAAGAGTCCAGTCCCAACTCAATTCATTCCAATGGTGGCATTCCCCATTTGAATGGCGTCGAGGAGAAGCTTGATGAGCTCCGTCTCCTATTGGGTAAATCAGAGGGCGACGTCCTTAGAATCGTAGGCGTTGGAGCAGGGGCTTGGGGCAGCGTCTTCGCAGCTCTCATGCAAGATGCTTATGGCCACCTTCGAGACAAAATTCAGGTCAGGATTTGGAGGAGGGCCGGGCGATCGGTTGATAGAGCAACAGCTGAGCACTTATTCGAGGTGATCAATTCAAGAGAAGATGTACTAAGAAGGCTTATAAGACGATGCGCGTACCTTAAGTATGTTGAGGCGAGGTTGGGTGATCGAACTCTCTATGCTGATGAGATTTTGAAAGATGGGTTTTGTCTAAATATGATTGATACGCCTCTCTGTCCTCTCAAAGTTGTGACAAACTTGCAAGAAGCTGTTTGGGATGCTGATATTGTGGTTAATGGGCTTCCATCTACTGAGACAAGGGAGGTGTTTCAGGAGATTAGTAGGTATTGGAAGGAGAGGCTCACACCTCCCATTATAATCTCGTTGTCCAAGGGTATTGAGGCTGCGCTCGAGCCTGTTCCTCACATAATCACTCCTACTCAGATGATAAATCGTGCAAGTAAGGTCCCTTTCTCCCCTTTTATCCTTTTCCTTTTTAAGTGATTCTAGCAATTCTTTTCTTGTTGTCAGTTTCATGGGGTCTACTATCTAATGCTGGGTCTTTTATTTTGATGAATATGCTGAACTTGTATGGATCTAGATCTTTCGAGAGAGTATGTAATACCTCAACTGGACTTTATTGAAATGACTCAGACCATAAGTTGTTTGTTTCCTTCCTTTTGGCTTGGCGGAGCTGGTGAATCATTAAACTGTTTTATTGCTCCTTCCAGATTTAGTCACCTGAAAACTTGGGTTGATTTTTGTTGGTGTGACCGATATAGATTTGTTATTTAAGCATAAACATGTACAAAACAGGGATCTGGCTCCATTCATTAAATGAATCCCCAACTGCATTAGGAGAGTCATCTTTCAAAACATTACAGTAAGGGCCTTCGTAGATTCAGCTAGTTGCCTAATAAATAAATGGATCTCTAGATGTTCAAAAGTCATCAGTGTTGAACCGTTCTACTTCAAATTTCTTAAATGATTATCTGAAGAATTCAGGTATGGCTTACTTTTATGGGCAGCATTTCACTAATCATAGGATTACATACACTGGAAAAGCCTTAAACGTTTCAAGGTACCCAATCATTGGTCCCACTGCAATGCAAGTTTATTTTAATCTTTTCTCAGTTTGGAGATCTTTTCATAAGATAACCAGTGTGACCGCATCTCTCTCAGGTTTGTAATTGGTTACACTTCTCCGGGTTCTTGAAAATTTTTAAACTATAGAGCAATCCAAATTTCTAAACACCTTTATGATCTTGTGACTTCTGATAAATGTATTCCTGTAATATAAGAGGACTCGTGTACATAGAACATTTTGGCGTCTCAGAGCCAACATATGCCAGAAACTCATTTTAGGTGCACAGCATGACTCACTGATTAGCATTCTTGGTGAAGCCTGCTTCTCTTGTACACCCCAATAACCGCTAGGTTGCAATCAACCATTCTGTACGAGAGGTGCATATTCTTCTGGCTACTAAAAAACTGTTCTACATTGCAAATTGCTATTGCTTATGTTTTGCGGGGAATATTTTGGGGGAGAGAAAGGAATATGTTCATATTTTGGATTTGGATGCAAACATTCATCTTGTGGAATATGTTCATAGTTTGGATTCGGATGCAAATATTCATCTTGTGGAGTTGGAATTGTAAGGTCTATCTAAAGGGTTTCTATAGCTAAAACCATTAATGTGGTGGTGGGGGGGTGGGTGGAAAAGACCAAGGGCTAAGTAACTATATGTGGAGGCCCATGCCCATTTGTTGAAAAGATGAGTTTTGGTTCTAAAAGAATCAGAGGAATGGCATTTGACTTTGGTGAATACTTGATAGCTATCATGGTTTTAATGATGAGATTGGTGAAACTTGCCCATGCTCACTGTAAATCTTGGCAGCTTTATGTGATCCTTGATCTAATCAAAGTACTTTACAGTGTGATCCATTTGGGATGGCCTTCAGTCAAAATGTGATAGTTTGGCTAGAGTTTGGGAAATGAGACTTTCCTGATCTATAGTTGGCTCACTTAGTGGAGATGGATATTTGCTTAATGGCAGGCCTCTAGATTCAGGGTAGCATGTTCTAGTGGTTTGCCTACCAGGTGGCAGCTGCAAAGACTTTTGGGGATGATCGTTGAGCTTGAGAGTTAGCATTGTTCCTCTCTCGAGCAAGATTGGTGGGTAAAAATTATCAAATGGAAGAAAGAAAGATTGCTGAGTACTATGACACATCTGCTGGGTGACATCAAGAATAGAAAAGTTGATTAAGATGGAATAATGTATTATCTATAAGCCCTTGCCAAGATCTGTTCTACACCACGTGCATTCTGTCGCTAGGTTAAATGTATAGGTTAAAGTCATTATTGCAAACATTGGGCAAGGATTGCAAGTTGGTAACGTGCCGGATAGAAGCACGTGGATCATGCACTGGAGGTCAAGTTAGAACTTTGACCTGATGGTACAGTGGCAGTGAACAACTGAAAAGAAAAATCAATTGCAGTAATTTGGGCCTCACCTTCAGTTTGGGAGGTGGTTATTTTGGGTGGTAGTAGTGGGGATACCTCTAGGTTATGGACTATGGGTTATAGTTTTGTTGATTGTAGCTTTAGTGAACATTTTGATTATGAATAGCGTGTCTAGGCTACCACTTGATTATAGCTTTCGGACCTTTTCGTTTTTGGGTAAGCTAGCTCTTGGATTGCCGGTGAGGGGTAGATAATGGAGATGGATATGTTCTGGTTGGGCATCGTTGAGATTAGGATGTCATCATTGTGAGCCATGATTTCACTGCAATATATCGCCAGACTTCTGTACAAAGGGTTTTTGGGGGTCAGGTTTGTGGTGTGGTTGAGGGGAAGAGGGGTCAAAGCCAAAAGAGTGATAAAAGTACATGGTTCATCCTAGTGAAGCAAGCAACAATCTTAATTGTTATTGTTTGTTCTTTTATTACTAAATTCTGTGGTCAGTCAAGGCTGAAGTATGAAAATGATGTATTGAATCCACATTTGGGACCTTACTATGTTGTCTACCATTTAGATGTGATGTTTCCTCCACTACCTTTGCTTTCTTTTTGATACTATTAAATTTGCTTGACTTGTATTGTTGGTTGTTTCTTAGATTAATTAACTTTTGCAGCTGGAGTTCCTATGGAAAATATACTTTATCTTGGAGGGCCAAATATTGCTTCTGAGATATATAACAAGGAGTATGCTAATGCTCGAATTTGTGGAGCTGACAAGTGGAGGAAACCACTAGCAAAATTTTTAAGACAACCCCATTTCATTGTTTGGGATAATAGTGACCTCATTACACATGAAGTTATGGGTGGTCTGAAGAATGTCTATGCTATTGGCGCAGGTATGGTTCTAATTAGCTTTAATTCTGAGGAAATTAATAATAAGAATTAATCGATTATGCCAACCCATATATGTATGATACATAGATATATGCACCCGTATGCATGAACACACATGATTCATTAGAAGTATTCTTCCATTGCAAGTGAATTATGCATTGGACATACTTTTCCTTCCATTGCAAATAAATTATGCACGGCGCGCATAATTTATTAAAAGGTATTCTTCCGTTGCAAATGAATTTTGCATTAGACATACTTTTCCTATTTGGGAGAACCAATATTTTTTAGGTCATGCATCTATTCGCATGGCAGTAACATGGAAGAAATATTGAAATTGATAACTCTTTTGTGGCGCAGAAAGTGACTATGGCTTTTATTAGGATGCTGTATAGCTTATATTAGAATGTTGCCTATTATAAACAAAGGTAAATTTCAAAAAATATAGATATTTTCAAACTTGGTAATTTTTTTTGGTATTTTCAAACTTGGTATTGAGGGGCAGAAACACCAAGTTACAAATTAGTTTTTTAATTTCTATAAAACAATGTTCTGCACATTGAACAAAAATTCAAATTTGACTTCGTGAATTATTTTAGAGTTTCAACACCTATTAGGAGGTGCGAGTTAGTTCAAGTGGGAGGATTGAAAAGAGCAGACGTAGTTGGAAGTAGTCAAAAAAGATATGGGGACTTATGGCCTCACTAAAGGTATGGCATTTAATAAAGCAGACTGACAGATCAGGATTCGTATAGCCAACCCCAGATAATTAGGAAAAGGCTATGATGATGATGATGATGATGATGAATTATTTTAGAATTCATAATTCCTTTTTAGTATTATGAGTTTTTAGGAGGCAAAGTTTCTTAATTGCACAAAAATGTCAGAGCGTTTGTATCATATTGCATATTGCAATTGGTTATATTTAAGGTCAAAAACCTAATGCTATTTGGTTGATGGAGACTGATCATCCAGGTCCTGAGTTGGGTGCCCACATGTGCGTGTGTGTGTGCATGTGTTTAAACATGTATTAGTAATGCCTCTTATAATATTAGTATGTACTTAGCTTATCTTGTGCATATCTCAAGATTAATCTTCTCCGGTGCTTCTTGATCTTCCAATTAAAATTTAATCCATAAAAACTCTTTCGGATTGGATTCGCCAATGACAAAGTTTTGCCAAATCTCAAAAAATTTCCTTTTCATTTATTGTTTTCGATCTTATTTTAGATTTAGTATTGGGAGGGAATAGGTACTCTAAAAGTACATTTGACCCCATCAAATAGCAGGAAAAATGACAAAGGTACCCCCTACCTCAGACATTTTCCACCCACAATTAGGGAGTACTCAAGGAGGGTGCCTGGATTCAGGCGACTGGCTCCCCAAGTGCCTAGGCACCCTGCCAGAGCATGACGCCTAGGGCTGGATGAGGCATAGTAGGCCCCAGTGCCCTCTCATGGCATTGCCTAGGCACCAGAGGTGGACTCCACTAAATACATAGATAAGGAAACATTAATTTGGTACAAACTTGTATCTTTTCCCAATTGTCTATAACTTGTGGAACTTATATTGCTTGGATAGTGGTATGCTCCATTGGGGAAAATTATTTCCTACTAACTTGAAAATTGGTGAACTTCTGATTCTGAGTCGGAGTGCCTTTTGTTATGCATTTTTTAGGTATGGTTGCAGCTTTAACCAATGAGAGTGCCACGAGCAAATCAGTATATTTTGCACACTGTACATCTGAGATGATTTTTATAACACATCTGTTGGCTGAGGAACCAGAAAAGCTTGCTGGACCTTTGCTTGCTGATACCTATGTCACACTGTTGAAAGGTCGAAATGCATGGTATGGTCAGATGCTAGCAAAAGGGGAATTAAGGCCAGACATGGGCGACAGCATTAAAGGAAAGGGGATGATTCAGGTCTGGTTTAACTGCAAACATACATGCATGTGTACCACCACCACCACCACACATCAATGCATCTGCATTCTCAGTAACAAAAATGGATGGGTATTGTTATCCATTTGTTCATCATATAACATACAAACTTGTTTCTATCTGGGAGTTGGGTTCTATGAGAAGCTTCTAGATTCATATACGTAGTAGTAGATGGCATTTAGATCTAGATAATTTTTTCTCTCGGAGTTGGTTACTTCCAATTAATTTCATATATTTGTATTCAACATCTAACTGCACAGCTAGACATCACTGTACATACACATTTTTTTGAAAGAAGAGGTTTAGGCATTGTTTTGGACTACTTATGCTTCAATTCTTATATGCAACATTACAGGTTTATGCATAGTCTCTGTTGTATTTTTCAGGGGGTGTCAGCCGTTGGAGCTTTTTATGAGCTTCTCAGCCAGTCTTGCCTGAGTGTTTTACATCCCGAAGGAAAAACACCTGTTGCTCCAGTTGAGCTGTGCCCAATCCTGAAGACGCTCTACAAAATACTGATCTCAAGGTATTTATCTATTGTCATATGCTGAAAGATGATGTGTTTTGAGTACTCAGCCGTTGGGTCTGACTGCATTACACTATGGCATGATTGTGGATTCATCTAAATTAGTTACATTATCCCTTAGCAAAAAGAAATGGAGCAAATTATGCTGTTTGTTTGGTTTGTTATTTGAAAGTCTAATATGGTGCTGATAGTGAATTTTTTTTCACTGATTTTGATCCTTAGCACCTAGTTATGGAAAAGGCTGATAGTGTGAAACAGAGTACTCATGTTAAGTTTTGTTCTCTATAATCAAGCTTCCAGTTCTAGAGGCCAAACCAGTGCTTTTAACTATTAAGAGTTTTTAGAATTAAAAATAAAAGACATTCGTTATTTTATCCATGGATTGAAGAATATCGGAAATTTCACTCAATAGAAATGAGTACTCTCGGAAATACAACCTTCCTAGTCTAATACTTATCTGCAGTAGAATTGGCATGGTGATTATGTTTTTCCCCATTGCATATTTTGGAAACGATCAACCGATCCTTCCATTTAGGAAATCTTCAGTTAACCCAAGATTACTCTTTGAGGTCATTTCTTTTTCCAACTCAACTTTTCATGTGTGCTGCATTTGCATTGCATGCACATTCAAGTTATTATGCAATATGCTAATTGCCCTTATGTACTCGAGTTTCGAACAGCTAGTTGTGCCTCTCCTATTTTGCACGTATGCGTGTGCATGTGGGCATTAGGCCTGCATTCACTGCAGACATGATAAACATTTTGGGAATGCTTTGATTTGTTAATAACTAGCACTTGTCGTCCTTTGAAATGCTTGCACAGGGAGATTTCAACTGAGGGGATCCTCCAAGCATTGAGGGATGAGACTATGAATGACCCCAGGGATCGCATTGAGATTGCTCAGAGCCATGCTTTCTACAGGCCATCCCTTCTGGGGCAGCCTAAATGAGTAGTGGTGATGGTGATAAATGTGAGAAACTTATAAAAAACCACAGAGGATGTCCACAAGGTTACTTCTATGGAGAGCAATACGGCATTTAAAGAATAGTGTAACAAGGGAATAGGGGGCATTCATCGGCTACGGAACATGTGTATTTATTTGAAGTATTTGAGATGAGATTCATCATCAGGAGATTTTCTCCATTGACCCAAGATGTGTATCGGCTTTCCTTGGAGAAAGGGAACAATTCTTATATATGTTTGGAAAGAAATTTTGTGCCATTTAGTTGTCTTGATGTAACGTAAATCAGTCACTCACTAATCTTTGATTACAATCGTCTAAAACTTGTTTTAGAAACACTTTAAATTAAATTAAGGCTGATTAACTACAAGTTCAGCGAATTTTTATACACAAAATTGAGTAAACAAACTTGCAAAATCAATGCAAAACTTTAGAATTTGTTTTAGTATCTAGTTGATGAGATTTCAATTCTGTAACAGATTGAACTCTATCCTTAAACAAAACCCACAAACAAAAAAAACTAAAAACTGATTGTGATCAAATTTAGAACTAGTCCACAGCTACGAAAGAAGAGGGGTCTAGAAAAATTTTAAATTGGATTCAGAAGGTTTCATAACTAAATCTAGGATTTTGGAAGTTAATGGGTATGGGAAAGTTAGGGTTTGATTTTTAAATGTAAAATTAGGGAAATAAATAGGGAATAAGGAAAAAGAAAGAAAAGACAAAAAAGGGCAAAAGGGCAGGAGGGGAAAAAAAAATAAGAACGGAAGGAAAGAAGAGAGAAAATGAATGATAGAAAAGATAGAAAAGTATGCAAGAGGAAAAAGAAATGGAGGAATGAAGAAGAAAGGGGAAAGGGAGGAAAAAGAATAGAAGGAAACTTAGAAAGGGCAAAAAAACAATTAAGGGAAAAGAGAAGGGAAAATCGAAGGGCACCTTGGGAGGAGCTATGCCTTCACTTTGGCTTTCAATCAAGATTTGAAGAAACTCTTGCAAGGGTTTTTTTTATTCAAAAAATAAATTATCCAAATAACATTTTATGGGCTAGATGTCGCACTCTTTCCTTATATCTTCAGACTTAAAATACTCGTAACTAAAATAAAATAATTAAATGATCAAACTTCCCCCGAATTGTCTTCACACCCTAAAGACATAAGTACTCCCCACATAAGTGACGTAATTAGAAGTCCAAAAAGCTTGGTTTTCACTTTAAAAAAAGCCAATGAAAATAAATAAAAAACCTTTAATAAAATTAAAGTAAATTGTAAGGTCATGATGCCCTCATCAATTTTTCCTGGATTGGAAAGAAGTTGATCCGATCGAGTACACCTCCAAGTAATTTTGATAAAGGTCCTTCCGTCGCCTTTGTAACTCATACTCATCAATCCACCAACAATCAGTCAACAGGGGATCTTTCCAATTAACTAAGTTTTTTCTATATGGACCACAATGTATATCAATGGTCCATACATCCACCACATCCTCTATCTCATCCTAAATAGGTCTCGGTGGTTCTATAGTCTCTAGCAAACCAGCATCCAAATGTACCGGTGGTGGTTCTCCTTGAAACTCGTATGAGATTGGAATATTATAGATGGGTGAAATGTGCAGGTCCTTAATAAAGTCTAAGAGACGAAAATTAACAAACTTCTCGAGTATCTGGTATGATCCAAACCTTCACTAACGTAACTTGTGGTAGGTATCGAATGGAAACCTTGCATGGCTCAGATGTACTAACGTAACTTGTGGTAGTTATCGAATGGAAACCCTTCATGGCTCAGATGTACCATGACAGGGTCCCCTACAGAAAATGATTTGTCGTGTCGATGTTCATTTACATCTTCCTTATACTTGGCATAATTTTCTTTCAAAGACTTATCACAGGTCTTCCTTCTCTACTACTACGATGTATTGGGCATAGCCATAAGGTTTGGCACTCTTCCCCATATGAGGTAATGAAAGATGGTCTAACATATGTGGAATGGAGCAACCATACGCTATCTTGAAAGGAGTCTTCCTAGCCGATCTGTTAACTGAGTTATTATAAGCAAACTCTTCTCAACGAAGACCAAGATTCCACTGTTCAGCCTCTTGCCTGTAAGACAACTCAACAAGTTTCCAAACTGTAGCTGACTAGCTCAGTTTGCCCATCAGTGTGAGGATAATATACACGAATGAATTGTAGAGTTGTACCTAACTTTGACCACAGTGTTCTCTAAAAATGACTCAGGAATCTAGTATCATAATTAGAGGTTAACAATTTAGGTATACCATGAAGACAAATACTACTTATCTAAATTAAATATTTGTGACATAAGACTGGTTAAGTGTCTCGATTTCGCTCTCCGGATCTAGGTGATCTTGCTGCACGTGTCTCGGGTTTCTGGTGAACCCGGGATTTGAGATCGCTCTCTCGGAACCTTGCTCGAGGGCAATGGTAGGTATACCAACCAATAAGAGAAATTTTAGGTGGGTTCGGGACTTACTCGGGTTGGCTCACATGGGCACCCTCTTAGATCATGAAGAAGGCCCCCCAGCTGCTTGAGTTGAATCGGAATCGCCTCCCTTGACCTGTAATTCTCTTGTTTTTCTGCACAACACTTCTATGATTAATTTGTAAGACAAGTGGGGGTCGAAGGGACCCACCCTTGTCTTAGGGCAATGCACGTTCACATGAGAAGGCGATGAAGTGCAAGGTTCGGTGAAAGATAGAAAAGAGAAGAGAGCTTGATGTAGGGATGAGACTAGCATGACAACCAGAAGTTATCGGCTCGGAGTGGTAGCAAGATGGGCATGGTTCTCAGGACCAGCACGGCTATGATACTACTCGAAACCAAGGTCAGTGCGTCGGTGATAGGCTAGGTTTACCCTCAATCAAGTGAGAGGAGAAAGAGGTAAAGAGGAGAGAACGAGGGGAAGCCCGGACGTCAATAGGCATCGTGGTGGGCAGTGCAAGGAGACGACGTATCCCTTGTGGGTGGCGCCAGCTCCTGACGAGGCACATGGCACTAGCTTCTCCTGGGTCGCACAACGATAGGCACGGGACGTAGGGCGAACGGCAATGGGCGCCGGTCGCCTAGAGGAAGCTCGCGGAAGGCTATGGGTGTCGCCAGAGCCTCTAGTGGGCGGCGATAGGTATCGCCGTCAGAGTTAGACGTGCAGTAGAGGAAGACCCCTACAACTGAAAACAAGCTTCGCTAAGAAGTCACAGCTATGTATGTGGGTGGCGATAGGCAACGCCGTCTACAGATTTCACTGAAAGAAAGAGACAGATGAATAGAAGGGGAGGGGGACTTTGCGCATGGCACTGCCATCGCTATGCACAACCTGTGGGACCAAGGGAGAGGCATGCACAACACTGCCACTACCGTACACGACCTCTGCAAGGAACTCAGACGAAGAAGAGGAAGCAGAGAGGGGAGAAGAGAGAGAGAAGAAGAAAAGAAAAAGAAGAGAGAAAAGGTTTACCTCAACCCCTAGGGGTATTGGTCAAAAGCGTTTCTCTCACCTCTCTCTCTCTCAAATATGACACACAATGGTAAGAAAGATAAACTTGTATTAAGTGAAAACTCTCTTGTGTGTGTATGCCTCTACCTCTTCTTTTTTTTTGTGTACAATGATGGTACGTATATATAGAAGTATGCCCCAAACATGGGTGTATGCTCAAAAGTAACCCTAATTGTTGGAAATAAAGATTCAATTGAATTAAAATAAATTAGAAAATAAGGTGCAAAGTGGTAGATTTGCCCCTTCCTAACAACTTGTAGAATTCCAGAACAGTCCCTGTGATTCCCTAAGACTTGTGTGAACTTGCATGACTGATCCGGGGTAGTTCTGATGCCTAGTTGATTGTAAGATGATTGTTTTCTTGTAGGGCTCGATATGACGATTGATTTGATACCAACTTCGAGCCATGGATCGTGTTTTTGGTGCATGATCATGCGACTTGAAATTTGAGTAGATCTTGAAACTTTGGATCAATAATGTGTTCATTCCTTGATGTTTTTCTGTGTTTTCTTTGCTGAATCACACTAAGCATGCCACTACGATCACGGGGCACCAAACGCAGCTCGATTCCTTGACCGAACGAAGATTTTGCAAGTTTCGATTTTTGGCCAGAATCAAGGGTTTTGACGACATAATTTGTAGTATATTCGTTGGCTTCGTGTATAGAATCCGACCGTTAATCATGTATAGGGTTCAGATCAAAGATGGCCAGAGACCTTACACCCGCAATGGAATTGGTCTCACATCGATCGGGCTCGCGAGCGGTGTGATTTGGCCACTTGAACGAGACACGATGCTGCTGAATTTTCTGCTCTTTTTTTCTCTCTAGCTTTTCTTCGCGCTCAGGTATTGTCACGGGACTTGCCATATATCGAATCAGTCGTCTTGACTAAACAAACATGCTCACCAAATTTGAGCGCGATCCGACTCAGGATGAGTGAGATATGACTGTCGAAAATCACTAGCCGTGACTATCCATTCAATGGTGTAGTGTTGCAGAGTGCGGCTTCTCCTGTTTCACTCTTTCGCCTATAACGCCTTCTTGGAATGTCGGTTTGAGCTGAAACTTGACCCCTGGGGGCTTTCAACCATGTCGGATCCAATGGTGGTGGTCCCACAACAATTTGAGATGCTGAAAATGTAGCTCTAGTTATAGGGGTCCATTTCAGGGTGCTAGAAGCCGATTCTGTCAGAACTGTTTCTCAGTCTACACTGCCTTAGACATGTTGGAATGCAACGAAACTTGGTAGGACACTCTTAAGAGATTCATGAAGATCTTCGTAGGTTCTAGAGCTGTTCTAAGGCTATCCGAATTTCCACTACTTGCTAGGCCTTCCAACAGCATGCCCCGTCGAATGTTGTGCTTTGAGAGAATCGAGAAGTGCAATCATTTGGAAAGTTTGAGGGATCTTTGTAGATTCTGCACCTCAAGAGACTATCTGTGCTTTTGGAGCATGAGGCCTTTGTCAAGACCTCCTCGTACCGAACCACGTCTTTTTTGAAGGCCAAATGCTACGAAACTTCGCTCGTCATTGTTTGCTGCTACACCAACTTTGCTTTTGATGCTCAAAGTATCTCTTGTATGTCTCGTCTAGTGGGGTCCATTGGGGGGCTTCTAGCCCAACCCAAAAGTCTAGTCCCATGTAGGTTAGAGAGTTTGGCGAAGACTACTCTGAAGCCTGTGACAGGTTAGACCCTAGCTTCGTCAGTTTTTTGCCATTGCAATGGATCTTAGTATTTTGGAGGGATATTTTGGTCATCATCCTCACCCTCAAGGACTCCTGTTATTGTTGAACTGAAGAGATCTTATACGGCTCTCACTCCCTGATGAGCCATGAAACTGGGGAGATCTTATGTGGCTCTCACTCTTTGATGATCCATGAAACCGGTGAGATCTTATGAGGCTCTCACTCCCTGATGAGCCATGAAACCAGGGAGCTCTTGTGGGGCTCTGACTCCCTGACGAGTCGTGGAAACTGGAGAGATCTTGTGGGTCTCTCACTCCCTGACAAGCCGTGGAAACTGGAGAGATCTTGTGGGGCTCTCATTCCCTGACGGGTCATGGAAACTAGGGAGATCTTGTTGGGCTCTCACTCCCTGAAGGGTCATCTGGCCTACAACTGGACGCTGGTTTTTGAGGATTCTAGGTAGACCTCAATAACATCGTGACCGTTTGGAAATTGAGTGTCAGCTGAGGCCGTAGTCATGCGTCAGCTTATCTTGTCGGTCCAAGCACCCTTTCGCTGGTTTTTACTTGAACAGGAGAAGTGGCACCGTGAAGACGGTTTTCACCAACTTCTGCTATTTATGAGCTCTTTTACCCATGACCTTGCGATCATGTTCACCCTTTGCATACATTTTTTCCCACGGTGCCTTTCTGAGGTCTTCACCGTGCCTGGGTTTCTGTTTTTCCATGGAACTCTCTTACTCAAGGTTTCGTGACCATGCCTGTCCATCATTTTTACTCATAGAGGTCCTTTGTCCAGGTGTACACCATGCCCCTTTTTTTTTGAGAAGGCGTGTTTTAGGGTTGTGCCTTTGAGACATGTGCGAAGCCTTTTAACATTATGCGGCCATGACGTGCACTATAGTTTAGGGTCATACAACTGGACCGTAGCAGTAACGAAGGACAGTCTGTAGAGGCCACAAAGTGAGTCTAGTGATGACTTTGACTCACTTGTGAGAGGGAATGAAGTTGTCTGTGAAGTGTTGATTTGATGGTAGGTGAAAGGTGGCAACCCACTAGCTGAAGCGAATACGGGTGCCAAGGTGGCTTGCCGTTTGGTGAGCAGACTCACTGGGGGATGATGAAAGATGGTGAAGGTGGCCCGCGCACATGAATGGGCTGAGTAAGGAAGACGTGCGTGGAGATGCATGTGAAGGGTGTATGCGCCTAAGTAGGCTCATTGGGGAGAAGAAGAGGGTACGCACACACAAATGGGTGGCTAGGGAAAGCGTGTGCGAAGATACATGTGAAAGGGTTGTGCAGCTAACGAGGCATGTTTTAAGGTCGCGCCTCCTAGACCTGGGCCAAGCAGTTTAACGTCATACGGACAGAACGTGCACTATGGTTTAAGGTCATATAGCTTGGACTAGGGTTTTGCAGTTTTAGGTCATACAACCAGGACCGTGCAGTTTAAGGTCGTGCAACTAGACCTCTGCTATACTTTAGGGTCGTATAGTTTGGACCATGGCTATGCAGTTTAAGGTCATGCAGTATAGACTATGGTAGTGGAGTTTAAGGTCATGCAATGCGAACCATGGCCGTGCAGTTTAAGGTCATACAATGCGAACCATGGCTGTGTAGTTTAAGGTCATGCAATTCGGACCATGGCTGTATAGTTTAAGATCATGCAATGCAGATCGTGGCTATGCAGTTTAAGGTCATGCAATGCGGACCGTGGCTGTGCAGTCTAAGGTTATGCAATGTCATGGCTATGCAGTTTAAGGTCATGCAATGCGGACCATGGCTGTATAGTTTAAGTTCATGCAATGCGGACTATGGCTGTGCATTTTAAGGTCATGCAATGCGGACCATGGCTATACAGTTTAAGGTCATGCAATGCGGACTATTAAGTGGTGAACGCATGCGACTCCATGGGTAATATGGCCATCACCAGAGACTGGACTCCCAGAGGAAAAAGACTATGATGTAGGGAAAGAACTTTCTGAAGAGGCAGGACAATGGTCTAGAGGGGAGTGCCAAGACATGCGCGCGACACCAAGTGTGGAGTGGCACATGCATCAGTAAGCTTAGGTGATGCGTTAGGTCCTTTGGTGAAGCACTTGGCCGTAGGCCCCGACGTTCCGTGCAGCGGTGATCTGTGGACGAGACGCGCAGCAGTGACTCCTAGACGAGACGCGCGACAATAACTTCTGGACGTTATGCACGGCGATAGTCTCTGGTCGAAGCGCTTAGTAAAAGTCTTGATGGGGCGCGTGGCACTAGCCTTCTGACGAGGCACGCGTCGAGATAATCTCTGGACAAGATGTGCGGCAATAGTCTCTGGTCGAGGCTCGCGGTGATAATCTCTGGACGAGATGCGCGGCGATAGTCTCTAGTCAAGGCGCTCGGTAAAAGTCTTGATGGCGCTCGCGGCACTAGCCTTCTGATAAGGCATGCGGCGCAAGTCTTGATGAGGCCCGCAACGATGATGCTTCGGGTCTCGGGTTTGGCCCACCCCAGCTTGGTCTTATCGCCATCAAGAGCTGAGGACTGGAGCGTCATTCTGAATTTGTTGGGGGCAATTCGCGGTACCACAGGGTATAAAAAGGGGAGAAACCCCAGTTTATTGTTTTATCGAAGGGTACAATAGTAGAAAGCTTTTTAGAGAGAGAGAGAGAGCTAAAGATTTTTGGTGAGGATTTTTTGGCGGGCACTGCGAAGCTTCGCAACGTGATTGTGAACCTTTCTAGGAAGTGCCGAGGCTTTCTGAGTAAGGAACAGGGCTTATCGGGGCCTTAGCAGGAGTTGCAGAGGTGCCCTGCCAGAGTTCCAGTGCTCCTCCAATCGTTCTGCTGCTAAAGGGGAGGTCGCAGAGAGTTCAGAGGGCTTTGTCCGCTCTCTGGTTGTTGGGGGAGAAGGAGAAGGGGCTGCATTGAGTTCACCGAAAACTTAGCGAAATTTCGGTGAGCTTTGGTGAACTACTGAAGTGGGAAACTAAGGAGAAGGGCAATCCGCAAGGTCGCAGGGAACATTTCGGGGATTTCTAGTGGTTTTCGCCAACTCCAGCAATGAGCAGAAAGCATAAAGGATTTTCTTAATGAACAGGAGTGGATTCTTGGTGGAGAGGGGAAACGTCGGTGGGAACCCAGAGGGTCATGGGACCATAACGGTCGTGAAGACGGAGGGTCGCCGGGCGGCGAACAGTCACCCTCTGCACGCGTGGCGACAGGCCACACCGCAAGTGTCACGCAGTGTGTCCGGATTTCAAGGGTCGCACATGCGGCGCATGTTAACAGCTGAAACGAGGCATTAATACACCTTGGTTCACGGGATGTCGATAGTCCTTGCTGATCGCGAGACGACGGTTCCCTCCTGGTGGTGACAGTCTTGACGATGATTCCATCTCAGTGGGCAGACGACGATCGTCCCGCCCTGGTGAGTGTAGTTTCTTTGTGGCTGAGAGAATAGTTAGTGCTTTTGGATAAACGCCCTCTGACAGATGCCTTCTCGATGATCAGCCAAGGTCTCTAAAGCTTCCAGAGTGCAGGCCTCTTCAAACAGGGGCCTCGTTGTGATTGAGGACGAAGAGCCCCTTATTACTGAGAATGAACTGCATCCCTCTCCTCAACATCCTGTCTTCGGAGGTGAGAGAGAGTACAACCTGGTAATCATGGGCAACAAGGCGATCCCTCTTGCCACCTTGAGAGGGAGCCGCGCATCTTCTGCTCGAAGGGGACCAATCGTAGGTTCATCCTTTGTAGTCACCTCCTTTTCGGGGCAAGTCATTCACCCTCTTGTCTGACATATCTGGGGAGGCTTTGTTGTATTGCAGGCTGTGATGCCCTTTCCTGCACAAGTCACCATGCTTAATCATCGAAATGTCTAGGCAGACAACGGCCGTGATCTTCTTAAAGCCGCTTATCAACTTTTCAGCTAGGCTTCTCTCTTCGAGCAGATCATGTTGCCTTCTTTGGTGAAGAGGCTGATAGATAACCTCTTAGACTTCGATGTTCCTTGCGCAGACTTGTTCAAAGTGAAAGTGATTGAGATGTCTCATCAAACTAGGGAAGTTTTGTATTTAGGAGAATCAGCTTCTACTGAGGAGTATCTCTCTATCAAACCTCTACTTAGATTCTTTCCCCGGCCTTTAACTCTTACTGAATATGCGGTGGAACACTTCGGTAACCTTAGAACCAACCTGCTCATGCGTCAGTTTGTTCACCATGATTTCAAGATTTTGCCTTCAGAGGTTCCCTCGATTGTTAAAGAAATCGCATGCTTTGAGAATGAGGATGACATGGCTATTCTTGAATGCAACATCAGCGATTTGCAAAGCTTGATTATTGCGACCCGCGAGGTGGGAAAGGACCCATTTTCATCTCATTTGGTGCGTGGGGAATATCCTCCTTTGGTTAGAAAGCTTGCACTCCTCCAAGCGGCAACTTTGAAGGACGGGATCAAGTGGGCGCAACAGGACCATTATAGGCTTAGCTTTGAGACTTGAGAGGATATTTATATTCGTAGATCTTTGTACCCAAATAGCCATAGAATCCCCCTTTTTGCCCTTTTGCTGATATTTGTATCCATCTTTGATTGATGAATGAAATGACTCTTTTCTCTTCCCTGGGCATGGCATGTCTATTGTTCCCTCTTTTTCTTCTTCATTTCATTGCTTCTGCCCTTTCATGGTTTGAGACGAGAGAGAATAGCCTACTCCTTGCTTCATTTTGTGGCAGCCTGATGTGGCTTCAATGACCTCGAATGGGGGAGCAGTGGCTTCCTCAACCCTTATTGTTTGAGTAGAGAGGGGCTCATAATTCATGATTCTCATGATTCGATGAGCCTACTCGCTGTAAATGCTCCAGTCTGGGGGAGCTTTGGCTTCGATTCAAGGTGCATTGGTCTTGAGCTCGTCATAAGTTTTAGTCTCAGGGACAAACGCCTTTAAGTACTTTGAAGCGACGCGCATAACCTTTAGCTGATTATGGAGGTTACGGACCCCGCTTCTCAGCTCCACCATGAGTTCTTGTTCTTGAGAGCTAGAGGGTTGAATCTTGTTAGCTTACACTTCCTCGACAACCCCAGAGAAGTGTAGGACCTTCTTTGGCTGCCGGTGATCTCCTTGTTCAAGGAGGATGAAATTTGGAGTACCTTTCGTAGCAATTGGTATGCCAGTTCTGCCTCTAGGAGAGCGATGAGGACATACAGAACCTTTTGCTGGTCTAATGTATAGGTGACCCTTGGTGCTGGAAGGTCCACCTTTGGGGCTTCCTCGGGTTCAAGGGCTACTTATGTCTCGTCGTTTTGTTCTGCTGAATTAGAAGTAGAGGGAGAAGCTTCGTCTTCGGGAGAGGATACCATGACCTTGGAAAGGTGGCAAGGTATACTTGAGTGAATGGGGGTCAATGGGAGAATTTCTTTGAACATATCCATGATCATTCGCCCCAGATCCTCAACGTCGTCATGAGACGACAGCCCTGTCTCTCTCACAGACTTCCGATCATAATCTTTTGGTTTTTCTGATGCTGGAAGGTCTGTTAAATAGTACTTGGCATCGGCGTAGTGAGTTTCAGCTACGGGGAACGGCCTTTTGTCAGTATAGACCGAGTGTTTCCTTCCATCTCGGCTGTACTTGAAACATTGGTGGAGTGTGGAAGGAACCACCTCCGGATCGTGAAGCCAAGGATGACCAAGCAGGACGTATCGATGTCGATTACGTGGAACTGAGTGTAATTGTTGATATCACCAATCTTGAGGTGAAGACGCACTATGCTAGCTTTTCTCCTAACTGGTTGAACCCTTGCATGGTGATGTGGGTAGGAGTGAGGTCGTCAGACCCTAATCCCAGTCGAGTGAGAATCCTTCTTGAGATCAGGTTAACTGTTGACCCTCCGTCTAGCATGATCTGATTGAGAGGGTAAGCGTGCAGTTCACCATTCACGAAGAGGGAGCGATTGTGGAATTTGCCTCCCACCTGAAAGTCATCTTCGAAAAAAGATATCCCCAGGTACTCACTTAGAATGGCTGGGTCAACCTCTTTAGGTTCCACCTCAGTCTCGTACACCTCTAGGTTAGAAAGAGCTTGGACCTGAGCCATACGATAGTCTCTAGACAGCATGAGGGAATCATAGATACTTAAAAGGGTTGGAAGCTTTCTCAAGTTCCCAATTATGTTGTACTTCACTTTATCCTCATTAGTCTTCTATGTTCTTGATCCAGTCAGTGGTGTAGGTGGTCGGGTAGGTTTAGGAACAGGCTTTGGTTGGGTTTTGGTTTGTGACACTCGCGGACTTTGTTGCTCAGCCATTGCGGTCTGGGTTGTTGGGGAAGTGATAGGGACTTGTATTAGGGATGTAGAAGTCTGAGGTTTAGGTTTAGGGAAAAGTGAAGGATCAGGAAGTTTGAGGACCTTGAGCTTTTGAGGTGTGGGCTGTAGCTTCTTTTTCGATGTTAGACATATTTCCCCGTGCTAGCTGGTACTTCCAAGATTTGCACCATGTGGGAGGCTTCTTTAGAAATGAGGTCGAGGATGACTCGGCTTTGGCCCAAGCATCGGTGGCTATCGCAAATCCATCCACCTGGGCCAGCATCTCTCTGAGGCGCTCTTGCTGTGGCGTGGTGAGGCTGGTGCCTCCTAACTCTTTGTTTAGAGTGTCTAAATCAGAGCATCGTCGAGAAGTACTACAGGAGGGGAAAGGAGAAGAAGAGTTAGAATGTTCCGGGCAGCTTTTTACGTCGTCGCCGGAATTGAACGTTTGCAGGGGGTATTTAAGGTCATGCCCCAGCTTGGACCGTCGTGGGGTGCTTTTAACATCGTCCCCCATTTTGACCGACTCCTAAGATATTGATAACTCATCATCTGTCTGATTGGATGATAAGATGAGGCGAGCTGCACCTAGGATGAAGTCCCGCAAGGTCGGCAGCGGAGGAAGGGGTCTAAGGAATTCTTCGTCGACTAGTGGTTGAGGAAGATGATTCCTTCGGCGGGCTGACCTAGGTGCTCACCATCTCCTTCGGGATCCCTCAGGGGGTGTTTGGACCGCCATCAGACTGGTGAGTGGCCTTAGCTTGGTGGACTGCCCACGTTTCAGGGATGTGAGCCTACTTCACCCATGGTAGACTTCCCAAGGCTGAGAAATCGAGGGCTCTGAAAGGTCCAATGCATGCTCATGAGGAGCTTGTAGCGGAGCCTCCTCTTGAACGGGAGCGAGGGCTTGAACATGTCCTGAGAAAACCGTACAGACAATGTGTCCTTGCTAGACTTTCTCCACAACTATGGCCTAAAACCCAGTGCACTTCTTGAGTTCGTGACCCCACACTTGATGATAGGGGCACTAGAGTTTTTCCGTGCCCCGGGCAAGATGCTTAGGCTGTCTGGGTGACTTGGGGGCCACAAGACCCTGCTGGAGCATTGCCTCAAAGAGGGCCCGTAGAGGGTCTTGCTCAGTGTTTTGCTGGGCTTGTGTCAGGGGGTCTTCTTGCACAGGCGGAAGAGGGACCTGAGGGTGTCTTGCTGGGTCGCTCTGAACCTCCTGACACTGCTGTATCTTTTCTGCCAAGAGTTTATGGAAGTCAATGTACTCTCTGATTTCATGACCTCGTATCTGGTGGTACACGCACCAGAGGTTCTCGATCCCTAGAGGCAGGAAATTGGGTTGCCTTGTCGGCTTTGGGGCGACGATCCCTTCTTCGAGCATTATAGAAAAAAATGCACGAAGAATAGAGGGTGCCCCATTATCCTCTTGGATCGTGACTATGTGAGATGCCTCAGCTGCCCCGAATGCCTTTTTCAACTCTTCGAGCTTTATCTGGCCCTTGTTGATAAGGGCCTTGATAATGTCGTTGAGCTTGTAACAGTCGTGAGTGGGGTGGGCTACTCTTCTCATTCGACTCCTACCCCGAGAACCCTACAGTGGTGACCTCTGGCAGCTGGATCATGTTCTGTTCTAACAGCAATTGGAGCAATGCAAGGGTCCACTCCATGTCAAAGGGGTAACTTTATTCTAGTAATAGTTGTTCGGTTTACCATTTTTAGAAGGCGGGACCGCATTGTAGGACTGCTGCTTGCCCCTGGCCTGAGGTGTCTGTGCTTTAGAGTCGTTGAGAGTTTGAGGAGTCGCGCCTTTGGTGTCAGTCACGGTGACGACCGCGCTGATCACTGCCTTTTGATTGCCCCAACTGTTGGAGCAAGAGTTTGACCCAGAGGATTGCTAACAAGGGTTTCTGTGGTGCTTGAACAATCCCTCGATATAAATTTCCTTAGAGATGAGCTCCGACATGGAGGGTGGATTGGATGTCTCGACATGTAGGGCGATCTCGGGGAGCATGTTTCGTATGCAGGTCTGGACTGCTTCCTTCTCAGTCATGGGAGTGGCGTAAAAGGTCGCCAGCTCTCTCCATCGGGTGATGAACTTGTTAACCAGCTCACCAGGGTCGTGCATCAAAGTGAGGAGCTCAATGGTTTCCACGTTCCTTTGGACTTTGTAGAAGCGTTGGTAGAATAAATGCTCCATTTCTTGCCAAGTGTGCATCAGCGGCAGTCGAGCATACCACTGGAGGGTTAGTCCTTCGAGAGTCTCGACGAACTGACGGAGGAGGAGACTTCTGTCAGTTGCCGTCTCCTAGCAGGCTGCTTAGAAGTGGGCTGTATGCTGGTGAGGAGACATGGTACCATTGAACAGGGGGAGTTTCCCTTTTTGGTAGTTCGGGGGAAACAACACCTGATCAATGTACGAAGGATACGGATTTTGGTAGAGTGGCGTCTCCTGCCTTCCCGGGAACTTGTTCTTGAGGCTATGGGCCACTAAAGCATCTATGTCAGTTTGGGAGACCGTGCGAGAAGAGGCATTGTCTTGAGATACCGGAGGGGGAGTCTGCCTACGAGTCGTGTCCTCACCGATCAGGGAATCAGATGAAGAAGGGGACCTGGAGGCCTCTAGGCGCTCCATCTCTCCAAGGATGGCTTGCATCATTTCCTCGAACTTGTTCATGCGCTCCTCCTGAGCGCCGTTCAAGTCATTGATCACCATGACACTGATCATTTCTTCTGGGAGGTCAGAGTTAGGTGATGCAGCAGACTATCGAGGCTGGCGAGTCATGCATGGCAAATCAGTCTGGAGGGGCTCAGCTTGGCCCGACTGGACTCGGGCTTTGTATGCCGATCTTGTGAGGACCGGTTCTTGACGATCTTGGGACCGTGACTTCTGGTTGGTGATCACCAAACAATATTCCTGAACTTGCTCAGGTTCCGGAGTTTGAAGAGGGAAGAAGGGATTACAAGGCAGGAGGTAGTCAAGGGTGGTGACCTCGACTGCCTTAGAGGTTTCCCCAGTCAAGATCTGCAGGCCTCTTTTCTGCTTGATCCTGAGGCGGCCGTGGACCTCATTCCAGAACCAAACCTAAGACCTGGACTGCGCTGTTTTCTTCGAACAAGCGAGGGTCATGTCTATGAGCTGGAGCAAGAAGTGGGGCCCAAGGATGGAGGGCAGCTTGGGTTCTTGTCTTGGAGGCTGGAGGCCTTTGTCGAACATCAAGCCATTATCTCGAATTCCTTTGTGAGGCCCAGGTATTCGGTTGACCCGGGGTTGGCTCAAGATGGTACTCTTAGGGAAGACCTTTGAGTACCAGGGCTCGAGGTGCTTTCCTAGCGTCGGGGAAGCAGTGAAGGAAGAAGATGGTTCGTGACTCCTATTGAGTCTGGATCTGAGAGAGACCTACAAAGATGGTGCATGTGCACCTTTAGGGTTAGCCATCCTGGTGACTCGGGGTCAACCCGGGCTCCGTCAATGGGTTCTACCTGAGGAGGTCGAGAACCACGAGCTTATGTTTGTGAGGTACGAGGAGGGAGCTTGTCTCTCACATGGTGAAGCTGTGTGTGCTGGGAGGGAAGATGGAACGGTCGACCCTCTTGTGCTCGAGGTGGCATAGAGCTAGCGTTGCCCCGAGCTGTGGAAAGCGAATGCATGACGCATGTAGGGTTTGCCCTGAGAAGGCCTGGCCCTGGATGCGAGCTTAAGGCAACATGAGGGTTGCCCCGAGGTGTGGATCGAGTGGATAGACCACGATCCTTTGAGTGTGTGCGAGGGGTGAAGACCACCTCTGTGTACCGACCCTCCAGGTGCGGAGGCTCGGAGTAGTGAAGGAACACAGGGGGTTTCCTTGCGACGAACCTCAAGAGCGACGACAGTTTGCTTGCCTTTCGCAGGGATTGACAGGGCAGCCTTGCGGCGCACCGCAGCGGTATGCAAGGGGCCTTGGTGGAGAGTCCACATGGGAGAGAAAGCTGGGAGGCAAGGACCTTTAAGTCCCCTCTCGCACCAATCCAGGTGAGAACCTGGGAGCTGAATCATGAGTCCTAACTTAGTAGGAGAGCCACAAGTGCAGGGATAAGGATGTTCCGACCCGGATCAATGGGTTGAACAACCCAGGTGCCATAGAAATAGGTACAGAAAGTAAAAAAGGAAATTGGTCAAATAAGAGTGAACTGACTAAGGGGTAGTAAGTCCCTAGCGGAGTCGTCAAGCTGGTTAGGTGCTTCAATCTTGCCTTCCGGATCTAACCGATCTGGAGGCACATGTCTCGGGTTTCTGGTGAACCCGGGATGTGTGATCGCTCTCTTGAAACCTTGCTCGAGGGCAAGTGCAGGTATATAAATCAATGAGAGAGAAATTTTAGGTGGGTTCGAGACTTACACGAGCTGGCTTGTGTGGGCGCCTTCTTAGATCATGAAGAAAGCCCCCCAGCTGCTTGAGCTGGTTCGGAATCACCTCCCTTGACCTGTAATCGTCTTGTTTTTCTGTACAACACTTCTATGGTTAATTTGTAAGACAAGTGGGTCGAAGGGACCCACCCTTATCTTAGGGCAATGCACGTTCACATGAGAAGGCAATGAAGTGCAAGATTCGATGAAAGATAGAAAAGAGAAGAGACCTTGACGTACAGGTGAGACTAGCATGACAACCAGAAATTGCTGACTCGGAGTGGTAGCAAGACGGGCATGGTTCTCAAGACCAGCACGGCGACAATAGTACTCGAACCGAGGTCGGTGCGTTGGTGATAGGATAAGTCTAACGTCCATCAAGTGAGAGGAGAAAGAGGTGAAGAGGAGAGAACGAGACGGTAAAGAGAAGGGGAAGCCCAGACGTCAATAGGCATCGCGGTGGGCAATGTAAGGAGATAGCGCATCTCTTCTGAGCGGCGCCAGCTCTTGACGAAGCACACGGCGATAACTTCTCCTTGGTCGCACGGCGATAGACACGGGACGCAGGGAGAACAACGATGGGCACCGGTCGCGTGGACGAAGCTCGAGGACGGCGATGAGTGTCGCTAGAGCCTCTAGTGGGTGGCAATAGGTATCAACGTCTCCTCTAGACGCGCAGTAGAGGAAGACCCCTGCAGGCGGCAAAAAGCTTCACCGTGTGGGTTATGCGCTAGGAAATTACAGCTACGTCTGTGGGCAGCGATAGGCAATGTCATCTACAGATTCCACTAAAAGAAAGAGACAGACAAGTAGAAGGGGAGGGGGACTCGTGTATGACACTGCCATCGCCGTGCATAATCTATGGAACCAAGGGAGAGGCATGCACGGCACTGCCACTACCGTGCACGACCTCTGCAAGGAACTCAGGCGAAGAAGAGGGAGCAGAGAGGGGAGAAGAGAGAGAGAAAAAGAAAAGCAAAAGAAGAGAGAGAAGGTTTACCTCAACCTAAGGGTACCGATCAAAAATTTTCTCTCACCTCACTCTCTCTCTCAAATGTGACACCACAATGGTAAGAAAGAGAAACTTGTATTAAGTGAAAACTCTCTCTTGTGTGTGTATGCCTCTGTCGCTTTTTTTTTTACGTACAATGATGGTACGTATATATAAAAGTATGCCCCAAACTAGGGTGGATGATCAAAAGTAACCCTAATTGCTAGAAATTAAGATTAAATTGAATTAAAAGAAATTAGAAAATAGGGTGCAAAATGATAGATTTGCCCCTTCTTAGCAAGTCGTAGAATTCCAGAATAGTCCCTATATTGCCCTAGCACTTCCGTGATCTTGCATGGCTAATCCGGGGTCGTTCTGATGCCTGGTTGGTCGTAAGATGATTGTTTTTTTGTAGGGATCGGTATGGTGATCGATTTGATAGCAACTTCGAGCCATGGATAGTGTTTTTTGTACACGATTATGTGATTTGAAATTTGAGTAGATCTTGGAACTTTGGATCGATAGTGTGTTCGTTTCTTGATGTTTTTGCATTTTTTCTTCTCTAAATCACACTGAGCATGCCACTACGATCACGGGGCACCAAATGCAACTCGATTCCTTGGCCGAACGAGGATTTTACAAGTATGGATTTTTGGCCGAAATCAAGAATTCCGGTGACAAAATTTGCAATCTATTCGTTTGCTTCATGTGCAGAATCCGACCGTTAATCATGTACGGGGTTCGGGTCAGAGATGATCCGAGACCTTACACCCGCAATGGAATTGGTCTCACGTCGATCGGGCTCGCGAGAGGCGTGATTTGGCCACTCAAGTGTGGCACGACGCTGCTGAATTTCTTGCAGTTTTCTTCATGGATCAACAATTTTTCTCTAGCTTTTCTTCACGCTCGGGTATCATCATGGGACGTGCCACATATCAAATTTCTCGTCCTGACTAGACGAACATGCTCACCAAATTTGAGTATGATCCGACTTAGGACTAGTGAAATATGAGTGTCAAAAGTCACTAGTCGTGACTATCCCTTCAATGGTGTAGTGTTGCAAGGTTGCCGCACAAGAATAGCCTGCGGCTTCTCCTGTTTCACTCTTTCAACTATAACTTCTTCCTGGAATGTCGGTTTGGGCTGAAACTTGACCCTAGGGGTTTTCAACGGTGCCGGATCCAATGGTGGTGGTCCCGAAGCAATTTGAGACTCTAAAAATGAGCTCTAGTTATAGGGGTCGGTTTCAAGGTGCAAGAGGCCGATTATGTTGGAACTGTTTCTCAGCCTGCACTGCCTTAGACATATCAGAATGTGACAAAACTTGACAGGAGACTCTTGAGAGACCTCATGAAGATCTTGACAAGTTCTGGGGTTGTTCCGAGATTGTCTGAATTTCCACTACTTGCTAGACCTTTATTGAGTGGGGGCCCCATGTTGATGAAAAATACCTTCCAACAAAGATACATTAGAGATATTTTGACAAGGAATGAAAGGGGCCATTTTTGAAAAATGGCCCACCACTACAAATATGGAATCATACCTGCTACAATTCTAGGCAAACCTAACTCAAAGTTCATTCTAATGTCTTCCCAAGGAGTATATGGGATGGGAAATGGAGTGCAGAGGCAGCTATTCTGAGGCTGGCCTTTAAAAACCTCGCAAACTCGACAAAGTTCCTATTTCTCGAAAATGCTTGTTAAGAATGTGCAAGTATGACTCCAAATATTTGAAGACAACAAGAGAACCAATCACATCTTGGGAACAAATTTATCCCTATTCTCATATAATGGAAACAATAAGGATTTTTACATATGATTGTGTTTGTGAAGAGTTCTAGCAACTTTTAATTGTTGTTACAATTTATACTAAAGGTTTGAACACCTTTAATTCAGGCTTCAAGGCATATTTAGTTATAAGAAAAGAAATATACAAAGAAAAGTAAGAAATATCAGAGTATCAAGGGGCGTATGTGCCCATATACACAAGGACACTGCCTACTTCTCTGCTTTTTAGATCTAGACCTTGAGTGAGTTTCAGATGTCCAAGTATTCTCCTCTCAATTCCGCATGTTAGAGAGACAATAACACAACTAAAGCCTCCATTTCTCCCTTAGACACAGAGTATGCTCATGTTGTCACTCTCTCTACTATGTGGTATGTGTGTGTTAGAATCCAGGGATCAGTCCCTTTTCAATTATGGGAGAGAGGTTTTTATAGGGATATTTAGATGATAATTTTAAATCTCCAAAGTCTTATCCATATATGAGGTGGTTGAAGCATCCCTCTCACATGGTGGTTATAAGGGATAAAGCTCAATCTCATTTGAATTTGAACGTTCCCTCAAAGAGCTTAAGTGGATAGGTCTTGGCCCCTTGTAAATCATATTTAAATTTAAACATGAAACAAACTCGTTTTGACCAGATCTTCCCACAAAAAAAATATGTAGGGGATTCTGTCATTTTGATAACTTCATTCGTCAAGCTAGTCTGACTATATGAGCATGTATCACTTCAACTGATGCCAGTTTCTGATGGAGTCCTTTGGAGGACTCAAAGAGAAATACAATGGTCGAAGTCCCACTTAAATAAATCAATAACAAGGGAGGTATGTCTTGTTGAAGTTAAGGCCTTTCTATTGCAAATCTAGGTAGCAAAGCAGACCATTGCGGGTTAAACTGCTCTCACCAAAGAGAAGTATTGGCCATAAGAGTTGGATAGGTTGTAACCAAAGGTCATGAGGAACATCTCTACGACATTTGGTTCCAAAACTTGTATTTTAAGAGTTATGAGGGTTTGATGGTTAAGATCTAAGACATTTTGAAAACTATTATTTCAACTTTAGCCATTTTTACATGGGTTATTGTTAGGATGCTGCCCTACCATGTTTGATAGGGAACTTAATCGAAATCCAATCGTCTAGGGCCTATGAGAAAACTCACAAGTTAGGAGAAATCCAAATTTTAGCTACCGGATGTCATCTTAACTATTGTATATATAGCTTACAACCGATGAATATAAGCCATGACTGCCAATGAGAGGTCAAATCATCTCCAAATGAACTAAAACCTTAGGAAGACAGTTACCACGCCTCAAAATTGTTGTCCAAAAGTTATTATAGCAATACTCATGTATCATGTGGGGGTCTATCGGTCAAGGTACATCTTGATGACTAGTGGATCAGGAGATGTATCAAATAGTATTCAATTTGTAAGGCTCTTGAATTAGAGGCATAATAGAACCCAATATAAATATTAGTAAATTTTCACTTCATTTTACTATAATTTGATGAGGTTTCAGAGGGTGGGTTCAGTTGTCAAATCTCGTTTGACGAACATAGTACTCACAACACATTAAAATATATCCAAACTTCCCCAACATAGAGTGGAGAGGTATATAATAGCCATGGGAATATAAGTTTCATAGTTTGGTATCATCTAAAGATATTTTGATAGTCTTTGACTGAGTCTGGTCGTTAAGACATATGGTGACCGGCTACCTAGGCCTTCAAGGCATATTGGAGTCTTGGATGGCAAGTCATGATTGTATTATGTCCCCCAGTGTGATGCTCTGAAATAGAGTTTGCAGACATATCTTGAGATCATGTTTATTGGCCTCTCACAGGGTCCCTCTATTCGCTAAGCATGTATATGTGCTTGACGACCATTTGATCCCAATTCTATTTTAATCTTAGGACGAATCATGTCCATTGGTTGTACATCTCCTCATATGTTTATTCTCAATATTATAGTCCAAAAAATACACCCAACACTTCCACATATCACTTCACGTCGCACCACGTCTTATGCCAAAAAAACCTCTCCTTTACCAATGTGATAGTCTTTGCTTGACCAAAATGCCTGTCAAGACCCCCACTATGTAGCTCAAGAATGATGCTCTCATGAAGAGAAATCTCCAACATGGACAGTTAAATCCCATGGAACAATAATCCATCATGGAAAACAACTTGGAAGCAGGATTCATACTATTAGATTAACAAGATCTTATATAAGACTAAAATATAAATTAGTAGTGTACTGGTCCTTAAGGGATTCAAGATTCACCATTGTACGAGACAATATTCAACGAGGTACAACCAACGGTTCAAAGCATTTGTCACTCTATTGTAAACTCTGAATTTTTGCATATGGGTAAACGTGTATCCTTGTAAGAATGTGATCCATTTGACATGGTGACTATTTAGTGTATGCTGAGAGTTAAGACCTCAATGCCTCATGGTCTGAATATAAGACGGAATCCCTTTGAATCAAATAATGCTTCCAATGGTGAAGAGCTCGAACGATTGCATAAAATTTGACATCATATGTCGAGTAACGAGGACAAGCATTGTTTAATTTTTCACAAAAGAGTGTCATAAGATGCCCCTCTTGGCTCAACACCGCTCCTATCCTAATATGGGATGCATCACAATCCACCTTAAAGACCTTCTCAAAATCGGGAAGCACTAATGCTAGAGTAGTTGTAATCTTGGCCTTTACGAGTTGGAAGCTCTCTTACGCATGTGTCATCCATACAAATACCCCCTTCTTCATGCAATTACTGATTGGGGCAATCATAGTGATAAAATTTATGATAAATCTCCTATAGAATGAAGCAAGACCATGGAGATTGCATCACCGATGCAACTTCACATCGGCCAGCTCTTGATGGGTTCCACCTTAGTTGGATGAACGTTAATCCCATCTGTCAAATCAACATAACCCAGAAATATCAAATTGTCAGTCAAGAAGGTGCACTTCTTAAGGTTGACACACAATGTATTCTTCCTCGTGATCTCTAGTACTCGTCGCAAGTGTACTAAGTGGTCATCTCGGCTAATACTATATATCAGAATACCATCAAAGTATACAACCTTGAATAATCGAATGACTGGTTGTAAGACTTGGTTCATTGCACGCATAAACATGCTTGGTGTATTGGACAAACCAAAAGGCATGAATAACCACTCATAAAGACCCTCACAAGTCTTGAGGGTAATATTCCACTCATCTCCGGATCGAATATGAATTTGATGCCATCCACTCTAGATATCAATCTTGGAGAAGATTGGAGCACCACTCAACATATCTAATATATCATCAAGCCTAACTATGGACACCCATATTTAATAGTAATTTTATTGATTGCATGACTATCAATATACGTTATCCACGCACCATCTTTTTTCTAGAGTTTAGAGTATAGAGACTGCATATAGACTCAAAATTTCTATTATTAAGGCATTTTCTTAACAATTCCATGATGGGTGCAGTTGGCATACGGATGCGTCTGTAGGTGTAGAGGTAAGGTGCACCTTCAAATTTTATCATGGTATATAATTTTGATGTAAAATGTTCTTAGGATTATCTCAGAATCTATGTTTATATCTAATTATGAAATTTTAAATTTCAAAAATGGTTAAAATCAAGTAGATCTATAAACATATGAAAATCTTGAAAATGGACGGTGTAGATAATATGTTGTAAAATGCACTATTTCTAATACTTAAAATCTTTTTATTTTTCATAGTCAAACATCTCGATGTTGAGATGATCAGTCCACATTAAAACTACCTTTTTCTACGGATTTTTGAAGGCATCCGTAGTTCTACATTATAAGGTTGCATCCTTATAATAAACTTTTGTCTTCCATGATCTGCCTATGCAACTATTTATGCTGTAATGGGGTCATTTCATTAACAATTTCGTGACCTGCCCATGCAACTCTTTATGCTCCACTGGACTCATCTGATGATAAGCCAAATGTGGGAGATTGGCTCTAAGAATGAGATCTATACAATGTTACATATCTCTCAAAGGAGAAAAACCATCAGGAGGCTCTTCCTGAGTAAGCTCAATAATTCCTCCAAGAGGGAGTGAACTTCTCGTGGAATTGGTGGACCCTCTCCCTCTACCTCTTCCTTCGCCACAAGAGCGCATACTATAAGTATCTCATTACTTTCCACCTAAAATTGTATTTTATTAAAAAAGATCGGTAACTTTCCTCGTCTTAAGGAACTGAAGATTTCACTACTCTATCTCATGGGTTGTAAAACATTCTTTTGTAAATGGAGTGTTATCTTTTTATTATCCTTAGTGAAGCAGTAGGTGTTCTTGTCTTCATCATGGTGTGTTTTCCTATCAAACTGCCCCATGCAACCAAGAAAAATGTGACACACCTTCAAAGGGGCTACCTCACACCACATAGCATCTTTACGAGTTATCCCAATTGAGAAATTCACAAGACACCGTGATCCAATAGGTATCTCATTCCCTCGAAACCATGAGATGTTTTACGGTCTTTCTAACTTCTCAATCTTCAAGTGAAGCTTGTTGACAATCTCTTGAGAAACTACATTTTCAGTATTTCTTCTATCAATAACAATCATGCAGAACTTTCCTCCTGAAGTACAAGCTGTGTAGCAAATACTAGACCGCAACCACCTATCAACTTTGGGGACCTTCAAAGATATCATAATCCTAGGGATGAGCCGTGCCTCCCCTCGAGTATCTCCAGTAATGATCGAATCATGATCATCGTCATGTCTTTCATATCTTACATCCTCACCTTGATCGACTCTATCCTCGAGGTCATCAGCGCCCTCTAAATTTCCTTCAGCTTCTACTTGTTGCACTAAGTTATTTTAATGGTTGTATGATCTACGAGGGCCTTCAGCTAATCAATGGCCAACTTATCCACACTTGGAACATTTAAAAGTGTTATTTTGTAGCTTAATAATAACTTGTCATGTTCAAGTACCTGCCACTGAGGTACTAGACGATGGTGCGTAAGGGGTTTCCAGCCGCTTGAGCCTTTCCTAAGGAACTTGATGATCGCTGTTAGGATTCTCCTTTCGATTCATAGGACGTTGGAGATGCTTCTCAACTCTCGAAGTAAGTCGGATAGGCATCATCAACACAATATAAGATGATGGGAAACTTGATAATACAACCCCACAACATACCAAGCCGATGCTTGCTCATCATCCTCCTGTAGACTGTTATGTGTGGCCAGTAGGTGAAACTCTTTTGTGTATTCTCTCACACATTTGGTACCTTACTTCAAAACGAGTAGCTTCTGATAATTGGATGGATGGTTAGTATTTTCGTCAAAGCTTCTCTTTCATACAGGCCGAAGAGTTAACCTTCTCCTTACACTGCCTAAGTCTGCTCTTTTGAAGTTGCTTTCACCGGATAAGTGCATAGTCTTTCAGCTTCATGGTAGCAAACTTCACCTTCCTATCCTAATGAAGGTGCACACATACTCATGGGATCCTTCTAATAGCCTAGCCAATCTATCCTCAATCTGCTCTTCGCTAAGGTAAGGTATTCCTTAGGTTCCTCATATTGCTTCTCTTCGCCATCTAATGTCCAGCTCCTCTCAGAACCGTGTAGACTATTTACATGAGACTCCCTATGGAGGGTTAGGGGGGAAGTGCAGCCCTAACACTTCATAGTCTATGCAATATGTTAATAATGTATTGTAAGGCATCATCATCTTGATTAATCTTTGTCGGATAGTTGCCAAGGACCTTGGTCTCGACCACGGCCTTGCCCATGACCCTTATTCAGGAATGTGAACTCGCCTAATGTCTATATCAAACTTTTGATGACCTAGAGGACACTTCCTACACTCTAGAGAGCCACTTAAATAAAATCTCTAACTAGGGAACTCTAAGATAGCCACTCAAAACCCTTATAAACCCTCAATTAACCCTAGGCGAGTAGGGCAGCAACTAAGAGACAAAACAGCGATAACATAACACCCTAAAAAATCTAGGAAAATTTTGTATATATCCATTATATATTCTGTTGTTACAAAAATATCTTTTAGTTATTTTAGATATATTCATTTTTTTAACTTCATAACACTTTTTTTAAAAAAGACAATTGTTCATTTTCAGTTTTTCAAAAAATAAAATTCTTATATATTTTGGTTTTTTTAGGTTTTTGAAAAACCAAATTTATAAAGAGAGAAAACTTCAAAAGTTTCATATAGAGAAATACAGCCAAAAAATTTAGAGAGAGAAATACGGACTCCTACATAGAGTTTTAGAGAGCAACATCAATGGCTTGGAGAAACATCATAAGGGTGTTTCTTTATCTAAACTAGTGGTTTAAATAATGGATCGGTGTCCCTGATCGGGCACCCCAAAAACCCATCCGGATCATTGAATCGGCGATCCGGATCGAGAGTCGACTGAATCGGTCAGATTCAACCTTAAAAGATCCAAAAAAATTATTGAAATTCATTATAAATGTTGTTTTCTAGAATCCAATAAGAAATGGAGGTACTCCATTAAGAACTTACATTTTTTTGAATCAATATGCTAATATTGAGATGTTCTTTCCCTGCATGAACTACTGTTAACCATTAAATTTACATAACACAAAAGGAGAAGCATAGAATTATCAATGATGAAGTATATCATCATACATAGACTACAATAAAGCATACAATTCGTAAAATACGACCAAATAATAAAATGAAAGACAACGTCGTCCTTCATCTTAGTTACGCTGGTGTCATTGATTGAATTCGCGTGACCATTCATTGTCTCGATCTTGGTACGAATCATCCAAATTAGTGGGCACCTGACTATACTCAAATCCCTGAGTGCTAATGTTTTGTTGCGCTTCTAATCCAAAATCCCCGAAGCTTGTCCTTCCTTCATGCTCACCTACACTGTCATGCTAGTCCTTACCCTGTTGTTGTTGGGACTCGGTATGTCAATAATTTGGTTGGGATAGGGTGACCTTATAATCATCATCTCTCTCATTTTCCCTTATACCCCCTTCCCACTCTCCCTCATTAGGTACAATACCACCGACATTTCGAACGAATTGTAGATATGTTGGTGGGCTGCTTCTTCTTTCATGATGCTCATCACATTCTTCAATATCTTTCTCACCGATAGCCTCAAGGAACGCTATCGTGTGCAACACTGGCTCATCTTCTTCTACTACCCATTGTTCTGTTGTGCATGTAACAAACATTGTGTTCAAGTCTATCGGCCCGTAGTCTTCAAGCTTCCTTCTTATTTGCCGCTCTCAAAGGTTTAAGTTGTAATAAACGTAGACTAGTTTTTGAAGTCTCTTCGAAGCGAGTCGATTCTTCCTAGTAGTGTGCAACCATTGGAACGTACTCCAGTTTCGCTCACACGCAATAGTAGAACATATCTAGGAGAGCACCTTGATTGCTATCCTCCTTATGTGAGGTGCATCACTACCATATATCTCCCACCAGTTATCTGGATTAAAATGCAAAAAGCATTGTAAGGGCAAGAACAATTCATAAGATTAAATATATGAAAGAACAAAATATTAGTTAGGGGTTAACCTAGATCTATCTTAGTTCGAGAATTATTGGCAAGTCTAGTTCCGAAGGATCTTATAGCATCCCTATACATATAAAGTTAAAATAAAATATTTTGTTTTAGTGTATTAGTTATTCCTCACAAATATAACAACTCAATAAAGTTCTTATCCAAATATTAAATATTACATCCTATAGTGCCATTACTTGGTTTCGATGGCTTCTCTCTAGCTTGGCAATAATGTATCTGACCCCTTCCATAATCTTGTGGGGATGTTCAGGTGTCAAATAAAAAAAATTTGGGTTAAAGTATTAACCTTGAAAATACATAGATAGAGAAAGGTCATTTAAACTTTCATTAAAAAAATAGCTTAGAATTAAACATTTTAAAGATATAAATATGTATGTACCTGTATAATGAATTGGACGGCCAAATTTGGTGTTCCACCTTCTTTCTATAATCTCAAACACTTTACTAGCAAAACTATACTTCTCCCTAATAATTGATTTGACCATCTCGATATCTTTATAAAGGATGCCCATTATAGCTTTCTTGTCAGCATCCACCATTCTTAACACTGTAACCAAAGGGGCAATGGCCTTTATGACACTGGAACACCGAGATTAGAACCTCCTATCTGTGACTATGTCCTCCACTTTTAGCCCACTACTGGACTTCGAGAGGTGGTCATATGACCACTCTTCGCTGATAAACAATCTCTTCAATGCAGCTTGAGATTCTCGAATGGAGTCCACGTTCAAGTAATTTGTCGTAAAGAGGATTATAGCAGGTCTGAATTGTTCTCTGAACAAAAATAAGATTTTAGAGTGGTTATATATAAATCTTGAAGCGAACATCGCTGCCTCTAGAGTTTCCTTCATAATTTTGATATCGTCAATGTCCTCTAACATAAGATCGTTGTTGTGTATAGCATACGGCGTCCATATTAGATGCTTCCCTTTATCCTTCAACTTGCTGCCCACAGAAATACAAGCACACTCATTGTCCGTAATAAACTGGATCACATGTTTATATCCCACCTCCTCTACTATATGGTCATATAGTCGTACCAAGAAGTTTGCATCCTTTTTTTTACCTGAGACGTCTTTGTTAGACAAAAAAATGTACCTTAATAGGCCAAGAAGTTAGGATAATCATTTTTGCTAACCATTCAACCAATCATCAATCATGAGAGTAATACATGTTCTTGGTCAATCCTATTTATACTCTTCAATCCACTCCCTAACTTCCTCCATCTCTTCATCCAAGATTGACCCACTGAGCTCATATGCAGTCAGGGGCTTTACCCCGGGCCCGACTCTCTAGATTGCATTGACCATAGGTAAGAAATATGGGTTATTGACTGTATCAAAGGGGATCATTTTATCGTAGAACCATTTACCAATATATCTGCCCAACATGTTTCTTTTACCATTCACCATGCCTTTGAGGGTCATCTATTGTGACTTGGGCTTTGAGAGAAATTGTAATTACAAATAATTTTATATTTTTTGTTAGGATCAAGTCTTCTTCCCTAGATCTTCCATGGTTCAACTGTTTTAAGATGTAAATGGTTAAAAATGAACTTGATAATTTAACATGAAAAATAATCACCATGTGTAATGATAATGTGTAGGGGTAGTTCATGAAGTTATCTTTGTTGTTCATACAAAATACTTCTACTGGCAAAAATATTTTAGTTCCTACTGGCAAAAATATTTTATTTATGCAACATTATAGATAAAAATAGTTTGTATCAGCCACTACATTTAGATAAAAAAATTTGCAATGATATAGTATCAATAAAAACTATATTTACAATGGTATAGTCATTCACAATGCCACTACATATAAACTCGTCACAAATCTTCATTTTGACAAGAATGAATTAGTTCTTACTAGGAAAAAAAATTTATTTATGCAACATTATAGATAAAAAGAGTCTGTATAAGTCAGACTTAGAATCAAGAAAACCATATTTACAATGATATAATATCAATAAAAAAAAATTTACATTGATATAATCATTCACAATGCCACTACATGTAGACTCACCACAAATCTTCATTTTGATAAGCATGAATTAGATCCTACTAGCAAAAAAATTTATTTATGCAACATTATAGGTGAAAACATTATGTATAAGCCAAACTTAGAATCAAGAAAAATAAATAAAAAAATTTACAATGATATAGTATCAATAAAAAATATATTTACAATGGTATAGTCATTCACAATGCCACTACATATAGACTCGTCACAAAACTTCATTTTGACAATAATAAATTAGTTCTTACCAGGAAAAAACATTTATTTATGCAACATTATAGATAAAAAGAGTTTATATAAGTCATACTATATATATATATATATATATATATAATGATAGAGTATCAATATAAAAAAAAATTACAATTATATAGTCATTCACAATGCCACGAAATGAAAACTAGCTACAAATCTTAATTTTAACAAGCATTAATTAGATCGTACTGGCAAAACAAAAATATTTATGCAACATTATAGGTGAAAAGAGTATGTATAAGCCAAACTTAAAATCAAAAAAAATAAATAAAAAAATTTGCAATGATATAGTATCAATAAAATAAAGATTATAATAATATAGTCACCCACAATGCCACTACATATAGACTTGCCACAATAATATTTACAATGATATAGTCATTCACAATGCCACAAATAATATCTACAATGATATAATCATTCAAGATAGTATAATTATAAAATATGTATCAAGAATATATATACATTTTATGTATCAACATACATTTTTTTGTTAACAATAAAATTGAAAAATACAAGTTAATTTCTCATGATAATCAAAACTTGGTCACGATTTTTCACTATTTTTCAGAAAATGATGTTTTTTTCAAAAAAAAATTGAAAAACACCAACAATCACGATTTTTAAAAAAAATTGATCACCAAAAGTTAGTTAATCACATAAATAACACCAATAAGCGTTTGAAGAACATTGTTATCCTCAAAATCCCAATGAAATCATTCAAATGTTGCTCTAATTCGGCTAAAACTTCAACTTGGCGGATTTTTTAGCTCTTTTTCTAAAATGCAGCCATAACTCCATTTCTTAAAAATCAAGCAATAAAATTGGTTAATCCCACAAATTACACGCAAAATCATATGAAGAAAAGTATTAACTTCAAAAACCCTCTGAAATAATTCATAATGGTGCTTTAATTCATCTGAAATTTATAGTTTGGCGGGAAAAAAAAAAAAAAGCCCTAGTTGTTCTTGAGAAAACTAACTCAAAATAAAAAATTCACCTCAAATCGAACAAAAAAGATAAAATGGAATAATAAATTTATGATCAATAACATTATAATGAACCAAAACCCTATGATATGAAGAAAATATTTGCTAAAAATCAATTGAAATCAATTAAATGGCGGAAAAAAAGAAGCTCTTATCTGTTTTTCTAAAACCGTGACTTCAAACCCAAATTTGACTTGTAATCGACTAAACTAAAGGAAAATAGTGTATAATGTCTGCTCCATAACACTGTCAGGAGTAAGAACCTTATGATTTGAGAACCTTTTGATTTGATTAAAAATAGTGCCCCTATTTTGTTTGCAATCTAACAAATGGCTGATAACCTAAAAAAAGTAATGTTCTTCACAAAATCGATAATTTGTTATCTAAATTCGAGCATTCAATTTGAATATAATGATCAATAAGACTGAAAATTGATAGCTAAAGTCTCAAAGATTCGATCCAAAGCTTACAAGATCTCATAATTGATCAAAAAAATCCAAATTTCATGCTTTACACTGTTCACCAATTCTTGAACAGTGACTCGGGTGGTTCACTATAGCGAATCGTCGATTCTTCTCTAGAATCGGACGATTCTATATATTTTACTGGAATCGACATAGGCTGACCGATTTTCATGTCGACTCGGGCGAGTCCATTGTGACTTGCCATTTTTTCAAACATTGGTCTAAACCACTGCTCAACAATTCTACTACATCAGTCGAAGCCCGCCCACAAGTCGGCGTCCATCGCCTCTGCAACACCTTAAAGGCCAACATTTCAAAAGACCACCTTCAAACTAACGTTCGAAAAGGGATGAATCGATTTCGCTCCTCCTGCCTAGACCTCACCCTGTTACAATTTAGGGCACACAAAAAGATTTTTAAAAAAAAATTAATTGTGACATCTTTCTCTCTCTATTTCATTTCCCTCCATTCGAGTCTTCATCTCCTCTTCTGATCTCAATAGAACGATTTTTCTCGCATTACTTCAGAGGATTTCCTGTTTTTTCACCCCAAATATGGGTGTATACAAGTGCCATGAAAGTTGCAGAGGTTGTGGGTAACTTGGACATTGTTTCCAGGTTCAAATCAATGCAAGGGATGCAAACATTGCCCAATCTCATTCTATCGTTAATAAAACAATCCTTGAATTTCAGTTCTCTTGAATATCAAAAATGATGAAAACAATGGATGAAATCCTCAAATCATTGAGCTTTGAAAAGTCCCAAAGGAAATGGTGTTTCTATGAAACTTTCGAAGTTTTTTCTCTTTACAAATTCAGTTTTTCAAAAACCTAATTTTTTTAAATTTCAATTTTTGCAAAACCTAAATATTTAAGAATTTTGATTTTTGAAAAACCAAAAATGGGCTGTTCTTTGAAATAAAGTGTTATGAAGTTCAAAAAACAGATATATCTGTAGTAATATAAACTAAACAGTATTTTTATGATAACAGCAAATATAACGGATATATATACTAAGTTTTCCCAAAAATCTAATATGGCACTTTAAAACTCTAGCCCCAAGACAACTTGCTCTAATACTAAATTGATGCAACCTTTGATTAGTCACTCAATAATCTTCGATTGCAAACCTTTAAAACGTATTTCATATATCACTTCAGATTAAATTGGGGCCAATAAACTACAACTTTCATAGGTTTTCACCTCGCAAAATCAACACGCAATTTTAAAAATTCATTTTAATATTTAGTTGGTAAGATTTTGAATCCATACTGGATTGAAATCTATCCTTAAATAAAATCAACTAAATAAAAAATCATCCCGATCAAATTTAAAACTAGTCCACAACCCAAAAAGTAGATGTAGAATAAATTGGTTCTGCATTAGGCATGGAAAATTTTGGGACTTAATTTTTAAATATGAGATTCGAAAAAAAAAAAAAAGAAGAAGAAGAGGTTAGAAAGGGGGAAAAAAGAAGGAAAAGAAAAGAGATAATGGATTATATAAAAGAAAAAAGAAAGGGAAGAAAAAATAAGAGAAAAAGGGAAAAAAAAGGAGTAGAAGGAAACTAAAAAAGCGAGGGAAAAAAAAAAAAGGACAATTTTTTAAATTTTTTAATTATTTTTTGAAATTAAAAATAGAAAGAAGAGAAGAGGAAATTAAAAAATACCTTGAAAGAGAGGGACACTGACCTTCAATCTATATTCCAAGAAATCCTTGCTAAGATTTTCTTTCTTCACAAAATAAATTCTCCAAAATAATATTCTATAAGTTGGACTATCTAATGTCAAACAAAATGATTAAATAACCAAACTACCCCTGGATTCTCTACACACCAAAAACAAATATATAACTCCCGCGTAACTAAAAGTAATTAGAACATAACTAAAAGTAATTAAAAGTCCAAATGACTCTGGCTTCTTCTTTTTTTGAAATTTAACTAAATGATACCGGCTTTTACTGTCAAAATAAAAAATAGAAAAATAACTAAAAGAGCAACAACCCTTGAGGAAATTAAACTGTCATAGAAGACTATGATGGAAAAATCTCTATTACTTCTAGATTATTTCTGAGCTTTAAGAAAGTGGAGAAATCCTCATATGTTCGATTGGAAATATAAGTACAATGTCAAGAAAAAATAGTAAAGGAACATAAACAGAAACACAAAACCATTTCACACGACAATTTATGGACAGAAATGAACAAATATACGCATTTAAACTTCTTGGCATTTCATAGGCTGGTTCAGTGCAAATGACGCAGAGCTTAACTATATCCCAATGTTACTATGAATGTTAACTGAAAATTTACAAAGAATCTTACAACCCATTCCCTCTGCTATTGTTGGGACTGCTGCAAACAACATTCACACTTCACAGTTCCCAATAGTAATGTTATTGCCGGAGATGAGGAGAAAAACAAAACAATAAAAAGTAACCAGTCTATGGTAAAGATTTGCAAATTACAAATGGATGAAGGCAAAGTTGAAAAAGGACAAGGAAACGTAGCATGCAGAAGAGAGCACCCCATGAACACAAGGAAAATATACTGTGGGAACCATATCAGTTTTCAGCAGCATGAGGCAACATTTTCGACAGCACACTGCCTCTGAAATTGCTAGATGGAGATTGGAAAAGCCACCAAAATAGCACCGCAGGTGAAGAAGACATGAGTTCTGGTGACCATTTTAGTCTTCACTGTTATTTTCTCAATCAAACGTATATTCCCAATCCAAGCTCTTTTGGGTTGGTTTCGACCATCCATGGTGGCCTGCATGAAGAAGATTCAGTATGCCCATGAATATATGCCATACATGAAAATATTTCAGGTTTATAGAAGAAACTTTGATTTTTGTTATGTTTTGCCGGTGTTCTACAGACATGGGGAAAAAGATTTAGTCCACCTTAGGAGTACCGGTACATTGTCAACGCTAGTAGCACCAAACCATAGCTAGCACAACCTTTCGATACCAAGTTCTATGCATAAGCCTTACTCATCCTAGTGTAAAGCCCAATAACAAATACTAATATGCAACCTAAAAGAGAAAAAGAAAAAAAAAATTGCTGTTAAATGTGAATACAGATTGTACATTTTTTAATGGTCATATGTCTAGTCTCAGACCTCACAAATTCATTTCTCTTTTTAGTGATTCATGTGGTAATGATGAGGCAATGAACAAAATCTGGGATCAAATAAATCCCTTAAAACGTCAATCTAACTTACAACACCTGGATGGATGGCTTGTAGTCAATGCATTTTGTCACTCCCTGAGAAAACCATTTGTTAAGTTTCTTTTTGTTCAAAAGTTTTTTAATGATCTCGTTCGCAGGAACCAACAGAATAAATGTGCAAACTTGGCAACGGCAAGGCTCTAAACAATGCCATAGAGCAATATATGTATGCGTAGACAATACTTAAAATTACCCATGAGTCAATTTCTATAGTCCTTCACTCAGCTCATCACCATCCAAACTCCATCCGACAACCCTAATTTTCTGTTAATGTTTGAATTTTGATATTTCTTTCTACAAATCCGATTTACCTAATATTTGAGGCATGTGTACATATAAACATGATACACCAAAATAAAATATAAAAAAAAATAATTAAAAATAAAAGCACCAAAATATCCTTGCCTTATTCATAAGGGTATTGTCGTCATTTTTATCATTTGAATTAGTTTCCTAACAGATATATCATAATACATATAAGAAACAAACTATTTAATATCTTACCCATTATAATTTGATTCAATTTCAAAGTACCCATGAAAAGATACAGAATTATGAGTTCGAATAGTGTCAAATGTGTAAAATGTTAAATAGTGTATCTCTCATCGGTATTTTGATAAATTTCTCTATTTGTTGTTTTTTTTAGGTGCACATCACAAATGCACATGCACCATCCAAATTGGAGGTTAATCCTATTTGTAAAAAAACTATTAAAACTCAAACACTATAAAAACAATCATGGTTGTCTAGTGAATGTTGGACAGTGATGAACCATGAGCGAAGTGTGCACAGACTCACTCAGGTGTTTTCAAGTGTATGTGTGTGTGTGTGTGTGTGTGTGTGTTGCATGTGTGTATGTGTACACAACATGCTATACCATATTCCCTATAGTGGAGCACTGTTAACTTCAACCGTCAAATCTCAATTGGATGGTTGACAGCATATCCACTATTGTAATTTTTAATCTTTCTTTAGAAATCCAATTGAGCTCAAATTTGGGCCATCTATACTTCAAAATAGGGAACACCTATAAAATTATATAAAAAATATTTCCAATACTTGAAAAAGGAAAATACAACATGGAAGTTTGGAGGTATTTTGATCCTTTTAAGTTGTCAAGAATATTTTTACATAATTTTATCATGTACATCTTATTATGAAGTCTGGATGATCAAAACTTAACTTTATTCTGATTTATACAAAAAAATAAAAATACATCATGAACACATACTCTTAGTAGTTCAATTGAGATTCGACAGTTCAGTATGTATGGATGCTCTTGTTTTAGTAATAACATTGTAGCATTAGTAGAAAGGTGTGGTTTGTATAGGGCAGAAGCCCTAAACATTCAAAGTTAGGTGTATCTGTAAATAATGCTGAAAGATACCGTTTCAGTACCAAAATATTTATGATGGCCTAAAATTTATTTTCATCTCTAATTATAAAGTTTAACGCTTCAAAAATATCGTAGATCAAGCATATCTACGAACAATTGAAAATCTTGCAAATTGACGGTCTAGATAATATATTGCAAGATGCACTACTTCGAAGATTTGAAGTCCATTTTTTTACATCCATGTATCTCAAGGTCGAGATGATCAGATTTGACGGTTTTTCAGCATCGAAACAACTTCTAGTGAATTTTTGAGGTGTGCCTTGGTTTGATTGTTAAGGGCCTCAACCTTGTATGAATATTTTCCTTAGTGGAAAGCACATGCTCTCTACACATGTAAATATGAGAATTAAGCATCTAATAAAAATGAATATCTTTTCAATCCAATAATATGGATATCAACAAACAAATATATATGAAGCACACCATTTCATTATACGTTCAAAAGTGATTAAGAGCATAAGCAATTGATGAAAAGCATAAAATGGTTTCAGACCATAAAATGTTAAGGGCCTCAACCTTATATGAACTTTTTCTCGAGTGGAAAGCGCATGCTCTATACATGTAAATATGAGAATTAAGCATCTAATAAAAGTGAATATTTTTGCAATCCAATAATATGGATATCAACAAACAAATATATATGAAGCACATCATTTCATTATACGTTCAAAAGTGATCAAGAGCATAAGCAATCGATGAAAAGCATAAAATGGTTTCAGACCATAAATATAAGAAAATAAATAAGTAAAAATGCAGTTCATTGATATCTCAAACTCAAAAGACATTATCAAACTAAGGTCATGGAGGACTAATATCAATCATCTGCATTCAAAGCCAAAATAACTAGAAATTTATACATAAGAAATTAAAAGCACAAAATTTAATAGTTGAAAATATGAAGTTTCTTAGAAGATCCAAAAAGATAAGGAAAAGTATACAAAGACACCATTTACTTTTAGTATAAGGAGGTCACAATCATTGACGTCCATCAGATTTCAAATTGGGTGGTTATGAATGTCTCATTGACTAGACTCAAAGTTCAAAAAAGAATTTCTTGAACTTTGTGACACCCCAAGCCATTCAATTGAACATCTAATAGCTAGGAGTAATTATGACCACCATGTAATAAAGATAAATAGTCTTATAGTATATGATTCCAAAGGATAATTGTAAAAGTTCGTAATCCACAATTTAAAATTCATAAAGAAACAAAAAAAAAAGACTGCTGGTACATAGTATTCATTAGCAATTGCAAGATGAATGAAATAACTAAAGAACTATTCATAAGCAATTTAAAAGCATAAAATTTCATAAATGAAAATTCTAAAAATTACCAGAAGATCCAAAACACAGTTTTTAAATAATCTTATACACAAAATAAAAAGTTGTCATGATTTTCTTAAAAAACAAAAGAAAGAAAGTTGTATTCTATTATTTTTTTTAGAAATACTATATAATCCTTCGAGCAATTTCGTAATTAAAAACAGTGATAAATATTTTAAAGAAAAATATTCATAATTAAAAATATAAAATTCCTTAATAATCCAAAAAATGCTAATGTCCAATTTTTGCTGAAAGTATGACATAATTTTCAAAACAATTCAAAATTATTTAAAAATTTGAACATAAATAGTTTTTGAATCAAAAAGTGTGTAAGCAAACAATATAAAAGTTCTTAAAAGTGATATACTATTTATGTAGAAAACTAAATTTTAGAAACTTGTATTTTCTAAAAACATATAAAAACTTCAACTAAAAAGATCAAAATTTAGTCAAAAACAAATCTTGAAGGTATTAAAATCCTATATTCTGACCTGAAATCCTTAAATAAATAAATAAAAGCGTACAACCAAAATCCTATTTCTTTAGAAAAGACTTCATAATTTAAAGAAATTAAAAATCCAGAATAAAATTTGAAATTTTACTTGGAAATCATTTTTAAGAGCATGAAAATTCATAAATAAAAATTATAACATTTCTCAAGAAGAGTCAAAAATAGAACAAGAAATAAGAATCATCCAAGTAATGATGTAATTATATTCATTGTGTATAAAGTGCATAAACATTGAGAAACATTAACATGCAAAAAAACACCACTCGTAGAATGCACTAAAATCTAACAACAACAAAAGTTGATAATAAACATGGAAATGGGATTAAACTTTAGTGCTTATGAGAACCACATTCAACTTGCAACAACATGGCGACAACATAGGAAATACACATGCTCTTCCAACCCACATGAAACAATAAAAAAATTATATTAGGAATCAATATTAAAATAACTTACAATTTGATTCACTTAATTTGATTTGGTCTAAATTATTTTTAGAATTTAATTTCAAGAAATTAGGAAGGTGTCAACCAAGATTAAGAATTCATTCACAACAAAATCTATGGCAGGATTATTTAAGCTGGAAGTACAAAAAAAAATAAAAAAATAAAAATCTAAAGAACACCACCAAAGACAATATTTGGCTTTTTGTCTTTTTTTTTCATTTGGTTTGTTGTGGTTTGGGGGGGGCACGAGGGGGGGGGAGGGGGAGGAGGGGGGTTAGAGAGAGAGAGATTGGCTTTAAGAAGTTATTTCAAATAGAAAGAGACCCTTGACCCTATGTATACATATTACCCTAGACTATATATAGATGTCTGCCCTAAGGCAGATGCTATAGGTCCACTCTAATTAATTTTTGGGTGACATTACGAATATATTTTGGGACATATTTTGCACAAGCTATCTTGGACCAAGAGAGCAGGACCATGAAAAATAATACTGACACATAGAAACCATAGCAACTTGTGTTTTTTTTTCTTTTCTTTTTTTTTCTTTAAAGAGAAAACTCAGTCCATTTCAGGAGATCTAAAATGGCTTCGATGCTGGCCTAAAGGGATTTGTTTGACACCAAATTTGAAGATTGCCTCACCATCACAAGATGAATAATAAAAAATACAATAAAATTTAAAATAGTGAATTTTGAGTCCACCATTACCCAGATCTGACAGTAAAAAAAAAATAGACACTCGCCATTTCACAATTGGGATAATTATTGAAATTCCTTCTTCTCTTTTTTTGTTTATTTAACAAGAGAATCAGGATGAATTGGTCACATTTTGGGGTCCAAAAGGTCCATAGCTATAGTTTTGAGCTGAGGCAGTTACTATTGCTGTCCACCCTCAGATGCCTCTTTCCTATATATGTGTGTGCGCACACAAGTAGAGAGAGAGAGAGAGAGATTACTTGTTCATTATAAAATTGATTGTTCCCTCGGATGCTCGCTCTAACAGCAGTTTTCTTGCATCAATTGCAATTCCTTGTGGCTGTGAGAAACACAGCATAAAAGTGTCAGGCTAATTTCAAAGCATTGAATAAAAGATTTTCAAATTCTTTACAAATAATATATTATGCATATATAAAGATCACAGTAAATTGCATTTTTACCTCTTCAGGAAACCAAACACCTGGGTGGGTGCTCCCTTCAAGAACTGCCATTACAAATGCAGATGTTGCAATTCCCACACATCTAAGGATAATATGTGCATAAGAGCTCATAGCAAGAGATAAAAATTACAATAGCACATCTAGAAAGAGATACAAGGTGCAAGGGGAAGAAGTGAGTTGTCCTTTAGAGGAGACATTTATCATCTGGAATTCCAGCTTTATAAATGCTAAAAGCAAGGGCAACCCATCCTCACTAAATATGGTACTTGGTTACAACAGTTGAATCTAGGTTGAGTTGAATCACAGCAGGAGCTTATCTTAATGAAGGCTAAGAAGGATTGTCAAGAGTGGAAAATGAACTTCTCTGGTCACCATTATGGTAAGTAAGGCAAGGCAATCAATAAATTGTACTCAAGTTCAAAAGCACAAAACTCACTCTGAGAGTTTCTTGTGGCTGTATATGCCCAAAGTGTTGCGGCCATTTGCACATTCTAAATCCACCTACACAGAGCAGAAATTCCAGATTTAGGAATAATATTATGCAGCTCAAATTATGCTAATGAAGGGGAAGGGGAGCAGCAATATAATAGCTTGGGGGTCGTTAAATATTATAGAAGATTGAGGACTCTCTCTCTCTCTCTCTCTCTCTCTCTCTCTCTCTCTCTCTCTCTCTCTTATTTCAGAAGACACTCATGGGACCAGTTTGCTCTCTCTCTTATTTCAGAAGACACTCATGGGACCAGTTTGGATGTTGGGTTATCCTGAAACAGGTTTTAGAGTTTAACCATGTCCCTGATAAGTAGTTTAATGTACAAGGTTGAGCTAATCACTCTTGAAAAGGGTGCTGCACCAAATTGGACATAATAAGGCATGCACGTATAAGAATGCGTTATTGGCAACTTATATATGAAATCCAGACCCCAATCAGGCCCATGTGTGAACATATGTAACCAAAATACATGTCATTAACATTTAGTTACATGACATCCACCTGCATATATCGCATACAACTGCTATATACTCATGCATGTGATCTTAGTTAACAGAAGGCAGAAAGGGAAGGGGGTAGTACAAACAGTGGCACAATGCTAGATAGAATTCTGTGTGCGCGTGTCTGTGTGAGAGAGAGACAGCAAGAGATGCATCTGTATAGAAGGGATAAATATGCATCTGCACAAAGGGATAAATATTTGATGCTGACAATCAATATTCTAGAAAGTGCAATCTGAAAGTATTCTTACTACTCACTCTCATTGACATGCGCTCCCCTGCAATTCCATCAAATACTCGGACTATAGGATCAAATACGCGAACCAGTTGTTGGACTTTGCTTCTTTCCCTCAGAATTTCCTGCAGGGACAGAGGGAAATGCAGGACACATGACAAACTAACTAATCTGACATTCCAGACCATGGAATGGAGAAAATGCTAATTTGGAAATTCAAATAAGACATTTTGATTTTTCCTATAAAAAAGACCATTGATAACTCCATATAGAATGACTGTAATTGCTAGATTACCAATGTCCAAAAGTTTTGAGCATCCAGCTCAAACATAACTTTCCAAAAACCTTGTTTCAAAGTTCAAATAAGAAACTCAATACAATGAAAATGCATACCTTTGGAACAAGGGTTGCTATAGCTGACATTCCCCAATTCCAGAAGAAAGGAGCAGTTCCAAACCGGGCACTCACGGTGGGAACATTTAATACTTCATAAGCGCTACCAACTTCGGGCAGGTTTCTGGAACAACAAAATTGCATAAAAAAAGTGCACGTTTGAAATGGACGTTTTCATGTTGTTTTTGAGTAATGCATCCGTGCTCAACTGGAAGTATTTAAAGGAGAATTCACTAAAGACATTGAAAATCCAGTATAAACAGAAAATATAAATTTTAAGTTGTATAATGATTTCATAGTTCAAACTAATTAAAAAATGCCTATTGGATCAACTACTACAACCCCTACAGGGAAAATTGATAGAAATCAGTTCCAGACATTCGAAACCCCCACAGGAAAAATTGATATAAATCAGTTCCAGACATTCGAATTTATGCAAATCACATCAAGGGACTGGGTTGACCAAAGTTCACATTTTTTAATTTGAAGTAGGGATGCGTCTAGAATTTCAGTATTCAAGTGTTGGGATTATTTTATTTGTTGAGTATGCTTTTGTAATTTGTCATTAAGGGGTTATTTTGGATTTTAGTTTAAAGTCCAGGGTAGAATAGAGTGTTGTCGAGTACCCATGTAGTCAACATGTCAGGGTAGAGTAATGTTGTTTTGAGTTCCAATGAGTCAGCGTCAATGATGTAGAGTTCCTATGTATTGGAATTTGGTTGCCTGAATGGGGACTTGCCATATGGAAATTAGGTTGCATGCAAGTAGATTTAATTGTATGAAAAAAGGGTATAGAGGTAGTTTAATCATTTCACTATTTTGTTAGGGCATTTTGGTCATTATTGAATACATTCATATGTATTGCACGTCACTGTAATAGTAGTAGTAGTAGTTAATGATTTGATTAATGAAAGTAGTATTTCCTCCTACATTGTATAGTTGAAAGGCCCTACTCGGTGTAGTGGTTTAAATCCAATGAGGTATAGTGACTTCGTATGTTAAGGGACTATAGTCCCTTCCTTGACATTGATCGACGAGTCTTGTTTGCTTAACCAAACTCAGACCTTCCTGGTCGGTGCCTTGTTTCGCACCAACATTTACTACTACTTCTATTACAGTGTATAATATATATCCTAGTACCATGCACCTGCGCTGCAGGTGTTACTAATAGGTCATGCATAAAGCAAAAATAAATATTTAAAAAAACTATGAAATCTAATTGTCAATGCACAAACCATATATAGTACTAGTGTTAAAACTCAAACAATGGTGAACAACATAAAGGAAAAATTAAACAAAGCAATCTACATACGCACTTAATCATGTTTACAAACAATCGACCTCATCAAGTTACATGGCTTGTACAAAGTTGTATAAAAAGCAAAAAATAAAGAAAAACAGGAAAAAAATGTACTGCTTTGGAGCTGAGAGAAAATAATTTAAAGATAGAACAGTAGAGACATTGGCTTTAAGACATGCACGTGCTTAAGCCTTAGAGAAATCTAGATAACAAAAAGGTAGAAGAATTGCACATTTTTAAGTTAGAATAGACCAATTGGTGTCTATAAATTATAGACGCATAGGTGTACATCAAACTAAGGAAAAACTTATCTCGCCCATAGGGGGAGGCCGAGTAACTCGCTGAGGCCGAGTCCGAGTCCCGGCACAATTGGAGGATGAATGGGGGTTACACTTGATAAGGCAAATGAAATTGGTTTAGTGAGTAGAGGGGAGAGGCAGCAAGGTGCATAGAGGTGATTATGGAGGGGGAAAGGCCGGGGTGGAGATCAAGAGGAATGTGGCCAGAAGGAAGGACAGAAAGAGTGGTGTGTATTATGGAAATATGAAGGAATTGGTTGGTCAGCTTTTGAGGACTACATCTTCACAAATTGTCTCTTCATGAGTTCTATTCGTTTGCCAATACATTGATGAGAGCTAGAAAAAGCCTCTCGTTGATTATTGTATTGGCATGCTAACTATATTTCCTAATGTGTATCTCCAAATAATAGAATGTTAGGTTTTACGTAGGTGTTAGATTATCTAACCAGATATAAAACTCTCAACTATAGGACAACATGTTTTGGTGCATTTGAAGCCACAAAAATAGGAGAGGAAAAGAGATCTACATGGCACAAGATATAGATGAAAAAATTAACAATGAGATTAAACTATCTTAGGTTTGTTTTTCTTGTTCAATTAGTTTTCAAAATTCAAACCATACAAAATTTAAAAAATTTAAAAATCTAATAGGCTATGTATCAATAGTAGTCTCCAACTCTCCACATGTGAAAATAATTCCAATGAGAAAGAATAGTTTAGGAAGCTTCTGCAAACCGCAAAAAATACTTTGGATTCTCAGAAATAGGTATAGCTAAGAGATTGAAGGCTTATGGAAGTGTTCTTTTAATTTTGGAGGTTTGAAAATAACCCTTATAACCTATTTAAACCCTTTTGGGGGTCAAAATTACCCCCTTTGCCCTATAAATATCGAAAAAATACCCATGTCCCAAAGCGCCCACCCAGAACCAGGCACCCACCCAGGTACAGCCACCCAGAATGGGGCGCCCAGGTCTAGGCGTGCAGCCAAAGGTGTCTTGGGTGCCTAAGCACAAGGTGGACCATTTTTAGAACATTGTCTAGAACTAATACTTTGGGCCTGAAAATGGATAAACCCTCCACAATCTCAAGCATGCAAAGCAAACCCATGCTCTCATACTGAGTTTGAGACATCAAGTGGATTTTGGATCAGCTATTTGGTCGTTATAAAGCAATTTATATTTTAGAGAAGCACTCAAGTTCCTCCCAAAGCCATCCTTGACCTTGGCGGATGTTGTATTGCACTCAATGAGAGGTATTAGCTAGGCCTTGAGGTTACAGTTGAAGTAACTACCAAGTTCTTTACCAAGGTAGCGAAGCAAGTAATAGCAAGCGGCCCAAAATCAAAGTTGCTAAGGCAGGTGAAGCATTTGTAAAGTCGACCAATGTTTGTGGCCAGACGCTACCAGTTATGCCACTAGCTAAGTGCACATCACCTCATATCACCTTCAGTGCTAAGAGCCTATTGGGAAGTTGAGTAATATATCGCATTGTGAGGTTGTCACAGCAGTTGATGCCTCTTCAAGGCCAATCTTACAGCTCCCAACTGAGCTGATTATGAACTTCTTTTAAAAACAGAGGCGGCTTTTGTGAGTTTTAACAGTATTGGCCATAGGAGTGGTCTCAAGAAGGCATTTTTCTATTCTTCGTTGGGTGGTAAAGCCTCTGCAATGGGAATTGGCACTTCATCTTTGGAGAGGAAATTCAACTATGCACTCTCAATCAGTAGCATGTTGACCAACATGAATGCTGAATGTCGGACCATCAAAACATACACAAGGTGTTTGTCCTCATGCCTCGGAGGGACAAATTCCGTGGAGCCCCAGGACTTCACCATCAATTAGAGAAAAAGCGTTCAAAGAAGATTGCCAAAACTCGAGTTTTTTTTTTTCAACCAATAAGTATTATGCAAATTACATCAAGGGACAAGCTGGACCAAAGTCCAAATTTTGTTGAAGTAGGGATGTGTATGAAATTACAGTATTTACTAAGTTGAACATGTGGGGATTGTTTTAATTTGTTGAGTATGCTTTTGTAATTTGTCATTAAGAGGTTATTTTGGGTTTGAGTTTGAATTCAAGGGTAGAATAGGGGCCATGTAATCAATTAGGCAAAGTAGATTAAAGTTGTTTTGAGTTCCCATGAGTCAAACTCTATGATGTAGAGTTCCTATGCTAGAAATTTGGTTGCATGGAATAGGGACTTGCAACATGGGAAATCGATTGCATGCAAGCTGATTTAATTGTTTGGGAATAAAAAATGGCTCAAGTATATTGCACATAACTGTAACAATAGCAGCAGTTGATGATTTGATTAATGAAAATAGCATTTCCTCTGACATTGTGTAGTTGAGAAGGCCCTACTTGATGTAGTGGTTTGGTACTACAAGATACAGTGGCTTTGTAGGTTGAAGGAACTATTTTCCCTTCCTTTTACAGTGATCGACAAGTCTTGTTGCTCAACCAGACTCAAAACTTCCTTGTTGATGCACGGTTCTGCACTAAGAACATAGTGAAATGCATAGAAAGATCAAGTTTTAATTGATAAAAATGCATTACATGTAGAACATATAGATAAATAATTAGAAATATAGGCCAATTAGAAAATCAATTAGACTGACTATAACAAGGGAAAAAGACATATACCCCCATCTCTATAGTTGTAATCCCAATAAACCCTCGGGTCCATGAAATGAACACACAAAACAAATGTGCATATTGAAGCATAAATGAACACTCTAACTTATAAAAGTTAAGTTTCAATTCATTTTTTTATGGAATGGGAGAGAGACCAGAAGGAGGAATTGACGAATATTAGAATTTATAAGGAATATTAAGCAGCTAGGGGACATGATTGAGAGAGTAGAAAAGAAACTGAGATTCCAAAATGGGAATAAAGTACAAGTTTCCTGGAACAAGGTTTTATCTTTCTAATAAACTAATAAAATATTTGGGGAATGGCTTTCGCAATAACAAATAAAGTTAGTGATACAAATTCCCATGCAAACGTTTACAACGCAATGACTGTAATACACCCAAGACTATAAAATACCATAATGTAAACACCCAGCAAACATATAGATATCTAGACTTACCCTAAAACTGACAATAAGAGAGAAGAGAGCTACAAGTGACAGTTTGTCGATTAGAAATTTATGTATTATTGAGATCATTCCTTCTGTGAGTAGAAGTTTAGTTAAAAAGACACAAGATATTCCACCAGCAACAACGTCATTTTCAATGAACTGGTAATCGGTCTCTATGGTCAGTTTTGTTATGAAACACTAAATTAGATCAATATGGATGCAACTTGGGCATATTATGTTTTCGGCCTTGATACTGCCACCAAATCAAAGATTACGCCATCATCATCATCAGAGCCTTCTCCCAACTAGTTGGGATCAACGATACAAATCATATTTTTTCATTCTGCTCTATGAAGGTCCATGCCCTCAGTCAACCCATATTTCACCACATATCTTTTCAATACTTCCATTCATGTCCTTTTGGGCCTTTCCCTTGCCCTTTTAGAGCTTTCCACTTGAAACAAATCACCCCTCCTAACCAATGATGTTCCAAGTCGGCACTGCACATATCCAGACCACCTATGTATGATTTCCCTCATCGTATCGCCTACTAGAGCTACCTCTAAGTTCGCTCAGACATTTTCATTTGGAATTCTATCATTTCTTATCTTTCCACTCATCCATCTCAATATCCTCATCTCTGCTACACATATTCTATGGATATGTTGTTTCTTGATTGCCCAACATTCCATCCCATAAAAGCATTGTTGGTCTTACAACAGTCCTATAAAACTTCCCCTTCAGTTTCATCGGTATGCAATTATCTCATAATTCAGAAAGCCTAAGCAAAACCTCTTGAGAGCATGACATGGGATGGAACCAAACTCAAACACAACACAATCTCAAAGGTTCAAGTGCAAAGTGTGGAGCGTTTCACCCTTGTGCCCCCTTAGGGTTTCTATCTTGCTAAATTAACTAAAACCCTAAATAAGTGAGAGAGAGAGAGAGAGAGCGACTTAGGGTGTACCTGCCTTATGGGAGAGAGAGAGAGAGAGAGAAAGAGGCCAATCTAATTTTCAAGTGTGTAGAGAACACATCCCCATAGAGAATATTTATAGAGAGGAGGCTAGAGTTTTGGGGTTTTGTTATCATTATGAGACTTAATCTTGATCGTAGATCATGACACCTGTAGGGTGAAGAGATCTTAGCCCTTCATTCCTTAGATCAGTCATCATGATTAAAGGAATGAGCTAGAACTATTATCCCTCAGTTTCTCTATTCTCGTCAAATATTTGTGTAGAGTAAATGAATAGTTATTTACAAATTTAATTTCAATCAATATCTATACCTTCCTATTTTAAATCAATCAATCCTCATTCCATAATACTTTTATTTTGAAATCCAGTCGGTGGCTTCGATCACAAGCCACACACTAAAAGAAAGAATGGAAAGTGTGGGGCGTCCAACACATAGTGGGCTATGTGGGCCCCACGCCCCTAATTAACGGGCTCAAATGTGGTGGGCCCTAAGTCCGAATGGGCCCCCACACCCCAAAAGGAATTTTAGATAATTAAAAATAATTTTAGCAAACCAGTAAATATTTTTCTCTATGAATTAAAAAAATCCACACAATTGATATTTGCATATTCAAAAAAACCTTTTCTACTAAAATAAAATAAAATATCCAAAGAGATATAAAAATCCTTTTTAATCAACCTGAACTAAAGCCCGTTAAAACGCAGGTGAGTCACGGCATCACCAATGACTCACTGTCCACCCTGGACCATGCCACATAGTGCATTCGAACCACGCTTCCACTGGAGTTATCACAACACTATAGTAATAGTTTTACATGCTCTCATAAGGCTTTTACATGACCACATAACCCCAACAATTATTACATGACTCCGAAAGCACATCTTCACTTTGTCCACTCAGTTCTAATTTTGTGTAACATCTTCCTCAATCTCTCCATTGTCATGGATTATCAATCCAAGATATAAAAAAAATCTGTTTTAGGCATTTTTTGGCCTTCAATATTAACACATTCCTCGTTTCTACTCCTATTATTAATAAATTGCAATCCATATATTCTATTGTACTCCGACTAATTTTAAAACACTTATATTCTACAGTCCCCTCTGAAGTTCTTAGTTTGTGCTGACGTCGCCTCTAGTCTCATCAATCAAAGCAATGTCATCTGCAAACAACATCCACCTCTCATCCTGTAGATGCCTAGTTACCTTGTCCATAACCAAAGCAAAGAGATATGGGTTCAATGCCAGCCCCTAATATAGGCCTACTCCTAGTTGTTGAAGGTAGGAGCGGGATCGGCTCGGGATTCACCGAACCGCCTTATAGTGGAAGTTCCCTAGTCCGTACAATGAGCAAGACAAGGAGCGAGAACCTTAGGTTTATGAGAGCGACATCTGATGTCAATGAGTTCAATGTTTTGACTAGCAAGAATCTAAACTCCACTATACAAAACAATGAGGTTGTAAGTAGAGGTAATACGAGTTCCCTTGGTTAAGGAATCAAGGTTTAAGTATGTCATATCACGGGGTTCCTCCTATTCTAATATTGAGATTCTTAAAGTATAGGAATCAAAGTCCTCAGCTAATGGCTCTGAGGTTGGCAGGTGCCATTTACCAGGGAACCCTTATAAACTGACCCCCGCACTTAACAATGGATTTCTTTATTTTTGAGTGAATAACAACATATTAATTATGTAGCTCTCGATAAGTCAATCTTTCTTATGACCACTACATCTTCAAACCATGACAAAAGTTTGGCATGCACCATTCCCTTTGAGTCCCCAGTAACCCAGAATCCTACCACTCAAGAGTCATCTTCTTCAAATGTAGTCTCTTCTACTTCCATTTCTCAAAGGCTTGCTCTCTGAAGGGGCAAGAGGACAAGATGAAGATTTAAGACTCTAAAACAATAAGACATCAGAAATATAACATTTTCAATGAAACATATCAATGATTTAAAAAGCGGACCACCCATCACCCAGGAATAGGCATCGAACCCGCCTAGGAGGGCGCCCAACGCCTAGCCCTGAGCCGGGATCTGCGCCCCACCCAGAGGAAGAAAAGCCACTCATTGGGGGCATTTTTTGTCATTTTTTTAAATACTAAAGGCAAAAAATTGTGGCTATTAGGTTAATTTGAAACTCAAAACTCATTAGAGCCTATTTTAGAGAGAGAAAAACCCCCAAAAAAACTAGTTTTTGGTGATTTCTATAGGATCGAAGGGTTTCTCAAAGTTCTGAGAAATTGATCAAAACATCACCTATTGATTATAGATTTAATTTTGGATGTTTTATAAATCTATTAGAGGGTTTTTTAGAAGATTTAGAGTCCTAAGAAACATCTTAGAGGTGGAAGTTTGGAGATCGAGCAATCAAAGTTAGTGTTTTTTTTATTACTTATATAAGTTATATTATTTTGAGATGTCTTTTTCGAGATCTAATCGAAGCGGTGATCCAGGTTGGAAATAGCGCTATAACCCAAATCCTTTGGATAAAAATTTCATAAGATGCAAGTTTTGTGAAAATGATGCAAAAAAGGGCATAAACCGGTTCAAGAAACATCTTGTCAGTATCAAGGGGGATGTTGCCCCATGTAAAAAAGCTTATGATGTTGTTAAAGATGAAATAAACAATTTTCTGAGTCTTGTAAAAATTAAAAAAGATGAGAGACATGCCTCCATAGCAGAGATTAGGTCTAGGGTTCGAGTCAGTTATATGATGATTATAACGAGGACGAGAAGGGATGTCAAAATGAAGAACAACAACAAACCATTATTAGGAGGAAGGGAAAAGGAGTTGTAATTGCTTCTGGGGGTTCAAGGCCTAAGAAGCCTCAAGTTAGAGACCCTATGGATTGTTTTTTGCCCCGAACCCTGAGGTTGCAGGAGAAAAAACAAAGAAGCAGACTACCATTGAAAATATAATAAAAAAGGAAGAGAGAGATAAGAGTTGTTTTTTCTTTTGTTGCTACATGCTTTTATGAGGCGAGCATTCCTTTTAATACCGCTCGCCTAAGCAGCTTGTACGCTTTGGTAGAGGCAATTGGCCAATTTGGGTCTGGGATGAAACCCCCAACCCCATATGAGTTTTCAGAGCCTCTTTTGAAAAAAGCGGAGAGTGTGGTGAAGGTTGCTATTGAAGTTCAGAAGGATGCATGGGCTCAATATGGAGTTTCTGTTATGACTGATGCTTGAAGTGATAAGAATAGAAGAAATCAGATGAATTTGCTGATGAATTGTCCTTTAGGGACTGTTTTTTTTAGGTCTATTGATGCTTCTAATCATAACCATGATGCCCATTACATATTCCAAGTTATAGAGAAGGGAATCAAGGAGGTTGAGAAGCAACTTGTATATAGGTTGTCACACACAATACTGCTCCTAATGTTGTTGCTGCTAATTTGTTGGGCATAGCTTACCCTAGAATCTTTTGGACACCATGTGCAGCACATTGTATAGACCTCATGCTTGAGGCTCTTGGCAGTTTAAGTAAAATTTCAGGTGCATTGAAGAAGGTAAAGTCAATTACGAATTTCATTTATAATTACACTCACAACCTCAGCGTGATGCATAAACTAACAAAGAACAAAGAGATTGTGAGGATTGGAGTCACGAGATTTGCGACCTAGTACTTATGCTTAGATAGCATACATTAGAGGAGAGTCCAGTTGAGGCAGATGTTTACCACGCATCACTAGAGAACATGCAAGTCGTCCAAGGATCAGGTTGGGAAAAAGGTACGAGATATTATCCTTTCTAAGGTTTTTTGGCGAGGGGTGAAGGGTGCTCTTAAGGTATTTTTTTCCTCTTGTCAAAGTCCTTCGCATGGTTGATATTGACAAGGCTTCCATGGGCTACATATATGAGGCTATAGAGAGATGCAAGAGAGAGAGAGCCCAAAATGTAGATGATGATGAGAGCCGCTATAAGCCTGTTTGGGAGATTATTGATAAGAAGTGGGATAGACAGCTACATCGGTCATTGCATGCAGCTGATTATTATTTGAACCCAGCTTTTTTTTATGTTGATAGGGATATACACACAAATGACACAATTATGACTGATAAGTGTATAGACATGCTAGTCCCTGATCCAGATATCCCGGATATTATATATATTGATGAGCTGATTACAAGTGTGCATTTGGGAGTCCAATGGCGATAGGCAAAGGACGAAAATTGATGAGTTCATCAAGTTCAAGTAATCAAGTTTCATTTCTGTAATTTTATTATTTATTTATGATTTTATTCTATATCTTTGCAGCCAATTGGTAGAGCCAACATGGGTGTAGTGCTCCAAATTTACAAAAGTTGGCCATTCGGATTTTAAACCTAACCACTAACTCGTTCGGTTGTGAGCGGAATTGGAGTACTTTTGAAGGGGTGAGGGTAATTTGCATTTGTAATTTAGTACTTTAGTAGTTATTAGTTTTGACTATTTTGTAGTATTAATATTATATATTTAATTATTTATATTAATTAGTTTCATTTTATTTTGTTAGATTCATACAAAGAAAAGGAACAAACTTGAATTAAAGAGGGTCAATGACCTAGTCTATGTCAAGTATAATCGATTCTTGAAGGACAAGTTTGCTAAGAGATACGAGAGACCCCCTCATATCAAAAAATATGGACAATGCTATAAAGTCGTTGGTCGATGATGATTAGGTCGCGGCGCATGAAGGATTGACATGGGACATGGTCATGGATGCTTCAGGGACATCAGTCGATCCTCCTAGGGCCAATAGATCTTCTTCACAGAGGACAAGGGTGAAGGCAGAGGAGGAAGCAGAGGCAGAATTAGAAGAGACAGAGGAGGACAACCATTATGCCATTATGCCATCAATTCCGATGCATATGATGCAAATGTAGCTAACCCTACTTTTTCTAATGATGAATGATAAATGATGAATGATGATTGAAGATACTTTTGAGCCTTCAAGTATTTCTTTCATTTTTGTTTTCCTCCTCTTGGTTGTGTATTGTGGATAGTGGATTTGTGGTTCCACTAGTTTGATATTTGGTAACTTTGGTAATTTAGTTGGTAAATTTTAAGCTTTAACTATGTGTGGAATGTGGATTGTGGACTATCAATCAGACTATGGATAATTCATAATTGGATATGGACTTATCTTTATGATCTTATGGAGTGTGTGCTCCTATGTGCTGTGCAGTATACTTTTGAATTTTGATGTGCCATAAGTCCCTAATTCTTATGTTCTATACAGTTATACTTATATTGTTAGAGACTATAGAGACATTTTTCTTTCTTCTGGGCCGCCTAGGTTCTGGGCGCCCGCCTAGGTGCAAGGCGGCCTAGACCCCCAAGCCGCCTAGAAATCGCCTAGCGCTTTTTGAAACACTGAAATATATATTCTCATAACTAAGATGGATGGCTTCAACAATAGGACTTAATAAAACAATGGGTTACTCTAGACTATGCCTAGTTCAAATTAAGAATCTAAAATAATGAACTTCGTGCTATGTGAAAAAGGGACAGGATTTTAACATCATGGAATTTATGATTCCTAAATAATGGGAACTTCGGACAATGGCATTCTCTAACCTGGTATTATCCGTTAATGAAGGAAGAACCCACAAACATGGAACCCAAGATGTTAATGTACCAAAACCATGGATCGTGGTTGATGAGAGCGGGGATCTATTTCGAAATGGAACTGAAGGAATGGAAGAAACGGGGTCCCTACAAGATCCCTTGCAAGAAACATGGGATCGAAGTTCCGGCGCGGGATCGTCACCCTACCCACAAGGTTCCCTTAACTATGGGCCACTATTATTGAAAACTCACTTGTCTCTCCACTAGTTGGCCTCACATTAATTAGCGCTCCCTTGTACATGGCCCTCACCATATCAGTGTACCCTCTAAAGACTCCTTTCTTGTCCAACACCCATCAATCAACTTTCTAAGTACCCTATCATAAGCCTTCTCTAAATTAATAAAGAGTTAAAGACTAAGTGGAGGTCTTTCTTGTTATCCTTAAACTTCTCAATCAATTGCATAGTAGGAAATGGTCCGAATGGTTGACCTCCCTGACATAAAACCAAACTGATTTTTTGATAGCTCGTTGCATTTTGTAGTCATTGCTCAATCACTCTCCCCCACAGCTTCATAGTGTGTAGCTCATAAGTTTGATCCCTCGATAGTTCACACAACTTTATATTTGTCCTGTGTTCTTATAAATAGGTACTACACTACCTTTTTCTCCATTTTTCTAGCATTTTCTTTGCTCTCATAACCTTGTTGAACCGCTCGGTTAGCCAAAATACACCATTATCTCCCATGAGCTTCCAAACCTCTATTGATATACCATCTGGTCCCAAAAGCCTTTCATATCTTCATCTTTCTGAAAGCTTCTTTCACTTCGGATATTTTAATCCCATAAATCTATAACCTCCGACCTCAATAACATCAAAGGTTTCTCTAACGTTGTGCCCCCGGAATGGTCGTCATTTAACAATATTTGAGAATAAATTCTCCAAAAGTCATTGACTTTGTCATCCTTCACTAAGACCCTTTGATCCTCACTCTTAATGCATTTAACATGATCCAGATTCCTACACTTCCTCTCTCTCATATTTGCTAGTTTGAAGATATCTTTTTTCACTTTCTCTTGTCCCCATTTATCGTATAGATCATCATATGCCTTAAGCCTAGCCTTACTGACTATTTTCTTAAAGTTCTTCTTAGCATTTTTCATATTCTTCTAAGTTTTGATCATTTCTATTCTATTCCCAAGCTTTGTAATATGATCGTTTTTCACTAATAGCCTTTTGAACCTCATCACCCCACCACCAAGTTTTCTTATCTGAATGTCTTTTTCCTTTAGATTCTTCTTCTGCTGCTTTCTTAATACAATCAGCCATCTCATTCTACATAATATTGACTTTGTCATCAAAATTCTATTTTCCATCTTTTATCAATTTATTCATAAATAAATTTATTGTCTCCATTTTTAAATTCCACCACCTAGTTCTTGGACACCTATTAATTTTACTCATCTTTCATCTCTTTATATATTACATGGTCAAAAAAGGCTCATGGGATAAGCCATGTTGCCTTCTTAACTAGAAAAAAGTCTATCTGGCTTTTATGTGATCAATTTTGGTAAATTATTAAATGTTCACCCCGCTTTTTAAAGTAAGTGTTTGCTATTGCAAGGTCGTAGGCCATAGCAAATCAAAAATAGAATCACTCATCTCATTTCTTTCCCCAAATCTATATGCTCCATGTATCCTTTCATATCCTCTACGATCTTTTTCCACATGACCATTTAAGTCCCCTCCTAAAAATGTCATCTCCCTATTTGCTATTCATTGAACTAGTCCATCTATGTCCTCCCAAAATTGTCATTTAATTCTATCATCTCGTTCTACTTGGGGCATATAAACACTAAGTACATTAACTATCTCCTCTCCTAACACAAGTTTAATTAATAGGAACCTATCACCTACTCTATAACATCTACTACTTTATTTTTTATGTATTTGTTAACCATTATACCTAGGTCATCTCTATTATTTACACTTAGTTTCCTGCAAGCAAACTAGTTAACTCTTCTTAGTCTCATTGTATCCACCAACTCCATACTCTTACCTGTTAGAGTTCCTACATTCCATGTGGCCATACGAATCCTATTCTCTTGGACTAGTTTCTTTACCTGTGTTTGTCCAAAATAGCATGGGAACCCTTGCCAACTTATCACCGTAACTGGGCATCTTTGAGGGGTGTCACTTCTATGGAACGCCCTAGCTAACTCTCGCACATTTCCCCTTGCACACAGGTGCTGGTACAACACATGGCTTACAGGGAACGCCCTAGCATGAGCAAATAACATTGGATCAGAATTCATGATGGAGATGTGGCAAAGTTTTATGCTGGCTGCCAACCTAATACAACCCTCCTCCTTGTACATTCCAATTAAGTGAGGTGACTAAAGTCATAGTTCAACAAAATTGTACCAAATGTTCGTTACCATAAATTTAGTTAAGGTGAAGAAGAATATGAAGGCCTCTCAAATAGATTTTATCGCATTCATTTGAAATAAATCTTGAACCTCCCTCCCTCCCTCCCTCCCTCTATATGAATCATATCAAAATAACTTCAATTATGGGTTGAGCCACATACATGGGTAACCACTTAGAAAATCTCAGCAAAAACTCTAATCTTCAAAATAGTTTTCATGCATATCTCATATTGGGCCAAGATAGGCATCAATGGAAAGGTATAACAAGAGGAGACGAAGAAGTCAAATGGTTCAGAATATTTGCAAAGCTATACATGTGACTGAAATTCCATTTGTTTGAGCAAGATTACTGAAAAATAAATATTTAACTTCGACAACCTTCAAAGACTACATGATCCAAATTTCATTTATGTTCAATCGTCAGATGCATGAGAATTCAAAGAATAAGGGTTCCAGCTCAAAGCAGGGCTTCAACCTGTGCTCTAATACCATGTCAAATAAATATATTAAGAAAAGGAAGTACGATTTTGTGACGTTGTGAATCTATTCAAGGCATTTTATCTGCAAATCAGCCAAAGCGGCTTACCATAATGATACAATTCATTGAAAATGAAAAGCTTAAAAACACCCTTACATGTATCACAAACCATTAAGCAGCCTATAGATGTACAATATTCACATGATTGGCAAATATGAATCTAGAGACAGAGTAAGCCCTATTGCCATGTAAATACCAGTGAGAGCAATATTTGAAATAGCCCCTAATGCCATGGCCATACACCTTGGATATACCAGACAAGAACACTAAACTGCATGCTTTTGTTGTAGTACCTAACTAACAAGTGAATTATCCCACAAATATTAGAAGAAATGTGTGATCAAATACCTGCAGATGCACTTATAAACTTATGAACATGGAATGCACACAAAAATTTTCATGATTATTGTTCTTACAAAAGAAAGACATCCCTCTTCCCAATTCCTTTCCCAAAGTCAATGTTGAGCATGCCACTATAGGGCTTCAACTTGACCTTTTCACCTGCATTAAGAAAGTTAAGTATAATATGTTTCCACATGCCTCAAAAAAGAATGCCCACAAAAAATACCATACATCAAAGTATTGGAGAAATTGACCTTTATTATAAGCGATAACATCTTCCCCAAGAAGAAGAAAACTTGTAGCTAATATGGTGGGCCCAGCACCACCAGAACCTGCTGTGTAATAGTAGAATCTGGAATGGAAAGGTATAGGTGTTAGCTGTCGATTTCCTCTAATCACTTAGAAAAACACAGTTGCAGAAAGTCTACTCAGTGATTATTTGAACTTTCAGTGCAGCTTCCCTCAAGATTTTTACTAGCTCTATTGAGTTAAACTGAACCATATTTTTCTCCTCCAAATTATTACTTGACAATGCTCCATACCAGCGCTCAAAACTGGTTCTATAAGGCAACAAATAATGTATTTCCAAGTCCTCTGGGGTTTCAGTGATACAACTAGCAGATACAGATAAACGATATTGAGAGGCACTGCATCTATGGGTAAGCACTTGATCTAATTAATTAATCCATTGCTGTATCCCTACACTTGCTAATATCAATGGGAAGGATTGAAAAACTAGGATACAGGTTTTACAATTCGGAACCATAAGATTAGGCACCGGAAATTAAGGATGTATGAAAGTCATGATGCATTTTCCCTTAGAATGATAAAAAAAGTATACCTGATGTGGAAGAGAATGTTGATCTTTACCTTAATCTTTCTGGCACAGAACTGCTTTCAATCTTTGCCTCGCGTACAAGCTCAGCTGCCATCACTGTCATATTGAGCAATGTTTTAAGCAGCTACAACATAGATATCTATCTTTTAGGGAGATTCAGCACCGGAAAGCAGCAAGAAGTCACAAGATGGACTATCCATGCAGAAATCATGACATGTTATACTTTCTACAGACGTTAGATAATGATTATCAGTCCATAGTTGTGCAGCTTTGTCAAGAATAAAGAAAACAATTAACATTTCATGAATCGTGATCAGTCAAGCTCAATTTTCATTCACATCCATTCTAATATCCTTTCCAATTTCAATGTCAGCCAAACATTCCCTGCATCCATGGATATTTTGTTCCCAAAAAATACAACAGACCAAATTAGAAAGTCTTATATAAAAATTTTCAAATTCCAACAATGTATATCAGCCCAAACCCACAATTATGACTCAAGGAAAAACTCTACATAACAAGAATATGTTCATGAGAGTGAGAGAGTAGACAAGAAACACGACATGCTGTATCTGTCAATGCACCTTCAAAATTGTGTCAACCTTGACATCTCAGTGATTTCTGTACAACTATGAGGTGCGAGGGAATATGAAATCGGATTTGCATATAAAATAGTTTTCACAATTAAATAATAATAAATTGGATAAGAAAATATTACACGCGTCCACTTTGTAGATACGAGTGCCCAAAGTTCTATACTAGACACGGGTGTCTCCATGAAAATGTGCATCTGGAACATGGATATGTGTCCAAAAATGTGGACGTAAGACAATGAAATTTTGTGCTCCATTGAATTCCTCATTCAGCAAGACTTTAATATCAATGTTACGTGCCTCTTAAGAAGTTCCTTTGAGGTATCTTGCTATCTTTAGATATTGTTCTATCCAGCACATGCATACTTCAGACTCCACAAGTTTTTATATGAAACATTGCAAATTGATAACCACTCTGGAATTTCCTTAATGTGAATATGGAAAAACCACTCATAGGCATCTGTTTTCCCAGCAAGCAAATGACAAGAACATTGCTAAACTTTCAGATAACTTCTCCTGTAAGTGCAAACAACTGCTGCATTTTCATGCATCAATCAACACAAATCAGCACAGAGGTGGCAGTAAATGCATCTCAACCCCCAGTAATACCTCTCAAATTTGGCATCAAAGTTTGCAAGCCAAATTCTCCTATATGCATGCTTTCACAATTGTGATTAACCCGGCATCCAGGGTAAAAGCCTCTCTACCATGGGGTCCTGTATTTTCTTGGACTCCAAACTATCCTGTAAGGCACCAAGAAATGATCAGGTAGCCAATCAGAAAAGTGTTGCAAAACACCATATGTGGGTGAGTACGAACTTCCTAGTTTTTTGGGACTCTCTTTCCATTCAAGGATCATAGCATTGGCCTTGCATACAAGTCCTATCCAGGGAAAATGTACGCCAGATGCATATGAAAGAATATTCTCAGATGAAGTGTATTAATATAAGCTATCTCTTAATCAAGGAGAAAGTTAAGGTAAAGCAAATTAATATAAGATTTGTATCATATAGGACTGAATTGCAGATATATTCATGAAACATGTAGCAAAGGTTAGGTATCATTCTTTTACCCAACTATGAACGCATGCTGTTGCATCTAAGCAAGTGGGGAAATGTTGAATTATGTAGTTCTCAATATTTCTATGCTATGTCTTGCAATGTAGTTTCAATGTTTTTAGGAATCTAAATGTGCCATTGGCTACATCATTCAAGGTCTTTATGTGAGGGGCCCTCTGTCGTTTTAAAGGTAATTGTATTATTAGTCCTAATGTATTCTTATTTGCTTCACAAATTTTATCTTGTCAGTCAAAAGTCAGAAAACAAGATCATTTTTTCTTTTTAACCAAGACAATTTTAAAATTGAGTGGGTGAAGGATCGGAAGAATGGCCACTACTCATTAGATCTAAAGTTGGTTTGGATGTAATCATTATCAACGATAATTCTCTCATCATCATCATTATCATCATCATAAAAGCCTTTTCCCAACTATTTGGAGTAGGCTACATGAATCCTGCTCCGCCATTCTACTCTATTAAGGGTCATACCCTTAGTGAGGTCAAAGGTGCCATATCTTTTCTCAACTACTTCCAACCATGTCTTTTGGAGCCTACCCTTTGCCCATTTTTAGCCTTCCACTTGAACCAACTCGTACCTCCTCACAGGTGTTGTATTGGGTCTGCGCTGCACATGGCTAGCCCATCTAAGTCTACTTTCTCTCGTCTTATCACCTATTGGAGCCACACCTAAGTTCTCCCGAATGTATTCCTTTCAAATTTTATTCCTTCTTGTCTTGCCACTCATTGATATCAATATCCTCATCTCAGCTACACTCATCCTATGGGTATATTGTTTCTTGACCGCCCAATATTCTGCCCTATAAAACAAAGCTAGAGTCACAACGGTCCTATAGAATTCCCCTTCAGCTTCATTAGTAAGTGGCGATCACATAAAACTATGGTTGCACATCTCTATCCCGCCCACCCAACCCTAATTCTATATGCGACATCTTCCTCAATCTCTACATTTTCCTTCAAATTCTATTCCTTCGTCTTGCCACTCATTGATCTCAACATCCTCATCTCAGCTACACTCATCCTATGGGTATATTGTTCTTGACCGCCCAATATTCCGCCCTATAAAACAAAGTTGGTGTCACAGCTATCCTATAGAACTTCCCCTTCAGCTTCATTAGTAAGTGACGATCACATAGAACTTTGGTTGCAGATCTCTATCCTGCCCACCAACCTCTAATTCTATATGCGACATCTTCCTCAATCTCTACATTTTCCTGAATTATCGACCCAAGATATTGAAAGTGCGCTCTTTATGGTATTTATTGGATCACCAATAATTCTCTATTTCAATAAAACTAATTATGAGAATGAATTATTTGTTTTTGACAATGTCCCTCACAAACTATCTGAGATAAAATTATAAGCAGTTTTATACACAAGTTTATCTTTTTGGAAAGTTGTTTTTACTTTTTTCAAAGTAATTTGCCAAAAATAATATGTTTTAGCCAGAAATAACAAAAACTAGTTGAAACCATCAAAAAAGTTAAGTAATTAAATAATAGTATATGTAATACAAGTTATGTAACAAACAGCTAACCAAATAATAATATGCAAAGTATATTAATTTCAGATAAGATAATCTAGTTCTGATAGGATGAATTGTCATCCAAACAGGCCCCTAAAACTTTCCCTTTACCAACCATTCTTATGCTAATGATGTGAAAAAATGAAATGCACAAGGACTTGGAGTCTCATATAAACAAAAAACCCAATATAAATTCCAACGCAGAACTTAGTTTGCTTGTGACTAACATGCTCCCTATCCCACAGGCACTATGTAAGCATCCAATGAACTGAGAGTTGGACAATCCCATTTCAAATCTTTCATATTTTCAACTTCATTTTGAAAACATATATTTATCCATAGAAACTTTCATACAGGACAAACAAAACAACAATCTCACTTTTCTAAGTAAATACAACTTGTTCACTTTTACACCAAGCTTGCCAAAAATATTAAATTACCACTGCTCACTCCTGGGTAAATTCCAGCTGTCGTTATGGCTGGAACTTCAGCTGCTACTGCTTTCTCATGGAAAGATTTTGCACATAAGGCATACGTCCTATCATCACACACATCCACATAGGGTGTCTGTAACATAAAGGAGTATTTGCAGAAGATAGAAAATGTAAGGGTTGTAACAATGAAATTAAAACATCCAACCATAGTAAAAACATGCCCACTTAAGAGAATCTGAACTAAGAAATATCAGAAATAGTCTTTTACACATTTGCCACCTTCGTAGAGATTGCGACTTCCAGAACACTACATTTTTCTTCCCTTTGAAAAGGTCCTGCGGCATGAACTACAAGATCCACATCTGCATTTAAAGAATTTGATGTAGCAGCATGTTCAGCAAGAATGTTCAGTAGACTTGGACATATGGATCAGCACCCAATCCCAAGAAAGAAAATGCTACTTTACACATGTATTACATGGTTTTTGCTTTGAAAACAAAAAGTTCACATAAACAAGAAAGCAAGCATTGGTGGACCATATTCCTCAAGAACTCCAGAGTTCATCAAAATAAGTGCCGCAAAGCCCTATACTACAACTAAATTTACATTTGAAAAAACAACCATCTTTATATAACAACAAGCAAGTGTGATCTGCATTCTGATCAGTATTGTCGAGAGAATTTACATTTGAATATATGCATAACTAGGGAGATTTCTTGTTGTTAATTATCGTACGTGCAAACATCTCAAGACAGGAATTTGACCTCTACATGTACACCTATGGGAATCTGATAACTCGTTCTAACTTAGTTGAAGACCTTGGATTCTACTCAAATATGACTTTCAATTTAATCCGAAATAAAATATGTGGGTCAATAAGGACAATGATCAACAGTTCCACCAACATGAACACTTTCACATGTGGAATAAAAAGCACAAACAACAGCTCACACAGATATCAGCTCCTCATATTGTATTCAATACAATATCAGATGACATGATTTTACTATCCATATTCTTGTATCAACAAAAGAAGCAAAAGTCTTAGGTTTCTCAAAGCAGATGCCCCACACCCATCAGATGCAAGGCCTAAATATGCAGAAAAAAATTTACATGAAAACCAATTCTCACAATGACCAAAAACTTCCGTTCAATAACAAATGAAGGACTAAATCCTGTATATGTATATCTAAAAATAGAGAGACCAAAAGCAATTAAAGGAATAACATGGCCTATATATATATATATATATATATATATATATATATATATGGAAAACTCTTAAAAACGCCTATAGGCAATTTTGAACAGTGTTTCACCCACCACGGACATACTATGTCCGGGGCGGTTTATTGAATAGAGCCGCAACGAATGGCACGTGGTCCATGGCTGTTTTCGCATGTTTTTTGACCGCCACGGACATGCTATGTCCGTGACGGGGGTACCGCCACAGACATGCTAGGTCTATGGCGGTCTTTAATCCTCGCCATCCCGAAAAAGCGGATGACGCCGAGCCTATGGGCAAAAACATTGTTCATCGCCCATAGGCGTTGCGTAGTGAAGCCAAATGAACAGTATTTTTGCCTATAGGCTCGATGCCGTCCACTATTTCGGACGGTGAGGATTAAAGATCGCCACGGACCTAGCATGTCCGTGGCCGTACTCCCATCATAGACATAGCATGTCAGTGGCAGTCAACGGACATGCGGAAACCACCACTTACTACGTGTCGTGCGTTGCAGCTCCGTTCAATAAACCGTCGTGGCTGGGAAAAACATTGTTCAAAATCGCCTATAGGTGTTTTTAAGATCTCTCTCTCACTCTCTCTCTCTCTCTCTCTCTCTCTCTCTCTCAATATATATATATATATATATATATATATATATATATATATATATATATATATATATATATATATATATATATATATATATATATATATATATATATAAGTCGCCATACAAGATTGTTATTTAGAAAAATGACCCCATATTTTATGTTTCATTTTGACATCCCACTTTTATGTTGTTTTTTTCTATTTCTTCCCAATTTACCCCCATTTTCGAGCTTCAAGTTCCAATCTGAAATATTCTTTTCATATTTCTTTCAACTAGAAAAAGCAGTCTAGAAGTTCAAGCTCAAAACCGATTTTTTGAGTGAACCAAGGTTCAAAATTTGAATATCCAAACCTAGATTTCACACTTACCGGAAAAAAAAAAAAGAGCCTAGATTTCACTCAAAAAAAAGGTTCTCTTGCTCTGAAGACCCACTTAAAAAAACTTTTGGTAGAATCGTGGAACCAAACCTTCAAGTTACGAACCCATCATACTCCTTTTTTGGGGAATTACTTTGTGAAATGGTGATTTCTGAGTGTGTTGGGTTTGGAACTCCAACTGCCAAACCTAATACACATTTTTCTAATTGAAAATTGGGTCCAAGAATTCAAATTCCGCACCCAGATTTCACTCAAAAAATAGTTTGCAATTTGAACTTTCAAACTCCATCTCAAGTAAAAAAAAAAAACTAAAAAATATTTCACATCAGAACTTGAAGTTTTGAACCAAGCATAGTAAGAGAAAACATATATGAATAAAAAAAAGTGGGACTTCAATGTCAAATGTTAAATTGGGGGTATATTTTTTGAATAATAATCTTGTCTGGAACTTCTTGTAATTGCCCCTATATAAACTATATAACTATAACAAGATTTCAAAGCTGCATATAAAATCGTATTCCAAAGGTTTTATAAAACTAAATCTTGAATTACAAATGAGAATGGAACTAATAGAAGAATGCATGCACCATTTAAAGCAGCTGCCAATGTGTTTACATTATCAATGTCAACTTCAACAAACTCAGAATTTTCCCCAAGTCTAGAGACTAGCTCAGCACCTCTCTCCCTGCCACACAAACCGAGCATTACATTTTAGCTTCTCACAAATCACAGGGATCAAGTCAATCAGAAGACACTCAAATCCATATGAATGTCTCCTCTCACTAGGTTCGAATTTGACCTTTATATATAGATATATATATATATATATATATATATATATATATATATATATATAGAGAGAGAGAGAGAGAGGGAGACAGAGACAGAGACAAAGAGAGCAATGATCCAATGCAACGGTTATATCATAGTATAATGCAACGACACTTCTAGGAAACCATGTTTGTGGTGTTTGTATGACCCCAAATTTTGCACACACACTCTCTTCATCTCAATAATCAATTTCCACAAAAAAAAAAGTTCAATTTGAACCCTAGATATGGTCAAAATGCGTCCCCTCCAAAAAAACAAATCTAGACCATTCATTTTGTGAATTTCAAGGTCTTAGCCTTTATAAACTCAAAATCATTTTTTTCTGTTTTAACATTGTTCATCTAATGATAATAAAGCCATCCAAAAAAATTAGAAATGGAAAAATCCTTCTAAGGCCTAGACCTAAGCATCTCACCAAAATGAACGGCCTATGTTAATTAGGCTAACAAAAGACTTTCTAGGTTGTGCTTTCAATTTTTTCTTTTTTTGTGATTGTTCATTAGAATGAAAAGAGTGTACATTTCAAAATTTGGATCAAACAAATGGCCATAAGATGGTCTTTTAAGGTTGTTGCATCATATTACTATACAACAGCTACATGAAATCATTGCCTATATATATATATATATATATATATATATATAGATAGACAGATAGATAGATAGATTGTAGAAACACTTGGTAAATAAATCATCACATGCAGGTTTCTAGATGTCCAATTAATTGCAACTAAAATTTTTCACTTCACAGCAGGGATGATGTCAATTCCTGCAATTACAAACACTCATGCATGATGGCCTTAATTATGGGAGAATCTTTTGATCCTAAAACAGTTCTTCAACGGTTGGACATCTATGAAACAAAGTTGATAGCTGCAATACAAATCTGCAACTTGACCCATAATGCCAGTAGGTCATATAAAGGAGAACTTACAACATATGACAAATTGGGAATCACTTCTAAACAGGAGGTCACAAAAATCACATGGCATCTTATGTTCACACACTCTGAGATGAAAATTTAAACAGTGCTCAGCCTAGAATAATGAGCCATTTCTTATGCCATGCATTGAAATAAAGAATATTGAGCTCAATTTAAGTTGGGGATGCATGCTTTCTATTTTATAATAACTCCGGTTTTATCTTATACAAAAAGCAAGAGCTGTCTTTGAATTGTCTGTTGATTGTTAAGCATGTAGAAAATATATTTGTCTATACATTGTCATGTGATTATATGCATGTAACAATTGATAAAAACACATAAATGTTAATCATTTTAAAGTTGTAATGGCAGTCCATTCATTGTTCCCTGAGTTATTTGTATATAAGCCTACGGTCTTCAATATTCAATTATCAATAGTGCTAATTACTAGGCATATGCAAATTGAGATTAAACATATATTCTGTGGAAGTTATTCGACAATCTGTTTACAGTCAATAGTACGTTCAATGTTCCCCAAATCCAGGGCTTGTCTCCAATTTTTAACAAAATACTCACTCACATCCATGCCATACTCCATTTGTATTGTCGCACGACCATCAATATGGGCCCCAGACTCTTCAGCCAGTTATGGAATTTCTCATAAGCCATTTTGTCTTGTTTTTTTTTTTTTTGCTTTTAGGCTTCTGATGTCTAAATTCCAAATTCCAATCCCTACATCTTATTCCCCTCTTGTTATTGGAAAAGGAAAAACCATTAATAAGGAGGCCTTTTCACAAAGACAACAATTCTAGCATAAGAGTTTTGTAGTACACAGGTCAGTGTCAAAGATCTCAAACATCATTTGTTCTGGTATCACTTGATACATCATCAGTTGGGGTGTCCACCTTAACTCATCCTTGTGCAATGTCGCGGTGAGGACATTGCAGAGACAAGTTAACCGACCCAGGTTTCTATTGCCATATGTTTGAACATAATTTAGCAATTGTTGATCCAAATTGTGAGTTTCACGCAAAGGGTGATGGTGGGCTCAAGCACCACTTTGGAAGCAACAGACAATCCAATAGTACATCAAGCAGCTAGCAATAACACCTGATCATAGTTGTCAGTCTGGAAGGGGTTCGGTTGCAAGTGCAGGAGCCTGAGATTGACCCTTGGTTGAAGTTTCCTACCCTTAGAGTGCTTGGGACCGCTACTCAGGGTGCGACCTGGGAGCAATTTCCTATATATGCACTACATGTATATGGGAACGCAAGGGGAACACCACATATTATATATTCATATATGTATATGTGTGTGCGCATATGAGTTTAATTTTTTTAAATTATATATATATATATATATATATATAGATACATATATATATATAAATAAATAACTATAAATATATAAGCTCAACAATCTGGGCCGATCCAATCTTTACGATCGTGTTTCATCTTTAAGTTTTAATTTTTTTTCCTACAAATCCAAATCATTTGAAATCCAGAACATCTAATCTTAGAAGAATAGGCACGCCTAATAGAAATATTAAAGAAAATAATTCGTAAAAAAATAAATTGGCCAAAATACCTCTAAACTTGTCAGGGATATTTTGGTAAATCAGGGATATTTTGGTCAATTTATTTTTTACAATTTATTTTTTAATATTTTTATTAAGTACCCCTTAACGAGAAAAGTTGATGCTCCAAATTTCACGTGAGTTGGAATTTTAGAAGAAAGGTCAAATTCAAATACGAAATGCAATCCTAACTGTAAAATCGACTTAGATTCAATATGTCATTGGGCGTATATATATATATATATGGAAAACTCTTTAAAACGCCTATAGGCGAAATTGAATAGTGTTTCGCCCTACCACGGACATGCTATGTCTGTGGCGGTTTTGCCTTACGGGAGCTGTGGCAGTTGCCCGTGTTTTTTTGCGTGAAAACATTCCGCACCGGACCTACTATATCCATTGCGATACCGCAACAAACCTAGTAGGTCCGTTGCAGTCTTTTAATCCACGCCGTCCGAAAAAATAGAATGGCGCCGAGCCTATGGGCGAAAACACTGTTCATTTTCGCCCATAGGCGTTGCGTAGTGGCTTCCTATATATATATATATATATATATATATATATATATATATATATGCCCCATGAAATTCTGAAGGTTACATGTATAAAGGGTGTGAAGTGTTATACTATAGTTGCCCCTTTCTTAATCCTATTTTCAATAAGAGTATTTTTAACATTAGAAAGGGTAATGATGATATTTGCACTAAATGACAAAGGCCATGTTTGTCATCTCAAGAAGGCAATATTTGAAATATTCACTGAAAGACAAGGGCATTTGTATAATAAAGTACATGGAACTTCACTCCATAATTACCTTTGTCTTTTAGTGAAAATATCAACAATCCCCTCTCTAATGACAAAACTGCAGAATAAGTAATAAGGAGAACTTGGTAACTTTAACAGTTCACACCCCTTTCTAATCATAATATTCCAATTGCCTAAACTATGTATGTGTTTATACTTGCAAATATTATCCTATCAATTTTATCAAAAGTGATATTTTAAAATTAACATAATTAGCAATCAATCTTTTACCATTATCAATATGCTTAACCCTGTTGGAAATAAAAGGAATAAGCTTTATTATATTTGATGAACATAATCGTCATTTATCTTTTGTTTAGTCATTATTTGTCTTATGTCTCTAAATAAGGGCAGTATTGTCCACAAGTTTTAATTAGGGTTGTTACCTAATGTTATAAGAGAGGTTGAGGTCACAAGGGACCTCTATGCCACTCTATTTTCCTCTTTCTCTCTCACACATCTCTCTCTCTCCCTTCGTCATCATTTTTATTTTCTTTCTTCTCTTTTTCTCTCTAAATCCGACCAAACTATTTTATTCTCTACTTTAATTTCAACTTGATAACAGAGTAAGAAGAGGGAAAAAAGGGGGCCAATCTTCAAAAAGCTGCACAGTAACTGTGTTTAGGGCTAACATCATCCTTTGGGTTAGATGACATCATCATGCCTAAAATCCTAATTTTTTTCAGTAATACCTGTGCAAAAGGAGGTGAGTTTTTTTATGATTTTGGATGCTGATCAAGTATTTATTCAAAAACCTATTGTTGGATGGATTAGGGTTGTATACCCCAATCAAATGAACATTGTTTATGTTGTCTTTTGATTTTTTCAGGAAATAAGGGAGCGTAATCTGATCTGAGGATGTAACCAGATCTGTAAAACATTTTATTTGAAAAGAACAAAAGGTGTAACTTGAACTCGATTGTTGATTAAGATCTAAGGGTGTAGCCAGATCTTGACCACAATAGAGAATGTCTTTACAAGCATCGAATATGGAGTCATCTAGACCCCAAATCACCACAGTCAAGTTTGATGGAACCAACTGTTTAGAATGGGCCAGGTCAATTAGACTATTTTTGGGTGGAAAGAAAAAATTGGGATACATTGCTGGCCGTGTAGAAAAACTCGACCTGAAAGATGCTAAATATTCAAACTGGGAGGCCGAAGATGAGGCTATTATGAACAGCAAACTATTTTCTATGCAGCCCAATACAAGTCGATCCTTTATGAACTACAACACCTCTAAGGAATTATGGAAGGCAATCTCCGAGTCCTATTCCCAAAAGAAAAATAGTACAAGGGTTTATGAATTGGAGTAGCAACTCAGCGATTTTAAATAGGGTGACTTATAGTTGTTGGAAACGTCTTTGATTCCGATTCACTTCACTTTAAGAATTGGAATCGTGAAATCGCGGGTGCCAAATGATTCTTAATATTGGGATCGTCGTTCGTACAATGAAAATCATTGCAAGAGTAATTCTCAATAATCGGAATCGCAATCCAATAAAATAGGAACCGTGATTCCTATTTGTAGGAATCAGTATCCCATCATGTTGGAAATGAGTCTCCTACCTTTCAAGAATCGCACGACCCCAAACATGATCTGACGAAATAGGAATCGTGATTCCTACATTACTGGAACCATTGTCCCCATCGATTTGGATTTAAAATCCCCACAATTCAGGAAGTGTGCACCAATCCCCTCCGGTATATGAGAGAAGTATTTTGCGAGAAACGATTTAAATTTTTATATTTTTTACAAGCTTCAAATCTTAAGTCCATATTTCTAGTGCAATTCCCTAAGGCAATCACATTATGCAGGTCGAGATCTTTGTCAACACTCGCATACATTTGAGCTGTCACCCAAACATCTTACCTTGAGGTGGGGCAGCCACACACTACGTGATTTATAGATTGATAAATTTAGGTTCAAAATGAATCAAGCTTATCATAAACTCTTTCTGAAGAAGGATATTGCTGGAATTACTTCCCTTATTGTGTACGTTGATGATATTGCTGTGACAGGGGATGATGTGAAGGGCATTGAGGATCTTAAAGCTTATTTAAGCAAGGTGTTTGATATCAAAGATTTAGGACCCCTTAAGTATTTTTTGGGAATTGAAGTAGCGAGATCGAGAAGGCCCCTACCCATTTTTAATTAATATAAAATAAGAAAGTAACAACTCATTAGTTTACAACCCTATAATAGGACAGTTGCACCAAATTATAACTAAAAGCAAGGAAATACAATCCAGCGGTCTCGAGCGCCAAATAGTGGCCCCAGAACTAAAAGAAACTTTCTTAGCAATGGCATCGGCTACCATATTGGCCTCACAAAAAATATGGCAAATTGACCCTGTACTAGTGGAAAGCTTGCTCCGACAATTAGCTGCAATCATATGTAAGCTCCATGGGGCACAGCACCGATCATGAATGATATTCACAAGTAGGGAAAAAACACTTTCTACTTTGGGAGGAAAACAATTATTCTCGATAGTTTAAATTGACTATTTAACAAATGAAAGACATAAAGGGAGTTACGAAATCCAAGAAAATATTTTCTAATAGAGACAGAATTCTTTAAATGAAAGTTAAGAAACTAAATAAATTAATGAAAACTGTCATACTTTCGACTAATATAATATAAAAAAATCATCAATTGAAAATATTAATAATTAAAAATCAAAGAAAAGATTTTAGAGAATATTTGAAGTGAGATACAATAAATGCATGAAATGATACAAAGGGCATTATGAAATCCATGAAAAGATTTTTTATAATAAATTACAGATTTTAAATGAAAAAGAAGAGAAGAAAACAAAAATATGAAATATATCCATCAATATAATTAACTTTGGAATAATATAAAATAATACAAATCATCAATTAAGTAGAGAATTTGGAGGAGTGGATCAAGATACTTTGCAGTCAATGATCGAGATCTCTTTAAGTTAGGAAACGAGATTCCAATAGGTAGGGATCAAGATCCCCTGATGGGAGGAAGCGAGTACTGCTCGGGCTTCGGCTCCGGGATCGCTGGATCGAGATTCCAAGAAGGGATCGCCACCCCTTGACCAAGATCCCTATAACTATGGACTGGATCCAAATCCACTGTAGCTTCTTCTGGTAAACCTCTTTGCTCTAATGCTGATTCCATTAAAGCATCGATTCCCCAACAAGCCTTGTCAACAGGTGGTTCATCAGGCTAATTGACTCAAAAGCTACCAAATGCATGACTAGTGATAATTCTCCTTCGCTGGTTGAAAGCCAGTTACTTCTACATACCCACAAATGTAGCAGACGGATCACCTCTACATATTTCTGGGAAGATAAATTAGACCCAGCCCCACAGTTCAAGTAAACCTCACGCATTCTGATTCTCAATGTTCCTTAAAATGCTGATTCCACTGAAGTGTTAATCCAGCCCAATAAACCCTGTCAACAGGTAGTTCATCAGGCTAATTGACTCAAGAGTTATGAGTTACCTAACACATGATGAGTGATTTTCTCCTTCACTAGTTGAAACCCAGTTAGTTCTAATATACCACAGATGTAGCATACGGGTCCCATATTTCTAGATTGGATCTAACCGCTCCAGCCCAACACTTCATGGAAACATCAACCACTCTATGTTCCTAAACTTTCCACATATCTTATTCCCATTCGGGGGATAATTCTTACCTAGTGTCATGTACAATATTTTCCTGGCAGATGGTTCATTCAATACCCAAATATGGGAAAATGACTCGGAAAGGTTTCCAGAAGAAAAGATGTGCATGTATTGAGTAATTTCTATCCATGCATGATCTTTGTCATCTGTCCCTACCACTGGTTTGTTTACAAAACCATTTCACATGTGAATGTTAGATTACATCACCTGATAGTTATGGGGATCACCATACTAAGGTCACAGACCCACTCCTAAATCCTGATCCCATGATTCCGGAGCAGGTTCAATAGGGACAGCAATTCCCTAACATGAGGGAATGTGCTCTATTCATCCAGATCGCATTCCCATTACAGCTAATATTTGATATGGTTCTCCAGGGATTGATATCCTAGTATGACAGGAACCGCAATTCTATCATAAGTGAGACGGGTACCGAAATATAACTGGGATCATGCTCCCCAGTCCATACACGACCGCTGTCTGTATTATGAACACCTCAACATAATTACAGATTCATAGGTCTCAATATTTGAAGCTAATAATTAACTGGAAGCAGGAAGACATAAGTGAGAAGAACATAAGATATAGTAGATTTTTATGTCCATTACCAGATTTATGTATGTAAACATTTATAACTAAAGTAAAACACAATGCACAACATGTGTTTATCAGCATTATAAAATACAAGTCAAGTCTACTCTTACGATGACCCAATTGCCCACAGCTCACCATGGCAAAACATTTATAGCACTCAAAACCAAAGCTCAAAAAAAACTAACATAATTAAAAGTAAGGAAATAACCCAGAGTACACCACGGCATTTCACACCACTTGCAGTATGCTCCCAGAATGTAGTTGGGCATAGCTGCCCTCGAGCCGTGGGATTCTCATAAGGTAATTCTTTAGGAGCAGTTCATGTGCCTCTGCTTAAATCACCAATTCTTGGTTGGCAAGACCATGATCTACACAACCTCTAACAATTTGCTCATGTCTGCACCACTAACAAACATGCAGAGGATGGATTGGAATCTGGATGGCAGGAAGGTCACTCACAGGATGGATCAGAAAATGTATGGCGAAAAGGTGGCTTGAATGTTGACTCAGATATTGGATCATAGGAATAAGACTCAGAGGCTGGCTCGGATAGGGGATTGTATGAAGGGGTTCGCTCCCTATCATGACCCCACACGCTTGATATCCAGTTACACATGGACCTTAGACGAAATCTAAGCTCTAAGGGCATATGTCATGTACAATTGGACCACAATGACATGTACCAAAGGGGTCCGCATTACAAAGCTCAATAATCAATACTCTATACTTCAAAAAGAATAAAAAATAAAAATTATTACCCATGAATCACCTTTTTAACAATCTGCCTGTCATGTGACTGGCTCATAAACTTATCAGAATAAATATTGGCACCAATGTCATGGGTGCCATAATCAACACCACCAGGTGAAAAATAGTATACATAGTTTACCAAACTCCAATAGAGGTAAAATACCCCGTTCAAATTACAATATTTTGGTTAATAATAAATAGAAATATGACACTACTATTCCACAGCATGTGCAAGAGGTTTATGACAATTCCACAGCATGTGTCATGCACATGCATAACCAATGAAATTATAAAGTATTTTAAAAAATATCATATTTTAAATTGAAATATTTAAGAAATATTAATTTATAATTAAAACAAGAAATCAAGAAAGTGTCATATTCATTTTTTAATGAAAAAATTGCATGAATCCTTATAATTTGAAAAACTCAATTCATCTTATCTTGAGAAAAACTATTTTATTAGGAGCATATTGTAGAAGGATAACTTATTCTTAGAATCCCTAATTTTAAAATGGCAAAAAAAAATTGGTTAAACAAGAAAAAAAATAAAATTAAAAAGATTGCTTTCTTGGATGATGGTGACACGCGAGCGTATCCCAAGAAGTTAGTATGTGTAGTACATAGATTGCGTTACGAACGTGTGATTACATTATTATCAATCACCATATGAATCAAAAGTAACAAAAACTTCAAAATCACATGGCTTTTCATTTTTATTTTTTTTAATTAGTTAATGGTGCACATTACTTTTAGCAATTTTTTGGGTTGTCATGCACATATAGTGGTTAATCTATCTCTTATAAAGATAGTGTTTCTATTGCTAGAAGCCAAGGGCTGTTGAATATTTAATGTTGTAATCTCATACATGACTACTCATGTCTTTCATACTTCAATTAAGCTGGTGAATATGTTAGTAGGAATCTTTTTTTATTTGAATGTGTACAAAGCAATATTGACTAATTATGTGGATGGATCCAGAAGAAAACACATTACCATATTGACGATTAAAAATTTCACCAATTTGATTTAGATCAGGACTTTAGGTGATTCCAAACGAATAGAATGGTCGGACTTGGGGTATTGTTGTAACCTCAACGTAGGAATGTAGGAGAAGTGTTCTCCAATCTAATAAATGCTCTAGTAAACAAGTTGGCTATGAATCAGCTCAACTCAAACCCAAATGGGTCCTCGAACCTGACATTAGGGGTCTCACTATTGGATGCCCAGACCTTGGCCAGATTGATACTAATTGGTTACCATTTTGTACAGAAGCTTTTCACGTTTGGATCAAATCGGCCAAAACCAAGAGCTGCATCAGTCCAAGTCAAGTACATGGTAACAATTCTACTCAGAAACATGTATGGACCCCAAGAAAGACAAGACTAGATCTCAATGACATTGACCGGACCATCCGAATCCGGGTCCCAAAGGTCAGTCCAGACCCGGACTACTATTGAGCAACCATCTCTGACACAATCGTTGCAAACCCATAGGGTCCCAATCTACAAGACTTGGAAACAACATGATGAGTCGGTTTGGTGCCCCAACCCAGATCATGTTGCACCACCAAGTTACCGATGTTATAAAAAGATCTTGTTAAGTGTGAGTCGAATAGTCTGAAACTAGGAGCCAGACCAGTCTAGGTCAAGTACGAGGCTATATTCCCATGGTCACAAACAGTGCAACCATAGCCGCACCACCATTCATGCTGGCTTCAGGCCATGTGCCCCCACATGCAGACCTTGAACGTGCATTGTGCCACATGTGCCAATATACGCAGCATGTGCACATGTGAAAAGCTAACCGCAAAACCTATGCACGTGCCACACATGCATTTGAGAGCAACGGGTGGATCCCAATGCATGTGCACACATGTCGCACGTGTGCCATACGTGCGTGGTTGTGCATTCCTCACATCCCAACATGGCATGTGGCCGTTGCTGCCTGAAGCGACCATGAAGTGGTCATGCACCCGCTAGTCCACCGTGGGGGACCAACATGGGTGCAACATGGGTGCACACTTTGCACGAAAGCACACGGACTGTGGGGATCCACATGGCCTGTGTGGACGCACAATGGTATGTCACACATGACTACCATGGAGCGTTTGACAAGCTCGTGCACACCCCGCACATGAAGATTGTGCACGTGCATGCATCGCACGCCCACTGTTCATATCCCACGCTTGCAAGGGCCTTTTTGCGACAAAAAAATACAGAAAATGGGAAAAAAGGGCAACAAACTCTTCAAAAACTAGCCAACAAACTTTCTAAACACTAAGATTTTTGCATTTTCATGCACTAACCACAAAGGCTATCAGATCCAAGAGACAACTCTATTTTAATAGCTCAGATACCAATGCAAGAATCATTTGTAAACACTAAGGGCGTGTTTGATAAGTGGGAGTTTTTGAAAGTAGGAGTTAAATGTCCTATTTCCATGTTTGATATTATTGTGTGGAAGCTATAAAGTGGAAGGGCAGCCTTCCATGCAGCTTTTTTTAGTGTTAAAATGAGTTCATTTTTGGAAGATCTCCCTTCCATAAAAAATGATGGAAGAGCAGTCTTCCATAATTTATGGAGAAGATTCCTTCCACTCCCAAAAACTCCACATGTCAAACGCCCTAAACGTAGTGGAAACACAAAATTAAAGGATAAATAGAGTCATACATCGTTTTGAACATGATTATACTCTTACGGTTGATGTAGTTCCTTTTGTTCCTATTGAGCATGATTCCCTTTGGTGAAAAGTTTGATGCCAACAAATCTAGAACTTAAAGTGCAATACACGGCTCAAATCCTCGAGCCCTCGGATGGAGATAGTGTAAGAGTTCTCAGAAAGGGATGTAGGAAATACTTAGTTTTCTAGAGAAAAACTTAAACTGGAAAGTAGAGAAAATAAAATGGTGGGAAAGAGGAGAAAGAAGCATGTGATGCTCTTAAAAAAAGTTCGAGTTATTGTATTCTCCCTCTCTACAAACCCCCTCCATATAAATGGCCCCTTCCAAGATTCCCTATCTTGGAATGACTCTTATATAGTCTATATGCCTATCAAAATTATTTGGCTTCGATATCTATCCCAAGATTTTTCTAAAATACCTATGCTAATCCTATTGTTCCCATCTCAACTCAATGCCACAAACAAAGTCCATCATTCTTTGGAAGTCCTTCCACCCATAAGGGGAGAACCTTCCAAAAAACTATTAAGAGCCACAATCACATCAATGAACAATTAAATTTACAGGCACCGTTGCACAGTAACAGTATACAGCCTCAGAGAAGGAAAATTAGACCCTAACATTCCGAATAACTTTGCATATGAGTGTGTGCTTTCGACATATTATATATTTTATTGGAGTAGCTCACAAAATAGAATGCAACTAGCAAGATACCCTTTCTTGATAGCGCTCATAGGACCCATGCTTTGGCCCTAAAACTATAATCATGTTCTTTTATACTACTTGTATGCCATTGAAGCTGGTAAAATGTAGGAAATCTAAATTGTATGTCGTTTTGGACAATGGTTACAATTAGCTTGCCTCTTGTTGTGAGATTTTGCATCAGAAATGCAAACACTCACTTGATGACGAGGATAAAAAAGCCAACTCTAAAAATTTCGACCAGATGTTGATTACTAGCTGTGAGCCTTTGCTGGCTTCACCGAGTTCCAGTGGGATGCATGGAGATCTTCATGAGAAATAATGTTGCCAAAGGTACGATTTCGATCTGGTCGAACCATGTTTCTCTATGACATGCTCTATACTCCTAGGATGAGAAGAAGCCTACTCTCATCACCCAAACTCACTTCAGAAGGATTGTTCTACTTTTGGTGGTGTTCTTTATGATGGCCTATTTACTTTCGATTTAGAAGAGCCTCTTTGTTATTCTCCTTTTTTTGTTGATGCATCCCCTCTTTCTCGTTCTCCTTCTTTCTCTATTGTGCCTTATGATGCTTTTACTTCCATGTTATGGGATGCATGATTTTTCCATATCAATAAATATAGGATAGCAACATTAATTAAAAAAGGGCTTTTAGGATTGTTGACCAAAGTAAACTTACCCATGTGTAGACCTCATGAATAGGAAAATCGACTAGAAAAACATTTCCTTAAGTTCAAAGATCAAAGAACCTCAAGAATTTATCCACTCAGACATTTGTGGTCCCATTTGTGTTCTTGCCCTTTCGCCACCATAGGTTTATATGCTTTATGAGACATTCTCCCTAGTACTGAGATAGTCTCAACTCATACTTGCTATCATAACATATATGGCCTTGGAACTCTACCAAATGTACCTTAAGACGGAGTTCCTTAACGGAATCTAGAGGACTAGATATACATGGAGCAACTAAAGGGTTATGAGATCCATGGGCAAGAACATAAAGCATATAAACCTATCAAGCCAATTTATGGACTTAAGCAATCCTCTAAACCATGGGACATGAAATTTCATATGGCTATAAGCTCGTATGGATTCTCAATGATCAAGCAAGATTGTGAGTATACTTTATACGCCATATGATCTTGTCGTTGTACTATCGACGGCATCTTAATAGCAGGTAATAACAAGGAGATGATCGACGCCACTAAGGAGTGGTTGTTCCCCAATTTTGACATGAAAGACATGGATCAGATGAATTATGTGCTCGGTGTTAAGATCAAACAGGATCGTTCTAAGATGTTCCTAAGTTTATCCAAGAGAATTACATAAAGAAAATATTAAAACTATTGAAATATTAAAACTATTGAATATGAGTAAATGCATAGAAGGGTCATGTACTTTGTCTAACTCTTTGCCCTAAGGGCCCCAAAAAAAAAGAACAAAAAGATGTCGAGTGTACCCTATCCGAGTGCAATAGGCAGTCTCATGTATGCCATGTTATGCACAAGACCATGTCTTATGTTGTAGGGCATGTAAGTCACTACCAAAGCAATCCCGGTCGAGAACATTGGCGAGCTACGCCGAGGAATACTCTAATATGTCTAGTAAATCACAAAATACTAGTTGATTTTTCAAGGAAATGATCTAAAGTTGCAAGAATTCAGTGATGTTGATTGGGCAGACAACTTGGATGAGTGCAATTCGACATCTGGATATGTCTTCACTTTGGGTCTGGAAAGAGAGATTTCCTGGTGTAACAAGAAGCAAACATGCGTGGCACTATCAACTATAAAGGTGGAGTACTCGCAAGAAGGCATTTGGCTTAAGAGCTCTAGCGGTCGTATCAAGTGCTAGAGAGCCTGTGACAATTTTTTGTGACACCACGGAAGCATTGGCTTCACAAAGGACTCAAATTATCACAATAAAACAAAGCACATAGAAATCAAGTATGATTAAAGATGTCATAGAGAAAAAGGAGATAGTCCCAACACATATTCCCACAAGCAGGATGGTAGCAGATCCCCCAACTAAGCCTATAGCTAGAGAGTGTATAAGGCTTGTGTCAAGAGAATGGGACTCAAATTTCGTTGATTATTTTTGCACCTAGACTATTGTCAAACTCCTTCACATTTCATTTCCTTTCATTTATATGAGTGATTTATGGTTTGGATGCACATTCACATTTGCACACTAGGACGCGTGTTCATTAAGAAACAAATCATCGGCAGACAAAGGTTTGCTTCTTGAACAGCATGACTACCCTCAATGATAGGGACATTGGAGAATAAGACATAAGACACACACTAGTGCATGAGTATCGCCTCGATGTGACATCGAGATGAGAATTCATGATTGAAACTGACATGATTCATATCTGTATATCGTCCTACCAAATCATGTAGCCTATATAACAGGTGTGAGCATCAGGGTTGCTCAGGATAGGTGCATGGCTGCAGCCATAGGGTGCGTTGGTTGCAACAGACACATGGCAATGACCGAACTAAGACATGAAAGGTGTAAATCTCACGTAGATCGCAGTACCATCTATAATTTACATTACAACATGTAACTCATGCCGCACATGCACAGCAAGAACACCATGACTATAGAGATAGAGGTGTAGATGATGATCCATGTTCCTAATTACATAGTAGGAAATAAGCCAGTCACTTAGTGACCCACATTGCCCTCATAGACCCTGTGACTATATTAGGAAATGGAGACTTGATGCTGCTAATTTAGTGTGCCTTCCCATGTCATTGTTGGTTCGGTTGTGTTGAGGGCGGAGCTAGAAAGTAGTTAGGTTAAAAACGAAATAAAAGTATGATTAGAGGAAGAGCATTGGCATCGTACTCTGATTGGTAGCTAGAGAAGATCAATGTACTCCATGAAGCTCATCAGCTACGCAACAATGTAAAGCTTTCGGTCTAGAATGTTCTTTTGCGAAATATTTTGAAAAGCTATTATAATGTAATGTAATAATTTTGCAAATGAATTTCTCGGCTTGCATAAGAACGATGTTTATAAAATAGGTTGAGTAGAATTACATGATGTTGGAGTTATGACCCTTTCAAGACCTTACATCCAAGAATCCTCAATCAGTGAGCGTGAGGGGGTGAAGATGATTCTAGGTGCTTGGTGCACTGGGGCCTAGAATCATATACCCCGAGTACATGAGGCATTGAGAAACATCGGTGAGAGAGAGAGAGATTGCTTACAGAGGTGTGAGGGCCACCTCTGAGTCAGGGATATACCTAGATTGTACGCCTCATGGATGATGTGTTCGCCAAGGCTAAGAGAATCAAAAAGATATTAGAACTTGAGTGCCTTAAGAGTGATGGCCTTGTATAGGATGGTCATGACTTATAGGACATGAGTCCGTACCCTGACACAAGACCACCATATAGCATGTGCATCCACAATCGCATAGAAAGCCACTCTTCTAATGTGTGATCTAACTATACATGTTCCTTCAGATATATGAGTATTTCTACCCCAAGGGTGCACCTGTAATCCACTGACACCTAAAAATGATGGGACATTGATTAGAGAGACTTTGATAAACATTACATGCCCATGCCATAGACTAGAGAAAGGCCTGTTGCTTGTTCGGTAATTCTGAGTTAATGGACCATTATTTCAAACTATCCCAGTGGAGTACTCCAGTAACCTAGATTTCAAGCCTAGATATTTCATTTACCAATTCTTTATTTTATTTTGATTCCAAAATGAGTATTTATGATAGAAAATGGTTAATGGGATTTTTTGAAAAACAATTGGAATTTTTTGGAATTTTTCTGGAGCAATAAAATGAGCATTATTGAATTAGTTTGAGAAATTCTAATCAAGGACAAACTGGCCATAGGGTGACGATGTGTCACCCACATCATCCCCCTAGCATGCTGATGTCATCATGACATCATCACTAGTGAGGGGTCCTATTTTGGCATTTTTGAAATTGTTTTATAAAGTTTGAAATGAAATTTATGTTTTTCTAAGTGAATATTTAGTCATATGTCAATTTAGCACACTTTTGGTCACATTCACATGTGCCTAGGAATTTGGGCATGCCATGAAATTTTGGTTTAAACCCTAATTGATGGAGAAAATGATTTATTAAAGTAGCTCTTTATGAGGCATCACCTCATTGGCTTAAGCCCTATGAATCTTACAAAATGGCTTCATCCCATTGGATGAATGGGAGATATTTTACAAATTACATGAGGGGCACCCCTCCCCTCTACACTTTGACTATTTCTTTAATTTCAAAATTCACCATGGGCACTTTTGGATCAAGAAATAGCATTTGTGAAAATTATTCTCTATAAAGGACAATTTGGTAAAATGGCTAGATATAGAGTTTTTTTAAGGAGTGATAAGGGTGTGCAAATCCCATCCCTTGATCTTGATGGCTAGACACGGAGGAGTGACTATGATCAAAACCCTCTCATGAGCCATGGATGATGAGCATCAAAGGCCTTGATCAACTCACTTAAAATGTCACACTTGAAATTGCCTATTTATGTCACACTTAACTTCATTTTCAAGACAACACAACTCAAGCTCTCTCTCTCTCTCTCTCTCTCTCTCTCTCTCTCTCTCTCTCTCTCTCTCTCTCTCAGTGAAAGAAATAACAAAAGGGAGAGAGTTCCATGCCCCACATGTTGGGTGCCTTCTTTCTTCTTCTTCTTATGGAGTTGTGCTCTCCCTCATGACTATATAATCTACAACCTTTTATCTATCGTGTCTTATGCATAAGGCAATCTCCAAAACCCAACTTCTTCATTGAATAAATCCTTGATTCCATTTGCTTGCTGCATTCATTATGACTATTGAGTATGCCCTTGAAACTATGCATCCACTTCATCTTACATGCATAGTCTAGACCATCCTTCATACAAATTGAGCACCATTTCCTCAACATTTTCGTCACCAATTTTTCTGAGAAATATTTTAGTATAACAGCAAGCATTTTATGACATTTTGAAAATCATTTGATGAGAACTTAATCATAGAGTGTCCCCTTTGAAAAACTACCCCTATTTTGATTACTTCATAACCATATATCCCCATTTAATGTGAGAAGTCCATACCTTATCTTTGCTTACTGTTTTGATCATCAAAAGATCATCTCTCTCTCATTTTAAAGTTAACCAAGTCATTTCAAGTGTGCATAAGCTTCCCACTTCATAAGTGAGACCAATCCTTATGATTTGAGCCATATGTGTCTTCATCCATAGGGACAAAATTAAGTCCCTAAAAGGTCTGCCTATAGGACATAGGCACAAAGCGTTCGACTATTGGCTTCCCACTGATATTTGCATTGTATTTACTGTAATTTAGAGTAATTGAATGTTTTGTGGTATGGAGACTTGAGTGTATTATATTTGGAGCATGTTTATGTTGTTATTATTTAGCCTATGTCTTAATGCAATCATATCGAAGTCCTTGGCGACCATGTAAAATGAGCTCAATCCATAGTTTCCAATGATCAAGTATTTACTGTAATTTAGAGTAATTGATTGGTATGAAGACTTGAGTGTATTATATTTGAAGCATGTTTGTGTTGTTATTATTTAGCTCATATCTTAAAGCTATCATATCTAAGTCCTTGGCAACCATGTAAAACGAGCTCAATTCAAAGATTCCAATGATCAAATCAATTTTGCACATGTACGTGTTTGTTTATGAAGGAAAAACTTGTACTTAATGTATTTGATGAAATTTTAAAGTAACGTATATTTTGGGAATGTGAATTGTATAGTTCTGTAATTTTGAGTACATGAGTATAGTCTTGTGTTATTCAATCACCTTGTTGAATCTTATCTTTGGACTTTGCCAAGGGACCAATTTTATTTTAAGTATAAGAAACCAAGTTTAGTGGCCGGAAATAGTATACATTGGTGCAAATGTCATGCAAATGGAGTACCATAGCATTATAATGAAAAAAACGATTTTAAATTGAGTCACTTGAACCTGGCTCAATACACATGAAGGTTAAGTAGTCTCCTAAACATAGAAAAATTCACGAGTGATTAGTCGAGATACTCAATCTGTGTGACCAAGAGAGTCTAGGGAAGGCTGGAGTTATTTTTTTAATAGAGAGAAGAGGTGTTCCACGTTAGTTTTGATGAAAAACTTAATATGATTCTCTTTGTAAAGATGTTGTCGCTACTTAAGGTCTCACAGTTCATTTGCCCATGTACCATATGGGAAAGTGTCTCACAAACGGACATATCTCCACCCACTAAGGGACGCATGGGAGGTGTTCGTTTTCTAGAAGGACCCAGTGAGATGGGAATCCTAATAGGATTAGGATTTGAATTTTAGAAAATTCCTGAAGAAATATATCTAAGCTAAAGTATTTGGATAGACATATAGATTAGATAAGGTCCTTCCAAGATAGGGAATCTTGGAAGGGGCCCATCTACATAAAGGGGCCATGTATAGAGAGAGAATACAAGAACTTTGACTTTTTTATAAGAGCATCATGGCCTCTTTCTCCTCTCTTTCCCAGCTTTTGCTTTCCCTACTTCCCAACCTGAGTTTCTCTCTCTAGAAAAAGTCGACCTGAAACCTCAAGCCGAAGGAGTCACACTTAAATGGAGCAAAAGGAACGACACCAACCGCAAGAGGGTAATCGAAATCAGAAGGGCATGTAAAATCTTTTTTATCCTTTGATTTTGAGTTCAACTGCGTTTTGGATTCATCAATGGATCCTACATTTCTAATCCCTTAATTTTGCGTTTTCTTTGCATTTGGCCAATGAACCCTATAGTCTCCTCTAGTCTTTTATGCCTAGATTGGATAGCATATCTCATCCTTTGAGAAGTCAATGCTCCTCCATTATAAATAGCATTTTGAAATTTAGGACCCAAAAATATGCAACCCAAAGCATAAAGAATTAAAGAAATGCATGTGGAGGGTTGGAGCAAAGTAAAGTCAATCAATCCCCATTAAGGGAATAACATTGTGTAAGTCAGAAATTATTCTATTTACCAATTGTTTCATTGCATCCTAAAATGTTATATAGTTGCCATCTAATTTTTAATACCTGCAGTTGTGCTGCAATACAAAATTTGCTGGAGTCAGACATCGTTCATATTTGACACAACTTTAAAGTTTCTTTGGTTGAATACATTTATGTGAAAGACAAGGAGCAAGCTAGAGCATGGGAGATTAAAATCGCCCAATCTTTAGTCGATTCAACCTTTGGCTGCCTAGAATGGCAGTATTCTAGAACGTCTATTTAACTAGTTAAATTGATTTGAACTGTTCGTACATGCTTTCATACTAATGTTGCAGTATTGATCTGCCATATTTGGTTATCAATTCATTTCTAAGTTGGTATTGGATAACTAAGCCACTACATGACAGGAATTTGAACGAAAGCCGAAAACACAGTCACTATCACAAACAGCGCGTGAATTTTATCAAGTCAAAAAGCAATAGTATTGAGCATAGATTGTAACCCTTGCATCAGCGCTCCTTTTTTTTTTGAATGGTAACTCTTGCATCAGCTCTATTGATCAAAAGTCAAAACAAAGAAACTTTCCAGTTGAAAAACGAGTTACAGAACCAAATTGCAAACCCATTATTAAATTACACATATCACAAGTGGAAACTGTAAACCCATAAATTTTCAGGGTTTAGACCATTCATTCCATAATTCAAACACCAATAAACTAAAGTAAGGCAGATTTAGAATATAGATAGATAGAGAGAGAGAGAAGGGGGAAGAGAGGGGGGAGAACCTGTTCCGGCCGCCAATTAGGATGCGGAAATTGGGGCATTTCTTGGCAAGGGCGGTGGCTGTAGAACCACCGACACGACCAGTGCCTCCAAGAATCAAGACCCTATAATCAGAACTGGAATCCTTTTTCATCATTCTGTTATTAGGTTTTGGATTTGGGGGCTCTTTCCCTGCTCTTAAGAAGCAGGAGGTGACTCCCCAACTCATATGGGAACCACACCCCGCCATTTTTCCCCTTTCTTTCGACGGCCGGTTGGTGTCTCTAGTTTTTCCTTTCATAACTACTCCTTATCCAGTATTGTGGATGACGTGGCATATCCTGGTGAATGATGGCGTGGCCAAGCCGCGGTCCCCCTCCTTGGTTTCCAGCACCAACTCAATCTCCAAGCTTGTTTGATTGATTTTAGGGATAATTACAAACACAAAAAAAACCCAAAACCCGTCAACCTACCCCAACTTTACTATTTTATCTAAAATATAATTTCTATTTAACAAACAAGTCCATCTAATTAAAAAATAAAAAAATACCTAAACTATCTTTTTTTTTACTTTTACCTTACCCACGTCTCACTCCTCTATCCCATCAAAATAGAGGCTCCGGTATCGTATAAGTGCAGTCCGACAGTAGTATTTTGGCACTGTATAAAGTTTGGTCCGATAGTAAGGCTCCGGCAATAGGGCTCCAGCATTGTGTAAGTGATGTCCCACAATTGAAAAGGGCGGTCCGGCAATTGCAAAGGCAGTCCATCAGCTGCAAAGGGCGGTCTGGCAGTTGCAAAAACGGTCCAGCAATGGCAAAGGGCAGCCCGGAACTTGTCGCAATATGATGGCAATGTGCTACTGGGTCCAAACGTCACCGTCAAATCTATCCAAAATGATTTTTTTTGTGTACAGGAAGGGTATTTACGCCTAACAAAATGAAGTTTTTCTATTATGGTATTTTCATAAAAAGCTTGTTTTGGAAAAAAAGTGAGAGAAAAAGTTACGTTGGGGCATTTTTTGTTTTGGAGAAAAAAGTGAGGGAAAAAGTTAGGTTAAGGTAAGTTGCATATAAAGGGTGGTCTTGGGGTTTTTTGTAATTTTCTCTTGATTCTACATATGCTTTCATTGGAAGATGAAGTCAACATCAAACCTATCCAAAATGATTTTTGTGTACGGGAAGGGCATTTCCGTTTAACAAAACGAACGTTTCCATTGGGGGTATTTGCATAGAAGGTTTGTTTTGGGCGAAAAAGTGACAGAAAAAGTTAGGTTGGGGTAAGTTGCATAGAAAGTGAGGTCTTGTGGTTTTTGAAATTTTCTCTTGATTTTACATGTGCTTTCAAAGATTGGGAGATGGCAAAGAGACCAATTTAAATTTCAAAATAGGTAGTTGTAAGAAGTCATTAAATAAAGGAAAAATTACAAAAAAAAACCCAAGGCCATATTTTCTATGCAATTTATCCCCAACCTAACTTTTTCCCTCACTTTTTTCCCAAAAGAAACTTTCTATGCAAAAACCCCCAAGGGAATTCATTTTTTTAGAAAGAAATGCCCATCGCCTACACAAAAATCATTTTGGCCATATTTGATGTTGACTTTTTGGACTCTAGTAGCACATTGTCGAAGCACACCATCACATTACTGGAGCGCATAAGTGCCGGATTGTCGGAGCGCACCATCACATTACTGGAGCGCATAAGTGCCGGACTATCCTAAGACGACTATCGGACAGAAACTGAGTACTACCGAACCACCCTTTACATAGTATTGAAGCCCTGGAATCCACTAAGATCAACTGTCGAACCACCCTTTGCAATAGTCGGACCGTCGGAGCCCTACTGTCGAACCGTACTCTACACCGTGCCGGAGTGCTATTGCCGGACACCTTTACACAGTGCCGAAGCGCTACTGCCGAACCGCACTTACACGTGCCAAAGCCCCTATTTTGGTGGGATAAAGGAGAGAGAGGCGTGGGTAAGATAAAAGTAAAGGAGGGTAGTAGTTTAGGCATTTTTTATTTTTTATTTGGTTGGGGTATTTACATAGAAAGTATATTTTGGGAAAAAAAATTAGGTTGGGGTAAGTTGCATAGAAAGTGTAGTCTTTGAGGTTTTTTTGTAATTTTCCTTTAGACAAATACAATGTTAAAAAAAAAAATTATCGGATTTCTTGACTCACCTCAAGTCATCCAATTGAACATCTGATAAGTGAGAATGATTGTGACTTCCATGTACAAAAGACAAATAATTTACTTGTAGACATTCCCTTTTTATTTTATGCACACCATAAAATGTTATGCAACTACGATTTAACCTCAGAGTTGGTTGTTCCTTGCAGTTGGTTACTCGCTCTTTGGTTAGTGAACCCAGCTACCTTTGGAGGTACAATTGAATTATGAGATGTCACCAATGTTTAGTTTAACTTATTAGGTTTAATAGCCTGCCCAATTAGGTTTAATAGCCTGCCCAAATAACAAGTGCAGCCTTTTAGAAATGAAAAAGTTTAACAATCAAATTACGGCGCATCTCAAAATTTTCATTAGATTTCAAATTTTAGAAATATTGCATTTTGTAATACATTTTCATATCGTCAATTTTTAAAATTTTTAAGTGTTCATAAATATGCTCAATCAACACTATTCTTTAAGCTTTAAATTTTATAATTACGAAAAAAAAAAACAATTTTTAGACCATCACAAATATTTCAAGTATTGAAAATACTGTTTAAAACTTCTCTCTCACTCCTCTCTCTCACTCCTCTTCCTTCTCATGAAGCTCACGAATACCTAAAGGGTTCAAGCCTCAAATCTCTCGCCAATTAACCATAAGACATGACGAGTAAGCCATCTGGCTTAGGTGGCATAAAAACTATACGTTATATTCTAGACATTAAAAAAAAAGAAAAATTGAATTTTTAGCCCAACAAATAGGTCATCTTCTAGCACATTTTTTGAACCGTCTATAGATCTGTTTGATCATCACTATTTTTGAAATTTTAAAATTTTATAATTGAGGGCAATAATTGATTTTTCATATCATTGTAAGGCTTTGTGGCACCAAAACTACATTTTTGGCATAGTTTTTTGAGACGCATCTTACGTCAATAGTATAAGGTTGACATCTTATACAAACCTCACCCTTTCTTTAAACAAGGATACCTGGGAGTGCATGCTACCCCTCGATTTGACGAGTAACATGGTCGCCATAAGAGACAAGTATCTAAACTTCGTGTTGTTTGAAGTCAAGAATACTTTGTTATTACTCAACACCATGTGAATATTGCATTAGTTTGATGTACATTGTACTTATAATTTTATTTTTAATTAAAACATATGAATGGATTCTTAAATTTTTGGGAAGAATTACTCACGGACTATCCCTCAAGATGAGATAGTAGAGCAAATGAACAAAGGTGTGTTGAACAATGGGAGCTTCCATGGAGGCCTAGTATGGATGACAACCCAAATGTGGGCCCTAGTATGCTCTTGGTTAACCTAAGAAACGCTAAAAAAGGTAGAGACTTTGAAGAAACTTTACAGACAAAATGATGAAGTGAGGAGAGGAGGAAGGTGATTATAGAATGGCGGGTTTGGGAGGAGTTCCTAAAGACAGGTGAATTATTGTCACACCCCAAGAATTTACAAGACTGTTATTCCTGAGATGTGACAGACAAAACATATATACATCTATTGATAGGACAAATTTACAGTGGCGAGGTCTTACAAAGTAAATAAAGAAAGCTAGCACAACAACAGTATCTTCCAAGGTTGATCTTGACTAGCACTCAAAATGAATCCGCAGTTATCCTGAAAAAATGTTTACCATAGTTTGATGAGTTTGGCTACTCAGTAAGTGATCATCATAATCCTAAAAATAATCATGATTGAAAGATATCAATATTTTCCAAAATGAGATCTATTAACAGAAATGCATCAACAGTTTCACTTTCAATAAATGCATAATTAAGTATAATCCGAGTAATTGAAATGCTTATAACACTTTTAACGGCAGTACATAATTCAAATGATTTCACAAAATACCCTACTGGCGTCCCAAGTAGGTCACCTATATACCCCATCAGCGTCCTGATGGGTCTACTTAATCCCTATCGACGTCCCAGATAGGTCCACTTAATCCCTGCAGGTCCACTTATACCTCACCGGCGTACCGGATGAGTCCACTTAATCCCTACCGGCGTCCCAGATAGGTCCACTTATACCTCACCGGCGAACCGGATGAGTCCACTTGCATACTTAAATTATTTCTAAATCTATTTAAACATTCGAAAGCAGCAATATCATGTACTCAACATATCACTGAAAGCATTAATATGAATTTCACTTAAACCATTAATAACAGTCACTCTCTATAACATTTCAAAAATAACCAATCAAATATTTTGGGCTCAAATTTAGAAAGGTAGCAGTTTGTAAAGGCATTCTAGCATAATTGCCAATTTAATATGTATAGAAAAACTCTTATAAAAATTCAAAAATACGGAATTATCACAATTTATGGGATATCAATCCACAAATAAACATTTCACAACAATACTATAATCAATTGCAAAAATGTCAATTTTTTTAAATAATAAGGCAGTCATTTGCACATGAATTTTACAATGTCTAAATATTCAAAACAAAAGAAAGAAATATCACAATTTTACTAAAAGCATAAATATCACATTTATTTCTAACAATAAACAAAAAAAATAAATAAATTTATTTTTCTAATTTACAGCATTCAAAATTTCTAACATAGATAAAATATCACAATTTTTATTAAAAAGATTATTTTTCAAGATAATGAGGTCACGTGCGCATAAAATTTATCGCGCCCAAAATTCATGATAATAAGCAAAAATAATTATTTCATTTTATTTTTAAAAAGAATGGATTATTTTTTGAGACAATGGGGTCACTTACACAAAACTTATAAAATGAAGATCCTGGACGGAAATATCACTATTTATTAAAAACAGACTATTTTTCAAGAAGACGATGTCACTTACTCACAAATATTTGACAGGGAACTTCCGATAAAAATTCAGTTCGAGAGAGGAGTTCACTGTGTTTCGACCAAAGAGAGAGAGATCTCAAAATTTTCTAGGGTGGGAGTGCTCACCTCCCCTATTTAAATTCTTATAACGTATTATTATATTATTTTATTACGCTCTACCTCATACCTGAGGTGTCGCGTTAAGAGTCTGCTTTTAACATACGAAAACCACGTCCACTAAAGGACGTGGCAAGCAGCAAGCAACAGCAGGCAAAAGCAGCAGCAAGCAAAAGTTTAAACCAAGTAAAAACTTTTGAAAATAGTGATGGTCCCCAAGGACCATCATACTCAAACAGACCATCACCTATTTAAAAGCATCTTTTCTCCTTCTTTTTTTTTTTTTTTTTTGAAATTTTAGGATTGTTACATCTTCCCCCCTTAAAGAAATTTAGTCCTCTAAATTTGTTTACCTGATTACTGAAAAAGATAGGGGTATTTTTCTCTGATTTCGTCTTCTCGTTCCCAAGTCGACTCTTCTCTTGAATGGTACTGTCATAATACACGGACCAAAGGAATCTCCTTGTTACGCAACACTTGCACCCTTCTATCCAGTATCAAAATTGGCTGCTCAATGAAGGATAGGTCATTCCTGATCAGTAAAGGTTCATATTTTAAGATATGGGATGGGTTGGGCTGGTATTTTCGTAGTGAAGATACACAAAAGACATTATGGATATTTGCCAATTCGGGTGGTAAGGCAAGTCTATAAGCGACACCTCCGATTCTTTCCAGGATTTCAAATGGTCCGATGTAACGTGGGCTCAACTTTCCTTTCTTGCCGAATCTCATAATGCCTTTTATTGGTGAGATTTTTAGGAAAACTCGATCACTTTTCTCAAATTCAAGATCTCTCCTTCGGTTATCAACATAACTCTTTTGCCGACACTGAGCTGTCCTGAGCCTTTCACGAATTAATGCTATTTTATCTGTGGTTATCTGAACAATTTCTGGCCTCAAAAGCTTTCTTTCACCAACCTCGTCCCAACATATGAGTGACCAGCATTTCCTTCTATACAGAGCTTCATATGGTGCCATCTAAATACTGGCTTGGAAGCTATTATTATAAGCAAACTCAATCAGGGGTAAATGGTCATCCCAGCTTCCTGTAAGGTCAATAACACAGGCCCTCAGCATATCTTCCAAGGTTTGGATGGTCCTCTCCGATTGTCCATCAGTTTGGGGGTGAAAGGCAGTACTAAAGGTGAGTCTCGTCCCCATGGCTGACTGTAGTCTAGCCCAAAATTTAGAAGTAAACCGAGTATCCCTGTCCGATACAATACTGACAAGAACTCCATGTAACCGCACTATTTCCTTAATGTACAACTGAGCCAGTCGATCCAAAGTGTACGTCGTGCGAATCGGTAGAAAGTGGGCAGCTTTGGTTAACCGATCCACAATGACCCAAATGCTATCATGTCCTTAATTTGTTCTAAGCAAGCCAGAGACAAAATCCATAGAGATGTGCTCTCACTTCCATTCTGACACCGGTAAAGGCTGCAACAACCCAGCGGGCCTTTGATGTTCAGCTTTTACTTGCTGGCATGTTAAGCATTTAGACACAAATAGTGCTACCTCTTTTTTCATATTATTCCACCAAAAGGTTTTCTTCAGGTCCTGATACATTTTAATACTTCCGGGATGTATTGTATAACGAGGATGTGCTTCTTCTAAGATAGCTTTCTTTACACTCTCATCATTCGGGACACAAACCCGACCTCTGAATCTTAGCAAATCCTCACTACATATAGAGAATTCATCTCTCTTTCCTTGCTTCACCTCTTCTATAATTGTTATAAGCTGAGGGTCTTTTTTTTGTGCCAATCGAATATGTTGGATTAATTGGGGTTCCGCCTTAATATTGGCAATCATACTTACCACACCATTAATGGACGGAGTTGGATGTCAATCCACTATTTCCTCTAATAATCGCATTTCTTGGATCATTAGATGAGCTAAGACTCCCGTAGATTTTCTACTTAGAGCGTCGGCCACAACGTTAGCTTTTCCTGAATGATAATGGATTGTACAATCATAATCTTTTAAGAAATCCATCCATCTTATCTGCCGCATATTTAAATCCTTCTGAGAGAAAAGGTACTTCAAACTCTTATGATCCCTGTATATTACGAATTGCTCACCATATAGATAATGCCTCCATATTTTCAAAGCGAATACTATTGCAGCTAGCTCCAAATCATGAATTGGATATTTTTTCTCATATTCTTTCAACTGTCTGGATGCATATGCCACTACTTTCCCATATTGCATTAATACACAGCCCAAACCTTTATGTGAAGCATCACTATAAATCACAAATCCCCCACTCCCCTCAGGAATAGTTAAAATAGGTGCTGAAGTTAATCGAACTTTTAGTTCTTGAAAACTCTCCTCACATTCACTTGTCCACTCAAATTTGACATTTTTCTGTGTCAATCGAGTCAATGGGGTTGCGATTCGAGAAAATCCTTCTACAAATTTTCTGTAATATCCTGCCAATCCCAAAAAGCTTCGAACTTCAGTCACATTACTTGGTTGTTTCCAATTAACAACGGCTTCAACCTTTGAGGGACCAACTGATAGACCTTCTTTTGATATGGCATGTCCTAAAAATATCACTTGTTCAAGCCAAAATTCACATTTACTAAGTTTGGCATACAATTTCTTCTCTCTTAATATTTACAATACCATTCTTACATGCTGCTCATGTTCCTTCTGATTCTTGAAATAAATTAAAATATCATCGATGAATACCACAATAAATTTATCCAAAAAGGGCTTAAAGATATGATTCATCAAATCCATAAATGCAGCAGGTGCATTGGTTAATCCAAAAGGCATGACTAAAAATTCATAATGGCCATACATTGTTCTGAAAGCTGTCTTGAGTACATCTTCACTTTTAATCATAAGCTGATGGTATCCAGTTCTAAGATCAATTTTTTAAAACACTTGTGATCCTTGTAATTGATCAAATAAATCATCAATTCTAGGTAATGGATACTTATTTTTCACTGTCACTTGGTTCAACTGTCTATAATCAATACACAATCTCATAGTCCCATCTCTCTTTTTGACTAACAGTACAGGAGCACCCCAAGGTGACACACTGGGCCTAATAAAACCTTTATCTAATAATTCTTCTAATTGTTGTTTCAGTTCTTTAAGTTCTGCAGGAGCCATTCTGTAAGGTGCCTTAGAAATTGGTGCTACCCCTGGCAATAATTCAATGGAGAATTCAATTTCCCTGTCAGGCGGTAATCCTGGCAATTCTTCAGAAAAAACGTCGGGAAATTCTCGGATAACCGGAGTGGTATCCAAATTTATTTCTTCCTTCCTATCTTCTTTGATATAGGCAAGAAAGCCTTGACACCCTTTTCGAAGGAGGCGATTAGCTCGAATACAAGAGATTAAATATGATGAGGAGTCTTCTTTGACACCATTGAAGTAAAATACTGGTTGATCCGGAATACTAAAGGTAACAATTTTCTTATAACAATCAATACTCGCATGGTATGCAGAAAGCCAATCCATGCCTAAGATTACATCAAAATCTTGAATTTCCAGGAGTATTAAATCAACCAACAGTTCCTTTTCTTCTATCTTTATTATACATGATTTGTACATTATATTAGTGTTAATTGAATCTCCCATCGGTGTGGCTACCTCTAGAATGTATTCTAATTGTTCTGGTTCTACCTTTAAGTGGCATGCAAAGTGTTGTGACACAAATGAATGAGTAGATCCAGGATCAATCAAAACATGAGCTACTTTTTGGAAGATAGTAAGAGTATCTTGGATCACTGATTTTGAGGCCTGAGCGTCTTGCTCGGTACTCGCAAATACTCTTCCCTTCATCTGAGGCTTTGGAGTTATCTCTCCCTGCTTTGGAAGCTGTTGTGTCTGTAAGCTAGGACATTGTTTAATCTGGTGTCCCAATTTTCCACATTTAAAATAGGCTCCGGTATTCCAATAACAAGGGCTTGATCCATGATTTTTCCCACATTTTCTACATGGTTCTATTGGGTTTTGAAATGGCGAGGGCCTTGGCTTCTTGTTTGGCCTTTCAAACTGTTGTCGATTAGATGATGGAGGTCTAACATGACTGTTCTGATTTTTCGTCTTTTGGTAATCTTCAAAATCTTTTTCGACAATTTGGGCACGATCCACTATTTCAGCATAAGTTCTTAATTTCAAGACTGATATTCTGCTTCTAATAGCTGGCCTGAGACCCCTTTCAAATTTCTTCACCTTTCTTGCCTCATTGTTAATCATATGTGGTGCAAACCTGGCCAATTCAGTAAACTTGGCCTCGTACTGTGCTAATGTCCTATTTCCTTGGATTAATTCTAGAAATTCCATTTCTTTTTGGTCTCGAATAAAATCTAGGAAATATTTTTCATTAAATGCCTCTAGAAATACTTCCCAAGTCAAGGTTTTATTTTCTTTGACCAATACTCCTTTTGCCATTCGCCACCAGTATTGTGCCTCACCTTCTAACATAAAAACTGCCAAGGCCACCTTCCTATCATCAGGACATTCCATAACCTCGAATATTTTTTCCAATTGCATAATCCATCCCTCGGCTTCCAGTGGGTTTACAGCACCCTTAAAAAAAGGTAGGTTTAATTTCTTAAATTGTTCGATATTACTCCCACCATTTCCTGTAACTGACTGCCTGGGTGGATTGTTGTTTTCCATCTGATGTTGCATTAGAGCAACCATATTTTTCAAGGCTTTGTGAATTCCTTCCATATTGGCTTCAGCTATTCTGGATCTTGACTTTATCCCGGTCTGTACACACAATAAATGTGATTTTAAGTACATTCTTTTTAAATTTCCTAAATATCTTAAAACTATTGCTCTGATACCATAATTGTCACACCCCAAGAATTTACAATACTGTTATTCCTGAGATGTGACAGACAAAACATATATACATCTATTGATAGGACAAATTCACAGTGGCGAGGTCTTACAAAGTAAATAAAAAAAGCTAGCACAACAACAGTATCTTCCAAGGTTGATCTTGATTAGCACTCAAAATGAAGCCGCAGTTATCCTGAAAAAATGTTTACCATAGTTTGATGAGTTTAGCTACTCAGTAAGTGATCATCATAATCCTAAAAATAATCATGATTGAAAGATATCAATATTTTTCAAAATGAGATCTATTAACAGAAATGCATCAACAGTTTCACTTTCAATAAGTGCATAATTAAGTATAATCCGAGTAATTGAAATGCTTATAACACTTATAACGGCAGTACATAATTCAAAAGATTTCACAAAATACCCTACTGACGTCCCAAGTAGGTCACCTATATGCCTCATCAACGTCCTGATGAGTTCACTTAATCCCTATCGGCATCCCAGATAGGTCCACTTAATCCCTGCATGTCCACTTATACCTCACCGGCGTACCGGATGAGTCCACTTAATCCCTACCGACGTCCCAGATAGGTCCACTTATACCCCACCGGCGAACCGTATGAGTCCACTTGCATACTTAAATTATTTCTAAATCTCTTTAAACATTCGAAAGCAGCAATATCATGTACTCAACATATCACTGAAATCATTAATATGAATTTCACTTAAACCATTAATAACAGTCACTCTCTATAACATTTCAAAAATAACCCATCAAATATTTTTGGCTCAAATTTAGAAGGGTAGCAGTTTGTAAAGGCATTCTAGCATAATTGCCAATTTAATATGTATAGAAAAACTCTTATAAAAATTCAAAAATACGGAATTATCACAATTTATGGGATATCAATCCACAAATAAACATTTCACAACAATACTAAAATCAATTGCAAAAATGTCAATTTTTTTAAATAATAAGGCAGTCATTTGCACATGAATTTTACAATGTCTAAATATTCAAAACAGTAGAAAGAAATATCACACTTTTACTAAAAGCAGAAATATCACATTTATTTCTAACAATAAACAAGAAAAATAAATAAATTTATTTTTCTAATTTACAGCATTCAAAATTTCTAACATAGATAAAATATCACAATTTTTATTAAAAAGATTATTTTTCAAGATAATGAGGTCACGTGCGCATAAAATTTATCGCGCCTAAAATTCATGATAATAAGCAGAAATAATTATTTCATTTCATTTTTAAAAAGAATGGATTATTTTTTGAGACAATGGGGTCACTTACACAGCAAACTTATAAAATAAAGATCCTGAACGGAAATATCACTATTTATTAAAAACAGACTATTTTTCAGGAAGACGATGTCACTTACTCACAAATATTTGAGAGGGAGCTTCCGATAAACATTCGGTTCGAGAGAGGAGTTCACTGTGTTCGATCAGAGAGAGAGAGAGATCTCAAAATTTTCTAGGGTGGGAGTGCTCACCTCCCCTATTTAAATTCTTATAACGTATTATTATATTATTTTGTTACGCTCTACCTCATATCTGAGGTGTCGCGTTAAGTGTCTGCTTGTAACATACGAAAACCACGTCCACTAAAGGACGTGGCAAGCAGCAGCAAGCAAAAGTTTAAACCAAGTAAAAACTTTTGAAAATAGTGATGGTCCCCAAGGACCATCATACTCAAACAGACCATCACCTATTTAAAAGCATCTTTTCTCCTTTTTTTTTTTTTTTTTTTTTTGAAATTTTAGGATTGTTACAATTATACTTTTATAATTGCCAATTTTAAGTTCCATATATATGTATATGAGTATTTTTGTTAATGGAAAAAGTTTATATGACGTTGCAACCTTAAAATTGTTGGGTGTGTGTGGCTATTAGAGGTGCTTATAAACCAATTTATATAGTGAAACATGAACTCAGTGGGAGTGTGGTCCTATGTGGACCATACTAAGCAAACTATGTTTACTGATACTGGACTGACCTTCACGAGCTAAGTCAATTTGGTTGGGAAAAACCCATGTTAACTGAGCATAGAAAACAAACAGATAAAGTTTACGATGAGTCATCCCTTTATGAGGTTGAAGTGTGCCCGAAAAAGTGAGCTGAGGGATTGTGTAACCCTTGTGTGTAATAGAGGCCTTCAGAGATGGGGTCAAAGCCTCATCCGCGTACCATCACACGACATGCACACTGATAGCTGTTTTCGAGAAAGTAAACTACCTTTCAGGATGATAGGAGCGGGACACAAAAAATAGGCTAGCGGATGGCGATAGGCACCAAGCGCACGAAGAAAGCTCACGGACGGCGATAGGCACCGAGTGCACAAAGAAAACTCAAGGACGGCGATAGGCACCCAACACGCAAAGGAAGCTCGCGGATGGCGATAGGCGCCGAGCGCACGAAGGAAGCTCACATATGGCAAAAGGCACCAAACGCGCAAAGGAAGCTCACAGACAACGATAAGCGTCGAGCGCACAAAGGAAGCTTGCGGATGGCGATAAGTGTTGCTACAACCCTTTGTAGGTGGCGATAGGCATCGTCGTCTGTAATAGGTGCGCAACAAGGGAAGACCCCTGCGGGAAGCAACAGGTTTCGCTGTCTATGCTCTTTGTCAAGATATTGAGGACACATTTACGGACGGCGATGAGCAGCGCCGTCTGCAAACTTCGCTGAGGGATAGAGGTGAACAAAAAGAAGGAAGAAAGGAGTTCGCGCATGACACTGCCATTGCCATGTACGACCTATGAAACCACAGGGAGGGAAGAAGGAAAGAGGCATGCACGGCACTGCCACTGCCGTGCATGGCCTCTAAGAGAATCTAACACGAAGGAGACGAAACAAAATAGTAGAGAGAAGAAGAAAGAGAAGAGGAAAAGAAAGAAGAGAGAGAGATTTACCTTGAACCTAGGGGTACCGCCCCAAAAGTTTCTCTCTCCTTCCTCTCTCTCAAAAACGTAACTCAACAGTAAGAAAAAATAGAGGTTTTATTAAGCAAAAGTTCGTCTTGCCCAAGGTTTCCAGCCCCCGAGTATAATGATAGTACATGATATATATAGAGTTGTGCCCAAATATGGCTGGATTGATCAAAAGTAAACCTAATTATTGGAAATTAAGATTTAATTGAATTAAAAGAAATTAGAAAATAGAGTGAAAAATGAAAGATTTTCCCCTTCCTAATAATTTGTGGAATTTCATAACAGTCCTTGTGCTGCTCTAGAACGTGCGTGATCTTCCATGGATGATTCGAGGTTGCTCTAGTGCCCGTTTTATCAAAGATAATTGTTTTCTTGTAGGGCTCGGCATGGCGTTCGATTTGATACCAACTTCGAGCCATGAATCCTGTTTTTAAGCCACGATCATGCGACTTGAAATTTAAATGAATCTTGAAACTTTGGATTGATAGTGTGCTCGTTCCTTGATGTTTTTATGTGATTTTTTCTTTGGATCACACTGAGCATGCTATCATAATTGCATGGCAACAAAGGCAACTCGATTTTATGTCTGAACGAGGATTTTGCAACTTTTGAGTTTTGGCCCGAATATGGAATTTCGACATCGAAATTAACAGTTACTTCATCGGCTTCATGTGCAAAATCTAATAGTTCATCATGTATGGGGTTGGGCCAGTGATAGCCATGGACCATACGCAAACGATGGAATTGGTTTCACAACGATCGGGTTCGCAAGCGCCATGATTTGGCTGCTTGAGCGAGGCGTGACATTGCTGATTTTTCTTGCAACTTTCTCATGGATCAGCAATTTCTCTCTAGCTTTTCTTCGCACTCGGGCGTCTTCGTGAGGCATGCTACATATCGAAACGCTCGTCTCGACAAGATGAATATGCATGATCTGACTCAGAATGAGTGAGATATGGGTCTCTGAAGTTACTGCTCGAAACTGTGAAAACAGTCACCATTTATGATGATTTGGTGCAGTGAGGCTGCACGGGAATAGTGTGCAGCCTACCCATTTTTGGTCATTCACCCATAATTTCATCGTGGAGTACCCGATTAAGCCGAAACTTGACCCAATAAAGTTTTCGACCCTATCAGATCCAATGGATGTGGTCCCATAGCTGTTTGACGCACCAAAAATATATCTCCAGTTACGGGATCTATTTCAGTGTGCTAGAGGTTGATTCTGCCGAAACTGCTTCTCTGTCTGCATGCCTTAGACATGTCAGAATACGACAAAACTTGGCAGGATACTTTTAGGAGTCCTCATGAAGATCATGACCAGTTCTGAGGTTCTTATGAGACTGTCAAAATTTCCACTGTATGTTAGGTTTTATTGACAGGCTTCTCCCTTTATTCCACATCGGGGACCCGTGATGATGAAAAATATCTTCCAACAGCATGCCCCACCAAATGTTTTTCTTTGAGAGAAGTGAGTATTACAATCATTCGAAAAATTTCCTCAGGCATTATTTCTTTTTTCTTCCTAGTCACAAGACTACACGAACGCTGAGGAGATTCACGCAATGCTATAACTAGGATGCTCAGACTTTTGGATGAAATGTGCAGGCCCATCCGTGGAGACTTCAGGGGAAGAAGAGACTTTTGAGGGATCTATCGAAGTCCTCACCCTCAAGGACTATTGGCGATTCTGACAGCTTGAGGATTTTGTAGGGACCTCATTGGTCAGAATCTTACCTATTTGGAGGCTAAGTGCTATGAATCTTTGGATGACATTGTTTGCTGCTACGCCAGGTTTGATTTTGATGATCAAGGTACCTCTGTAGGTCCCATCTAGCGAGGTTCAGTCGGGGGCTTTTGTGGCCTGTCACGAAGGTCTAGGCTTGTCGGCTAAGGGAATTTTGAAGAGGTGGCCTTGTGGGCCCCATCCTACCGGGTCCAGTTGGGGGCTTTTTATGGGCCTATCCCGAAGGTTTAGGTCAGTAGACTAAGGAAGGTTTTTGGCGAGGCGATATCATGTCGAGGCATCACCCTGAAGTCTCTAGCAGGTTGGGCCCTGGCTTTGTCAGTTTCTTTCCTTCGTGGGGGCCTTTAGCATTTTTGAGGGATCTTTCGATCACTCGTTTTGTTTTTTGTGTTGTAGTGATGGAGATCTATTGGGGCTCTCACTCCTGAATGAGTCCTTTTGTGTTGTGATTGGAGGCTGGCAATTGAGGATTTTGTGTGGACCTCGATAGCCAGAATTACGCCTATTCGTTAATTGGGTGTCGGCTGAGGCTATAGTGCTTCGTCAACCTTTATTGGCCCAAGCGTTTTACGGGTCTTCACCTGGACTAGGAAAGTGGCACCATAGAGATGGTTTTCACCAACTTTCTTAATTTTTGGGCTCTTTTACTCATGACTTTTGTGATCATGTCCACCCTTTTCATCTGTTTTTACTCACAGTGCCCTTTCGTGGTTTTCACCGTGCTTGAGTTTTTTATTCACGGAACTCTTTTACTCATGGTTTCGTGACCATGCCCGTCCATCATTTTACTCATGTCGTTCCCTTATCTAGATATACACCATGCCCGTTATTATTTTGTGAATGCGTGTTTAAGGTAATGCGGTCAGGACATGCACTATGGTTTAAGGTCATACTGCTAGACCATGATGGTGATGAATGGTAGCTTGTGGAGGCCATGGAGTGAGTATGGTGGTGGTTTTGACTCACTTTGGGCAGATAGCGTGAGGCTACCTATGAAAGATTGATGATATATGAATGGCAGGTGAAAAGTGGTCACCTACTAGCTGACGGCGAGTATGGATGGCGGGATGGTTCGTCATTTTGTGAGCATAGGTGAAACTCACCGGGGAATGATAGTTGGTAATGAAATGAACGAACTCACGGGGAAGTAATGAAGGCGATGTGTGCATACAAATGGGTCGGTTAGGGAAGGCGTGCGTGAAGATGCACGTAAAGCGGGTGTGCACATGTGTGGGGGCGTCTTTAAGGTCGTGCCTCTTGGACCTGGGCAAAGCAGTTTAACGTCATGCGGCCAGAACATGCACTATGGTTTAAGGTCATATAGCTTGTTACATGGCTATGCAGTTTAAAGTCTTGCATCTAGGACCATGCAGTTTAAGGTCGTGCAACTAGACCTCCGATACAATTTAAGGTCATATAGTTCGGACCATGGCTATGCAGTTTAAAGTCTTGTATCTATGACCATGCAGTTTAAGGTCTTGCAACTAGACCTTCGCTATAGTTTAAGGTCATATAGTTCGAACCATGGCTGTGCAGTTTAACGTCATGTAGCTAGGACCATTGTGTGGGTCACCATGTAGGTGAAGCTCCATGGAGGATAAGTCTATGGACTCCCTGGGGCTAAAATGGTTAATACCCGCCAGGGGTTTGAATGGAGAAGTAGGATTCACTGGGGATTAAGGGGCAAGTATGACTCCCTAAGGTGAAAGATGGAACTCCATGGGTCATGGAAAGCATTCTGACTCCTGGGGCTAGAATAGCTTGGTGTGGGACCGGCCCACAGGGGACTGAATGGGTAATCACAACTCCACAGGAATAATGGGCTGCAATAGGGATGTGACTCCTACTGGGGATGAGGGATAGTGGCCTGCATGCAACTCCATTGAGAACTATAGTCGGGAGCAGAGGTGTAACCCCACTAGGGACAGTGACGTCCATTTCGAGCTTAAAGTCATGTGAATGGACTATGTGCGTAACAGTTTTAAGGTCTTGTAGCTCGGACCATGGCTATGCAGTTTTTAAGTCCTGCAGCTAGGACCATGTAGTTTAAGGTCGTGCAACTAGACCTCCGCTATAGTTTAAGGCCATATAGTTTGGACCATGCAGTTTAGGGTCGTGCATCTAGACCATGGTTAAGGTCATGTAGCACGGACCATGGCTATACCATTTAAGATCATGCAGCACAGACCATTATGTGGTAAGGGAATGTGACTCCCTGGGGTGAAGAGCCGTCACTAGAGACTGGAGTTCCTGAGGAGTGAGACTGTGGTGCAGCGAATGAACTTCCTAAGGAGGCAGAACGATAATCCATGCGGTATTAGGTCTTGGGTGGTGCACGACGCTAGGTCTTGGGTGGCACATGCAGTATTAGGCCTTTGATGAAGCGCACGCAGTGTTAGGCTCCTGGACGAGGGATGCGGTGATACCCCTTGGTGAGGCGCGCGGTAATAGTCTCTTGATGGAGCACATGGCGTTAAGCCCTTGGGAAGCACGCGACGTTAGTCTCTTGATGGAGTGCGCGACGTTTATCCCTTGCAAAGTGTGCGGCGTTAGCCCCTTTGACGAAGAGTGTGACGATAACCCCTGGTGAAGTGCACGGCGGTAGCCCCTGATAAAGTGCACGGCGATAGGGCATGGCGTCGGCAGTGGGCTCAAGAGGCACAAGTGGCATCGCGCTCACCTTTGGGTCTGGGCATCGCGCTCACCTGCCCCGGCCTGAACTTATCGTCGTATGGAGACCAGGACTAGAGCGTCATTTTGAACTTGTGAGGGGCACTTCGAGATATTGCTGAGTATTAAAAGGGGAAAAACCCCATTTTACTATTTTACAGAAAGATAAAAAAGTGAAGAGAGGTTTTAGAGAGAGAGAGTCGGGGCTTCCACCAAGAGACTTCCGGCAAGAGGTTCACGGTCAATACTCGCAGCATTCAGGCCTTCAGGAGTTTTCTGGCAAGCTTGAGCAGGTCGTGGGGCTTCGCAACGTGCTTACGAGTGTTTTCGAAGGGTGCCAAGATTTTTGGAGCAGGGAACAGGGGCTACTTAGAGTTTTGTTGAGACTTTTTGGTGAAACTACGAGAGTCGCAGTGGTGCTCCTTGCCAAAGTTCTAGTGCTTTTTCATTAGTTTTCGCAACTACTGGTAGGTTGTAGAAGGGTCAGGGGGGCTCTGTCAGTCATCTAGTTACCAAGAGAGAAGAAGGAGGAGCAGTGGTTGGCTCACCGGAAACACAATAAAATTTTGGTGAGTTGTGGTGAACTGTAAAAGTGCAAAGAAGGAAGAAGGGAAACCCGTAGGGCCACAGGGGAGCTTTCGGGGGAACCCCGATAGTTTTTCGCCAACTCTGGTCATGAGTAGAAGGTGGGAAAGGGTTTTTCGGTGAATAGGGGTGAGCTCCCAACAAGATTTGAAGAGTTGAGGGGGAGTCAAAAAGTCGTGAGTAGGTGGACCATCACCGAGGGGTGACGGTTGAGGAAACCGAAGAGGCACAAGGGTTAATGCCCCTAGGAATTGGGGATAGTGGGAACCAGAGCACGACAAGGGGATGCATGGCATTAAGTTGCATGCATTGCTTCCTTCACGCGGCGTTAAGCTTCACATGACGACAACCATGCTCGGTAGCATGCCACTAACGGCAATGGTAGCGCTTGGTGTTGGCCTGCCCATGGTGATGATAGAACGTGGCATTGAGTTGTGCACGACGATGGTTGCGCACTACATTGGGTTGTGCGCCGCAATAACCATGGACGACAATGTCTTGTGGGGGGGCAAGAGTGATGATAAACAGAAAGCTCGCCGCGTGTCGTTTGTTGTAAGCCAAGTCCTCCAACACAACAATGAAGTCCATGTTGTTTTGGAGGAAGGGAATCCATCATGGGCCAGTTCCTTGCCAGAGAAGTCTGTTTTGTATGTCAAACGAATTGAAGCTGACTCGAAAATGGTTGGCTTCTTCCTTTGGCTTGTAGTCATCCTCTTTGAGAACAACCTGCAGATGAATTGAAGCTGACTTGCAAGTGGTTTTGCTTCTTCTTCATGATGAGGGTGTTTCTTTTTGACATGTAACCATTGTCTTATCCTCGGATGCAAGAGCTTTGTAACTTCCCTAATAATGGGCTTTTGATTGTAACTTGTAACTTTTTCTAATGCAGTAAAAGAAATGAACTTCCTTTGAGACGGCTTAATGTTCTTCATCTTCATTTCTTTCTTTTTCCTGCACGCACCACATTGTAGGGATATGTCAGGGATAGTACTTCTTTAAGTATCGCCCATTGATAGGGGGCATCACCTCTTCTCCGTCAGAGTTTGCCAGTATGTAGGCCTCGTTTGGTGTGACCTTCTTGACTATGAAGGGACCTTCCCACTTAGGTTCGAACTTTCCTTTACGACGTCCATGCATGACAATCAATCTCTTTACTATTAAGACTAGATCCCCACGAGCGAAGGAGTGAACCTTGACAGACTTGTCAAAGGTTCTCTTCATTCTTCCTTGATTTGAGCTCAAGGTTCTGCTGGGCCTCTAGTCTCTTCTCGTCAAGGGCATCCAACTCCTGGTAATGGAGTTTGACCCTCTCATCTTCAGTTAGTCCCTAATGTGTAGCGATATGTGGTGCGATAGGCCAACATAGCTTCAAGTAGCTTCTCATGCCAATTCTTCATTGATTTCGAAACTGACTTCCGGATCACTCCACACAGGGTTTTGTTCAACGCCTCAGCTAAATCGTTGGCTCAAGGGTAGTACATGGTGGAGTACTTCCATTCGAAATCGAACTGGTTTACTAAGCAATCAACATGATGACTTCTGAATTGAGGGCCATTATCACAGATTATTCGATCCATAACCCCGAACCGGTATATGATGTGGTGACGCATGAAGTTGGCCACAGTGGTCCCTGGAACCTGCTTGAGAGGGACCACTTCAGCCCATTTAGAAAGTCACTGCTAGAATGAAGGCATGACCCAAAGTGGAAGGAGGGTCAATGGGTTCTGCAATATCCATTCCCCACTAGGAAAAGGGCCATGATGTCAATGTAGGATGGAGAGGCTTCAGGGGTACATGAATGAGGCATTAGTGCATTTGGCACACCTGGCATCTTTTAGCATAGTTTTGGGCGTCAGCCACCATTGAAGGCTAATAATAGCCAAGTTTGCGTATGTGCTCGTAGTGCTTAGGGCTAGACTGATGTAGCCCGCCGATACTTGAATGCACTTCTTTGAGTACTTTGCATGCTTCTTGTGTATCAACGCATCTGAGGAGAATTTCGTCAAATGATTGACGAAAGAGCATATCTCCATCGAGAAGGGTGTACATGGTAGACATATGTCGTATCCCGTTGCGTTTCGCCCGATCCGCAAGCAGCCTTCAATGCTTTATGAAGTTTATGATAAGCTACCTCCAGTCTTCCACTTGTTCAAGCTCTGCACATATCGGGTCGAAGAATTCAGGCTCCTACTTCTCAGCCTTGGGTTCTTTACCTCGAAACATTTCCTATTCTACCTTAGTGGCATCCTTGGCCGTAAGGAGTGCTCCAAATGGATAAGGCGGCATTCAGGGAAAACATCCCTCTCATCTTCTGCATCAACTTCAGTTCTCAAGTCGACATGTCTCCATTTGTTGCCCAGATAGGCATGGGCCCTGATGAAGACAGCTGAATGGTGGCCCCTAGCTTTGAGAGCGCATCGGCCTACGAGTTTAGCCTTCTAGGGATATGACTCAGGGAGAAATCATCGAACTGGGCCATATAAGATTTGGTCGTGTCATGATAAGGCATGAGAGTATCCTTCCTTACGTCATAAATTCCCTTAAGCTGTCGGATGACTAGCTTAGAGTCACCGAAGATGTTTAGCTACTCCAGGTCTAGCTCTTGGACAATCTCCAATCCGATTACGAGGGCTTGATATTCAGCCTCATTATGAGAAAATGTTTATGCAAGTAAGAAGGATAGAGGGATCATTCCACCGTCGAGAGTTAAGAACATGACTCCAGCACCCCCTCTATCAGACTGGAATGCTTTGTCGAAGTACATCTCCCATGACCGAGTTACCACCGTATAGAAAACTTCTTCATCCGGGAGATCACTTGACAGGGGAGATTTTGCAGGGACTGGGTGAGCGGCGAGAAAGTCTGCTACGGCTTGACCCTTGACTGCCTTCTGTGGTACATACGTGATATCGAACTCCATCAGCAATAATGCCCACTTGACCAAACGTCCTGACAGACATGGCCGGGTCATAAGGAACTTGACTGGGTCCGCCTTTGAGATTAACTTGACCTCGTGACCGAGCAAGTAATAGCGAAGCTTCTGTACCGCAAAGATCAAGGCTAGGTACATCTTTTCGATGGGAGGGTAATTATTCTCGGTTCCTTGCATCCTGCGGTTGAGATAATAGAGCGCTTTTTCTTTCCCCCCATCATTGTTCTACACTAGAAGTGCCTTGAGGGACTCATCAAGAGCGGTCACGTATAGGATGAGAGGCCTTCTTAACTCTGGAGTAGAGAGTACTGGGGGATTCCACATGTACTGCTTGATGTCATCGAGTGCAGCTTGGCATGCCTCATCCCATATAAAGGGAGTATCCTTCGTGAAAAGGGCCTGCACCATCCTGAAAGGTTTGAGATGAACCTTCGAATGTAGGCCAGCTATCCTTGGAGAGACCGCAACTCATGAAGGGTTGTAGGCGGTGGCATGTCTTGATTGCCTTGATTTTGACCCGCTCGATCTCCAACCAACGGTACTTCACGATGAACCCTAAGAATTTTTCTGAGCGTACACCAAAGGCACATTTCAAGGGGTTCATCTTGAGTTGGTGACGCCACAGCCGTTGAAATACCTTTTTGCATGTGAGCATCTTTTGTTTCAGATTTCACCACCAAGTCATCCACATAGCACTCGACCTCCTTTTGGATCATATCCTTGAAGATGGTTGTCATGGCTCACTGGTACGTGGCACCGGCGTTCTTTAACTCGAAAGGCATCATAATGTAGCAAAAGACACCTTTTGGGGTCAAGAATGCAGTGGCCTCTTCATCCTTTGGTGCCATTCTGATCTGATTATACCCAAAATAACATAAAGGAGAAGATTTGACAATTTGCTGTGGTATCGATAAGCATCTCGGTGAACGGCAGGGGAAAGTCGTCCTTGGGGCAGGCGATGTTCAAGTCGCGAAAGTCAATATAGATCCTAATTTGGCCATTCTTCTTCTTGACTGGGACAACATTTGCCAACCATCTTAGGTATTTGACTTCACATATGAATCCGGCTTACCTGAGCTTGTTCACCTCAACGGCGATTTGCATCTCGAGGTCAGGTCTAAACCTTCTTGATTTTTGTTTCATGGGTTTGATGGTTGGATCAATACCGAGACGATGGACAATAATTTGAGGGTCTAGACCGGATATCTCATGATAATACTAGACGAAGACATCCCGATTTTCTCGGAGGAGGGAAATATAACTTTCTTTCTCCTCTAGGGCCATTTTTGCTGAGATGAAAGTTAGCCTTAAGTCGGTCTCTTCCCCTAAGTTTATCTCTTCAAGCTCCACCTTCTTCCCACTCTTCTAGAGCCTCTTGCAACTCTTCGTCAGGGGACTCACAAGGCTTTTCATTAATCTCGAGTGTAGATACCCATGATCTCGACATTTCGGCTTCTAGGAGGGGCCCATTGTGGGAGACGATTTCCAGTCCATGGCTGGACCAGGTAATGAAACGATCAGCTTCGAACGGGGAGTCCATGACCTCGTGACTAGGGTCACTCGGCACTTGCCCTGAGCTGGGTGACGCTTCATGAACTTGGATCATGTGACAGGCCTCATGGGAATAGGAGCTTGAAGATGGCTCGGTCTTGGCTTGGACTACCAGGGCATTGGCGACTATCAAGAATCCCTCTGCTTATGCCAGCATCTTTCTTAGGTGTTTCCGCTGCGACCTGCTCAGGTTGGTGCCTCCGAGCTCTCTGTTTAGAGTGTCGAAGTCTGGGTACTATAGAGCTGCACATGTGGAAGAAATAGAAGAGGAGGGAGGATAAGAAGAAGAAGAGTTAGGTTCGGGAAGCTTTTTATGTCATCACTAGGATTGGACGTGTGCGGGGGGTATTTTAGGTCTTGCCCTAACTTTGACCATTGTGGGGTGCTTTTAGTGTCCTCACCTATATTGGACGAATCCTGAGCTATTGATGGCTTAGGGACATTCGCCTATTTGGACGAAGGGATGAGGTGAGCTGCGCCTGGGATGAAGTCCCATAAGGTTGGCAGTGGAGGAAGGGGCCGGAGAAATTCTTCCTCGACTGGTGGCTGAGGAATACGATTCCTTCGGCCAGCTGACCTGGGTGCTCGTCTCCTTATGGACCTCTCGGGTTTGGACTGTCCTATCGGGCTGATGAGTAGCCCTAGCTTGGTGGACTGCCTTACGCTTCAAGGACTTAAGCCTACTTCGTCCATGGTAGACTTCCCATGGCTGAGAAGTCAAGGGCTCTGGCGGGTCCAGTGTATGCTCATAAGGGGACTGTAGTGGGGATTCCTCTTGAACGGGAGCGATGGCTTGGAAGTGTTCTGGGAGAATGATACAAACAATGTGGCCTTTCTGTACTTTCTTTAAGACTATAGCTTCAAAACCAGAGCATTCCTTCAACTCATGACCCCATACTTGGCGATATGGGCACCAGATCTTTTCTATACCTTGGGTAAGACACCTAAGCTGTCTGGCAGGTTTGGAAGTGACGAGACCCTGTTGGAGCATTGTGTCGAAGAGGGCTTGTAGAGGATCTAGCTTAGTGCTTCCCTGGGCTTGCGTCGGGAGCTCTTCTTGTACCCATGGAGCAGGGACTTGAGGGTGTCCTTCTGGGTTGTTACGAACTTCTTGGCACTGCTACATCTTTGTCAATATCTCGTGAAGGCTAGTGCATTCACTCAGGTCGTGGCCTCATACCAAATGATATGAGCACCAAAGGTTCTCAGTTCCTGGGGGTAGGAACTTGGGCTGCCTTGTCAGCTTAGGTGTGTTGAGTCCTTCTTCGAGCATTATGGAGAAAAGTACACAGAGGATAGCTGATGCTTCATCACCCTCTTAGATTTTCACTGTGGGAAGCCTCAGTTGCCCCGAATGCTTTCTTTAACTCTTCTAGCTTTATTTGGCTCTCGTTAATAAGGGCTTCGATAATGTATTTTGAGTGTATAACAGTCTTGAGTGGGGTGGCCTACTCTCCAGTGATAGGCGCAATACCTCGCGTTTGTCTCCAGCCCGGCCAGCTCTAGAGTTTTGGCCTTTGACAGCTGGATCATGTCCTGCTCTAGCAGTAACCGAAGCAACGCAGGAGCCCACTCCTTCTCGAAGGGGGTACACCTTGTTTTGGTGCTGGATCCAGAAGTCATTTCGATGTATATTCTTAGGGGCGGGACCCTGTTGTAGAACTGTTGCTTGCCTCCGACCTGAGGCGTCTGTGCCTTGGAGAGGTCCAAGATTTGAGGGGCGGCATTCTTAGTGTCAATCATGGTGACGGCCACACTAATCATCGCTTTTTGCTGGATGCCCCAATTGTTGGAGTGGGAGATCGAGCCATAAGGTTGCTGACGACATCCACTATGGTGCTTGGACAGACCTTCGATACGAATTGCTTTAGAGATGAGCTCAGACATTGAGGGTGGATTGGAGGCCTCGACATGCAAGGCTATCTCGGGCAGCATATTCTGCATGCAGGTCTAAACTGCTTATTTTTCAGTCATGGGAGTGGTATGAAAGGTTGCCAACTCTCTCCATCGGGTGATGAACTTGTAAACTGGCTCACCAGGGTCCTGAGTCAAAGTGAGGAGCTCGATGGTTTCCACGTTCCTCTGAACTTCATAGAAGCATTGGTAAAACAATTGCTCCATTTCTTACCATGTGTGCACCGAGTTTAGAAGCAGCCGAGCATACCACTGGAAGGCTAGCCCTTCAAGAGTCTCGGCGAACTGACGAAGGAGAAGTCGCCCATCAGTTGCTGTCTCTCAACAAGCTGCTTGAAAGTGAGCAGTATGCTGGTGAGGGGACGTAGTACCATTGAACAATGTGAGCTTCCCTTTTTGGTAGTTTGGGGGAAACGACACTTGATCGATATACGATGGGTATAGCTTCTGGTAAAGTGGCATCTCTTGCATGCCCGGGACGTTGTTCGTGATACTGTGGGTCACCATGGCATCGATATCAGCTTGCGAGACTGTACAAAGCTGTCTTGTGAGACTGCTGGGGGAGTTTGCCTGGGAGTTGTATCTACTCTAGGCTGAGAGTTGGCCTCATGATGAGGAGAAGAAGCAGGGGATTTAGAGGCTTCCAAGTGATCCATCTTTTCGAGGATGGATTGCATCATTACCTCGAACCTGTTCATCTGCTCTGCTTGGGCATCATCTGACTCGTTGAACACCATGACAGTGACTGTTTCTTCTTTAGGGTCAGAGCCAAGTGTAGTAGCGGACTGCCGGGGTTGGCGAGTCATACGTGGCAGGTCAGTCTACAGGGGCTCAGTATGTCCCGATTGGACTCGAGCCGGACCGTGTGACGACCGGTTCTTGACGGTCTTGGGACCGTGACTTCTTAGTAGTAATCACTGAGCAATATTCTTGGACTTGCTCGGGTTTTGAGATTCCCAGAGGGAAGAAAGGATTATGAGGCAGGAGGTCACCAAGAGTGGTGGCGTCAACTACCTTAGAGGTTCCTCTAGTCAGAATCTGCATGCCTCTCTTCTGCTTAATCTTGAGGCTATTGTGGACTTCGCCCTAGAGCTGGGCCTGAGATTTAGACTGCCCCGCTTGTCTTGAGCATGTGAGGGTTGTGTCTAATAATTGGAGCAGAGAATGGGGTCCAAGGATAAAAGGCAACCTGGGTTTCTGCCTTGGAGGCAGGAGGCCTCTGTTTGACATCATGTCATTGCCTCGAACTCCCTTGTGGGGCCCAGATGCATGCCTGACTTGAGGAGGCTGACTCAAGATGGTGCTCTTAGGGAAAACCTTTGAGTACCAGGTCTCGAGGTGCTTACCTGGTGAAGGAAGAGCGGCAGAAGAAGGAACTAGTTCATGACTCCGCCTGAGTCGAGATTGGGGAGGAACATGCAAAGTTAGTGCGTATGCACCTTTAAGGTTAGTTATCCGGGTGACTTGAGGGGTCAGCCCGGGCTCGGTCAACTGGTTCGACCTTAGGAGGTCGAGACCCACGGGCTTGTGCCTGTGGGGGACCAAACGAGAGCTTATCTCTCACAAAGTGAAGCTGTGTGTGCTGAGAGGGAGGACAGAGCGGTCGACCTTGGCGCAGAACTAGCGATGCTTCAAGCTGTGGGGTGCAAAAAGCATGGCGCGTGCGGGGTTTGGCCTGAGAAGGCCTAGCCCTAGACGTGAGCTCAAGGCAGCATGAAAGTTGCCCCAAGGTGTGGCTTGAGTGGTTGGACCATGAGCCTTCAGGTGTGTCCGAGAGGTGGAGGCTGTAGGGTCTCTATCTAAGCATAGAGGTTCGAAGTGGGGAAGAAGTATGGGCGTTGCCTTGTCGCAACCCTCAGGAGCGACGACAACATGCTTGCCTCTCGCAAAAGCGGTCAGGGCAGCCTTCCGACATACCTCAACAATATGACCGGTAATGGACTTGTCGGTAGCAGGATGCATGCTGTGTGCGGTAGCAGATGTGCTACCAATGCAAGAGGCCTTGACGAAGGGTCCACCAGGGCGAGGAGGAGGGGAGTCAGGAACCTTCAAGTCCCTTCTCTCACCAATCCAGGAAAGAACCTAGGAGCTGGACTGTGAATCCCGACTCAGACGGAGTGTAAGGAAGGAGGCTTGAGCAGCACGTTTCCCTGAGACAGTCACAAGTGCGGGGATAAAAAAGTCGCCGACTCGGATGAACAGATTGCATAATCTAGATGTCATAGAATGCAATGCAGAAAGTAAAAGATGAAACTGATCAAACAAGAGAGAACCGACGAAGGGGTAGTAAATCCCCAAGGGAGTCACCAAGTTGGTTAGGTGCCTCGATCTCGCCCTCTGGATCTAGATGATCTGGCCGCACGTATCATGGGTTTCTAGGGAACTCGGGACTTGAGATCGCTCTCTTTGGAACCTTTCTCAAGAGCAAGGGCAGGTATACTAACCGATGAAAGGAATTTAAGATGGTTTTAGGACTTACTCGGGCAGACTCATGTGGGGGCCCTCTTAGATCACGAAGAAAGCGCTCCAGCTGATTTAACTGATTCGTAATCGCCTCCCTTGACCTGTGATCACCTTGTTTTCTGCACATCACTGACATGGTTAATTTTCAAGACAAGTGGGCTATAGGGACCAACCCTTATATTAGGGCAATGTACGTTCGTATGAGAGGGTGATGAAGTGAAAGGTTCAAATGAAGAGAAGAGAACTTCATGAAGGGACTAGACTAGCATGATAGCTAGACAATGACTCGGAGTGGTAGCAAGACGGGCATGATACTCAAGACCAACGCGACGGCAATACTACTCAACAACGAGGCCGATAGGATTGTCCTAATCTAGCGTGGCAGCAAGACGGGCATGGTACTCAAGATCAGCATGGTGGCAATATTGCTCGATATCCAGACCACTATAGCAGTGCTAGACTGAGTCTACCCTCAGTCAAATGAGAAGAGAAGAGAATGGAAAGAAAGCACGAGACGGTGAAGAAATGGAATCCCAACGACGCTAAGTCTCGCCACCTTCAATTGTGGAGTAGCAATGTCACGCCCGGGACGACGCTAGACACTACTGCTCATGGCTGGAGGGTGAGCAATGAATTACATGCGACGTTAGGCATCGCCGTTTGGCAACATGTGAAGGCACCACACCCCCTCACGGGCGTCGAGCGCCTCTTGTGAAGTGCGCGACGATAGCCACTTGTGAAGCGTACGGTGATAGTTCCTTATGAGGCACTCGACGATAGGTGTGGGATGCAAGAAAGAGGCTAGAAAACGACGATAGGCACCGAGCACATGAAGGAAGCTCGCGGACGCCGATAGGCACCGAGCGCACGAAGGAAACTCGCGAATGATGATAGGCACCGAATGCGCAAAGGAAGCTTGCGGATGATGAAAGGCGCCGAGCGCACAAAGTAAGCTTGCGGCACCGAACAAGAGAAGGAAGCTCGAGGATAGCGATAGGAGCCAAGTGCACGAAGAAAACTTGCAGACAACGATAGGTGTTACAGCGACCCTTTGCGAGCGGCGATAGGCATCGCCGTCTGCAATAGGCGCACAACAAGGGAAGACCTTTGCAGGCGGCAACAGGTTTCGCCATCTGTGCTCTTCGTCGAGACGTCGAGGACATATTTACGGACGGCGATGAGCAGCACTGTCTGTAAACTTCGCTAAGAGATAGAGGCGAACAAAAAGAAGGAAGAAAGGAGTTCGCGCGTGGCGCTGCCATTGCCATATGCGACCTATGAAACCGTAGAGAGGGAAGATGGAAAGAGGCATGCAAGGCACTGCCACTGCCATGCATGGCCTCTGAGAGAATCTTAGACGAAGGAGACGAAATAGAAGAACAGAGAGAAGAAGAAAGAGAAGAGGAAAATAAATAACATAAAAGAAAAGAAGAGAGAGAGAGACTTACCTTGAACCTAAGGGTACCGCTCCAAAAGTTTCTCTCTCCTTCCTCTCTTTCAAAAACGTAACTCAACAGTAAGAAGAAATAGAGATTTTATTAAGAAAAAGTTTGTCTTGCCCAAGGTTTCTAGCCCCCGAGTATAATGATAGTATGTGATATATATAGAGTTGTGCCCAAACATGGGTGGATTAATCAAAAGTAAACCTAAATGCTGGAAATTAAGATTTAATTGAATTAAAATAAATTAGAAAATAGGGTGCCAAATGATAGATTGCCCCTTTCTAACAATTTATAGAATTCTAGAACAATCCCTATGCTGCCTTCGAACGTGTGTGATCTTCCATAGATGATCCAAGGTTGCTCTAGTGCCTGTTTTATCAAAAGACGATTGTTTTCTTGTAGGGCTCAGCATGGCGATGGATTTGATACCAACTTTGAGCCATGGATCGTGTTTTTAGGCCACGATCATGCGACTTGAAATTTAGATGAATCTTGAAACTTTGGATCGATAGTGTGCTCGTTCCTTGATGTTTTTCTGTGATTTCTTTGCTGGATCACACTGAGCATGCCATTCATAATCCCGTGGCAACAAACGCAACTCAATTTCGTGTCCATACAAGGATTTTGCAACTTTGGAGTTTTGGCCAAAATTTGAAATTTCGGCGCCATAATTTACAGTCACTTCATCGGCTTCATGTAAAAAATATGACCGTTCATCATGTACGAGGTTTGGGCCAGTGATAGCCATGGACCTTACGCATACGATGAAAATTGGTTTCATGTCTATCGGGTTCACGAACGCCGTGAATTGGCTATTTGGGTGAGGTGTGACGCTGCTGATTTTCCTGCAACTTTCTCATGGATCAACAACTTCTCTTTAGCTTTTCTTCCCGCTCGGGCGTCTTCACGGGGCGTGCCACATATTGAAACACTCGTCTCGATAAGACGAACACGCTCACAAAGTTTTAAGGATGATCCGACTCGGAACGAGGGAGATCTGGGTCTCTAAAGTTACTGCCCAAAACTATAAACAAAGTCACCATTAATGGTGATTTGGTGCAGTGAGGCCACACGAGAATAGTGCTCGGCCTACCCCTTTTTTGTCTTTCACCCATAACTTCATCGTGGAGTGCCTGATTAAGCCGAAACTTGACCCATAAATGTTTTCAACTATATCGAGGTCTCATAGTTGTTTGACGCAACGAAAATATAGTTCTAGTTACGGGGTTCGTTTCAATGTGCTAGAGGTTGATTCTACCAAAATTGCTTCTTAGTTTGTACTGCCTTAGATATGTCAAAATGCGATAAAATTTGGCAGGAGACTTTTAAGAGTCCCTAGGAAGATCTTGACCAGTTTTAGGGTCATTTAAGGCTATTGAAATTTCCACTGTATAGTAGGCTTTATTGACTGGCTTCTCCCTTTATTCCGCATAAGGGACCCGTGATGATGAAAAATGTCGTCCAACAATCATTTCCCATCAAAGTATTTAATTATGTTTTTTTAATGGTATATGATTTTTTGAATTGTTAATTGAATATTTCTAAATCTTTGGATATTTTATTTATTAAATTTTGATTTGTAAAGACATAGATATTAATTTTATATTAATTTAATTATTCAAATATGGTTTTATAAATTTTTAAAAATCATAATATTTATTTTTATATTTCTATATTACATGGGAGGCCCGATAATATAAATGAGCCCACCATGACAATTTGAGTGGGGCCCACTATGTGCCATCTAGGGTTGCACACCCCACCTAGAGGGCTTTCCAATTTTGAAGAGCTCAAGCTCTTTGCTTAATGGTTAAGTAATTTGTGTTTTGGAAAGCTTATGCCTTGAGAAAATTTTTAATCAAATTTTGGTATGTATGAGAAGGCTTAAGCATGAAATAAGAATGCATACTATTATTATATATTATATTCTTATTTGAATTAATTGATAGGAAATTGGTTTAAGAAGTGAGGGATAATAGTTTAAACACCTTCATATGATCTTGATGGCTTATCTATAAAATGGAGGCTCATATCTCTCACCGCACAAGTCACCTAAGATCAATAGTTTATATTCAATCTTACAAGAAGATGCAAGCCATGAAAAACCCTAAAAAACCCTAAAACCCTTAATGCACTATAAAATGGGGAGCACCCTACCCAATATTATCTACACTTAAAGTTTCTATCTCTCTCATATCTCTCATACGATCACACCCCACTCTTAGAATATCTCTCTCTCTTAGAAAGTTTCTCTCTCTCCCCCTTATGCAAACTAAGGGTCTCTCTCATATCTCTTGTAGGGGCACACCCCACTCTTAAAATATCTATCTCTCTTAGATCGTTTCTCTCTCTCCCCCTTATGCAAACTAAGGGGCACGCCCCACTCTCTTGCTCTCATGGAGTTCTTTCATCTCTCCCATCTCTCATCTTGTATTGGGGCTAAGGTTTAGGGTATAGTAAATGTGACTTTATCTCTCTCAACTAGGTTATCAAGGCGGTTCACTTATGTTTGAGTTTTGTGATTGAAAAGGGGTTCATATTCCATTGGTTTGGCTTGACTTAAACTTGCTTTCCTGGTTGAAATTGAACGTTGACCATTGATCCCAAGCCATCGAAAGGTGGTGACTCGGTATGAGGTGTAAGAAGTCCAGTTGAGGTAATCTTCAGCAACCTCTTTTGTTTCATGAGTGTTTATTTATTGTGTCTCTTATTCCCTAACATAGGTTGGGTCTTTTCCTTGAAATTGAAAGAAAGGTTTTGAATAGCTGTAAGTTATTGAGATACTAGTTGTACTCTTTTCTTTATTTTTTTTGAAGTTATTTTATTGTACAATGACTACTTGTAAGTGATCTAAGCCAAAAAAAAAAAGAAATAGAATTGAAAAAGAGGGGAAAAAAAAGAATATATTCTCCGGCTATATCACACGAGTCCTTTCTTTTGTTGGTATCAGAGCAAAGTTAAACTTTATGCCCTATTTCTTTTATTTCACTATTTTGGTGAGTTGGGAATAAGATATAAGAAAGCTAATGACCTTTGTGATCAAGTGATACACCTTCGAAATAAATATTGGAACATTCGAACACCGAAAAGGCACTTTGCAGAATATGATATTCTGTGTTATTTTGGAGCAATGATATGAAAATGATAATGAGGTATTTATCTATTACATACATCAGTGATATTATGTATTTTTTAGTGTAGGATCTACCTGCAAAATTTGTATAGGATATCCTAGGGTGATTGAGAGTTATGGACTCATCATTGAAAGGTGTCAGTTCTGCCTTGCAAAATTCGAGAATTGTCTATCGAGTTCCATGAATTTTTCCACCAATCATATAATTTTATTTTTAACTAAAATTTGGCTATAACTCATCAAATTGAATCTACTTTCAATCAAAATAATTTCATGAAGAAAATCCTTGTTGAAATATATAGTCATTTTATTGAAAAATGCGCAAGTGATGTTTTCTGCAACAAAAACTGTTTCAATGACTTGGAAGTCATAATTTTATTTTCAGAATGTGCTATGGCCCACACTATGGTTTTAGTCTACCATTATGAGTCTAATTTCTAATAAAATTTATACGAGAGAGAAATATCTATGGTAAGTAAGGAATAAAAATTTTGGATTGAAGAGAGGTCATCCTGAATTTTTTGCAATTTGATGTGTTTTGATTGAGATGTGAATAGCCATATTTATCAAGCTTACTTAACAAAGTGATATGATGCCCTGTAGAAATATATTTATTGCCATTTTGTGCCTACTTTCAAATAAAATAAGTTTAAAAATGAAATTCCTTGTGGGCGAAGAGAAAAGAGAATTTTACTAGATAATATTCATCTTGGAATTCTGCAGTATGATTATTTTGTGACATGAATGTCACTTATTTGTTTCTCAATTGAATTTTTAAGAAGTATTATTTGGGATTCACACCGTGATTTTATGCTTTGGTTTTAAGTCTAGTTTTCAACAGAAAAGATTTCAGGAAGAAATCCTTTGTGAATTGAGAAAAACAAATATTTTATTGAAAGGGACACAACCTGATTTTCTATTAAGAAAATTGTATTTTGATATGAATGTCACTAAATCGTAGACCCATTAAATGGTGTGATTTAGGGATGGAACTGATCACTATTTGTATTTTTTAGTCTATTTCAATCCTCAAAAGGATTCATAGATAAAATCTTTATGAGTTGAGAGATATCATATTTTTATCATGAGATGCTCATATCTATTCTGCAGTAAATTAAAAGATGTGGCATGTTAAGGCACATATTTGGACTCCTCATAATAGAGACCTTTTTAGGGTTCATTTTAAAATTTTTATAGCGTGTTATTAATAAGGTTTCTTATAGTAAAATTTCAGAGATGAAATACAAAGTTGGCGAGCTATGACACTCTATGTAAACAGTGTTCGATCTGGGAATAACAGAAATAAGAAGAAACACACTACATATGAAAGCATATTGGTTTCTTCAAAATGAAGGGTTTTATAAAGAGACTTGCTGGCAATATAGAAACTCTAAAGATAGTAGGAGAATCGAATTTATGATATTTGGAATGATGGGATGAGGAATAGTTTTTCTTCATAGTGTGAGAGAGGGAGAATTCAAGTGCTTAAGATATGGATGCTTTATGACATGTGAAATCGATGACCAATAAATTATCCATCAGACTTAGAGCGCCTAAGCATGAAGTATTTAGGAGGAAAGGCTCTGATGTTACCCCAACGGCCACTAAAGCCCTATCGAAAGTTTGAAGACACCTCAGTTACTGAGTGGACAACCTAGGAGACTAGTCACTCGACGTGACTGAAGTGATGTGCTAACATGTTAGTCCGTACGTGCCGAGATGACAGACCTGTATTGACATGTCAGACATCAGTACGGCTCAAGGTTGTCGAATTTCCATTGAACAAAGAACTAATAAGGGTATAACCAAGATAGCAGGCCAGCTGATATCTATCACCATTCTAAATGTCGTCGGCACTAATCGGAATAGCTTGAAGCTGTTATTGGTCCATTTGAACCAAATCATAGTCACCAGAACGTGACATGTGTCTGAAAGCAGTCAGAATGCGACCGATGCCATTGCCATGGAGCCAGATACTGACAGGGTCGTATCAACCACATTAATGAGTAGTTAATGTATTGTTGACCGTCATTATTACTGCATTAATGACATGGCGTCATTTCCACTAGCACTAGCGCCATTCCAAATGTCGTTAGAGTTTTGATGGTATGAAAATTGCACAAAACCGATTTATAGGCTGTCATGGGTCTATTTTGCCTATAAATAACCCATTTTATCTCATTCGAAAGGTCCAGACTCTCAAGGATTTTGAGCCTAGATTATGGCCAAATTCCCTTAGTCTTGATCCCAAGTTTGAGCTTGAGAGAAAAACCTCAAGGTAAGCCCATTTGAACAATCTCCACTTTATCCAAACAATTCAATCCAAAACTAAAACTACTAAACTCCTTCAAGCTATACTATCAACCGAAAGAGGTCTGGATAATCAGACCTTCTAGGCCATCTTCCTCCTATTTCTACTTGCCTCGTTAAAAATCAATAAAGTTTTGGGATTGATTGTGCAACTATACAATCTGAATCGGTGCCAGGCCCGGCCTAAATGTTCTTTTCATTTTCTTTTCATTTGTTTTCTAACATTTATTTGCATTTATCAATAGTATTTATGATTTCCTTCATTTTCTTCTTCATTCTTTGATGTAGCTCTCCCTTTTTCTCTTTCTTTACTTCTCATATTTATTTCTCTCAACTATTTTAATATGTTTTCCCTTATTTTCCTTATTTATGATCTTATTTTGTCTTCGTGCTTTTCATTTAATGTATTATTTAATTTGCATAGTTAGTTATATTTAATCTTTTCTTTCTTCTTTTATCTACTTTATTGCACGATCATTCTCTTTTCTTGTTGTTTTACATTTATTTTTTTTGGTTGGTTGTATTTATCTCTTTTCCTTATCTCCCTCATTTAATAATGTAGATCTTTTTCTCTCACCCCTATCTCTAATCTTTTTCATTAGGGAGTCTTTCTTCTTTTCTTGGTAAGATTATTTCTAGTTAGGATTGTTGTATTTGATCATCTTTCTCATTTCATTCGTTTGATAATGTTGCTCTTTCTCTCTCTCTCTCTCTCTCTCTCTCTCTCTCTCTCCTTTCCTTTTCATTAAATAATGATTTTCTTTTTCTTTGTAATGGATATTCTTTTGGTTTGCTACATTTCTATGTCTTCCTTGCTTCTCCCATGTGATAGTATTGACTCTCTCTTCTCACTCCAATCTTTCATCTCTTTTATTGTGTGAATGTTTTTTCTTTTCTTATTGTATTTATTTCTTGAATTAGTTGTGTTTGTTTCCATTTTCCCTCCTTACTCATTCAATAATGTAGGTATCTCCCATCTCTTGTCTTCTCTACCTAATGCTTATCTACTTTTCTTTATTATGCTTTTTCCATCTTAGTTAAGGATATTTACTTTAATCTCTTTTTTTTCCTCCTATCTTGTAGTGTGAATCTTATCTCCTCCATCCCTCTCAGTCCTTGCGTTCTTTTATATCTACTTTATCTCTTTCTCTTAATATTTTATTCAATAGCCTAGTCTCTCATATTCTCTTCTTGTTGTATTTACTTTTCTTGTCTTTTATTATCTTTTATTAGTACCTTGTATTCATCTCCCATCTTCCCCTTTTCTAATTTGTCTTTCTTTCTTTCTCTCTATCTCATTTATCTTAACATTTTTATCTCTCTGTTATATCTCGTTTTATTACTTCATTGCGTGTTATTTATTATTATTAATTTTTTTGCTTATTTCTCTCATTTTATTCCCTTCTATGTTGTACTATCATCTTTATTCTCATCGGATACTTATATCTATTTACCTCATTGAGGATGACCTCTTCTCCTTTCTTCTTTATAATCATTCTTGCATCTCCACAGTCCTCTCTCTCTCTCTCTCTCTCTCTCTCTCTCTCTCTCTCTTTCTCTTTCTCTTTCATAGATAGTAGCTTAGAGTTACTTATCTTTATGCTTTTTACTTTCTTACTCCTCTTGTATCTTGTAGTTAGATTCTTTACTCATGTTTATTTCTATCTCCCTAGTTTAGTCCCTTACTTGTGGTTATCTTCTCTTATTCTCTTTCTAAATCTATTTTTCTAAAATCTTCATTTTATCTTAAACCTCTTTTCGAAAGCTTTCTTTGTTGAGTTCCAAGGTTGAAATAAGAGGGAAGCCAACTTTGTCGGCAATCCGAGAGGGATAAGGTCTTAGGACCTGATTCTCCCTCGGAGGATAATTTAACGGGACCCATACTCTATCAACTTATTGATTTGTTTGCACCTAAAACCAAGGCGGGGGCGAAATTCCCTACCCACAATTTCGAATATGAACAACTAACCAAATCTATGTTTGTTCAAAATAATTAAGCCTATTATTTCCCAATATTTATGAACTTCCTATTCATAGATTCCCATACTTCATAATTATTTTTAAATTATTTTTAAAAATTTTAATTTTTTTAGTTATAAATTTTTATGTTACCTTTGTAAGTAGATGACTGATATTAATACTTCAAAGTCCATTTTCCTATTAGTTAATCATACTGAACTTATCATTGCACTTATTTCTATGTTTTGTCTTGCTTTTATATTTTGTATCTAGAGAGTTTTAATTTTTCCTTTGATAGTCAATGATTTTTTAATCATATGTAAAGCACATGCTTTGTTTTAGTTTATATATAATTTGAAGAAAATAAAAGTGTGATTTTTTAATTCCTTTCTATGATTCATTTTTCTCTCCTTATCTAAAATCTCTTTAAGATAAGTAAGTTAGAATTTCTAGACTATTTTTCTCCTGTATTCCATTCTAAATCTCAGTCTCTAAGCACGTTCCTTAAATTTAACCACACCTCTAATTGCAATCAATCTGTATAATCTCTTTTTCAAAAGTGTAGTTCTCATCCCATACATTTCCTAAAATTTTAAATATTTTAATTTAAATTGATAGTAATTGTTTTGAAATAAGAGGTATTTGAGATTTTAGAATATCGGCCAGCCGCTACAACCACCCAGCTGAATTCTTTAAACATTTGTTAAGAATAAGAAATTTTTATGTACTAGGTTAAAAATATTCATTTTTTTCACGATACAAATTAAATAAAAATAAAAAACACCATAAATTTGAAGAAAAAGAAAAGAAATAATAGGATAGAGCAGGACTTCATCTCATGCCTTTCTTAAATTTCAAATATGTTATTTTAAATTAGAATTAGTTTAAATAAAAAATTTGGAGCTTAAGTTTTTTGAAAATATGTTACATATAAAACTTCATAAATTGGAAAATTTTCAAGAATATCTAAAATGTCCAATTGTTATATCATAACTTGTCTCCTTTTCCCTCCAGATGTCCTAAAATCCATCGCTATCTCTCTCTCATCAGATATATTATTTATTCAAACCTACTCTCTCTCTCATCCATATCATTTACTCGAACCTAACAACAATTGGCCAAAAAAGGCCACTTTTATCTCCTATAAAAAAATCATTCTAGTTTATTGTGTAAAATTTATCTTTTAAACATATAGAAAAAATAGAAATGAGAGAAACAAAAAAAGGAATATCATAAATTTTAGAAATACTCTTCATTAAGTTTTAAAAAATAATTATCACTATATTAAGAATTCTATCAAAATAACTACATACATTTTTCATCAAATTGGATATCCCTTAGTTGAAATGGAGTGCCATAAGTGCGTGATGATAATAACAAATAACATGACAAGAAACTTAATGTGTAGTATATATTTAAGTTACATATTACTTTTGTTATCTTTTTATCTCTAATTATATTTCTAGACTCTAAATTTTTATATTTTAAAAATAGATATAGAATTTGTTACAAAAAGTATGTAGTTATTTTGATAGAACTCTTAATATAGTGATAATTCTTTTTTAAACTCAATGAAGTGAATTTTTAAAATTTCAACTAATTTCATCATATCCATTTGAAATAAATGAGCTTTATTATTGTATGAGATAAATACTCTCAATACGAATAGATTTGGTATAATTTGGTAATCCGAATCAAGAGTGCACCAAAGATTTTGACTAGGAATCCTTTATTATATAGCCCTAATAAATAAGGCTTCTATACATGTAAAAGATAAAGATTGTTTATTTTTTATTTACAAAAAAATGCCACTTTCAAAAATTACTTTTTCATTATAATTTTTTATTTAATATATGTTATTTTAAAATAATGAGTATGAAAGACATGTGGTTCTTGTATAGGCTTAAAAGTGTGGTTTCCATGCGATTATGGGACTACACCAAATTTCTTAGTTTTTTTTCTTCTTTTGGTTTTTAAAATAAGGAACCCTAACACTTTCTTAGCTTTTCATTTTTCTTATATTTTATTGTTTTAAAAAATGCCATTTTAATAATAGATATAAAAATAATTTATCCTTATACTATAGTCCTAATAGGTGTAATAAATATCAAAATTATATCTGATTCCATAAAAGTTTTGCTTTCATATGAAATTAGGGAACATTTATAAGAATTTTGTATTTTCAAAATATTCTTAATATCTTATCTTGCATCATTTTAAAGGGTGCAATTGGCATACAGATGCATCCGTAGTTGTAGAGGTAATGTGCGCCTTCAAATTTTATTATGGTATATAATTGTGATGTAAAATGTTCTTAGGATTATTTCAAAATCTATTTTTATATCTAATTATAAAATTTTAAATTTAAAAAATGGTTAAAATCAAGTAGATCTATAAACATATGAAAATCTTAAAATGGATGGTGTAAATAATATATTGTAAAATGCACTATTTCTTAGACTTAAAATCTTTTTATTTTTCATAGTCATACATCTCGAGGTCGAGATGATCAATCAAAGGGTTTTTCAACATTAAAACTACATTTTCCGATGGATTTTTGAGGGGCATCCGTAGTTCTACATTATAAGGTAGCATCCTTATATAAACTTTTTCCCATTTTAAAATATGAAGTTGACAATTTTTTATAATTTAATAATATGAAGTTGAAATTTTTTTTATAATTTAATTAGTTATGCTTTTGCATCACATATACTGTGGACTTGTAATTATATAATACTAAAAAATGATATATTAATGTCTAATTTGTTTAAATTTTTTAAATCTATGACATTTTGCAAAAATATTTTACGCTATCTCCACTTAAAAATCTATCTCATTTATTATCTAGAACTATTTTTAATAAGAATATATTAGAGTGAAGAAATTGAATGGGAAATATAAAATAGCATTAAAACTTAAAGCCATTTCGAAAATATTCTATATGATAAGTCAACAGAAGGAATTCCTACCAAAATAGGAATTCTGATCAAAGTAACGCTATATATCTATAGAAATCAACAAGAATCATGATTTTAAACAATTAGATATAAGAGAAGAACGAGTGGTAAAAGATCACTAAAACAAACAACAAATGACAAGGCAATCAACAAGGGGCATGACTTTAACCATTAATGAGCAAACAATTAGTTATGAGAAAGTATGACAAAAAATTCATAATGCTAACAAAATGTAAAAAACGATGCGCAGATTGACAGAACTAAACCTAAAAAACAACATGAAAAAAATAGGCCTCTCATAAGCAATCATCAAAACTCAACCAAATGATAAAGAACATGAAAAAATATGCAACGAGCTAGAAAAGCAATAAAAGAAACCGATTTCTGACATGAATCATTCAAAAATCGAGGGTGTGTGTCCTTAATAAGTTTGGGGCTAAAGAATAAAAAATAGCAAGGAATTTCAAATATCTAAAAGCCAAATCTCTAGAAGCACAAAGAGAAAAAGTAGAACAACATCGGAGGAGTTATTGAGATGCATCCTAAGAGCTACAATCCAACCAAAATAAGCAACAAAGAAGCTACATGTTTCAAACATCTAGACAACCAAAACATAAAGGGCAAATTTTGCTTTTGGACCCTACATTATGTTGCACTACTTTGAAATCGAGTATTAATTGGGTTTTGGTCAAGGAAAATGCCAAATAAAGGTTAGAAAGAGAGCTCAGTGAGGAGAGGTCATAAGAAGGTTATAAAAAGAGGAGAGAAGGTTATAGAGAGAGCTAGGTTTGGGCTTGTGGGTGAAACTTGTTGGGTGAGTGTAGTCATTAAAGGCTTTATGATTGTTTGTAAAATGAAATGATATATTGAAACGAAAACTCCGTGGGAGTGTAATCCCTTGTGAACCATACTAAGCAAACAATGTTTGCTAATACCGGACTGTGCTTCATGGTCTAGGCTAGTCAGTTGGAAAAAATCCATGTTTTCTGGGCATGGAGTATAAACCGATAAGGGTTCTAATCGGTCATCCCTTGATGATGTCAGAGTATGCTCAAATGAGTAAGCCGATGGACTGTGTGACCCTTGTGTGTGATGGTGGCCTTTAGAGATGGGGCCAAAGCCTCATCTATGTACCATCACATAACATTCATAATGATAGACCGTTTTGGGAAAACGAACCACCTTTCAGGGTGAAGCTTATGCATGTGCGAGAGATACCCTTCAAAGACGGGGGCCAAAGCCTCATCCATGTACCATCACACAACATGTATAATGATGACCATTTCGGAAAAGCAAACCACCTTTCAGGGTTAAGCTTATGCATGTGTGAGAGATACCTTTCTGCGCCATAGAATTGTGGTCGTATCAGGTCTAAGTGATCTTGGCCTGTCTCTAAGGATGAACTTGAAATCCACAGACTGGGATTATGACTCATTGGCTCATTGGTCAGACTTTGGTGACCACCTAATGACCTCCTAAATGGATTGTGGGTCATAGGAAATGCTAGGTCGGTTTGACAAAGAGAGTATGGTCCGTAGTCCACAATTGAAGGTGAAATGCTCCAGATTATTTATTCCTAGACCATATGGATCATTATCCCATCTAATGAATTTAATTATGTTTATTTTATGATGATATGATTTTAGAATTATTATTTGAATTTTTCTAGATCTCTGGATATTTTATTTACAAAATTTAGATTTTAAAAAACAAAGATATTGATTTTTAATATTTTAAATATTCAAGTTAATTCTAAAATCATTTATTGATTTTTAAATATTTAAAAATACATTGGAGGCCCATTGTGCATATGGGCCCACCATGCCCTAAATTGGTGGGGGCAACAAAAGCCACCACATGGGTGGCTTGCCCCAATTTTTGAGGCTTCCTATTCCCATGGGGTGGCACGCCCTACTTTTAAGCGGTTTCCTGTCTTTCATGGGATAAGTAGTTAAAGAAGATTTGAGTGAATATTTTAAAAGGTTTGTGCATATTTTTGGATAAAAAACAACATAATGGTTGGTATTATTTTATTTGATTTATATTGATAGGATAATAGTCAAAGGAAAGAGGGGGATAAATGTTATAGCACCTTCCATAATGTTGATGACCCATGGAATGGATAGCTCAAATCTCTCACCCCACAAGTCACCCAAGATCAATCGTTCATATTCTATTTCACAAAAAGAGGCAAGCCAAAGAAAACCTTAAGAAACCCTAATATTGTTTAAAACCAATAAAAAATGGATTGTCTCTACCCAAAATCTCTACACTTTATCTTTCTATCTCTCTCCTAAAAAAGTTTCTCTCTCTCATGAAAGCCCAAAGGGGGCATGCCCACACTCTCTTGTCTTTGATCTCTCTCTCCCATTCTTCATGAGACTGGTTAGGTTTTGGGACAGTAATATGTATGAGTGAAATACGGCTCTTCATGGGGTGGAGTGGAGGACCGCACTTCATGTTTTTGGGTTAGGTGAACTCCTCGCACCTCGTAGCACCACACTAACTAAACTTAAAACTTGATTATGGGCTGGAACTTCATTCTTCTGACAATTGAAGTACGTCATACAATTTCTTGATTGTTCAGACATGAGCAAAGGCAATTTGGGAATTTTTAGAAATCTTTTTGAGGAGTTGCCTAAGTAAAATGGAAATACAAAGCAATCCCTCAACTGTTAATTGGAATTATTCGATCCTTTTAATAATTTTTAAGGGGTTTCAATTGACAATTTTTTCCCGAGAATAATCTAGATAGTAATTCTCAGGTGGATCCCAAAATTTAAAATAAAAATTCCCTTACGTAACTCTTCCTCCCGAGAGAATTAATAGATAGTATACTTCAGTCAGAACATGCTACACGCATACTTTCAATTGAGGATGTCACTTGGAAGTTTGCATACAAATATCACATGCAAGTTTATAGAAAGAGTCTTTTCTACCTATTGCTTCATGCATTATGATTCTGCAAATGGAAAAGTTAAGTCCAACCATTTTTAAATTTATGATTTATGGACTGGTACATTTTTATGAGAACTTTATGTAGAGATCTGGCCATTTTTTTAATCAAAATTTCCCCTTGGTCTGATAAATTTAATATCAAACTGGTCTATTTTTTTGTGTGTAAGTGTATGGCTCTTAGGAATGTAGGGGAGGGTTTATCTGGGGCAGTCCAATGTTCAAAATCATACTGCCCCATGTAAGGGGCGTCAGGTTGTGTTCAATGTATAGACGACATATATGTTCGATGTTCCTAATATCGGATCGACCTGATATCCTAGTTATTATGGTATGAAAATAGAAATATTAAAGTGGTTTTTGCATGATTTTTTTTTGTTTGTTTTTCCGTTGAACATGAAAGTGATAGGGGGCATAAAAGGCCCATTTTATTTCACTTTTTATCACAAAGAAAGTCATGCTCTTGCTGTCCTACCCTGGAACTCCTTTTACAATGAGCTTTGCAACCTCTTTGTATCAGGTAGGTCTTTTTTATTTCTATTTAATTCAATCTTTTCGTTGATTACTTGACTGTAGAGGAATTTGTAGGGTTATGCAGTATTTTTCCTTTTTGTATTCCTTTTCTAGAGCTTATTATATATTTAATTTGCTATTTATAAAAATAATTATCCATTTTAAATTTTCAATTAATTTGATTTCTATTGTAGGGGTCGGAGCTATAAGGTACCTTTTTGCGCCCCCCCCCCCCCCCCCCCCCCAACCCCCATTTATTTCTTTTTATCAATGTGGTTGTGTGATTTTATATAGGTTTTACTTTGATTGGTCATGAACATTGATGAGACTAATTTCAATTTAGGGTTTTCATGGCATTGGGTTTAGGGTTGGACTTTATTCGAATTTTAAATAATTAATGTGGATTACTTGATTATAGTGGGTGATTTTGGTTGTGCATTGCTGATCTTTCTCTCTTATTTTGAATGATTATATTTTACCCATTTTCAATATTTGAGAAATTGGGTTATGTTCATTCATTTTCTCCATTTGAGAAATTTGATGTAAGCCATTTCACATTTTAAGAAATCATGTAAGTGTTTATTTGATTTTAATGCATAATATTCCTCTTTTTATCTTGAATTATACTTTGAATTTTAGTTTTCGGATGTCTCCTTAGGGCTCCTCTACAAAGCCCTTGTTGACTAACAATGTTCACTGCTGGAGTGAGGCAACTATGTTGATACAGTGGTTCGTTCGCGTGAAGTTAAAACGATAGATGGATTTACTATAAGGGCAGGAATTTGACATCCATAATTGATGGAACGAAAAATTATATTTATTTTAATTTTATTCAATTTTAAAGGATGTATATTTTGATTTTAGTTTTAAGATTTTTAGTTTTTTTTAAGAATTTTAATGTTTTATAGTTTTTTATTTATTTCATGAATACTATTCGTGAGTATAGTTTACGGGTATTGTTTATATGGGTAAAACTGTCATTACAAAATTTAAGTTTAAGTTAGGACATATAGGTCATTTTAATTATTGAATAGACATGTAATGTTTATTTGAATATTGAATTATAATATATAAGAGATGTGTGGGGCCCTAAGAGGGTCAATTCCACATTATTTTTTAAAAAACTTAGGCTTTTGGAATCCTAGTTTCGGGTTTGGAGAAGAAACCCTAGGTTTCTTTGACTTATGCTTGTGGTAAGCTTTATTTCTTATTGATTTTACTATTCCCTCAATTAACTCAATAGAGTAACTAAAGACATAGATGGGAATTATCATGCGTTGTGACCTTAGCAATATGACAATTACGTATAAAAAAGAAAGATGATTTAGTAGAACTAAATGATGATCGTGATGTGACGTGTATGAATTGATGGCTGTAATGTACATGGATATGCTATACATGGAATATCAATCAAGTGTGGCTACCGTCGGTTCGTCATCTGGTCCATCAACTAGGATCATGTAATAATTTTGAATTGTATATTTTATTTACATTTTATTCTTGGTATTTAATAATTATTGATTCCTTTGAACATCACTTCCCCGCCGCCCCATTGGACCAACGCCGTCCCCGCCGTCCAGAATGAAGCACATGCATGCGAGGACGTAGAGATTGCATGTGATCTTGATGACCAATATCTATACGAAAGTCCATGTGGTTTAGTTCGCTCGCAAGTTCATCTGTATATCGGACAATATTTCAAGAATGTCAAACTACTCCAGGACCACTTGGTAGATTATTCCATATATCGAAATTTTGTCATGAATGAAGTACATGAAAAATGATCAAGAGCATGTAGTTGCAATCTGTGCTGGAGAGGGGTGCACTTGGCAAGCACATTGCTCTCGGCTTACATAAAGTATTTTAAAGTAGAGAGTTGGTAAATGACCACACATATACAGGACTAATGGGAATAGCTCATCAACCATTAACACGAAGCAAGTGGCTTGCCAAAAAAATTATCGCCCGTTTGGCTAACTAGATGAGTGTCACTACCAAAGATATTACGAATGATGTTCAACTCGAATTTGTGGTGTCATTGTCATATATGCAAGCATGGAAAGCGAAACAACATGATACAAAGGGTCGTACAAGTAGTCATATATAAAGTTATCTCTATACTCAAAACATATTCAAGTGTCTATTTATGTGCTTTCATCCATCCTCCATGGATTTTTGTATGGTTGTAGGCCTTTCATATGCTAAGATGGGATGTTTTTATAGGGATAAGGGTGAAAATGGATCCGGACTCGACCCGGGACCCGTCAGGAATATCCGACACGGGGCCGGGAATGTGTCTAATATTTGGACCCGACCCGAACCCTACCCAGATCCAAAGGATATGGGGATAGACATAAAACTAGAGAAATAAATACATGGAGAAGAGTGGAGAGAGAGAGAGAGGGAGGGGGCACGAGCAGAGTTCATCCGTTGATTTAGAAATGCAAGGCAATAGAGCTCAAAACCCTTGTAAATGGCTGAAAACAAGGTAATTCGATTTATATCGTCCACCATCAAAATCCCAAGTAATGCCCTCTACACAGAAAATAACCAATATCTGGTACCACTACAGGGCTCAAAACCCTCGTTAATGTTGGAAAACAAGGCCTATCCAGTTCGATTCACTTCATCCACCATTAAAATCCTCAAGTTCTTTCTCTACCCCGAAACCCCAGGGCGATCTAACTGCTAACCGATAACTGTCCGGCTAGATCGGAATCGGCCACTGGCTGGTTTCGATTTTGGGCGGTTTTGGTTACTTAATTTTTTTCTTTTAAAATGTATATAAATTCTCAAAAATAAAGAATTTGATTTGTAATACATTTTTAATATTCTTTACATTAAGATTAAAAATTGTTTCGGTTATTAATGCTCAGTTTTATATTTTTCCATCTTCTTCAGAAAATTTTAAAACCCCTAAACACAGATCGATTCATTAAAATCCATTTTTTTCCATTAATTTTGAACTTCATTTGAATATGTTTTGTTTTAATCATTCTTTATAGATTTTTCATATTTTAGTAGTTTTTTTTGCATCTATATTATTTTTTTCAACACTTTTTTGAGCGCCTTGGACTTGCTTAGTTAAAGTGGTTGAATCGGCTGAATTTACGGGTTAGACTGATTAAACCGCTTCCGGGCCTACATCCGGTTAACTTCGATTTTGGGAACCGTTGTAAGAACTATCGGATTTGAAGGTAAAATAGGGAGGGCATAAGGGGTTGTTGAAGAGTAAACGTCTGCTTCTCCATAAATTTCCACTAAAATTGGAACAGTCCTTAATAACCATGACTGACTTGGATTAAGGCAACATTTTCAGGCCCTTCGATCCCCTCTTTTTTTTCCTTTTTTACCCTCACATACCATGAATGACCAAAATCCCACGGCGTTCATGATCCAACACAAATCTGCAACGCCAAATACCACACGTGCGTTCTGTCCTGTTGGCACGTGCAATCATCACAGTCCCAGAACGCAGGCATCCCGTCCATCATGGCCGTTGATTTCATAGACGGACGTTCGCCACAGCCCTTGCTCTCTTCCTCTCTTCTCCTCTCTTTTCCCTTCCCCTTTCTCTCTCCTCTCTTCCCTCTTCTCTCTCTCTCTCTCCAAAACCACCAATGTCCGCGTTCAAGATTAGGTTTTTAGTCTTTTAGATTTACACGAGTCATATTTCTTCTCTCTCTAAAATTCTCTTCTCTCTATTTCCTTTCTCTCTCTGCCGATATTTGTGCCCCACATGACCTGAACTTAGGGTTTCGAATGGAGCAGAAGCGCCCCAGCAACAATGGCTACCACTTTCCAAATAACAACTCGTTTTCTTACTCTAATCTCTTCAACCTCGATGTATGTTTTTGATTGCTGCTTTTCTTCGTTTGTTGTTTGTTTCAATGGTGTTTTTCTAGTGCATTGCTCGTTGTTTTTGGAGTCCCTTGTTTTCGGTTTTTGGCAAGACTTGTTCTTTCTGCAATTAGGGCATCGTTGATTCTGTTATTTTCTAGTGTTCTCTAGTTTTTATTATTCCCTTTTTGTTTTCTCTCTAGTATTTGATAGCGTAGTTTCTTAATTTTGGCTTGGGTGATTGTGTTGCTATTCCTTGATTTTGGGGCGAGACTTTTTCTCTCTGAAATCTTATGTTGATGATTATGGTCGTGTTTTGGTGATTGTATTCTCTATCTAGTCTTTGATGAACTTTCAACTTCCACAACAAGACGAGGATCTCGAAGATTATGCAAGCAGTAGTCAGGATGAAAGCGGAGGCAGCCTAGGTGCACAATATTCGCTTTCTCTCTCTCTCTTCTCCCCTCTGTTATCGCCTCTTCTTCTTATACTTTAGCCTCTAATTTTGAAGAGAAATTGCTAAAAATATTCTTTGAGCATGTACAATTTAGTCTAGTTGGATATGCTCCTTTATTTGTTTTCCTCTTTCAAATTCCGTTGTTGTTGAATTGTAGAACATGTCTGCTATTTGAATTGGGGTTATGAAGGATAGCCCTGAAAGCTCAAATCCCCAAACTGTGATTAATATCTTGAATCGATCAGGTCAAGTTGGGATGGCAGTCGATCATGGGAATGGGAATTTGGGGGAGAGATCCACCAAGAGAAAGAAGAGGCTTCATGGAGAAGGAGGTGAAATTGGCTCCTTTTCTTCAGCTAGGAGAGAAACAGATAGCAATGATGAAGATGATAATGATAATTATGGCACCCACATCTCTGAAGATCACTATAGATCAATGCTAGGTGAGCATGTAATGAAATACAGGAGGTCCAAGCATAAAGATAATTCTACCACAGTTAGAACTCCGGTGTTTGCCCCCAAAAGAAATGCCCATAACGCCAAGTCTCGAGTGAATTCGGGTAGTGAATCCCTGGCTATGAATTCTACAAAGGAAGATAGATTGATTCATGGAATGGAAACCCCACCCGAGTACATGAGCCCCTTGAAGCAAGGAGGTTACTATTTTGAGTCGGATGTAGGCCGAGAATTCAACTACGATAAGCTTTCTAGCACCCTAGAGTATGCGTATCTGGACATTGGAGAGGGTATTACATATAGGATTCCTCCCTCTTATGATAGGCTTGTGATGACTCTGAACTTACCCAATTTCTCAGATACTGGGATAGAAGAGTGTTTTGTAAAGGGTAAGGTGGATTTGGGAGCTCTGGCCACGATGGTGGGGTCGGATAAGAAGTTTGGGCCTCGAAGTCGTCAAGCGATGGGTGATGCTCCTCTTACTCATGAGTCGCTTCAGGCGAAGTTGAAGGCATTGTCGGCTTCTAACTCAGTCCAAAAGTTTAGTCTTCAAGTTTTTGATATAGACTCATCTTCGATCCCTGAAGGGGCGGCAGGTAACATTAAGCGGATGATCTTGTCTGAATCAGGGAATTTGCAGGTTTACTATGTCAAAGTTTTGGAGAAAGGAGACGCTTATGAGGTTGGTATGATTTTTATGGCATAATTTAAATTTTTCTTGTTTTGTTCTTGGGAAATTGAAACTCTGTTTCATTATTTCTTCTTCGTTTCTGGTTTATTTCCAAAGAGCATGATCCTTTTTTCTTTCATTGGACCTCAATTGGTAGATCATTGAGCGAGCATTGCCTAAGAAGCAAGTGGCTAAGAAAGATCCGGCCCAGATTGAAAAAGAAGACATGGAGAAGGTTGGTCGAGCTTGGACAACTATTGTTCGGAGAGATTTTCCCAAACATTATCGAACATTTGTTGCTTTACATAGGAAACAACTTCTTGATGCTAAGAAGTATTCAGATTCCTGTCAAAGGGAGGTTAGTGCTTATTTGTAAAGTATTTCATATTAATAATGGATAGTCAATGTAACTGTTAACTTCTTCAAAAATAATAATGGATAGTCAATGTAACTGTTAACTTTTTAAAAGTCGAAGTGGCCTAGTGGCTTGGCCCAATGCCAAATTTTACAAACTCACGACTTAGCAACTCTTTTTATTTTTTTTATTCATCTTTGAAAATATGAGAAATGGAAAGATAATTAAATAAACCTACTTTTTGTACTGATTAATGTATTATTATGTAAATTATTGCATTCCTATTGCACAAAAGATACATTAATGTTCTATGCTGATTGTATATAACACTATAACGATGAAATAAACATTGCTATGTCATTTACATATTTAATGTTCGCTTTAGTCATAATGTTACAAGTTAGCCTCTGCGCATATATTTATATCTATGTATATAGGGAAATGATATCATGTCACCATGCCATTATAATATAATGAAACCACACTTTTAGAAAACCATGTTTGTGGTATTTTGCACACCCACTCTCTTCATCTCAATAATCAATCTCAAAAATATAAAATAAAATTTTCACCCTATATATGGTCAAAATGAGTCCCGTCCAACGATGAATCTAGACCGTCCATTTGGTGAATTTCAAGATCTATGCCTTTATGAATTCATAATCAATTTTTTCTTTTTTAACATTGTTAATCTAATGATAATAAAGTTTTTTAAAAATTTTGGAAAGAAAAAAGATCCTTCTAAGGCTAGATCTAAGTATCTCACCAAAATGGACGGCCTATGTTAATTGGGCTAAAAAACTATTTCTAGGTTGTGTTTTCAAACTTTCTTTTTTTGTGATTATTTATTAGAATGAAAAGAGTGTCTTTTATAGTTTGGGTCAAACAAATGGCCCTGACATGGTTTCTGAAGATTGTTTCATTATATTACCACTGTTGCATGAAATCACTCCCCATATATATAGAGACACACACACACATGCACACACACACACACATGTACATATATATAATTTTTTGTTTGGTATGCTTCTATTAGGAGTGGGCATACACCAAATTTCATTTCAAGATGATATATGTAAACAAAACTTAAAAATAAAATAGTGTTAGGTGTGACATTACCATTTAGATCGGACGGCTGTTATAGCAGGCAAACATGTTGTATATGTGGGTGGTGCCACTTGTAAAGAACCCTAGTAATTTAATATTGAATGATATTGTTATAAATTAGTAATTTTTCAATATATTTTGGAATTTTTAGATTCTAGGGCATTATGTTACAAAACCCATAATGCATCTAAATACATGATGCATGATGCACACTTACATGTTATGGATCTTTGCTGTGAATTAATAAACTCACATAATTACATATATGAAGATTGCATGAGTGAGCCATATCTTTCACCCTCGTAACTGAAACATGATACAAATTTTCAAGTTCGTGAACACAATCTAGAAAACTTTGAAACAAGGAAAATGCCAACAAAAAGTTGAGAATCAGTCGAGGGATTCAAATTTGATTTCATCGTCTTATTCCAGAGTAGCATTTTGTAGGCTTACAAGTTGAGATGCTGCTGCTCCTGCTTGAAAATCATCACATGCGTCAAGCAGGCTTAGCTTGACCTTGAAAATATTGATGTAATATATATGATCTTGCCTTATATTTTTTTCATGCAGCATCCATTATGTTATGAGTATGACTACTTTTAGTAAATATTCCATATAATTCATAAATGTGAGCTCTTTATATGGTCTAATATTATTTTTGCTTTCTTCTTTGTATATGTTATGAACGTAGAAGTTTGTTAAGATGGTTTCTATGGAGAGAAACTTTTAGTAATGTAAAGGTTCTGATACCATATGCTAATATATAAGTTGTGTGGGGCACGTGTGGGTAACTAATCAATGATTCTGATGAACACACCATTTTCGATATGTTTACTCTTCTTTGACATCAAGCAGCTAGCAAAAATGCTTGCTATCCTAGTTTTTTCTACCCATGTTCATGTCCGTCGATATTTATGCTTGCACAGAGGAAAACTTGTGCAAGAATGTTTTGAATGGGTTTAGTTTATTCTTTCTTATATTTAGCTTGATTGGTGTTTGATTTTCTTTAGATTATACATGTCAGGTAAAGGCAAAGATTACCAGATCACTGAAAATGATGAAGGGAGCAGCTGTGCGCACCAGGAAAATGGCTAGAGATATGTTGGTGTTCTGGAAAAGAGTAGACAAAGAGCAGGTTCAGTTCCTTCTTACATGAACCCAGATATAGTCACTTTGCCTATATTCATGGTGATATTTTTGAATATGAGTCATGCTATAAAAGGGACTCGTTCGGTGCACACTTATTGCTTAATAAAAAAATAAATGAATAAATTCAGTCTATTTTATTCTGAAGGAATATTTTTTGGACATTGATTTTAAAAAAAGAAAATGGAATGTTTGTTGGACATAGAGTAGAACTTTATAGAAACAATGTGTCTTACCTTTCTAAGCAGGAGACCTTGAAAATTTGTAACTCTGCAATGTTTCCCCACTTTAGTTATGCTTTGTAAGTTTTTGCATCTGGACTTATCTGTGAAGCACCACATTTAATTCTTGTTCAAATTTATGAGATGTAATTGACTAGTTTTTTAGCTTGTGGGGTTTTTTGCTTGTGGAAATCTCTAGAATTTAGTCATATTGATTATTTTGTTGGACTGTTCACTCCCTCTTATTATTGATAACTGATATATTTTCAGATATTTGCATGTACTGATATAGATTCGTGGTAGGAATTTTTTATTTTTTTTATATTGATAGAAGTCAGCTTTATTATAGATATAGTGCAAACTTTCATGGCACAAACAAGTGGCAGTTGTCACTAACAAAATTAACACTCGGTACATCTGTTTGGGTAAAAAAAAAAGATAGAGTAACAGCACAGGATCTATTTACAGAATCAATTGGACAACTGGAGTGTGCTCTATAGTCACAAAGGGTTGTTTTCCAGAGATCCCGGGCTTTGGTTTACTTTTATGAGGGCGTAGTTTGTGATATGGACAGACTAATGTGGTTGGCTCCCTGTTTTGCAAAGCCATCTGCAGTGGCATTTGCCTGTCTCCACGCATGGCAGTAGGAGATGTTCATGGGTTGACTGAGTTCTTTGATTTCATGCTCCTTTGACCAAGGGCAGGAGAGGGCTTTTGTGTGCTGATTAATAACAATCACAGAGTCTCCCTCAACCTGCAGGGAGAAGCCCCATGATTCATTTAACAACTTGGGCCATGCAGACAAGGCCTGCGCCTCGGCAACAGTTGCAGTTCTGTTGCCGTAATGCCCTGAAAAAAGATAAAGAGTGTGGATGCTTCCCTCTGCCATACACAATTCCTATTCTGGCCCTTCCCTGATTGATGGATGAACATGAATCAAAATTGAATTTCATGGTGCCTGGTGTTGGGGGGGTCCCTTGCGGGGCTCTAGCGATTCCTGGGATTGGATCTCAATATGGCATGCCAGTTCAACAAAAACTGGAGGAAGAGAAAGAAACAAAATAACAAACTCCTTCCAGAGCCCGGCCCAGCATTGACTGTTGTGATTAGCCTATTTTTTAAGGCTATAATATGGGCTTTCTGACATTAATAATTCTCCTGTTACACTCGATCTAAATTGTCCAAACTAGGGGCACTACAGATGCTTTCCACAGGAGGAGGGCCATCGCTGGGAGGGAGGTGAAACGTTTGCTGTGGAAGAGCTGTCGGCTTGAACCCTGCAACCTGGGGTCGCCCAATCAGTTCCAAACATTTTTAATAGGAATGACCACAGCTGGCTAGCCAATCAGTAGTGTAGGAATAGATGGTCACTCGTTTTTCATATAGTACAACATTTGACTAGTGCTAACCTCTATAGCTGAAGTCACTCCACAGTCAGGGTCTTCTTGTGAATTATCAGTCAGCTAAGAGCCTGGTTTTTACGGGGAACAGGAGCAAACCAGGCTGTGCTGGCCACCACCAAGGTTGGTTGACTCTGTGTGCAGTGGCTGCAGAGAGAACCCCAGAGAATATGCCAGATTTAGCTGGTTCCCATACCATTCTATCTTGGCCTTGTTGGGGGATGTAATGAGTGCTGAGGCAAGACAATGGTTCTTCAAGTTCTTGGGCCTCCTTTTTTGGTGAGGTTCCTGGGTAGGATCTGTTTTTCTATATTCTATTAGAAGTCCATGATTTTTGGTGAAAGTAGGCTATATCAATGCAAGTGTCTTGCTAGAGTGTGTTATGTTCTTTATGTTAAGCTTTTCTGCTTCAAGAATGCAAATGTCCCTGCTGTTTCACAGTGTTTCCATGCAGCAAGAAATGTTTGGTTAGTCTTTGCAAGCTAACTTCTGAATTTCTACTTCAGAAAGTTACCTATGTTTGTGCTATAAATTATCTGGGTGTTTCAACTTGATTTTGCATCAGAGTGTGAGTCATTTGATTATGCAAACAGAATATTAAAAGCTACATAAATATATTGAGTTTGCTTCATGATTACAGGCTGAACTTAGAAAGAAAGAAGAAAGAGATGCAGCAGAAGCCCTGAAACGAGAGGAGGAGCTTCGTGAAGCAAAGAGGCAACAACAGAGGCTAAACTTTCTGCTGACTCAAACAGAGCTTTACAGTCATTTCATGCAGAATAAATCAACTTCCCAAGCATCAGACCCTTCAGCCTTAGTAGATGGAGATAATGAAGATCCAGAAAATTCTTTATTGAACTTGGAAGATTATAAGCCCTCAGAAGAAGAAGAGGACCCTGAGGAGGCTGCGATGAAAAGAGAAGCATTTAAGGCTGCTCACCGTGCAGTATCTCAGCAGAAGAAATTGACAAGTGCATTTGACAATGAATGCTTGAAACTGCGTGAAGCTGCTGAACCCCAGGGGTTATCCGATGATACTTCAATCGCAGGATCTAGTAACATAGACCTCCTTCATCCGTGAGTCCATAGATTTGATTGAATCTATATATTCTTCATTAAATGTTGTTTTTTTCAGATGGTTAAGCCTAATAAAAACTTTTGTGCTTTCAGTTCTACAATGCCTATAACCTCATCAGTGCAGACACCACAATTGTTTAACGGAAGTCTGAAGGAATATCAGCTCAAGGGTCTGCAATGGCTAGTTAATTGTTATGAGCAGGTAAAACTGGGACTGAGGTTTCCTGGCTATATGGGTTTCTTTTTTATTTTTTAATTGCATAGTGCACTATGTGTAGTGCTGGTTGTTTTACATGTCATCACCACCATCTATACTAAAAAAAATGGACGTTGGACATGAACCACGCTTGCACTTGAGTTTGCCATTATTTGCTAAAGTTCAAGATTTGTTCATCACTGCTATCTATTGTTAGCAGGAGCTTGTGGAGATGACATACATCAACTATGCTGAATAATCCCTTCTACTATTGAGAATTGTGGTTTTTGGAAATGTTGCTTGCAGGGTTTGAATGGAATCCTAGCTGATGAGATGGGTTTGGGGAAGACGATTCAAGCAATTGCATTCCTGGCTCATCTAGCTGAGGTCTCATAAAGAATTGCTAATTTATGCGTTGTTTCTTCTATTTTCTTCCAGAGATGCCAACAATGCCAAATGACCTCTTATTGTGTATCATTCTGGTTGTATTTATCAACTTTACTCTATACAGGAGAAGAATATATGGGGACCATTTTTGGTTGTTGCACCTGCCTCTGTCTTGAGTAATTGGGTGGATGAATTTAGCCGTTTCTGTCCTGATTTCAAAACGCTTCCTTATTGGGGCGGACTTCAAGATAGAACAATACTAAGGAAAAACATTAATCCCAAGCGTTTATATCGTAGGTGAGATATTTTTTTTAATATCTGGGCTCTTTGATTTAATAAATTTGTTTTGGTTTGTTTGTGCCTAGTATTCTTCCCTTGATACTGATTCATATTATTTTCGGAAACTTTTCTAGGGAGGCTGGTTTTCACATCCTGATTACAAGCTACCAGCTGCTGGTGTCTGATGAGAAGTACTTTCGGCGTGTGAAATGGCAATATATGGTGTTAGATGAAGCCCAAGCCATTAAAAGTGCACAAAGGTACTGCTACTAATTGCATCAATATGATAGCACTTATGAAGAGAATAATTAAGAAAATTTATTCTTTCTAGCTGTAGGAAAGTTTTATAATTTAGATAATGTTTGTGTGTTACATTTTGCCGAGTCAGTTTTTTATGTAAATGGATAACTTTGGGAATTAATTCCATCAAGCAAGTTCTTCTTGAAAGGAATATATGCTTATATTACTGTGCTATTGATATTAGTGGCATAATTTTGAGTCCTTTTTGACAATTGGCATCTGTGATACTATGACACCAATCAAATTGAGCACCTTATGCAAAATTATAAGTTGTAAACGTGGCCTTAGTGATTCCATTTTTGATAAGGTTGTAAATTCAGATGAACTAGATAAGCGCAGGAATGCTAGAAGATGAAGCAAGGAGGTTCAAGCATAATTAGATCTTGGTGATTACTTGGGCTTTGGTTCCATCAATTGGGAATGGCCATATTCATCATCATCATTGTCAAAGGCTTTTCCGAACTAATTGGGGTCGGCTACACGAATCTTAGTCCGTAATTCTGCTCTATTAAGGGCCATACCCTTAGTGAGACCATAGGTCCACATATCTTTTCTCACTACTTCAACCATGTTCTTTTGGGCCTACTCTTTGCCCTTTTTGAGCCGTCTACTTGAGCTAACTCGGACCTCCTAACAGGTGCTGTATTGGGTCTGCGCCACATATGGCCAGCCCACCTAAGTTTACTCTCTCTCATCTTATCACCTATTGGTGCCACACCTAAATTTTTTCGAATGTATCGTCTCTGCTACACTCATTTTATGGGTATATTATTTTATGACCGCCCAATATTCTACCCCATAGAGCAAAGCTGGTCTCACAGCTGTCTTATAGAACTTGCCCTTCAGCTTCATTGGTGTGCGGCGATCACATAAAATTTTGGTTGCACATCAGTACTTTGCCTGCCCATCTGTAATTCTATGTGCGATGTCTTCCTCAATCTCTCAATTTTCCTGGATTATCGACCCAAAATATCGAAAGTGTGATCTTTTTGGTAATTTCTGGGCGTCAATCTTAACTACTTCCTTGTCTCTACTCCTAGTGTTACTAAACTTGTATTTCATATATTTTGTCGTAGTCCGGCAAATTTTAAAACCTTTAAATTCTAGACCATCTCTCTAAAGTTCTAACTTTGTGTTGACGCCATTTTGGGCATAGCCTTAATGATGATGGAAAATGAATAGGATGCTAAACGGTTTTCTTTGAGAAAAAGATGTCTAGAGTATGACCTTGATATGCTTTATTAAAGTTTACCATAACTCCTGTTTTTTTTAAAGGTTACCTTAAGGTTATCATAACTGTTAAGGTATTTACTGTTCTTGATCACTTCCAATGGTTTCAACTCAGTGAATTTGTGTTCCTAATTCTTTTTGATGATTGATTGCTTCACAAGTTGGCTCAATAGCTTACACCCATTACACAAAGGATGGTTTTGGAACCTAGGGACACTGCTTATTGATTGATGGGTCCTAAGATGTAAACATTCTGGTATGGATGTGGACGCATATATAGAGAGCAAAGGTGCAACTCGTCATCCATCAAAATCTAGGATATGGATATGGTTATGAGTCTCATGTCTAACACTTAAATATATTTTATATCTTGTATAATATTATATTTTATTCATATCACAATTTTTACAACTATGTAATTTTATAAATACAAGTATCCTAGCAGTATCTAGTATTAATATTGGTGTTGACATGGTATGAAACTGGCACTGAAATGTATCTGGGCATCATAAGCTGGGTTTGATGGTGTATTTATCAATACTTATGCCTTTTGAAGTTCTTCTACACGGTTCTCTTGTTTAGAATAAGTGAATGCCGTTACAATGATGCTTTTTTTCACTGGGCGACTATGATGTACATCTTGGATGTTGCCACATGTTTGGTCATTTTCTAAGGTAGAGAGGTAACTGTAATTCCTCTTCATCAGGATTATGAAGCTGAATGTCTTAGATATAATCTTAGTGAGCACTTGTAAAAATGATATTTTAAAGTGGAATATGCACTTCAGTGGAAGAATTTGTGTTGATTGATATTTTATAGTGGAATATGCACTTCAGTGGGTGGTTTATGACACTGGTTATGTCGAAACCTTTATATCTGGGCATGTGGCACTACTGAGAAGGGTTTATAGTGGGTCATCCGTAGTTGAGGTTGGAGATATGTCCAGGGATGATGTTTGTAGGCCAGGAGAACTGTGTGGTCACCTGTGTGCAATTGTAGGCCTTTGAGAGCAATGGCCAAAACCTCAATAACCATTCGCAGGGTAGATACACAAGTGCTAGACTTGCTCTTATAGGAGGGGTTGAAATCTACATTCCAAGATCATAGTTTTACTGTTTATTATCGAACTTTGACAAACCAATCATGAACTCTTGCATTGAGACTCTCGGTCATGGGTCGTAGTTGGGTTGGATAAGAAAATAGTAGTAAATCACAGTTCTTGGGTCAAGGGGAGTGCCCTTATTGTGGCTAATTTTGACTTTTTCGTACTAGTCCACTTCTAAATTATTTTATTTTGGTATTAGAAATGTTATTATAATTTTTACACATTTTTCAAAATGTTAGCATTTTATTTCTGCTGTAAAATTCATAAAGAGGGCATTTTTGAAATTTTCAGAACTTGAGAAGGCACATGTGGGGACCAAGGATTTAACCACCACATGTGTGTGCCACCCATGTGTGGGGCCCATGTGATCCCTTAGGGTGGCACTCCCCATTTTTTTTAAAATATGCCATCTTTTTGTTGGATAGGGAATATTTTAATTGTAAAATAAATTTGATTTCGTATTCAACTGGGATTTTTAAAAATAAATATGATCTTTTGACTTTTATGGAAGATCTAGATATGCTGAAAGTGGTTATTATTTAAATAGAAGTTGGACTTGGGTCAAATTATAAGGGGATAAGGTTCCTAATTTTCACCCAAAATCATGATGCCTAATTTGTAGGATGGATGACTCTGATTCAATTTCTCTCACCTCACAAATTTCCTAATTATCCTAAAGGTAATGCGGGGAAATAAGATAAGGCATACCTAGATGAAATCCTACTCCATATAGGAAATAGATTTGTTTCTATTTAAACACATTGGGCCCCTCTCTCTCAAAAAAAAAGGATATTTCTCTCTCCTCCATGCACCAAATCTCTCATCATTAAAATTCAATTTTCTCTCTCCTCCCATCTAAATATGGTCATGCAACCCAAACTTTGATAAGACAAGGTGCCGCATTGAAAGCCTAATTAGGGTTTTGTTGTTTGGAGAAGTATGCCGAGCCATAAGAGGATTCTATGCCTTCAAGCTCAGCCCTAATTTGTTCTTAAGGGTTCCTACAAACTCCGGTTAGGTTTCCATGCTCTCTAAGACCCTAGAATGAAAGGTATTGCCTGTAAATCTTCCCTATATCATAAATTCTAGCAAGACCTAAAGGACTAAAAGTGAACCATAGGTCAAGGAATCAGGTGTGGGGTGTATCAAGACTGGTGATGGTGACTCCATACATCTTCTAGTAAGATTCCCAGCTGACTAAATTAATTTTGAGCCATCTTTCATATTTTTCTGTAAATTTTCAGGAACATATTTTGTACTTAAAAGTCATTGTGGATAAGTGGAAGATTGCTGACTGCTCTCGGATGGTTTTTATTTGCTTTAGTAGTAAAAGTAAAGATCCTAGGTTGTGTCTAGGGCATTAATTTTGATTTACAGTAGTATATAGTGTCCCATTTAAGTGAAATTCAGGAATATTGCATAAAAGAAAAATAAATTTTTTAAAATTTAATAACTTGAGTTCCACATATCCACTCCTTTCAGTTCCTAGGATGTTAAGAGATGCACAAGCTATCGAGCTTATAATTGTTATGGTTCCTGAGGATCTTAACAGCTGCACTCTATCAACTTATGTGTACCTTGCCTTTAGGTTACTCTAATCCAGCTAGATGCTATCTTTGTTGCTCGTCTTCTATTGGTTTTTTTTATCTCCTGGTAATTCTACTAAGAGTTCTGGAGGTTTGGCAGTTATGCAAGTGGAGCATCTCGGTCCATAGGGCATTTACTGATAGAACAAGATACTCCATCTTCTATTTCATTGGTTTCCTTATGAGTATTAGTTTTCACCCCTATGAATTTTGGGATAGTGGCGGGAACCTCAATTTGGCTTTTGAGGCATTAGGGTGTGGTTTGGCTTGGGGCTTCAAAGGGAAGCTGTTGAGCATTAGGGTCCCGAGCATGGTTATCAGGATCAGGAGCAAGGTCAGTTCCCGGATTGGGATTGGGAATGCGGGATCCATAGATGTACGGTGATCCATGGGACAGGAATCGAGATATTTACGCCATGAGTTAAAGGGATTGTGATCCTAATATGAAGGAAGCACGAGCCAAATTTGTTGAGAATTGAATGATAAAGTATGTGGGATCGAGGTCCGTCCAACTTAGAATCGGCTACCCAAGTAGGGTTCTCTAGCTTGGGAATGAAGTCCGATAAACGGTATGATTAATTTTTTTTGAAATTCAAAAATCAAAGTATCATTAAATGCAAAGAATCCTGTTCTTAAAATACTTTTTATTTTTTTGTTAATATTGGAATGTGTTCATAAGCGAGAAGTGAAACTGAAAACCCAAAATGATGATTCAAATTTCAACCCTCAGGCATGAAAGAGGCTCTAGTGTTTGATGGAAATGCGGTGTTCTAATTTTCCTTCAGTTGGGTCCATTCACTTACATGTGATTGGGTATGCAACTGGAGAAATGCTCTCTACATTCAGAGGAAAAGAAAAGGGTCTAGAGGCAAAGAAGCATCAACCCTGAAAAGGTCTCTGTAATGGTTGATATGGTCAATGAGAGGCCATTGGAGGCAAAGATCATTTATATTAAATTATAAAGCTTATAGAGCTTCCAGCAAGTGAGATGAAAATAATTTAGGATACAACATGGCAGAAATTTAGGTACTCGCCATAATGTAATATCGCAGCACCTTATATGTTATGATGTTGATTTTTATGACTGTCAGTTAAAACTCCAAGCTTCAAACCTTGGCTGCCATTGTGGGCATTGGGATTCTTTCTCAACTGGTTGATCTTTATATTGAATGAAAATTCAGATTTCAGAACTTTTATAGAAATACACTACGTACAGAGAGAGAGAGAGAGAGAAGAGAGAGGGAGGGAGGGGGGAGAGAGAGAGAGAAGAGATTATGGGCTAGGGAATGGAGAGAGGATGGGTGGGGGAAGAGGGGGTTGGTCAGTGCAGGAGCCTCGAAATGTGCTGGTGAATATCGATGCTAATGTAAAAGAAACTCGGTTCCACGTTGGTGGATGCTTGATTTCACTTACTCATGGACCCATGATTTGGATGAGAGGGCTTTGGATCTCATTAACAGGGATCGAGATCCCCAATTTTGGGAATCGAGATCCAGAAATTTAAAAAAAATACCTGAAATCAAGATCCCTTCTCCCGGAGCACAGAATAGAGCTTACAGTGCTGGAGTGTCGACCTTCTTGGGAGATCCCGGTAACTATAGTCCCTAGTGCTTTTCCTTGGTTAAATAGTGGCTGTAGAAGGTAAGAATTGGACTGTCAAAGGAAACTTTTAAATAGAGATGGTTATAATTGCTTTTTTGTGGGGCTTCAAGAGGATGGCTTGCAAAAGAAGCATGATATTGGTTATTTGCCCACAACAAAGAAGTTGGAGAGTGTTTAGGAAAAATATCTCTTCCCTAAGGAGACTCTCATTTTGTGGAATTTAGCAAAACATTTTATTGGTATAGGTAAGAAGGAAAAATTTAAAGGTGGTCTAAACTGAATATCTTTTTTCTTCTAAGTAACATACTGTATATCAACCATTACACACAGATCAATTGGACAAGTCAATAGCCATGCCCCATAGCGCTTTTGGAGATCCTTTAATAGTATTATATACATACAGAAAAAGCTCACAATGTCCGTGGTCATACTATATTGCAGAAAGCAATCTCCATGTTCTATATTTTATAGGGATTCATAAGAACATTCCTTGGGGAGGTTCTTCAGACTGGCCCTTTCTGATTGGGACTCATATGGATATTTTCATACCATGAAAAACAATATGCCACCAGACATCCAGTCAAATGCTCAAGAGACCACACTGTTCTATCCTCCTATTTTTGTCCAACTTAGATCAAGACAAGCCTGAGTTCAGCATCCCTCATGGTCGTTTTAAGAAAAGGTTCTAATGCTTAACATACCCAATGCGAACAATTCCAATCCGTGGGATGGTTTGTTAGTTGGTGCTTTGGAAACAAGATTTCGTTCAGATTCTAATTTTACCTCTTATCTCTTTGAATTTGGCCAGTCGACTCCCTTATGTTACTGATGAGTCCCAGACCTTCCACTTTTGTGAGCTGTCTCATCTCTATTTTTCAGCTTTCCACCCAGGCTATTTGTATTCTCTACAAAACACTCATTCATCTCCTCCATCATATTTTCTAATTTAGCTTCATTTTCCTCTAGCCCCTTGGTTCCTTTATCAGATACACAGCTATTTGCCTAGTCTATGAGCAAAGCAGTTTGGACTTTCTTATAAAACGTCCCTGTATCCATTAGCCCCAATGCTTCCATGCTTTGCTAGGACATGTCTAATAATCTTCCTTGCATGAACTAAAAACATCCTTGCTTTGGCTTCGGACCTAGTAAATTTAATTGTACAAAGTTATTTGCCTAGCCTATGAACAAAGTGGTTTGGTCTTTCTTATAAAACGTCCCTGTATCCATTAGCCCCAATGCTCCATCCTCTGCTAGGGCATGTCTAGCAGTCTTCCTTGCATGAACTCAAAACATCCTTTCTTTGGCCTCTGACCTAGTAAATTTAATTTTTTGGAAGTAATTTACTCACTACATCTACATAATTGATTTCTGACCTAGCAATTTAATGCTCCAACAATTGCTAATGACAAATTTTTCCTCAAGAAAAAGAAAATCCTAGAGGCATTTCTCTTGACATGATTACATGGCTCAAAAAGACTCTCCAGTTCCATGGAGACTGGCTGGAATCTGTTCAGTGATAGAGGGAGGACATCTTATTTAACTCTCATGATCCAAATTTTGTTTATATAAGTAAGCTGGGTGGTTAGGATGGCTAACTTGTGAATAAACATGGACAGCTCCAGGATAAAACTTCTCGTCTGTTTGACATCCTTTGAATGAATTCTACTTGCTATTTCTAAACCAGTAATTGGTTGTTTTAACTTCGTCTATGTGGTGCTAAATGTGTATTGGTGTAACCGACTGGGCTGTGTGATCATTATGTAGTTCAGTTTATGGGAATTATCTGCTCATTACTCATGTTTATTTAAATATGATGTAGCAAGTCATGTACGTCAGACAAATCATTCATCCAATGATTTACCCATCCAATGTTTATTTTTTCTATCTATGGCATTCTAAGTTGTCTTGAGCTCATAAATTTCAACATCATATTTAAGCATGTTAGGTGCAAATGTTATCTCTACAATTTATTTCTTGTTATCCTTTGTTACAATTGTATGCTCGTGATAAATTTCTTTCCTCATTAACTTTTGCTTTCCCAATGCAGTATACGGTGGAAGACATTGCTAAGTTTTAACTGTAGAAACCGCTTGCTGCTAACTGGAACACCTATCCAAAACAACATGGCCGAGCTATGGGCTCTTCTGCATTTTATAATGCCAAGTTTATTTGACAGCCACGAGCAATTCAATGAATGGTTTTCAAAAGGGTATGGCTTCAATTTTGTATCCTTGCCTTTTATTGCCAGTACGGCCTTGAGAGTTGTGCCCATTGCTGCTTTTAATTTTTGTTTCTTCTGCATTGACTTTTGTTGCATGTGTATTGACAGCATTGAGAATCACGCTGAGCATGGAGGTACTCTAAACGAACATCAGCTGAACAGATTGGTAAGAATTACAATTCAGGGAATCTGATTAGTAGTAATATTCATTAAAAGGGTCTTCAACTAGCTTATAGTGTACCAGTGTCTTCCGATGGAATCATCAGTCAATTCATAAGATGTTGAAATTATCTTTTTGCTTTTATTTATGATATGAGTTTTTAAAATTTCTTCTGTGGAATTCTTGACAAAACTTTAATTCCATGTGTATATCATAACAGCATGCAATATTAAAGCCTTTTATGTTGCGGCGGGTCAAAAAGGATGTCATTACTGAAATGACCAGTAAAAAGGAAGTTACTGTGTACTGCAAATTGAGTTCTCGACAGCAGGCATTTTATCAAGCCATAAAGAACAAGATTTCTCTTGCTGAGTTGATTGATAGCACACGTGGCCATCTCAATGAGAAGAAAATTTTAAACCTTATGAACATTGTCATCCAGTTGAGGAAGGTATGGTTTTAATTATTCCCCTGTATGTTTTCTGAATGGACATCATTCATGTGACTGAACATAAACCAGTTCACTATTTGACCGGATGTAGGATATTTCAGTTGGTTGAAACTTCTCTTGAGCATCCAATCTATCACGTTCTGAATTTGTACTGGGATTTGCTTTGAAATTGTGTTAGGTTTGCAACCACCCTGAGTTATTTGAGCGCAACGAAGGAAGCACTTATCTGTACTTTGGAGAGATTTCAAATTCTCTTCTACCACCACCATTTGGGGAACCAGAAGACGTATACTATGCTGGGAGTCGGAATCCTATAACTTACAAGGCACATCTATTGCCCACTTTTTTTTTGCTTCTCCTTTTTGGGTTTCATCACTCTACTTTCTATTTGTTACACGCTCATACAGTTTTATTTATTGATTCCTGGTTGTTTTTGCACATTTTTCAGATACCAAAAATGGTCCATCAGGAGCTTGTGCAACATGCTGAAGTCCCTTGTTCGGCAACAAGTTCCAGTATCGAACCAGAAACATTTGAGAAGTTGTTTAATATGTTTTCTCCAGATAATGTACATAGGTCATTACTATTGCAAAGGGGGTGCTCAGAAGACTCCAGCCATCCCACAACCAGTGGTAGTTTTGGCTTCACTCGTTTAATTGATTTGTCACCAGGAGAGGTTTCTTTCTTGGCTAAGGTTTCTAGTTTAGAGAAGCTGCTGTTTTCTATTATGAGATGGGATAGAAAGTTTTTGAATGAGATTTTGGAGCTATTTTTGGAAGTTGAGGGTGGCGATCTTCAACAAAATTCTAACCTGGAAAGAGGAAAGGTGAGAGCTGTGGCACGGATGCTACTTATCCCGACGCATTCAGAGTCTAGTTTACTCAGACGAAAACTAGCTACTGGCCCTGATCAAGAACCATATGAGGGATTAGTCATGTCCCACCAGGACAGGCTTCTCTCCAACATCAAGCTTCTTCATTCAACATATACTTTTATCCCACCAACTCGAGCTCCACCAGTAAGTTTGTATTTGGTTTCTTTTTGTGGCACACTAATCTTTGATTGGGAAGGCTTTGAATTTGCAGATTCGTTTCATAGATTTTCTTGACTTTTTACCGGATAGCATTGGTTCACAGATACATCTAAAGTAGATGTATCATTCCCATAAAGTTAAAGATCTAGTGGCACTCGAGTGTGCAGATAGATAGATAGACATAAATGATATTTCCTGAATAAAAGGGAGAAACCTCAAACTATGTATATAAGAAAAAAAGAATGCTTAGGACCACTCTGCGTGTTTCAGGTAAGGAAGACAGAAACTTCCATTAAGTCTCAGAGCCCCCGCTTCTTTGGCTAGACAATGTACTTCACAATTAGCTTCTGTCCTTTCTGAGAAATTTTTATCACTGGAAGTAGTGACAGATTCAAATAAAAATATGGCATATCATTTGATTCAACCACACCTAGAAATTTCACCATATTGCCGGTAAGGTGCTAGAACAGTGCAGGTGATGCAGTTTGAGTTATCTGTTAATTTCTTAAGAATGCTGTATATTTCGTTACACAATTTGTGCACAATACAGATGATTTTGAGTTCCTTTGAGTGGATGTTTTGAAATGTGATCTAGTCATCATTTTCTCAATTTTACTGTCAATTTGAGGTGAAATTATGCTGAGTGCTACCGAAGCCAGAATTTCCTAAGGGTCTATTTTATTATTCCTTTGCAGATTAATGTGCACTGTTCTGATCGATGGTTTGTTTATAAGTTGCTCGAAGAACTGCACCATCCTTGGGTTAAAAGGCTGATTCTTGGTTTTGCCCGCACGTCTGACTCCAACGGTCCTAGAAGACCCAATCTCCCTCACCCTTTGATACAAGAAATAGACATGCAGTTACCAGCTGTCGAGCCTATTCTTCAACTGACTTACAAGATTTTTGGGTCTACTCCACCAATACGAAACTTCGACCCTGCAAAGACGCTTACTGTAAGTTGTTCGTCATTTCTCCTCTTATCAGTTGTGGATGATAACTTTGCTCTTGTAGGTATCCATAGTTAAGACAGCTAATCTTTAATTGATGTATATTGCTCTTCATTGGCATTGCATAGTAGTGACTTATACATGGGCTTGTAAGGAGGTCAATATGGCTTTGGGATCATTATTTTCTCCTATAGGGCTCATTTGATTTTGAACTTTTATAAAGGACTCTGGGAAACTTCAGACGCTGGATATATTGCTGAAGAGGTTGCGGGCTGAAAATCATCGTGTACTTTTATTTGCTCAAATGACTAAAATGCTGAATATCCTTGAGGTAATTTATCATTTTGTTGTTTATCTGCCATTGTTCCTTGTGCATATATGCAAAATTACTATCATTTATTATATCTGTATGTCATAGATAAGGCTTGGATGATGATGATCTATCAATATGTTATGCATATCGATAGGTCCAATATGTTATACAATAGGTTCAAAAAGCATGTCATACAATTGCTCTATAGAGTTGGAGGGGAAATTGTCAGTGGGTTCCATATATGGATATTTGTCTTGCATGCTTATGGAATAGTTAGATTTGTTTATCTGTTTGCTGTTCTTAGTTCTGTTCATTATCCTTGGTCCCTGTACTGACGGATTGTAACATACAGGACTACATGAACTATAGGAAGTACCGATATCTTCGCCTTGATGGTTCTTCAACCATAATGGATCGTCGTGACATGGTTAGGGACTTCCAGACGAGGTATCAAGATTTGTGATATTGATTATAAAGCATATTTAATAGAAGAAAAAAGGATTGAAAGAATGACTCAGTTCACCTTCAATGCCATCAAAACCATTAGGTTACCTCTGACTGAATTTTCTCTATGTAGGAGCGATATATTTGTATTCTTGCTGAGCACTAGAGCTGGAGGGCTGGGAATTAACTTGACAGCTGCAGATACTGTTATATTCTATGAAAGTGATTGGAATCCAACCCTGGATTTGCAGGCCATGGATAGGGCGCATCGTTTGGGTCAGACAAAGGAGGTTGGTGGAACTGTAGTTTAGTCAGTTGCAATTATTTAGATCCGGGAAAGGGGCTAAGGTCATGGTGGTAGCACCCCACGCCTTAGTTACCACGTTGTGGTTTCCATTCCCACCACTAATACCACCCCACTAATACCTTCACTAGAGCTAACTCCTAATCTACTTGAAAAACGGGTAGGGGCCTGTCTTCCCCACTGAATTACCCAAAAAAAAAATAGTTCTGATTTATATGTTTTATTTTTCTTTTACTGGGGAAAATTTGTTCCTTTTGTTTCAATCTTCTTTTCCTTGTATCATTGTTTACTTTATAACTTCTCTGTCTTCTTTTGTTTGGGTTTATCCTGGCAATCGTTTGTAATACTAGGCCAAAGTCATTAGAATGGGAGCCACTTAAATTCCATAGTCATCGCCAGTTTCCACGAAAGAATCCATATCTGAACTAGGCCTACTATGCAGTCTTCTGTTATATCCCAATGTCAATGTGTTTTGTTTACTTACCCCCAACTGAACCGTATTCTTTCAGCATGTTCAGTTAATCTCCCAGCCCAACAGAATAGGGGACATAGTTATCATGATTATGCATGTTTTTTGCATAAATAATGCAAAATTTTGAGTTGTGTTATTCTTTGAAGTTCAGAGTCGATTTTGGATTATGTCCTTACTTCTCAAGTTATATTGATCAGGTTTTCTGTTCTAGCCATCAGAGGATAACATTTCACTTTTGTTTCATCTGTTCAGGTAACTGTGTATCGATTGATTTGTAAAGAGACAGTTGAAGAGAAAATTTTGCTAAGAGCGAGTCAGAAAAATACGGTGCAACAACTTGTAATGACTGGCGGCCATGTTCAAGGGGACCTTTTGGCACCAGAGGATGTTGTCTCTTTGCTTCTCGATGATGCCCAGCTGGAGCAGAAATTGAAAGAAGTTCCAGTGCAGGTATACTCTTGCACTGTAGTCAAGCTCTAGAGTTGTCAGATCTCTATAAGCTCTCGCTATCTCTCTCTCTCTCTCTCTCTCTCTCTCTCTCTCTCTCCTTGGTTTTAGGTTCTGTTCTTTTTCGGATGATAGTTCTCATTTTTTCCTCATGAGGTTTGGAACTCAAACCAAATATATACCATGTAGGAAATCTGTCTAAGTTGCATCAACAGTTACTGTTACAAGTGATTTGGTTTTATGGGTAGCTGAGCTGGAGTTACTGGTTTAGTTGTTGGTGGTCTATTTCACCATGTTGACATCCATACCATATGATTTGATCTTTTGTTTTTCGTCACTAAATAGGGGACTGATCGACAAAAGAAGAAACAAGGAACAAAGGGATTGCGGCTAAATGATGAGGGAGATGCCTCTTGGGAAGATTATGCCAATTTCGAGTCACAGATGGAGGCTGATCCAGCAACAGAGCTAGAAAATGGGAAGGCTACAAATAAAAAGGTATGTGGCTAATGTTCAAGAATGCTTATTTATATGGACAGGGTGTTTGTTCCAGTTCAAAAAGAGTTGCTCATCTGATGGAAATATTTATTTGCTGCAGAGCACCATTTTCCCATTCAAGTGTTTTGCATAAATTGGTCACTCCATTTCCTTACGGATGTGCCATAATGGTTCAATTGCCTTAAACTTCCAAATATAATTAGAAGTTGTTTGCTACTGCAATGGACCAACTTGTCTGTATGATTTTCCACAGTTGACAACATACACCATTTACACTTTGTATATGCATATCATTCCAGTGCATGCAGTTCTGAAGTAATTGCACTAGCTAAATATCTAAACTATAAGAGAACAAAAGAAAAGTACCCCTAGGTTTTCTTAGGCCAATTTTTGTATAATAGTTCGCTGTGATTTTTAATTTGTTTTTTGAAGTGTTGATAGTATAATTTATTAATATAAAGTATAAACCCAAGAGATTACAATTTGTTGATAGTTCACTGTAAATTCATTGATGATAAGTATTCTTTTCAGAAAAAATCAAATGCAAACAAGCAAACACCACCAAAGCAGCGTAATCAACAGAGAAATACCAAGAACTCGGATTTCTCGATGGCAGAAGATGAATTTGGGCCAATCAATTTTGACGAGGATCCATTGCAACAGAATTGGAAGACACCCAAGAGGCTGAAAAAGAGTGTGGAGATTCCCCTAGCTCCAGATTTGGAGGCTTCTGAGTTCCTTCTCTCCAATGATCCCAATCTTCTTGCACAGGCAGAGGACCAGAAATTGCCTCACGGTTTGTCTTCACCGAGATAAAAAGAACAGTGGGAGAAAGTATTGCTTAGCTAAACAAACAGAAACTGGGGGAATGCTCATTCCTAAGATGGCTTTACAGTAGCGGAACGCACGCCCAAGTTGGGCATCGGTTGATGCAAAGGATCATCAAGTGGAGGGCAAGGTTCTGTAATAGCTGTTTATATGGCATTCGGGGTAACAAGAAGCAAGAGCAGGGCAGCTGTAAATGTTGGTGTGCATATGTGCTCTCTGGCGTATGATATTCTACAGCTCAGAGAGAGAGAGAGAGAGAGAGAGAGAGGCATCTTTGTATGTATTGCACTGAGTTGGGATGTAGAGCTTGCTGGCTTGTGAGTTCTCACGGGAGGTATATATATGCAGCTCCCTGCTATTTGATAAAAGAAGCACCATAATGAGGCATTGTTAACTTTCCTTGGAAGTTCTTGTGCTGCTGGAGAAATAAACAGTGTTGTGGACGTGGCACCAAATGGCTCACCTTGTAAGCCCTGCTGATCCGAATCTACTCTTGGCATTCCCCAAAATTCAGTCTCCTTTTGTAGCAGGCCTTTACTGTACTGTACTGGCTGAAATCATGGTTCTTTTATCAGGAGAATTTTAAATCTCTCCTGATTTGTATATAAATATAACTTAAAATGCAACAGAAATGTTAAAATTGCAAATGGTGGCGACAGCTCTCTGTTCCAATTTTCGTCTTATAGAATGTGAATAAGTGAGTTACTGAACTGTCTGAAGGCTGGTCTGGTAATCTCCTCCTAGGAACTAAAAACGTAACAATCTTTCTCTCAGTTCCTTTTCAAAATTGAATGTATCATATTTTCAAACTGAGCTCAAACTCTACAAACTTGAAGCCGAATTACAGAGCATGATTTGTATGTTTCCTCCTTAGCCAATGTATCTACCTCTTTAAGGTAGTTTGTCAGTGGCAGTGGTACGGTTCAACTTGCAGGAGGGGAGTTAGATCTCTGATTTAATCAAAGATTTCTCGAAGGTGTCAGACGTTCTTCAATGTCTTTGGTCCACCAGATGGTATTATTCGAGTCTCTTCAATCAGTACCTGACTTGGAAAAAAATCCATGATGGGGCAGTGACCTTGCTTCTGTCTCTTTAGAAGTCCATTCATTGTGGTCCTTTAGGATCCCACTAGTGCAAGTTGGGTTTGGATTTCTTGCCGAACTACTATCAAAGTTAAGTTTGAGGGCATCCTCCCATGGGGGGAGCCATTGGTTGTTTGCCGATTTATAGGAATAGTGGCCCTTGTAATCTCCCAAAAATGGGCTTGAAAATCAGCAAAAGTAGAGTCCTTGGACTCCTTACAAGATCTGGTTCAGGAGTTGATGGTGACCTTTAACCTTGGTCAGAAGCATTTGCAATCCCAAAATTTTGCAGGATAATTCTTGACTATTTATTTCCAGCCAAATGAGCCATATTGAACTGAATCATTGGTCTTGCAGAAGCAATGATTTCATGCAACCGTTGTATAATAATATGAGGCAACAACTTTAAAAAACTATCTTATTGCCATTTGTTTGATCCAAAGTTTGAAATATACACTATTTTCATTCTAATGAAGAATCACAAAAAAAAGAAAAATTGAAAACACAATCTAGAAAATATTTTTTAGCCCAATTAACATAGACTGATCATTTTGGTGAGATGTTTAGATCTATGACTTAAAAGGATTTTTTCATTTCAAATTTTTTTGGATGGCTTTATTATCATTAGATAAACAATGTTAAAAAAAGAAATAAACAATTTTAAGTTTATAAAGGCTAAGATGTTGAAATTCACAAAATGAATGGTTTAGATTCGTTGTTGGAGGGGACTCATTTTGATCATATCTATGGATCAAATTGAATTTTTTTTTTTGAGAGGATTGATTATTGAGATAAAGAGAGTGTGTGAGCAAAATTTGAGGTTATACAAATACTACAATATAGTTTTCTAAAAATGTCGTTGCATTATGCTATGATACAATTGTTGCATTGGATCATTGCTCATGCAGATATTATCACCGTTTGCCACATTTTAAGTTGCAACTTTGGAGGGGATGGGGTAAACTATTTGCGGTAAAATCGTGGACCCTAAGCTGGCAGAAAAGGTCTAAGATCGTGGCCCTTATTTCAAAAAGGACGACCAATGGATAACAAATAGCTCACCCATGCCCATATTTCTTTGCATGGGAGGTATTTGGTGGTGATAAATCTGTGTTAACCTATTGAGGATTGCAAGCCGAGCGAAAGCTTGTGTTTTGAGGGGAGTGGATGCGACTACGATTTGTTAGGCTGGATCATTGTGGACTTAATGGAAAATTTACCACTTGGCTTAGGCTTCTGTATTGCAGAATCCCCGTTCATTATCATCATCAAAGCATTTTTTCAGCTATTTGAGGTTGGTTATATGAATCGTGGTCTACTATTCGACTCTATCAACAATCATTCTATCAAAGGCTATACCTTAAATCCCAATATCTTCTCTCATTAGTTCCATATATGTTCTTTTGAGTTATCCTCGTCTTTTTTATAATTTTCTACTTGAATCAACTCACACCTCCTAATAAAATTCTCTCTATTTGAGCTAATATTAGAATCCAGAAAGCTTGGTTATCCGCTTAGTCAGACCACTGAACCATATGGTATTGAAGCCCGTACCTGGCTCGAGTTCAGTCACAGTAGCTCTTGGTTGGAGGAGTTGACATGGGTTCAGGGAGCGCCATGCATAATGGTCGAGAGACTGGCCATTCGTCTGATCGACATTTTGTTAGGGACCCATCCCTAACTAAGACAGAAGACTTCGTCAATTGCTTTCCAAAGTGCAGAGGTATTCTGATTTCCCGATAATACCTCAATAAGGCAACCCATATCATCCGCTCCATATTTCTTGCTGACCACTTCTTTCCAAAGCAATAGCCCATCGCCACACCATTTGATAAACAAATTGCTTGCGCTTTCTAACACCCAATTCCCCTTCCTCTTTTACATGCACACTCTATGCCATTAAACAAAGTGAAATCTGCTTTTTTTCCCACAATAAACTCCTCATAAGCCCTTCCACTCGGTTTTGTGACTGCACATGGCATTTGTAGCAGAGGCATGTAATGCACAGGAAGGTTGACAATGTGGAATTTTGCAAGGTTTGAAAATTCTGCTTGAAATCGCTCAATTTGGATCGAGTATTATTTGGGATTGAAATCGTCTAATCTGGATCGAGAATTGTGGACGTTCTTGTCCTATATCAGGAATCGTCCGGGTATTGCCTGAACTGACCGGCTCATTCATAGAATCGGCTTATGCTATCAGAAACCGGCCAATTCTGACCAGAACCGATTTTAACAAGAAAAGTTGTTTTCTAGTAGTGTAGCTGCAACCACTCTAATGCACACAGCAAGGTGAAAATGGGAGCACACCCTATGTACCGTGTGTAAGTGTTTTATATGTGCTCTTCCTCTTTTTATTCCTATAAATGCTCCCACTTTTCCTTTCAACAGTTTAAATGTTGTGCACTGTCTCTACCTGACTCTCTACTCCCTCTCTCTATCCGCCCTCTCTTACTCTCTGATCGCCCTCTCTCTATCTCTCTTTCTCTCTCTGTCTACCAACGCTCTCTCTCTCGCTATATATTTTGCCTGCTTATCCTTCTCAGCCCTCGTCTTTCCTCTTGCAGACGATCCACTGACTTCTGATGTTTCACCCCCGCAATACCGTTGCCGCCGTGCTCTAGCGAGCCACAACATTTCATTGGCTTCCAAATGGGGTTCATATACTTGCCTTTTCGAATTTGAAGAAATTGTATCGGCATTGCTTGATCTTGACCAAAGCCCATAGAGAAAGAGGGCCGAGGTGAGGTTGAAGGGGAGGAGAGGGCAAGCGAAGATGACGAGCCTGCCGCTGCTGAGTCATCAATTTCATTGAGAAAGAGGGCCGAGGTGGATGTGATACTAAAAATATTGGGAGAAAAAATGTTTACAAATTTCATTTTGAGATATCTATAATTTTTCCATTTTTCCAAGTTTTAACATGTGTGGAGCCGATTGTAAACAAAACCTTCGAACCACACCGTGGTTGGATAAATTTTTATTTCTAGAGCGGTTCAAAGGTGGTAACTTTTATTGACGTTTCGTCTAGATTGGTACTTCCAAGCCGCCCTAGGTATTGGGTAGTTCCTTACCACCCTTACTAACAAAATTAAAAAACTTTGAAAACTAGGTCGGTTGGGAGGTAATACTTTCGAAGCAAGAATAAAATTGTTGAAAAAAAGTCGAAAATTTAAAACCTCAATGCAATATGACCTGAAATATGGACATATACATATAATTAAGGCCATTTCCTGTAAAAGCAGACAGTTGGGGATGTCATTGACGGGGCAAAAAGCCCAAAATAAAATTTCTTCAATATTGTGACGTTTTAATCTATCAAATTTTACATCCAATGATGGTTGGAAATGATCATGATAAACTTTCCTGTAGTGTACAACTATATTTTTTAAGTAAAAGTTTATATAAGGTTGCAACCTTAAAATGTAGAATCATAGATGCATCTCAAAAATCTATCAGAAATGTTGTTTTAATGTTGAAAAAACCTTCTAATCGATCATCTCGACATCGAGATGTTGAGTCCCAAAAATAGTGTATCTTGCAATATATTATCTAGACCGTCCATTTTCAAGATTTTCATATATTTATAGATCTACTTGATTTTAACCATTTTTTTAAATTTAAAATTTTCTAATTAGATATGAAAATAAATTTTAAGATAATAATAAGTATTTTTTACAACAAAATTACATGTTACAATAAAATTTTAAGGTGCGTCTTAATTTGATTGTTTAAGGTTACAAACTTATAGAAACCACACCCTATTTTTTATCTATGGTTAAACTTTTTACAAAAATATTTTATAATCACTTTCAAAACAATTATGTCTCTACCATCTTTAAGTAGGGTTATTAAGTGAAGTCCACCTTTTATAACATTTTTATTTTTTTTTCAATTTTTCCCTTTAGTCAGATGATCTGAACATCAGACAACTTTTTCTATTTTGTTTTTATTTATTTTTCTAAAATGAGGGATTGTCCATCTAGCAGCGGGACAAGTTGGGGTATATGTATGATGTTTCGATATGTTTGATATTTCCAATATTGAACTGCCCTAAAGTTCGGTAGTTTGTTGTCCGAAGTGTTATACCACCTTATAGAACTTTTGTTTTGGGGTCATCCAAAACATCATACAAGTCTCTTAGCATACAATTCGAGAACAGTAAAATGAAGGTCCAATATTGCTAATATCCGACTATCAGCAGGGTTTTTGTCATTATAGAAGTTCAAATTATTGATGGTCCAATGTTATCAATATCAAACCACCATTTATGAGGTCCGATGTTCGTAACATCGCACCGCATGCTAAGAGACCTATCCGATGTTTCAAAAATCGGATCGATCATGCTATAGAGTAGCGCGATGTTTGAGAATTACCCAACTTTAGCGCTAATCAATGTTGGAAATATTGGAGATACCCCTAATTGTTCCCAAGCAAGACGGACAATCCTACACTTTGAAAAAAAATAAAAAAGTGTTTGATATTTGAAACATTTGACGGGGGAGCAAAATTGACAAAAAAAAAAAAAAAAAAAAAAAAAAAAAAAAAGGAAAAGAAAAGAAAAAGAAAAAGAAAAAGAAAAAGAGTAGTTTGCATGTTGGGTGGACCTCCACGTAAAATTTACTAAAAAAATATGGACCTCTACTTAATAAACCTATTTAAATATGGTTAAATACGAGTACATATGTACTTTTTTTTAAATTGATTATATATATATATATATATATATATATATATAGTTAATTTATCAAAATATCTATTAGTGATAAAAAAATTAACATTTTATCGGTATTGTTTGACTTAATTTCAAAATACCTAACAAAATACATATGATTATGAATTAGAATGGTTGCAAAGATATAAGATATTGAAGTATATATGTCTAATAAGTATTATCATAAATTTTTTAAGAGAAAATTACACATGTAACCGTTATATTCATTGTTATTATGATAATAATACCTTTTAGTTTTCCGCTCTTCAAAAACTACAATGGTTAAATATTTCGGTTTTTCAAAAACCAAATCTGATAAATTTTGATTTTTGAAAATCCGAATTTATAGTTTCGATTGGCAGGAGTCCAATTCTTTGAGAACCAGGTTCTCACTCATGGCTTCATCAATTGGGTTATACTTATTGCTCTCATCAATGGCGTTGAGGCTTCTGTTGTAACCCTCATTTGATGAAGAATCAGAGCACCCAAAGCCATGGGACAGAGTGATTTGTGTTTCGTAGAGAGAGAGAGAGAGAAGAGGAAGACGAGGAAGCTTTTATCAGAGAAGAGCCCCATGGATTGAGAGTGAAGCCTAAGGTTAAGGGAGTTGTTAATATACTTGGTTGTCATGCCTTCTTTTTCTTGGTGACAAATGCTGCTCCGAACTGTTGCAGGGTCATCTTCATAGCCTGTGAGAGCTATTTTTGGAGAGAGAAACAGAGAGAGGGAGATTGATGGGGATATGGAAAGAAGAGGAAATTGAGAGGTTACAGTACTTGGGGTGGGGGAATGGAAACTTGAAATTCTGAAAGAGCAAAAGAATTCTGCAGAAACCCAAATGTAATGAGAGAGAGAGAGAGATTTTTTTTTTCACAGAGGTATAACTGTTGGTTTTTAAGTTCAACAGATAGAGGAATTGGGTTTTTGAAATAATGAGTTCAGGATTATTTGGGTTTTCGAAAAATCGAAAATAAGTGATTTTTTAAAAAAAATAATTATATGAATATAAGTGTAATAACATAAATTTAAAAGTACTTTTATAGTAACGGCAGATATATACATAAATTTTTTATTTTTTAATATATATTTTAATAAATTGGTAGAATTCCCCAATCATCCTTAATAAATAACTGAGCCGACCAGACCCATACTCTTTTTTCTTTCCAAAACAATTTTACGCCATAACTTGATTTAATTATACAAAATGAATGGGATAAAAGGGAGCACCATTTTTTGATATAACCCAGTTCAAATCCTGAGTATCGTGCGGCTTCCTATGCCACGTTGGTTCCATGTAACAGCCAAGTGTTGCAACCATGCACACGTGCACCAAGGTGCTTCCTCGCCTCTTGGTTATATAATAATGCTATTTTCAGGTCATCTCAAACTTCTTGTGTTTGGATTAAAAGGAGGCGCCCGCGCCCACACTTTCTTTGTGTTTCCTTCAAAGAGGTTTTAATAGCAACAGTTTAGGTAATTAAGCTTTGTGTTCTTGGTATAATAAGGTAATTAAGCTTTGCGTTAGTATAATTAAGGTGCATCTTCAGGTAGTATGATTAGGTCTCTTTGGGTGCTCATTAATAGTGTAATTAGGTTACGTAATTTATGTTCAGTAAGAAGAATTGACAGTAGTGAGAATGAGGTATTTGTTTCCTCAGTAGTAGGCCAGTTAATTCTTTTGTGGTGTGCAGAAAGAGGCAGTTCTACGCATAGGAAGGCAACAACATGGCTTCGAGCGACATGCCTCGAAGAACGACGCCCGCCCGATCCCAGGCGAACCGCTGTCGGTTGAATCTCAAGTGTTGTAAAGAGGGGCACAAATGCTGCAGTCGTTGAAGCCCCGCCCGTGAAACAGATCCAACAGCATGTTTGCAGCTTTAGGCTTTACTCTCATGACCTTACTCGGCAGATTCGTAAGCACCACCACTATGTCGCCCGTGTAAACCAAGACTTCTTGCAGGGTGTTGTCTATGACTCGGACTCTTCGGATGCCCGGCTCATTGATTAGTTTGTTATTTCTTTTCTTGGGTGTTTTCAATGATTTTTCTTTTATTTCTTTTGATTGAGAGAGGAGTGTTTCGGTGAATTTCGATGAATGGATGAGGGGTGGTTTTCGGTCATTTGGTGGTGGAAGGGAGGGGTTGACAAAGGGAGCAGCATTTTGGTTATTGTTGATGATGGGCAGTTGGGTACCTTGTGATTTTCACTTGGTTTGGGGTGGGGGTGTATTTGATTCAGAACAAACCACTGACATGGTCCAGAGTAACAGACCCTTAAAGCTTCACCTTCATCCCTTGTCACCCAATCAAACGGTTCGATGGTTAATTATGGGGCGCTTGAGGGAAAGTTTGTTAGGTACAATCAAATATTGAGATTGTTCCAAATAATGGGAGTAGGCAAAATTGGGGCAATAGAGAAGTTATTTTTTGAGGAATCGGGAAACAAATAAGAGCAAAATCTCCCTATTTTTCAGGTGCTTTCTTGAGATGATATTTGCTCTTTAATATAATTATCATTGTGCATGAGATTCTCTGGGTAAATTTATTCTTGGGATGTTTGAGATTATATTTTGCAATTGAAAACCAGTTCTATTTACAGAGAGAGAGAGAGAGAGAGAGAGAGAGAGAGAGAGAGAGAGAGAGAGAGAGAGGGTTTCCCTACCATTATGTGGGGAAAGGTTTCCCTACCATTTGAGAAATGGAACTAAAGAGGGCATTAGGGGGGGAAGGTTCCCCTACCATTTAAAAAAGTGGGATTGAGCTTGATAGTCACTCATGCATTATCTGGTTATAACCATAGCATTATCATCATTATCATCATCATTAGACTTTTCCCAATTATTCAGGTCAGCCACACAAATCTTGGTTCGTCATTTTGTTTTAAGGGTCGTACTTTCGGTGAGATCATCAGTCTTGATGTCTCTTGATGTCTTCTTTTACTACTTTCAACCATATCTTTTTAGGTTTACTCTTTATTCTTTTTGAGCATTCTACTTAGTCGACTCATCTTCTACTTGAGTCGACGACTCACCTGTGACCAACTTACTTAAGTTTACATTCTCTGAATATATTCATTCTGAATTTCATCCGTCACTCATTCATCTCAACATCCTCATCTGAGCTTCACTCATTTCATAAGTATCAACATCCTCATCTGAGCTTAACTCATCTCGTTGTTTTTTAACCACCCAACATTATGCGGTAGCCGTCTTCTAGAACTTTTCATTTAGCTTTATTGGTATTGAGAGATGACATGAAATTCCGGTAACTTCGGTTGCACATCTTTTTATTCCGCCCACCCAAGAGTTTTAATTCTACATGCAACATTTTTATCAATCACTCTATTTTCTTAGATTATAGATTCAAGATATCAAAGGTACACACTTTTTGGTTATTTTTTATCTGTCAATTTTAACTATTTCATAGTCTCTACTTACAATATTATTGAACTTGCATTTCGAAAGAGTTATTCTAGTCATTTATAATCATAGGAGGATTTTGTTTGAAAAATAATTTGTATTCCTACGAAGCAAAAACACTTGACAAAAATGAATGCCCAATGAGCCGTGAATCTTATACTGCAAGTTCAAGTCCATGAAGCTGAGTACGAGTAAAGTCGTCCCTTGTTTTGCATCTTCAGGGGGATCTGGTGCAAGTGAAGTTGCCCTGGAGAAACTTTCCCCATGGCGTTGGTATACCCTTTTAATTGACCTTGCACTCCAGGCATTATGGACATCTTGGAGAAATATCACAAAAAATAAGATGTGCTTTCCAAGTTATTCTAGTCACTTCAAACAATCCTAGGCATTGGGTAATAACTAGTGGCACAGTTATTACAGGGTACCTTAATCAGCTGAGGGTCAAGGGCCCTCAAGTCATTTGAAACAATCTTCGGCAGAGGGAATTAGCCAGCGGCATGCTTATTTTGGTAGGGTACCTTAATCAACTTTATTATGGTAGGGTACCTTAATCAACTAAGGATGTAGGACCTTCAGATGACTTGAGCAATAGGGGTTGCTTTTATTATCGACATTCTCATTCTTCTAAAATGGTGCTCATTGAATTATTATACAGGCGTTGAGTACATTGTATCTGATCGGATCTTCGAAAGTCTGCAGGATGAAGAGAAGAAATTATGGCATTCTCATGCCTATGAGGTATGTATGCATCATTCGAAATGGTTTTTTATATGTAAATTTTTGTATTTTATCGGGGTGAGCAGTACTACTACCAAAGAACAGGAGTGAGCGCTCTTGTTGAATAATGAAGCACCATAGAAGTGCTGTGCTCTCTCTCTTTTTCCAGATTAGAATCTCTATTAACACACACTGCGGAGTAAGAACATTAGTATTGCTTAGATATAACCAGGCAATTATCATATTTCATTGTAGTCATCGCAAGATATGTATCTTAAACGTTTATGCTTTTATTCCTCATTGAGATTTTAATTTATGCAATTTTGCTGGCAGATAAAAGCGCGTTTGCGGGTGAATCCTAGAGTCCTGAGATGTTGCAGAAGGCAGAGCTGAGTGAAATGGCAAAGACTAATGGAAAGTTCTGGTGTACATGGCAAGTGGATAGAGGTGAGAGCTCTGTTTCTCATTGCTTTCCTGTTTTTTTGCCTTCTCTGGTCGTGAGGCCGTTTTCACGTTTGAATTCCTTTGGAGCTATCAGCTTACTTCTCCAATGCTACTTCTATTTAGTTATTTACATTGGGGTTTGTAAGCTATGTTGGGCTAGCATTTTAGTTTTAAACAGTGTACTCGGGCTAGTCTGAGCGAGTGGACTCGGCCGAGCAACTTGGAGGTTGAGTTTCCGACCTGTGTATGTAGCTCGGGGATATTTAAAAAGTTTAAATTTTTTCTAAAGAGCATAAAATTTGTCGGATTGATCTCCCAATTTTTTGTGTATAATCATGTTTTTTTTTATATTGTTGGTGAGTTTTTTTTTTTTTTGGGCTAAATCCCTATTTTTTAATTTCACCCATTCTTGAATTTTTAAAATGGCCTACTGTAAATCTGTTTTCTAAATCCATTTTGCTAATGCTTTTTAAGCTTATTTGGGATTTTCATGGGTTTTTTTGTTTTATTTTTCTTTTAATACATTTCCCTTTTTTAAAAAATTGCTGGTCATTTTGCTCAATTTATTGAGTGCTTTTCATCCGTGGCTGAGTTACCCGGAATGGCCCTTGGCCGAGGAGTTTTTCTTGACACTGGTTTTAAGCATTCCAATAAAAATTCGACAACCATCCATACCCGATGCATATACAATAGAGGATGCTTAATTTTCAAAAAAGAAAAAAAAAAATGTTCATTAGGATTTTTGATTTCACTGTACTTCTGTTTTAGCCTCTCTTTGTTTCGCATATTCACTGGTAATCTCACCATTTGAAAACAATTACAACCAAGAAAAACAACATCAAAAGCAAATAACATTCTATTTCTAAACTCACAGTAAAGATTTGACATGGTCAGGACCAAATAATTTTTGTGCATCACCCTCTAAAGTTTGAAGTTGTGAATGTGAGAGAAAATCCAGTCTCTAACTTGTTTAAGGTATGGAAAATTGTTTCATGCGTAGGGGATTGCATTTCTATATTTGCGGTCCTGACATCCATCTTAAAGATGGATGGAAATTGGTGGTCCATCTCAAAAACAATCGAAATTAAAAGTCTAAATGTTTTTTTTTAATAGAATTATTATTTTTAATTTTAAAATTTATTTATTTATTCATATTCATGATCTCCATGATGGAGATTACATGTCCTTAAAAATTAGGTCAGAAAATCCTAATTCTACAAAATCAACAATGGTAAATTTGAAAGTAGGGTTTCCAAAATCTTACCATAGCTTCAGCTTTTTTTATCCTGCTTCTAGTTCATGCAAAACCCTACGCTTTCCCCCCTTGCATAAATCAAACGACGCCTTAACAGCCTCCTCTACTTCTTCTATATACTTTGCAGTTTCCTCCCTATACTTCTCCCGATAATTATCCGCATCCTTCCCATACTTCTTCTTCAAACTCTTGGACTGTTTCTTCAAGAACTCCTCTGCAATTTTTTCTAACTTTCTTTCCTCTTCTTCAGCCCTAAGCTTTTTCTCTGCATTCAATCGTAAACGTCCCTTTCCACCTCTCAATCTCAAGAGGAGGGTACAAGAAGGGAACATGCCATTGATCGATACAGGGATACCAGTTCTCCCTCTGATCAGATTCTTGAGGGATGAACCAGTGACCCTACGCTTTCCCCCCTTGCATAAATCAATCGACGCCTTAACAGCCTCCTCTACTTCTTACTTGGCAGTTTCCTCCCTATACTTCTCCAGATAATTATCCACATCCTTCCCATTCTTCTTCTTCAAACTCTTGGACTGTTTCTTCAAGAACTCCTCTGCAATTTTTTCTTAACCTCCTTTCCTCTTCTTCAGCCTTCCATTCCTAAGTTTTTTCTCTGCATTCAATCGCAAGCCTCCCTTTCCACCTCTCAATCTCAAGAGGAGGGTACAAGAAGGGAACATGCCATTGATCGATACAGGGATACCAGTTCGGTATCTGATCAGATTCTTGAGGGATGAACCAGTGATTCTAGGGTTTTCGATCTGGATGCATCTGGTGCGGCCATCCAATAACCTGACCTGAATTTGATGAGTAGCTATCAAAGGTGGGGATGAAACCTGCACAAAACCTTGATGAAACCCTAGAACGAAACTGAGGATGAAACCTACAAGGAAACTAGAAATGTGAGAGAGAGCCTGGCAGTGCAGTTAGAAATGTGAGAGAGAGCCTGGCAGTCTGAAGCCCTGACAACGAAGACCGGAAGAGGGGGAAGAAACCAAACCAGTGTTCGCAAAACCGACCGGTGGGGTGGCGAATTCGGTTAGGGCCGGCTTTATGGCACTCTACATATGATGGAATTGCAAAAAAATTTGGGATCAAAACCCTCCGTTTCGAAATCGAACCGGCGGTATTTAGATCAAACCGGCCGTTTTTTTTAACCGGTCCGGTTTACCGTTTTAATATTGATGTAACGTCGTTTTATCGCATCAAATAAAGGTCGTTATTTGATACAAGCCAATTATTTTTCAAAGAACAATATTTTGCAGCTTAATTTTAATTTTATTTTCCATTTTTTTTTTTTCCAGCCAAATATTGATGTCTGAAAGTTAGTCATAGATTATTGAATCAAAAATCGAAAAAGAAAGAGTTCTTGGCGGATTGAAATGGGGGGATTTTTGGAAAATTAGAAATTTCCCCATTCTATCAAATGCTGCTTCAATGCATCATAAATTTTCATAAAAATAGACGGCTTTAATTAATTGTTGAATGATTCAATTTTTTTTTTTATATTCATATATATCGATCGATGTAGAGATGATTGATTAGAAGGTTTTTTTAACATTAAAACAACATTTCATATAGATTTTTGAAGAGCTATTTTACATTTTAAATGTTTTACTGTTGCAACCTTATTAAAACTTTTTCCAAATTTTATATATGGATGCAACCTTTTTATAATGCAGAAACCATCGGATGCAAACAATTTCTTACTCTCGTGACGACGTACGACGTTCATAACATGAGTTTTACAAGTTTTACGCGTACGACGGATGCACAAAACACGAGTTTTACACGTACGACGGTTCATATACGTACAAACACGCCACGTGAAAAACAAACGGTGCCTGCTACCAATGTGTTATTTATGGATGGTGAGATTTCGAAATATTCGATGTGGGATTTTAATATACGCATTATCATATAATATATATTTTTATTGTTACCACCGAAGATAACATTGCTTGGGTTATCTAATTGGTTATGGCTGCTACCCCTCTCTCACGGGCTTTCTAGCTCGAAGACCCCCTGGCGCAGCAGCTCAACAAATAATTTTTACGTCCAAACAAATAAAAAACGTCAATTTTTTTTTTTTTTATTTTATGTCCAAAGAAATAAAAAACGTCAAAAAATAAAAATAAAAATAAATTACATTGACAAAAATAAATAAAATTTATAATAAAAAAAATAAAAGTTCCTTTGGCAAAAAAAATTAGAAAACTAAAATTTTGTTAAAATAAAAATAAAAGTTATATGGACAAAAAATAAAAGTTATTTTGATAAAAAAAAAAAATTTATCTTAACAAAAATAATAAAAGATATGATAAAAAATAAATAAAAGTTATCTTGATAAAAAAATAAAAGTTACGAAAAAAAAATAAAATTTACCTTTGACAAAAAATTAATTTTTTGTCGAAAAAAATAAAAGTTATCTAGACAAAAAAATTAATTTTATGATAAAAAAATAAAAATTACATTGATAAAAAAATAAGTTTTGTCTAAAAATAAAAATAAAAATTACTTCGATAAAAAAAATAAAAGTTATGATAAAAAAATAAAATTTATCGTGGCAAAAAAAAAAGTTACTTGGGTTATTTCTTCTTGTAAAAAAAAACAAAAAAAAAAAATACAACAAATATTATTTATTGTCAATATATAAATAAAAATAAGCATGCATTTGAGCTGCATTTATTCTAGAAACTTAAAAAAAATAGATTTTTGAAAATTAGTACGTATTCTAATAATTTTTTTATTGATAACCAAATTTTATATTTTATTTATTAATTTATTTGTATTAGAAATTGTGTAATTTACTTATTCTTTTTTTTTTTACCGTTGTCAAAAATATATTTTAAATTAGATGATATTGTCCTATAAAAAATATATTTTAAATTAGATGATATTATAATATATTTTGGATTTGTTATTATTTGTATAGTAAAATAATTATAAAATGTAATCAAACAATTTCAATTCCAGTATATAAGATTTGGATTAACGTTAATTAGGTTGTAATAATTTTGGTTTTCTTTTAGTGGATTCGATTTCTGTCAATGCTAGATTTTGGTGGTCATTTTTTAATCGATTTAATACATTTTTTATTGTAGTTAATGTATGATTATATACTTCATTCTTGATAATATTATGATTTTTTTTTTTGTGATGTAAATTTAATGGTTAACATAGGTTTATACAGGGAAAAAACATTTCAATATTCGTATATTGATGAAAAAATGAAAGTTAATAATGTAGTATCTCCATTTCTTATTGAATTCTTAAAAAATGATATTTATAATTAATTTTAATAATTTCTTATTAGTTTTTTTAAGGTTTAATCTTAACGATTCAGTCGATTCCTGATCCGGATCGTCGATTCACCAAATCAAATGGATTTTTGAGGTATTCGATCCGGGGCACCGATCTGTTTTTTAAATTACTGGACTAACCTTTGGGAGCAATTTTACACACGTGACATTTACAATGCCCAGCAAACTTACATAGTTAATATTTAGGGTGTGGTTTGTATGAGGTTGCAACATTAAACAATCCAATTAAGGCACACTTTTAAATTTTATCATATATGTAATTTAGATATAAATATTTTTTAGAATGACTTAGAGAATTTATTTTCATATCTCATTATAAACATTTAAACTCTAAAAATGGTTTAAATCAAGTAAATCTATAAACACATGAAAATTTTAGAAATGGACGGTCCAGATAATGTGTTGCACGATATACTATTTTGTGAATTTAAAATCTTTTTTTCTTTTCATATACATACATCTCAATGTCGAGATGATCAATTAGTGGATTTTCCAACATCCGAACAACCTTAACAACCTTCTATGATGGATTTTTGGGGTGCATCTTTGATTCTACACTTTAAGGTTGCAACATTATATAAACTTTTTCCTAATATTTAAAGCTATTTTATTTATATAATTTATTTACATGGTGTAAATTTAGCTGTATTTTCTTCACACGAAAGTTTAAACATAGTTAATCTACACCATAGTTATTTTATGCCATAATTATTTTAAATGAGCCAATTTTTAATTATTTTACACCATAGCTTATTTATACTATATGGCTTTAATTTATGGGTGAGGTTTGTAGAAGGTTGCGTCCTTGTACTATAGAGGTTAGGTGCACCTATAAAATTTCATTTGGACGTGAAAAATCTTATGATGGCTTCAAAATATCTTTTTATCTTTAGTTAGAAAATTTAAAATTTTAAAAATGATACAAATCAAGTAGATCAATAAACACTTGAAAATCTCGAAAACAGACAGTCTAGATAACGGTTACAAGATATAATATTTTTTGAACGTGGAATTTTTTTTTTTTTCCATATCCATTCATCTCAAGTCAAGGGTCAGTTGGAGGGTTCTCTTACGTGGGAGCATATCGATTCATCTCAAGGTCAAGGTCAAGATGGTCAGTTGGAGGGACAGTATGATTTTTGAGATGCACCTTTCCTCCACATTATAAGGTTGCAACTTTATACAAACTTTTTCCTTAATTTATACTATGTAGCTAATTTCAAAGCTATATAAATAAGCTTTTACGGTGTAAAGAAAACTTTGCCAAAAATGAAATTACGATAATGCGACATCTATGTCGGTCCCTTTTTTTTTGTAATAACATTCAAAGGAAATTAAGAAAAGATGAAGGAAAAAAGAGCCCTAAAATATTCAATGACATTTAGACAAGAAAACGACATCTCAATATCTTTGTAGTAAAATATGGAAAGTACATGATGCATCATCCCAAAATTGTTTTAAAACTTAGAAAACACTTGGGCGTTTTAGTGATTTTTTGAACTTTTTTAAGGCCGTAACCTGACAATTCGCCAATTCTCTGATCCAGATCGTCGATCCACTAATTTGACTCGATTTTTGGGATGGCCAAACCACTCTCGATCCGTTTTTTTAACCTTGAATTTGTAAGCGTTAATTTGCATCCCAAGGGCTGGAACTTGGCCTTGCACAGTTTCAATTTATTGCTAAATCTCTCAACCACATCCTAGATTGACTTGCATACTTAGGTATACCGCAGCAAATAACCATAAACCGTTTCATTTGTTGCTCGGAGGCGTCGTAAATTATTAGAATGTCATCTACGTAGTAAATCTAGCAGTCTTTCAGAATGTAGATCGTGGATGGGATACCACTTGGTGAAGAACCTGCGTTAGTCTCTTGGATAGAACTGTGGCCAAAATCTTAGACAAACTCTCATAAAGGCTAATATGTTGAACATCAACAAGGGGGTCAATTGCATCTTTCCCCGGGATTATGGCAATAAGGGTGGAAACTTGGTTACACGTGAAAATATGGAAATGGACGGTCTCGATAAAAGATGTTGCAAGTTTGGGACTTAAAATGTTTTTTTCTTTTCATATTCATACATCTCAATGTTAAGATTATCAATTAAAGGGTTTTCTAATATTAAAATCGTTTATGATAGATTTTTGAAGTGCATTTTAATTCTACATTTTAAGGTTGCACTGTTGTATAAACATTTCCTTTTCGATAAGTGTGTGTAAAGAATTATTAGGCTAGTTCCAAGAGAATAGGAGGGGCTCCGGAGTGGGGCACCTTAGTATTCGGAAGAATTGGGACATGGCCTGAAGTTTAGAGAAGGCTTCACTATAAGACCCTAGGATTGGGTTTCCCACGTTGTCAATGATACGACAATGCGATCTTAACTTAGACATAGTAAGGTAGCCAAGCCACAATGTTCAACCTACTAGCCTTCCTATATATGCATTAAAAGGACAAAGGGAAGGACCAAAAGACATGGTGATGACTTATGGTCTGAAAAACTGTGGGACAAGATTCGTGTAGACGACTTCAAATAATTGAGATTGAGATAAAGTTCAGATGATAATGATGTGTAGTTTGTGTTGCCATAGTTGGCCCTACAAAAGGCGCACATTTGACTGCCTGCCTATGAGTAGTTTTAAGATCTCAATTACTAGCCATGATCTCAAATATATCCCTCTCAACGGCGCCCGGTTCGCATATTCTTGAGCCAAGCCATGATTTCCACTCCATTTGCTCTTCCTGCATATGCATATGCATTAACATCGTAGTTGATCTTGCATTCCAAATCGTCTCAACTCTTCTTTTACTTTCCCTTTGTCCTTCCTTCATTTTTCTTTTATAGAACTTGCTCTATCATCTACCTTGTATTTCTTGTTTTCAACCTAATCACCTGCTTCTTTGATCTCTTTTCTTCTTCAGTGTCGAAGCTGGGATCCCTTGCGTATAGAGGGAATGATTTGCAGAGGCTGCACTTCAAACTGCTCCACCAGTGGGAGGCCCGACCCAATCCCCAAATCCTTCCCCATAGTATATATTGCTTCACCGAGGTCAGGATACGGGAATCGCAAAAGATCCAAAGTAACGCAGAAATTGCATTCATCTCATGTCACCTTTATAAGCGATAATGGAATCAAGGCTACTATGTGGAGGTCCAAGTCGCCAGCTGATGAAGATAAACAATTCGACATGGATGCAGGCGCCACTTCACTTTCGGTTTTCCGTAAATTGGTCCTTTACAAACACAACTGCTCCTCGTCAAAGGGAATTTCAATTTTTAAGGCCTTGTTTGAATAAAAATAGCAACCTAAAATATGGGCTTAGAGCACGGATTTCAAGCACCCGCTGAATTGCAAAACATGCTAGCAAATGAGGGTTCATTATCCACAATAGACACAATGGTGGTCTTACAAGTATTAAGGCTTAAGTGATCATGGCTCTGTTCCATGAAGGTCAAAATGGTAGGCAAGGGGGTTTTGGTGAGAAATTTAGGTGGGGGTGAGAGAGAGAGAGAGAGAGGGAGAGAGCAAATTTTAGAATATATTTTGGGAACAATCGACAATGCAAGTTTAAACTTGCCACAAACTTAATTTGTAATAAAAGTATACAAAGAGATTATATACTTTTAATACAAGGTCACAATTACTCGTCTATTGGATTTCAAATTGGGTGGTTCAAATCTGATGGTTGCGTCACTGGCTAAACTTAAAACTTGAAAAAAAAAAATCTCAAGCTTTACGTCATATCCCAAGTCAAGTCATCCAATGGCTATTAACAATTGTTAAGATAAATGGTCTTATATTATACAATCCTAGATTATCCTAGATTCGCATAATGGGAACACCCTGCACAACACTTCAAAGAGAAAGAAAGAAGAATCCATTGGTCATCATGAACGTAAATCAAGAAATGGAATGCAGGAATGAAAATCACCAGATCGCTTGCTTTGAGACATTTTAGTAACCGTGCCAGCTATGAGGGTGTTTATTTTTCTCTTAAAGCATGGGATATATATAGCAGCATGTTTCTCAACTACTATATCATGACCACGACATGAAGCATTGTGGAATTTACATCGCTTCAGTAGTATATTGATCCTATCCCATAGATTCTGAGCAACTCATTTTCTTTGAGGGCATATTTGTCAATAGTGAACTGAAATAGACCATGGTATGATATTATTATGCTGTCATCAGTTCAAGTTGAAGAAGGGTATACAAATTTTTATTTAGCAGTGTCAAACCATTTAATTTTCTGATTTAGCATTGTGTCAACCATTTGCTTACCACCAAAATACAGGAGTGTGGGTGTGTTGCTGACTTTCTGCACGAAATTTTTGGCAGTGCTACATTCCATCCCATCAATATCAGTGTACTTCAAATACTAACATGACAAATATATGCCTCCAGTAGTGAAGCAAGGTATTTAATCACTAGGGGTGAATCAGATGGAAATCGAGGTTCTTTAGACCGAGCAACATTCTTCTGCCATATTACTTAAAAAGGAATCCTGCATGAAACTTTATGTGGTCATCAATGAAGGTCGAAATGAAGAAGTAAGAGTGGTCATAGCCTGGCTGCATTCTCAACACAATCTTGGTATTCACACTCTTACAAGCCTCTTCAAACTTGTGAGGCAGCAGTTGATCATTTAGAAACTTGTCCTCATCACCCTGCATTAGAAAAATGCAGTAATTTGAAGCAACCAGATCAGAGACAAATTCGGATAATTTGGACATGTATTCGTTTTTCTTTGTTAACCATCCAAAGCATACAAATGAGAGAAATTTTCAATGGAGCAATCCTGAACTGCCCAAGCCTTGAATATAAGATATCCGAAAAAAAAAATTCTTAAGTTACATATACTTCTCCAATAACAGTAGCAATTTGCACGCTTCCGATATAGGGAGATCTTTCTTACAAATTATATGGAATGTCTCCCGAGGCAGTAGCTCAACATAAGAAGAAGAATACACGATAGGATGAAACTAAAAGTCATTCTTTTCTTTTCTCGTCATGAAGAAGGGGCTAAGGTATTATGTGCATACTCAACTTCCCGCCTAAATAACTACAAGGCCAACATTCCTTCCCGACTGTATTGCACAACCTGAAGCACATCAGGTCGGGATCATGGAGACAATGTGTCCCCTTGATCTTTTCAATTTTTAGAAGCTTAATATGGATACACACAAAAAAAAAAAAAAAAAAAACATATTAAAATTTGTGCAGGAGTGCTTCTGTAATACCAATTTAGGTACTTTTGAGATTGTGTGATTTTTTTCATAGGTTGGTCCCTAGGTTGAGTAGGTTATATACCTAAAATTTCAGGTCCTAAAATTGCTCAGAGTAGTGTTTTACCATAGGGAGAAAATGTACAATTTGATGCCACTGGAGTATATAAGGTTGTTGTAACGTATATATTTACCTAATTTCAGACAAAATGAAAGCAACATATAGCCAATATGCATAAGACTGCACTGTTCCATTTCCCAATAACTACAATATAATAACACAAGAATATGCCCAATAATATGATTATTCTACCAGAAATCATGGTCCACACTGTCTCAAATTCTAAATATATCCACCTTTCCCAAAGAAAAAGTCAAGTGCATTACCTGATCAATTAAGATCGGGGTTGAAATGCCACTGCACTTCTTAATCAGACAAGTTGCATCATATTCCTGCATCAACATTGGTTGGCATCAATATACTGAAGAGATTCCAGACAAACGATCTTCCCCAAGAAGCCAAAAGCAAATAGGTTAAACAGAAAGGCCTACCTCCCAGTGACCTTTGTCACTGCCCAAGTAGTTCGAGAAAGCCTTCTGACCCCAAGCACAATTTACAGGATTTGCAATTGGTGCAAAGGCCGATACTGACTAAAAAGACATATAACAAGCATCTTAATTTAATCTTAGTGTTGTTAGTCCAATGGTCATTTTTTCATCATGCCACTATATAACTACAGGATCCATGGTGTATGCTGATTAAATACAGTTTTTAATTCAGGCCGATAGCAGAACCAAGATGAATACCTTATACCGTTGAGGATTTTTCAGGTAGATTGTCAAAGCACCATGACCCCCCATAGAATGCCCAAATATGGATGCACATGATGTATCCAGCTGTTGAAAATTTGCACTCAAAACCTTGGGAAGTTCATCAACAATATAGTCATACATGCGCCAGTTCTTCCACTTCTCCTGAGTAGCATTCAAGTAAAATCCAGCACCTGATACATGGATGACCATATAAAGATTTTAAAAAAGGAAATATTTTATTTGTTGAAACAGAGTAAATATCTTTATTTTTTGAAACAGAGTGACCATAAAAAGATCGGATATTCACAAATTGGTAGCTTCATCATAAATCTTTACAGTACATCAAATTCCTCTTAGTTGCTTACAGTTACATATTTAATTCTCTTCAAATGTTTTTTTTTTTTTTGGAGAGAGTAAAATTTCTCTTCAAATGTTAGAAGAGTAACATACCTACACCAAAATCCCAGCTTTCTGACTCCCCTTCTATATTTAGACCTCCTGCTCACAAATTGCAGAAAGTCAAGCCTCATACAATCTAAAGAACAATGAGAGCATCTAACTTTGTAAAAAACATTAAGATGTGTAAAAAACATTAAGATGACACCTGTTGGTTTTTCTAATGGAAAATGGCCAGTAAATAGATGACATAGAAGCGGATATCATATCAAAAGCACGAGATTTAGTTACCAAATATGATCAAGCTTCAAGAAAATATGAAATGGGGAACTTTATAGAGTAAAATGGAAAAAGAAGAATTGTTGTATGGATGCTGACAAACTGATCAACTTTTATAATAGTAATAATAATAACCATATCAAAAGCATGAGATTAGGTGACCAAATATAATCAAGCTTCAAGAAAATATGAAATGGGGAAACTTCTATAAAGTAAAATGGATAAAAAAGAAAAGAATCGTTGTATGGATGATGATGATGTGTTGCGAAGATGAAGAGAACAACATCCACATCCTCTGTCCTGTGGCACAAATATGGGGGCCCCTCCAACTATTCAAGTGCCAATGGGTCACCCCTAATTCAGTTCCTATGCTGTTTTGCTTCCTTCACCCCTTCCCCTGGCCCAAAGCTAGTATTTCTCTTTGGAAGAGCCTCCGTTGCTGCTGCCCTTTGGACCCTTTGGATAGAGCGCAACAGCAAAAAGTCAGCCTTCTCCTACTGAATCTCCTTGCGGCCTTGGGATGTGGATTATCGTAAAAGGGGTCATCAAAGGATGGATAGATTGGATCATGGGAACTTTCTGGACTAGTCAAAGGACTGTCAGGTGCATCACTCAACCTAATCCATTGATGGTGGTCTTTCTCAAAGCATGCCTGGTTTTTTTTTCTTTTGGCTAGATAAAGCACGATAATTTTTATGATAATTTCAAAATATTTTAATTTCTTATTTCAAGGAAAAATATACAAGATTCCATGAGTCTCACATACAAAGCCTCAAAGGAAGTATAAATCCTTCTTCAAACAAGTATAATTGGCATATGTGGCTAAATATTCAAGAGGATTTAACAAAAAGATTTGTGGTCAATGAGTTTTATCGAAGTCCGTATCTTGTTGGAGAAAGAAAACACAAGTAGATATTTTTGCCCATGCACACAGATACTCTTATTTTTATATATTAAAGTCCCTCTAACCTACTTGTGCTCCTTCATACCCTTAAGAATTCCATTCTTCACCTTGTTCTCATATAGAGGCTAATGAGGAGCAATTTACCTTCTAATGCTCAAGAGAACCATAGGTACGAAGTTTGATTTGATATAACAATTTGCTTCTGATAGACCTTTACCTTTCCAAATGAAAAGGTAACATTATCCACTAAGTCCTTTAGTGCAAAAGCATGCAATTCCTCAGTCATACAATCCTGGGATCACTGTTTTTATGTTGCTTGCTTATGGAAGACAGTTTCTAAAAAGGAAGCAAGTGAAACTAACAAAAGCACAATGCCAATGAGAAAATTTAGAAAAATAAAGAAACCTTTGAAAGGAAGATCTCAATGAGTGTATAACTAATCCCTTGGAATAGAACCTCGTAAGGTGGAGACTGATATAGGAAATTTTGCTTTCCTTCAAGCAAACAAAGCTTTGTTGGCCACTAGTCTGAGAAAAGCTCAGAAGAAAAAATGATCAAAGTTTGGGGCATCTTTATGACTCTTTTTGTAGTGAATTAGTTGACTTCATTTATTGATCCTTAAATTAGTCAACTTCATTTGTTGACCTGAACTTAATTCACACAGCCTCCCTCAATCCAGTTTCCGCTTTTTTCCCTTTCTATTTATTCCAGATAATACGGCTGAAAAACCTATAGACGACAAAAAAACCTCGACTTCGTTTGTTGACCTGGACTTACTTCACACAGCCACCCTCAAATCCAGTTTCCGTTTTTTTCTTCTCTCTTTTTTCCCTTTCTATTTATTCCAGATAATACGGCTGAAAAGCCTATAGATGACAAAAAAATCAGAAGCTAATTTATACACCCTCCAAATCCAGCTTTTTTTTTTCTCTATCTTGGAGTTTTCTTTTCTTGTGAAGGTATGAAAGTTAGATTTCAAATTGCTTCTGAACTCACATACTGAAAAGTTCAGCTCGAGAAACATCTTCTAACTTTTACTTTTTTAGTTCATCTTGAGTGACTTCTGCAACAATGAATTCCTTTGTTCGGATTCAGAATTAAGGGGGTCAAGGACTTAAGGAGCTCAACAAGCACCACTTTAGTGAGTGTTTTAGTGAAATTTTGACACTAGTAGAAACTTCACTGGAAGCCTATCTTGAGAAAGACTAAAGAACCCTTCATATAATATCACTATGGTTAAGTCAGTCACACATCTGTGCCTGACAAGGATCGTATGCGGTGCATTAAATATATGCATGATGAGGATGGTATGTCGTGCATTAAAATATAGCTCTGCATTAAAATATAGCTCTGCCTACTGACTAAAGATAGTCCTAGTGGTAACATCTCTTTAAACCCTCCATTAGTCTTTGTCAATTGATGACAACCCCTTTCCTTATATACATCTGGATCACTATGGTGAATCCTTTTATCCCCCCTTACTCCATTGTTATGTTCCGCCGAAATATATTAGAGTCCCTATCCCATCAAGATGATCCGGCAGATGGGAAAGGTTCCCTTTCCTTTAGTCTAAAACCTCAAGGATATGCTATTAAATCCTAAAACTCCTTTGGTAATATTTCATACACCCATGACCGCTCAAGAGATAAGTCACAAGGCCTAAATGGAAGCAAGATTATATGCTTCGGAAGAAATTATATCAAAGGTCTCAACCTTACGAAAGCTCCTGTGAAAAATACAATAAACACTTCCACTTCAAGGTTTCTATAAACATATGAGTTACAAGCTTACATGGTCGACATGATGGCAAGAAAGTCCCACTTCAAACTTATCTGGATGACATGTGGCCCTATGAGGAGCAACGTTTGTCGATGAACAAACACATGTCAACACATGATCCCCATAAAGTTAGTAGACTCAAATACCATGATGAGCACTATGACATGACTATCAGGCATGACAGTATAACTGCCTATTTATATCAATAAAAGACTGAGGTCCAAGTCGAAACATAGAGGGCATGTATCGGAGCAGACGGCATAATAGAGATAAGAATGTGGTGAGTTGCACATAACCAGAAGGCAATATCTCCAAAGTTCCCTACCAAGATTCTAGAGATCAATAGGAACATAGTGGAAGGCCCTTTGTATGCGAAGAAAGTATACTGTGACCCATACTATATTTTCCTCTTCTGAGTTGTTATCTGTAACCAATTAAACAAAGGTGCTTTGCCCCTGCATTTGTCAAGGTGTCCACGGATGCCCTGGAACCAATTTACCCAGAATAAGAAAAAGCCCTGTCCAAGGTTAATTACCTGGCAGAGTGGCGTGTTTGAGCATTTTGTGAGTCACATTTGCCTATTCATTTACCCGGCTCCGGAAGCCCAACAGCAAGTACTTTGAATTTTTGCGGAGTTCAATACATTGAAGTAATTAGATTGAAGGCAGATTTCATCATTTTTTATCTATTAGATAAGAAGTTCTCAAGGTTCTAGATGAAATGGAGGGAGATGTTACTAAATGCAAATTCAAAGCTCTACTTGGAGTTTGAGCTGTTCCAATGAATATGTGAACCAGAGTTCGTTCATACTTTAATGGAAGGAGAGTTTACTTCTAAAGTTACCTCTTCAAAAGAGCAATTATATTGACTAAAGAGTATAACTTTACACAGAAATCAATTGTCCAACGAAAAAAAATCACTTTACTTTCTATATGACTTGCTTGTGATCATACGAAATGCATTATTTTTTTCGACAACTTCATCAAGTGAATGTATGGCAAAACTATTCATGGTTCTCCATAAAGAATGGCAGTGTTCAACGATGTTAAGAGCACAAGATATCATTCAATTGTGCATGACAATGATTGAAGAACAAAAATGTTAAACACAATAAATGACTTTTAAAAAATGATGTAATTGGTAATAGAACAGGCAGCCAGCTCTAACATAAACGTTTAACATTTGCAATCAAATATACATGATTCTAGTCATGAAAAGATCCAGATTTACTTACTTGGAGAAGTATCAGGAGCAACCAATGCAACGCCTTCATTGGATAAAGCACGTTGGGCTCCGGATTTCATAATGAAATTCTCATCTGAGCAAGTAAGGCCGGAAAGCCAGTATAGAACCTATCACAACTTGAGCACAGAAATAATGAGAATCTAAAAGGATAATAATTTATGGAAGGCATGATCCATAAAGATATCAGCACTATAATACGAATTTAATATAACATCCCATCCTAATAGAAGAGAACATATTATCAATTATCAATGAGAAATATCAATTCCACTCACTGACCGCAAGGAACAATATAAAAGACTTATAAAATTCTGCATCCTTGAAAACAAGAATAACTACAAAGGAAGCATGAGAAAACAAGAATAACTACAAAAGAAGAATGAATGATAAATAATAACGTTACGTTTTATGAAGCTCTCAATTTGAACAATTCCTCAATAATATTTCACCCTGAACTTTGTCATCATCGTAGCATACCTGCATCAATGCTTCTCTATGTGAAGTTGTAGATCTTGTAAGGCCAATTCCTTTGCTAGAAATAGAAAATTGACCAAAGATTTAGAAGCATGAAAAAAACTAAAGCAATTGCTTGGACAGCTAAAAAATAATTATAAAATATGAAGGATGAAGAAAATGCAATCCTGAAAAGGCTAAGTGCATGACCGAAATGTCATTCGCCAGTCATAATAAGTTATTATATCCAAAGGGATATTTTGAAAATAAGACCATTTGAATTTTAAATGGTTAAAACAATGGATGGCCAATCCATATACAATGGCAAATGATTAGAGACAACATTCTTTAACTTCCTAAATTAAAAAAGTCAAATCTGACTCATGTATCAGACAATAAAAATGGCACGCAGCAATGTCACATTGCAGTGAATCATAATTCTTCTATTGTTTCTATCAAGATTTTATAATTCAGCAATCCAGATCGGGAATCGTCAACACCATTATGGATCCCACCCCTAAACCGGCCGGATCTCTGATAAACCGGCCGGTTCTGTCAATCCATAACTGGTTCAAATCTTGAAGAAAAGTTTATTTTTAAAATTAGGGCACTTTCAGAAATTTTCTTAAAATGGGGGGGAACAGCCCACACCATCTGTTATACCTTCTTACGGGCCCCAAGTACACCTCATTACACAATCTCTTTTCAATACTTTTACGTGGCCCCACATACACCTCACTCATGTGAATAACATCTCCTCACGTGGTACCATTGAATAAGCAACCAAAGCTTTTATACAAGCTTTGACGATGCTAAATCCCCGATGTGGGACTATCTCTCTCTTGACGATGCTTTTACGCAAGCTTCATAGTTGGGGCTCTCTCTCTCTCAACTTTGGGAAAAATATACTATATGTTTGGTAATAGACTAATAGCTGAAACCAGTGGTTTAAAAAACGGATCGGTGACCCAGATCGGGCACCCCAAAAACCCATCCGGATCGGTGGATCGGCGATCCGGGTCGAGAATCAGCCGAATCGGTTGGATTAAGCTGTAAAAAAAATATAAAAAAATTATTAAAATTTATTATAAATGTTGTTTTTTAGGAATCCAATAAGAAATCGGGGTACTGTATTATTAATTTTCATTTTTTTCATCAATATGTGAATATTGAGATATTTTTTCTCTGTATGAACTTATTTTAACCATTAAATTACATCACACAAAATAAAAATCATAGAACTATCATGGATGAAGTATATAATCATACATGGACTACAATAAAGAATGATTTTTTTATAAGAACATTTTAGTTTTTTTGATAAAAACCTTTTATTTTTTTACAAGAAATGTTTGTTGTATTACATTTTTTTTTGTTTTTAGCAAGAACCTTTGTTTTTGAAAAAAAATACTTGTTGTATTATTTTTTTTTTGTAAGAACTTTTTTTTTTTACAATAACTTTTTATTACGTTTTATTTTTTTGACAAAAACCTTTTATTTTTTTGACAAAAAAAAGAAATTTGACAAGAAAAATAATTGATAAGAACCTTTCATTTTTTTTATAAGAAAATTTTTATTTTATTGATAAGAAAAAAATTTGACAAAAAGCAAAATTGATAAAAAGACCTTTCATTTTTTTGATAAGAAAAAATTTTGACAAAAAGCAAAATTGATAAAAAAACCTTTCATTTTTTTCTGATGACAAAAATACTTGTGGTATTATTATTTTTTTATAAGAACTTTTTTTTTTTGACAATAACTTTTTATTAGTTTTTTTTTTTTTGACAAAAACTTTTTATTTTATTGACAAAAAAAAGAAATTTGACAAGAAAAATAATTGATAAGAACCTTTCATTTTTTTTTCTAAGAAAATTTTTATTTTATTGATAAGAAAAAAATTTGACAAAATGCGAAATTGATAAAAAAACCTTTCATGTTTTTTATAATAAAAAAAATTTGACAAAAAGCAAAATTGATAAAAAAACCTTTTTTTTTTTCATAAGAAAAAAGTTTGACCTCAAAAAAATAAAATTGACAACAAAAATATTTATAAGAAAAAAATTCGACCTCAAAAAAATAAAATTGACAAGAAAAAAATGAAATTGACAAGAAAAATAGTTGATAAGAGAACCCCCCTTTCTCGTCCCAAGGAGAATCGAACCCACGCCCACCACATGCAGAAAGAAGTTTATAACCAGTAAGCCACATGCTACTTAATAGTATTAAAATCGCAAACAAAATATATAATATATTAATGTTTCAAGTTAATACCTTCACATTATCCCACATCGAAGAGGTAGAAGGAAGTTGTAGTGAATAAATACCTCTTTGTAGTTAACGAGGATAACGCGTGCGAAGTGAGGAGAGTCACGTGACGAGGTGTGCGGACCTTAAGGTCCATGTACTTTTTAACATTTACAAAAATGCCCATTGAAGAATCGGCGGGCCATGACGTCATGAATCGAAGAATCGGGAGATTCATGACGTCACATGGCGATTTACGGAATGGAATCGCCGGTTCTTCTCTAGAACCGGGCAACTTTCGATATTTCACTGGAACCGGCACGGGTCTGCCTGTTCCCGAGTCGAATCGGACGAGTCCGATTTGACTCGCCGACTTTTCAATCACTGGCTGAAACATTTCTCAAGTATCACTTTGATTGGAAACAGAGTTTGATTAAGATGTGTTGCTATCATTCGAGAAGTATCATTTTCAGTGGATTTTGGATGAAATTTAGCTGTTGATTATCATCGAAATTATTCACCCCAAAAAAAAGATTTTAAAGATCTTTGAATTTTTTTGGGGCCAAAACCTGCCGATCGGCTTGATTTTCCAATTCAGATCACCGATCTGACACGATTTTTGCAGAGGCCAATCTGGGTCGCCGATTTGTTTTTTCAAATCTTGGTTTCTATTCATGATAGGTAAAATCACAAGGGGATCCAAATCCTCCATGATTGTTTCATGTGGGTGTCGAAATAGGCATCGTCCTATAGTTACCTGGATTTTAATGGTTCTTTTTTTGATAAATAATTCAGAATTGCACTGATTTTTGGGGTTTAATCCAGCAAGCTAAGTTACAGAAAGGGGGCATAGTGAGAATAACTGAGGGGCGTTCAGATTTACATGGCATCATTTAACCTGATGGTGGATTTCAGGGTTCAATAGCACAAGGTTTGTCTACCTACGAAACAGGTGATCTAATCATCCATTGTCTCCTTTGAGGCAGCAAACCCTTGCTTGGGAAATGGTGTTGGAGTTTTGCCACCCAGTACAAACACCAATAGCAGCAAGTACTTTGGCAAAAATATCATATATAACCTTGATCCTGGCAGCCAAGGGCACCCCCAAACAGTAGATCTTCTGGGATGTGGCGTTCACTGCTTTCCTCCTTGGACCATTTTCGGTCCAATATTCGATATAGAGTGAGGTCAAGCACTAGAGTGAAATTTTCGACGGACCTGTGGATTGCGAAGTCTATTGTGTGGGAAAGCTTCAAGAATCTTTTCCTATTGGCCAAGGACAAGGATGCTTGGATTGCGGATTTCTTTGAACTCTTTGGAGAGGAAAGGATGTGGTACCCATACTTTAGAGGACCTTGCCTAACCACTAACTCTCATTCCAATGTCTTCTTACCACCCTAAAAGCCACGTACCTCCCCATTATTGATACTATCATTTGGATGCATACACCATATGATAAGTCAATGTCCTCCTTTTATGCCAAACTTCTTTTGTCTCTCCCATAGTCCCCTCTTGCCTGTTTCCCTCAATGGATAATTGCCATCCCCCCAAAATCCAAGTTTTTAGCTGGTTCGTGATGTCTGAGAGGGTCCTCACTGATGCAGGAAAATTTGGGGGAAGAGTAAAATCGGCAAGAAACAAAGCCAAACACAAGCACAATTCAAAAAACCTAGAGTTTCTTCTCCACACCCCAAGCTAAGTTTTCAAAAGCCTTAGCCTTTCTCTCTTTCAATTCATAAAAATCATGTGGAATTAAACCCCTCAAGACCCCACACACCTCTTATATATTATAATTTATGTCCAAGTACAAAAATGTCCAAACAAATAATACATTGACGACCCATATATCCTAACCTAACTTAAAACTCGTAATGATAGTTTTATCTATGAACAATATTGTTCATGGTACTCATGAATAATACTTGTAAGTAGTACTCTTCTCCTCCATTTCTCCATCCTCTTCCACCCCTATCCATGACACAAGCCATCTAGTAGATGTTTCGCTGCCTTCTTCATCTCGACAGCTCAGCACACATCCTCACCTTGCTTGCTCTCAGCTACCTCGGATATGGAATCACCGTGTGGACATCTTCGACCTTTCGTGTAGCAAGATAGGGACAAGCTGCCATTTTTGCCTTGCGCAGGGTCTTTTTATAGGACTTCCCCTACCTCTTTTGGTCTTTCAACCCGCTATTTTCTTTTTTCTTTTTTCTTTTTTGTCTCTATTTACAAGTTGTAATGCCTATTTTTCTTCTCTCTCTACCATCTTTTCCTCTGTCTCCCTATTTTCTGTATTTCTTCTCTTTCTAATTGTTCATTCTGTATATTGAGCACCCAACTTGTGGGCTACCGTCTTTTGGTCCTTGATCTAATAATTTATTTTATCAATACAAAGTTAACCACTTCAATAAAACAAAATAAAATATAAAAACCCTAGAATTTCAAAAAAATAAAAAACCCTTAGAAATACACCTTAAAACTAAAACTATCATATACATCTTTTGAAATTGAATAAAAATAAAAAATAAGGATAATTTGCCCTCCACTGACAGTCGACCACATAAGAGGGATTATCCTATTCTTAATAGATGCACAATGTGCAAAGCAACCGAGAAACCAATCAACATCTTTTCTTACATTGTGCGTGGGCCTCCGACCTTTGGGCCTTTCTCCTTCTCCTTTTCAAATGGCAGAGGGTCACACCATCCTCCATCCCACACCTGTTCCAACCATGTTGTGTTGAGGGCATGTTCATTTGGCGAGCAGCAAACATTTGGGTGCTTTGGAAAGAAAGAAATGTGGGAAGCTTTGAGGGGAGTGAAAACTCACAACTATTAAGGTAAGCATCAAGGCTACAATTATCTTTTGGGTCACAAACTCTAAAAAGTTTAGACACTTTTCTGCCAACAACTTTCTTCAGAAGTGATAGGCCATTTTGGAAACTTTGCCAACCCACATTCCTTGTTCTTCTCTATGGTGCCCCTGAAAACTTAGTTCTAACAAGCTCAATTTTGATGGTTGCACTTTTGGCCAACCCGGTCGTGCAGGTTTTCGTGGTCTTTTTAGAGATCACACTGATAACATGTTACTGTCCTATTTTGGGTTCGTTAGCATCATGGAATCCACTACTGCTTGGGCTATAGCTTTGTTAGAGGGGATCAAAAGAGCAATGGTGGAATGGTTTCATTGTTTGGTGGTGGAAGCGGACTCCAAAAATATCATATCATGGGTTAAGAAGGACTCCTCGTGCCCTTGGTGGCTCAACCACATTTTCAACCAACTCTATAACCTTTGCAGGCATATGCGTATCTCCATAGTTACCCAAATCTCTCATCGAAGGTTGCAGTTCCGATTTGGAAGATTTGGCAATTTCGACTAGGAATCTTCATGGAACCCGTTTCCGTGAAGTCTAGAATCTCGATTCCTTATTTTAGGAATCTCAATTCCAACACTTATAGAATCTAGTTTCTAATATTTCTTGATTCTCGATTCTGCAATTGGTGAATCTCAATTCTACACTTGCTGAAACTGGTTTCTATATCTACCGGAATACTACTTACTTCCCCCTCTTTTTCTCTTTTTGCTATTTTCTGAGAAGTGACGTTTAGAAGGTTTCAAGACATCAAACTACTTGAGCTAGACACTCAATCTTAAGCTAAAGGTGTAGTTATTTTGACATGAAATGACCAATAGAAATCAAAGTGTTGGTCCACGTTCTTCACTTAATTTTTTAATTATGGATTGTATTAATCCAATGGCGAGATTGCAACTCTAAAGTTGTTGGAAATAATATACTGCAAATAATTTAAAGGTGCATGTATGGCATGTTGGCCAATGAATGGCATGCAATGTTCCAAAAAGTGTCTGGCGGCACCTAAGCGGCCATGGGGGTCCAGACCACCCAGCGCCTAGGCGGGCATTCCGAACCTGGGCGGCTCAGTAGATAGAGAAAAGTTAGAATTTTGATATTCTAACCATAAATGAGGAGAATTTTGATATTCTAACCACAAATATTAGAATTTTGATATTCTATCCATAATCCATATTTGAAAATTTCATGAATGAAGAGAAGTCCAGAAGAGAATTTTGATAGTCCATAAGACCATAATCTATAATTTCATACAATGCTAAAACCATACAAGCATACACTGATAGTCTGATTCTGATACATACAAAATAAAAGTTAGATAGTAGAAACTAGAAACTAAAAATAAGAAAAAGAAAATATACAGAAATTCAAAAAATATACAGTTTAGGAGGCTAGGATACAATAGTCAACACTCAATAATCAACACCAAGAGTCAAGCGTCTGCAACTCTTCATTCTTCAGTCATCATCATCATCAGAAGGAGTAGGGTAAGCCTCATCATATGCATTAGATTTGAGGACATCATCATCAGAGTCATCTCCCTCTGCAACATAATACTTGTCCTCATCTGTTTCTTCTGAATCTGCCTCTTCATTTTCTTCTTCTATCTCCTTTTTACTATATGCAAATGAGGCCTTAAGAGTCTTGGCTATTCTACCCTTTTCTATATTTTTGTGTTTCCCTAAACTCAAATATTGTATAATCTCCTCCCTGGTAGCCTCAGAAGCATTTTTACACGGGGCAACATCCCCTTTAATACCGGTAAGGTGTTTGGAACCGGTAAATAACCCCATTAGTATCATTTCCACAATAATTACATTTAATACGATTTTTGCCATTTGACTTCAGGTTATAACCATACTTTCAACCCGGACCACCACTTCAAGAAGAACCTGGATAAGATATTTCCATAGAACAAGGCTCATTTTCATCTTTTTCTGGTTCTACTAAATTTAGAAATTGCCTAATCTCATCCCAAATAGCTTCAAGAACCTTTTTACAAGAAGCAACAATCATTTTAATACCGGCAAGGTGTTTTTTGAATCGGTTAATACCCCCATTGGTATCTTTTTCACAAAAATATACATTAAACAATTTTTATCGTTTGGTTTCGGGTTATGACCATACTTCCAACGCTGATCACTTCTTCTAGCAAAACCAAACGCAGACTTATTCAAATGACAAGAATTTTGTTCCCGTTATTGTTTTACATAACTCATATATTGCTTAATCTCCTCTCTGATAGCTTCAGGAGCATTTTTATAAGGGCAACATTTCCCTTAATATCGGCAAGGTGTTTCTTAAACAGGTTTATGCTCCCTTTTGTATTTTTTTCACAATAATTGCATCTTATGCAATTTTTGTCATTTAGATTCGGGTTATATCCATATTTCCAACGTAGATCTCCACTTCAACTAGATCCTGAAGAAGACATCTCAAAATAAAACAAGCAATCTAAAAAATAAAGTTTTGCACTTACTTTGATTGCTCGAACTCCAAACTTCCACCTCTGAGATTTTTTCTGGTGCTAAAATATTCAAAAACACCCTCTAATAGGATTAAAAAAACTCCAAAACTAAATCTAATCTACCTAGGTAATGTTTGGATCCATTTCCCGGAATTTTGAGAAACACTTTGATCTAATAAAAACCACAAAATCTAGTTTTTTAACGTTTATCTCTCTCTAAAATGGGTTTGTGGGTTGAAGTTTCAAATAATCCCTTAAAAGCTTTTTTTTCAAAAAAACCTTTAATAGAAAAGTCATTTCTGCCCATGAGCGGGGCGCAGGCCTTGGGCGACTACCCAGGGCTGGGCGCCCGCTAGATGGGTGCTGTATCGCCCAAGCGGCTGCCCAAAGGACTACCGCCTAGTTTGGCTGCCTAGGCGGGGGCGATGCACCCAAGCCTCCTGGAACGCCTAGGCGATGGGTGGTCCGCGATTTGAAGCACTGATGGCATGGAGACATGTATTGTTTCCATCTCAGTTCCCTCTTGATTTCAAAGATGTCGGACATCTCGATTCCATAAATGAAGGAATCTCAATTCCATATTGTTTGATTCCAACTAGGTCGAAAACTCGATTCCCAAGAGCTAGGAATCTCGATTCCATCTTTCTAAGGATCTTGATTTTATTTTGGTGAAATCTAGTCCTAAAAATAGGAATCTCATCCCCCACGATTCCTCTTGTACATACGTCGACTCCTAAAATAGGAATCTTCTAGCCAGCGACGATTCCACGCTTCTAATTCCTAGATCGATTCGGTTTTCGAATCGGTTCGGTAACTATTCATATCTCTTATGGGCATACATGACACGAGGCGAAATACGATATAGATTGTCTCACTAAAGCTGGTGCATGTCTTGGGCCAGCAGTAAATACTCCAACCAGTGGGACCTTGGCAATTTTTTGAGCTTTGGTCCTACTTATTAGTATAAGACAAGAACATGCTTTCTGCACATTGTGATATACAAGGGTTTATCACCCATTTTTTTTATGAGTTTACTCAGTAACGCATTGTTTGGAAGCTGTAATGAGCACCCATCCTTTGAGATACTGAATACCTTTTTGCATCTATTTTACATTCAATACAACAAGTTAACCTTTTCAAAAAAAAAAAAAAAAGATTTCAAGGTTAACTAATAAATTACATATATGATTGTTCAAAGAGCTTTCAACTAAATATTGGTTTCTAGAGTTTTTAAGTCACATTTTAGGGCATGTATCAAGATTTGACTCATATTGGATAGCTTGTGACCGTTTTTTGTGCTCTAGTCAACATTTTCTTTATTTACAATTAACGCCATTTTAGAACTCTATCTATCTCAATGCCTTTTCTTTAACCACACACTCTCTCGTTCATTTTCTTGAGGTACTTATATATGTCTCTAATTTCTGGAGGAGTTCATTTCAAAAAGATGAAAAAACAAAAAAACAAAAGATTCTGGATGTTTCATATCTCTTGCAAATACTTCCTCAATAGCCTCTTCTCCTCAAGTTTCTCCTAATTACTTGATTTTAAGATACTTCATTGTTCCCCATTGAGAAGCATAGCAATACAATTACCACTATTCAGCTCCATGCACTAAAAAAACCATTGCTTTTAATTGTATCCAAAATAAACATTGCATTCTACTTTCAAAAGAAAATAAAAAAAAATCATTGCATTCTTGGAAAATTATTCAAGCTCCAAAGTAAATATTTCTAATCATCAAACATTTCGACATAAATCTGCCTTTCAGTGAGAGCATTATTTGACAAAATGGATAGAGCAATTCTTATGGTATTAAGCAAATTGGGAAATAGGCATGATATTCTCAAGATTTTCAATGGACAAGGCAGACTCTGAAGTAACTTTTCTGCCCATTTTAACATTAAAAAAAAAACAAAACTTTTCGGCCCATTTGTTTTGATTCCCATAGGCAAATAATCCTTTTTGTGGGAGACTCATCAATCACACTAAAAAACTAAATTCCCTGACGATCATAATTTAAACCTGAGTGATCTTTAACTAGAATTTCTTCATCAAGACTACACAACCATGGTAGAACCCCGGATCAAGGCACGCGCTTGATACTGGCATCAAAAGATTATACTAAGAACTGCCTACTTTTTCTATGTAACATCAAACACTGATTTTCAATCATAGCCAAGCCAATAATAAATTTGACATCTTTCTTCATGTTGACTTGTTTGAGCAATGGATTTGTCACAGCCTATAATCTTAGATGCAAGAAGGGACCGCACACCTTCCATTTAAACAGACAAGTAAAGAAGATTTCGCAGGAAAATGTTAGAGCACAAGCACAACTATTTCACTTTAATATTTATCTCGGATGCTAATATTCTCATGTTATCCAGAGTCGGAATGGGTTCTAAAAAAACTCAATCTCCACAAAATAGTCACAAGTTAGTCAGGAATGCCTCGAATTCGTGTTTATGAAGCTAAAACACACATCATTTGAAAAAAATAACCATTGAAAAGAAAATCAGCCATATATTCATCTTTCTAAATGACCAGAAAAATGAAAAGAATCCATACATTCATATTTCTCAAACAAAAATGAGAGAGAGAGAGAGAGAGAGAGAGAGAGAGAGAGAGAGAGAGAGAGAGAGAGAGAGACTTACAGGGACCTTTTGAGTAGCGGAGGCAGGGGGAAAATAAATGTAGAAGGTCATGGAGCAGCCAAGGGTGGCGCTGAAGTGCCTGTATCTTTTGTTGTAGCCACCAAACATCTTTGAGCTGCTGATTTCAGTTGGGCCTTCCATTTGCTTTGTACTCCAATTGATTGATCAAATCCCCAGCTTCAGCGAAAAGAAGCAGGACGCAGACAATGCGGAGTGCTTTGTAATATATAGGGCAGGGAAGTTTATGCGACATCAAACATTGATTTACGATCAAACACTTTTCCACATGGTTTCTTTAGGAGGTAAAGCCTCACCCTAGAACCTTATCCGGGAAATACTTTTCGCATGAGAAACGCATATTGGGTTTAAAATCTATTTTCATGGAATAAATGTATCCATCCAATTTCACATCCAATGGTCAAGATTAATGTGACTACCTTGTAACAATGGTAAATAGTATCATTCTATACTTTTCCTATAAATAACGGGGAATGATTTCATGTAATGGTTGTAAAAAGTAATATAATACAACAACTTAAAAAATCATGTCATAGTCATTTGTTTGATCCCAAATTTTAAATACACACTTTTTTTCATTCCATTGAATAATTAAAAAAACAAAACACAAACTTTTAAAAATGCATTTTAGAAAGTGTTATTTTAGCCCAATCAATATAAGATGTCCATTTTGTTAAAGTGCTTAGATCTAGGCCTTAGAAGGATTTTTCTCGTTTCAAAATTATTATATAGTTTTGTTATCATTAGAAGAACAATGTTGAAAAAGAAAAAAAAATGGTTTTGAGTTGGTAAAGGCCTAGATCTTGAAATTGACCAAATGGATGGTCAAGATTCATAGTTAGAGGGGACTTATTTTAACCATATCTATAACGTAAATTCAATTTGTGTTTTTTGGAAATTGACTATTGGGATGAAGAAAGGGTATGAGTAATTTTTGGGGTGACAAATTCTACAAAAATGGTTTTCTAGAAGTGTTGTTGCATTAGATTGTTGTACAACCGTTACATGAAATCATTCCCCTATATATATATATATATATATATATATATATATAGGGTATAGTTTGTATAGAGCTTAAGCTCTAAACAATCAAATTAGATCCTACCTTCAAATAGTGTCGAGAAATGTGGTTTCAATACTGGAAATCTTTGTGATAGCTTTAAAATACATGTTCATCTTTATTTATAAAGCTTAAAGCTTCAAAAATAGTGTAGATCGACATATCTATGAAAACTTGAAATTCTTGAAAATTAACAGTCTAAAAATGCATTACAAAAATAGACTATTTTCAAAACTTGAAATCCATTTTTTTCTCATGTCCATGCATCTTGTTGTCGAGATGATTAATTTGATGATATTTGGGCATCTTTAGTGAAATTTTTGAGGTAGGCTCAAATTTGATTGTTTAAAGCCTCGACTCTATATAAACTTTTCCCCCATATATATATATATATATATATATATATATATATATATATATATATATATATATATATATATATATATATATATATATATATATATATATATATATATATATATATATATATATATATATATAAGAAAACAAGGTTTATAGAAACCTCCTTTATAACTACAATAATAATAGAAGATATTCATAAAAATAAAGATCCGTATGAAATAGCCAATATCTACCTAAATAATCACCTCCATCCATCAAAAAATGATAAAACCAGAGAATGATTTGAAGCCATATTGTTAGAGACGGGATCAATTACATTGGTCCATTTTTATAGAAAAAATACGAATATCATAGCCTACTCTAAATTTCAAATACGAAAAATTATGTCATATGAAGAGTGGGGCTTAGACCCATTAAAGTCTAGAAGGCTACAAACCGAAGGATTCAATATTAAATACTTCAGATATTCTGACTATATAGAACCTTGGCGTAATGTTTTTTTCCTCCAAAATAGTAATAATTCCCATACCTGGTTTCTTCAAATAAAAATACCATTATTAGGAGAATTCCCCAACTGGTTCAAAAATTGGTTCAAACTCTAAGGATCAGGGACAGAAACACTGCCCCCAAAAATACGAGCTTCCCAGAGGAAATTCATTGAATATAATAATAATAATACACAAATAGATATACATATGTACTTCACGGCCCTATATCAGATACCTTGGATAATAAAGTGGTCATACTAAATAACTGATGATTATAAACATAATTGGGAATACATTCTCGAACTAGGAAGACGAATATACATAAAGTGGTGGGACGTCTATGAGAACAAAGTCCTGGATCTTGAAAATATCAAAATGAAGAAGATTCCAGTTCCATCTCCAGAAACAGAAATAAATATGTCTAGTTAGATAAATAAAATGCGTCAACAACATCCTACAGCCAGCAAAGAGGAACTCAAAAAGAAACTCTTACAAATGTTCGATGATGAAGATGAAGCCATGTCTACTTCTACGCAAAATGAAGAGGATCATACCCAAGAAAATGAAGACTGTGGGCTCCAGCAACCACGACCCGACTTCTCATAAGCCCGTAATACTATTACCAGATGTAACTGACAAATACTGATAGATGCTGCCAAGGAACCTTTTACGGCCGACAACCTCTACTATTCTCAGATGCTGCCGACACAAATACAGCCAAAAGCCTTTCACTGTTGCCAGATGCTGCCAACACCAATAATTTTACCTTTCACTGTTGCCAGATTCTGCCGACAAATCTACCGTTGACAGATGCTGTCGACAAATCTACCGTTGACAGATGCTGCCGACAAATTACTATTCACATATTTTCCACCGACACATTTTTACTATTCATCCTACTTTATTTCACTTCACCTCTTTTAACTTTGAAGAGACAGCGGACTCCAAATAAAAACTCTGGCGTCCATCATCTACAAAAGCAAGACGAAGGTTCATTTGAAACCATCGGGAGTTCGAAGACCTCTTCCTCCCTGAGTGCTCTCTAATCCAGAGCGTTTTCTCTCTGCTCTCTACTCAGGTTTTCTCTCTGCTCCACTTAATTTTTATCTCTCCCTGTTCTCTACCCAAACCTTTTCTCACACATCGCACTGTGCTCTCATCTCTCTGTGACATCCCACTGTGCTCTCATCTTTATGTAACACCTCTCTGAGCTCATATATCTCTGTGATATCTTTTTGTGCTATCATTCCTCTGCAATATCTCTCTGAACTCTTAGCCATTCCTCTCTGATATCTTTCTTAGTCAGTGCTCTATGTTCTTAGAAAAATCCGGCTGCTTTATCTTCTCCTTCTTTCTCTGTAACTCTCTACATTAGTCCTCTGTTTTCTTTATACTATGTGACTATTCTATTACCTTTCTTTGTTATTCTCTCTTTTCTTTACTATTATTATATTGGTCCTTTTTCATTCTTTTCTACTCCTGTATATCAGGTGGTGCATCAACCATATCGAATTTCTTTTAAGAGTGACTGTGAGGATTTGTACATGTGTAATTGAATTTGGATACTCTACCGTGTTATTGCTCTGAAGAGTGGAAAATCTTCTCTAGTTACTGCAAGTGCCTAATGTAAGTTTCCTTTGTCTAATATCTATTATGCAAATAAAGTTGATATTCTGTTTAAGGTTTATAATTACCACTTATATAAATTGGTTTGTTATTGATGTATCACCTCTCTTATGTGTTGCCTGCCTAATATTGCTTCTTATTCTAAAATAGTGTATTGATAAATTGTACTGATAGAATTATAACTGCAAAAGCAATTTTTATAGATCCTGGTCATCTTGGTATCAGAGCCAACTGATTTTACAGTGGTGAACTGTAGCTCTAGAAACTGTTCTAAAGGCTAAAAGCTTAATCAAATTTACCATTCAAGATAAGTCCGAGAATTGAAACTAAAAGTCGTCGTGACCCGCACTACCCAAAAAGGGCAGGAAGAGCCGTGAAAAAGGTACAAGGACTGTTTCCGATTGACTAAGTATTCAACCGCTATCTTGAAATGGCAAATTTCATTAGGACTCTATCCAATAGAACATCATCTTCATCTAATAGTACACTACGAATAAAAAATAAAGAAGAGGTAACTATAGATAATATAGAAAGACAAATACAGAATTGGAATATTCTTAAAGTACCTATATCTGATATATATAAAAAAGGATCTTTTGAATTTAAGTCCAGTTTTGCTATTAAGACAGTCGAACAAAGTATATCTATAAATAATGAGCAAGAAAGCTTGCAACTACTATTAGATAGGATGATACAAAACCACAAAACTAAAGAATATAAATACCTACATATAGGATTAATTCAAATAGTAGTCAAACCCTTAACTAGGCTAGGATTAAATAACTCTATCCTACTATGCTTACGGGATGAACGTCACAATAAGTTTACTAACTCTCGCCTATGAATAATAGAATCTAGCCTTTGTAATGGACTTATATATTTCAATTGCTTCCCTAACTTTTCTGTCTCCTTAGCAGACCCTAACCTTTTAAAAGTACTTACACTAAATATAAAAACTCAGGGGTTTGATATGAACCCTGTATCACAAAACATAACATTAGTATACAGAATATGTTATAAAGTAATGAGTACATTATGTCTAAATGCTTTGCAAATGGACACAAAAGGACAGACTGTATTCTTTCAAACCAACATAGAAAAATCAAATACAGTTATACCAAAATCTATAAGTTGGTTCCAGATTACCCTTCCGAAAAATTGGTCTTTACACTGTAGCAATCAATAGTCTAAAATCCCTATAAATAGAGAACCAGACCAAATCATTGAATATCCAGATGGGGATATAGCAATACAATTTAATACAAATAGACGCACAAAAATAAATCTATCAAAAGGACCTATTAGAATACCATCTAGACATACATTGCCCTCAAGGCATTCTACTTCTTCTATACCTCAAAGATCTATAGTGCAAGGATTAACAAGAACCAACAGTAATATACAAAGACCAATATATAAAGTTTATGAACCAAGTTTATCTAATAATGAACCAATGCCCTCTGATTTGGACTTTAACATACTTACTCTTCAGAAAGAGGAAAGATTCAAGATACATAAAGAAGGACTCATAAATGATTTCCTGTCCGAAGAAAATAAATAAATTCGAGATTGGTATTTAGCTGAATTCCCTCAAGAATTACTAAATGCCTTTCATAAAAGATTTAATAAATTTATAAAGAAAAATAAACAGAATATTGGATTCTTCGATTGGCTAAAAAATACGTTAAAAGAAAAGGAAATACCAATCCCAGACTTCAGTATTAATACTATTGAAACCAATATCAAACTTTCTATACCAATGAAGGGGAAGAAATACAAAGTATTCATCCCCCTGAAAAAGCCTTCAGATAAAAGGGGCACTAAAAGAAAAACCTGAAACTAGAGCTTCTCCTTATAAAATAATTTCTAAAGAAAATGAACATCATACCCATAAAATAGATGTTATACCCCACATAATTGAACAAAACAACTATACTAATCTGTGTCTGCAAACTATTGGGAAACAAACCACTAGGATTGAAAATATAATAAGTAAACCCCAAAGTATACTTAAAGACAAGGCAACATATACAGATAAGAAAAAGGCTATGTTATTTAAACCTCCTCCAGAACTAAGCAAGGAACAGTTTAGCCTAGACGCTATAAAAAAGAAGGAAGAGAATAAGGAATTAATAGATGAGTTGGTATAAAAACTGGCTAAGCTAAGTATAAAAGGGAAAGGTATAGTTACTGAACCAAAGGCTATGGTTCTACAGGAAGAAGACATAACCAATAATGAAATCCAAAAGATGGAGGAAGCCTTTAATACGAAAAGTCCTGAAATTAATAGAATGGATTACGGTAAAAAGTTTAGACCGACCTCTCAAACTAGAATGTACTACCCGAGACCAACTCCCGTAGATATTCAGTTTGAAGAAAACCTAATCACTAGTACCGTATCATATTCAGAAAGAACAATAGTCAATTGGAATACAGATAGTATGTCTGACCATCAGATACTTGATGCAATGAAACATATGACCATGTTCACCACAACATGTAAGATAAGTAAGAACCAATAAATCTATAAAAGAGAAATTCTCTAAAAAATTCTCACCTAAAAATAGGTTAAAAAAATATAAAGGGAAAAGAAAAATACCTGTCTGTTATAACTGTGGTAAAGTAGGACACTATAAAAATAAATGTAAAATAAAAAAGAAATTAGATGCCTTGCAAATAGAAGAGAATATCAAAAGTCAATTATTACATATATTACAAATAGATGAAGAATCCTTAGATAATTCTTCTGATTGTGGTATTGAATTACTTGCTGGAGAAATAGAATATGAGAATTTTGATTCTCAGCAGTACTGATTCAGAAGACAATACAAACTGTTTCTGTAATACACTATCTAAAGAAGAGAATCTAATTATCGATATCATAGATAAAATAATTGACCCTGAAGAGAAAAGGGAAGCCTTAATACAAAATATTAATATCGCAAAAAAAAAAAAGAAACCTTCTCCTCTTGTCAAAACACAAGAAGATTATAATTTTGCTAAAATTCTTAGAAGAGTTGAAGAAAAGAATAATGTCCAAAAAGAACCATCTATATCAGAATTAAAACATGAAATAAATGAGGTACGTAATGAATTAATAAGCCTAAAAAATAGGATACAGATTTTAGAACTAGCCTCTAACTATCAGGAAAGTAGTTCTGATAATTCTGATGAAGAATTAGAATTCAACAAAATTATAAACAAATATAAGCAACCAAAACCTCCTATTAGTGATGAGCTGGAATGTTCTGGCACCATGCAAACTGATAATTATATAAACCTACTTGACAAAATAGTTACCCAAAAATGGTTTACATTAGAAAGATAATAGTCAATAAAGAATATAGTTTTCAAAGTTTAGCCTAAATAAACTCTGGTGCTGATCTAAATTGCAGAAACGAGGGATTAGTCCCTACTAAATATTTTAGTAAAACCACTCAAATATTAAATACAGCTGATGGAAGTAGATTAATCATAAACTATAAACTTTTCAATACTGCTGTTTGCAATAATGAAAATTGTTTTGAAATGCCTTTTATAATGGTAAAAGGATTAAGCCAAGCGGTAATACTTGGAACACCATTCCTCAATATGTTATATCCGCTTAAAATAGATAGCTCAGGAATAGAAGCTAATATTCAAGGACATAATGTAAAATTTGGGTCTATTGAAAAATGAAAAATCCGAGAGGTAACAATTCATAATAAAGAAAGATTCTTATACTATCTTAAAGAAGAAATAAAATACAAGGTAGTGGAAGAGAAACTCTCAAATCCAGAAAATAAAAAAGAAATTGAAAGTATTAAAACCAAAATAGAAAAGGAAATTTGTGCTGAATTGCCTAATGCCTTTTGGGACAGAAAAAAGCATATAGTAAGTCTCCCTTATGAAAACGATTTTTGTGAAGATAGAATACCTACTTAAGCCAGGCCAATCCAAATGAATCCTCGATTATTAGAGATTTACAAAAAAAGAAATCAATGATTTATTGTAGAAAAAGCTTATCAGAAAAAATTCTTCTCCTTGGAGCTGTTCGACAGTCTATGTGGAGAAAGCATCAGAAAAAGAAAGAGGAGTTCCTCGCCTGGTAATAAGCTATAAACCCTTAAATAAAGTCCTAAGGTGGATAAGATATCCAATTCCAAATAAAAAGGATTTGCTTGATAGATTAGTTGATGCTTGCATCTTTTCTAAATTTGATCTTAAGTCTGGATATTGGCAGATACAGATTGTTGAAAAAGATAGATATAAAACTACTTTCAATGATCCTTTCGGTCAATATGAATGGAATGTAATGCCTTTTGAGCTAAAAAACCCTCCTTCCAAATTCCAAAATATTATGAATGATATTTTTAATCCGTATACAAAATTCATGATTGTTTACATTGATGATGTATTAATATTTTCCAAAAATATTGAGCAACATTTCAAACACCTAAATATTTTTATCAAAGCAATAAAGATTGCAGGGTTAGTAGTCTTAGCCAAAAAGATGAGTCTTTGCCAAACAAATTTACGATTCTTAGGACATAATATTTTTCAAGGAAGAATAATTCCCATTAATAGAGTAATTGAATTTGCTGAAAAATTCCCGGATATTATCCTAGATAAAACAGAACTTCAAAGGTTTTTGGGATGCCTTAATTATATCGCAGATTTCTATGTAAATTTAGCCATTGATGCTAAACCATTATTCCAAAGACTCAAGAAGAATCCACCAAAATGGACCGAAGAACATACTTTAGCTGTCAGAAAAATAAAAATAAAAGCTAAAGAATTACCCTGTCTTACTCTCTCTAATCCGACTGCCTTCAAAATAATAGAATGTGATGCCTCCGAAAAAGGATTGGGACGAATAATTAAACAAAGACTTTCAAATACGGAACAACTAGTTCGTTTTACATCTCGAGCTTGGAATCAAACACAACAAAACTACTCCACGGTTAAAAAAGAAATTTTAGCCATTGTCCATTGTGTTACTAAATTCCAAAGCGATTATTAAATCAAAAGTTTCTTATTAGAACTGATTGTAAAGCTGCCAAATATATTCTTCTAAAAGATGTAAAAAATCTTATATCTAAACAAATATTTGCTAGATGGCAAGTTATATTATCCTCTTTCGAATTTGATATTGAACATATTAAAGGAAATCATAATTATTTGCCTGACTTTTTAACCCGTCGGTTTTTGCAGGGGGGACAGGGACATGAGCATAATAAAGGGAAAGGGAAAATGGACATAGTCCCAATAATAGATAAAACCCTGATAAATTCTCCAATAACCCCAAATCAGTTAGTGAGGAAACAGGTGCAAGAAATAGTTTTCTCACTTTAGGCAATATCAATATCCTATATATATATAAAAGATTAAGAGTATAACTCAACCTACTAACATACAAGTCATCACTAGATTTATCCACTATATGAATGTTCTAGGAATGAATAAAATTTTGTTGTTTAGTGACCAAGCTAACCATATGCACATTTTGTACCATATTGAACTTAGAATTTTGATATTACAAAAGACTAGGTTGGGTTCCCACTATAGATGATTACTCAATGGACCCTAGAATCTTTGATTTTGACATCTTACTAATGACATCCCTTGCAAGGCCTTTTGTCCAAGGATCAACCAAAATTTCCTTTGAATTTACATAATCTACACAAATCACTTCATCTCCAATTAACATTTTAATGAAGTTATGCATTCTCGCATTATGTGTAGATTTTTCATTATATATATCATACAAGCTCTTGCAATAGTAGCTTGATTATTACAATAAATTATGATCACAAGTCTTGGTTTTAGCCATATGGGAATGTCATATAACAAATTCTTTAACCATTATGCTTCTTTACCAACGGAGTCTAAAGCAATAATTTCAGACTTCATATTAGAGCATGAAATACACGTTTGTTTATTTAACCTCCATGATATCGCACCACCTGCTAATGTAAAAATCCATATGAATGTTGATCATAAATCTTGAATTACCATTTCAAAACCCTAATAACCCACATATTTATGCCATAATTGATAGTTGCTTTCAAATATCTGAATACTCGAGATAAAACATCCCAATGCTCTCTACCTAGGTAACTTATATACTAATGAGTTTGCCCATCATATAAAAAATGTTAGGCATCGTACTAGCCATTGTATACATTAAACTACCAATTAGGATTTATAAGGGTAGAGACTGGCTTACTATTAGTATTCTCAAACTTATTGAGCATTTTCTAAATATAGTAAGATTGAGTCAAAATTAATTTATTATCTTTTCTCGCTATTTTTATACCAAGTATCGCATCAGATTCTCCTAAGTCTTTTCTATCATAGTTAGATATGACGATTTTTTGAATTATCTCCACAATTTCTAGATTGGTGCCAAAGATAAGTGTGTCATCTGCATATAGACAAATCAAGATACATAAAGGATTTAATTGTTTATTATATACATATTTATCAGTCTCATTACTTTCAAAACCATTTGACATCAACACATTGTTGAATTTCTTATGTCATTGTTTAGGTACTTGTTTAAGTTCATAAAGAGATTTAAATAATTTTCAAGCTTTGTTCTCATGACCTGGCATTACAAACCCTATGTGTTATTCCATATATATTTCTTATAGGATCTGGAAGTCTAGCATATGCAAAGCAACCCCATACTTTAAGAAAATTCAAAGAAGGTTTTCTACTAAACCAAAGTTTGGGGTTATATTATTCTTTTAATATGTAATTCTATTCAAAATGAAATATGCTGACAATAAATCTTCACCTCATAAATTTAGTGGTACAATATATATATATATATATATAGCATTCACCATTTCTACTAAAGTTCTATTTTTTCTGCTAGTCCATTTCGTTGAGGGGTATAAGAAGTAGTCACTTGATGAGTAATTCTATTATTTTCACAGAATTCATTATAATCATTTGATAAATACTCTCCACCTAATCATTTTATATGATTTTAATTTTCTTACTAAGTTGATTTTCTACTTCTGCTTTAAAAATTTTAAACTTTTCAAAAGCCCCATCTTTATGTCTAAGCAAATAAACTAAGCATATCTAGAAATATCATCTATAAAGGTAATGAAATATCTTTTACCACTTCTAGTTTCAAATTATTTAAATCACATAAATCACTATGCATAAGTCTTAACAATTCACTATTTATTTCTATTGAAGGAAATGATTTTCTAGTTCTTTTAGCTTATGTAAATACTTCACATTTTTCTTTAGATAAACACAATATAAGTTGCAATTTAAGCAAAATAATTGTTTATTCCATTAACTACATCAAGTTTGAACATCCCATCACAAGAATAGCCCTTGCCAATAAATACACCATTTTTTGTCAAGATGAGTTTATCAGACCCAGTAACCATTCTGAAGCCCTTCTTGTTCAAGATACATCCCGATACTAGGTTATTTCTCATATCTAGTACATAATATACAATGACCATTTTGAAGCCCTTCTACATCCCGACACCAGGTTCCTTCTCATATATGGTACGTAATACACATTTTTCATGGTAAGAACCTTGCTCGAACTAAATTTTAGTTTCATCGTACTATTTTCAAGCCTTTTTGTCATAGCTTGAGTTCTAAGTTGAATTGAATTTCTATTACCTACTGGTTCAAAGGTTTTAAACATATCTCGATTGTTAGATACATGAATGATAACACCGATATCGACCCACCATCTATTATCTTTATCGATCATCTTTACTTTAGTGATCATTGCTACAAAATTTTTATCAGTTCTTATGTTCACTTGGTTTCTAGACCTTTTGAGCCCTTTTCGGTGTCGACACTATCTTGAATAGTGTCCTGGTTTTCCACATATATAACATGAGGCTATCTTTTTATTTTTGTTGGATTAGACTTTTGTTCCTTATAATAATCATTATAGACCTTAGGAAAGAAAGGCTTCTTGTTATATTGAGCACTTGATTTTTTCTCAACAAGGTCTATATTAGTATGAAAAGTCATAGTTTCATCTTTCTTTTCCTGAAGTCTATTCTCTTCTTCAATTCAAAGAGATCTTTGAAGTTGAACCAAATCAAGATCCACGTTCTTATGTTTTATTTTCTTTTGATACTCTTTCCAAAATGGGGGTAGCTTGTGAATAACAGAGTCTACTAGAAAAAACTCATCTAATGAAATTCCACAATCTTTAAGTTTTTTACTACAAGTTGCAACTCATATACTTAAGAAATAATTGACTTGTTTTCAATGAATTTATAGTCTAGAAAATTAAAAATTAGAAACCTTTTGTTATCAGATTCTTCGGTGAGGTATTTGATATCAAGAAGCTTCTACAACTCTCTTTCCAATACGACAGATGCATACATATTATGGATCTGGTCCCACCAAAGCGTTGAGGATATGACATTTTGCAAATATGGTCATCCTCTTGTTGGGTGTACTTTTTGTCTTATACAATACCAGATACATTCCTATGAACCCTTGATAAATATTGAGGTGTGAATGACCGTTGGATAAGTTATGAATATATTTTGCCTTGATAGCAATGGTTTAAAAAATGGATTGCCGCCCCGGATCAGGCACCCCAAAAACCCATCTGGATTGGTGAATCGGCGATTCGGATCGGGAATCAGCCGAACCGGTTGGATTAAGCCTTTAAAAAAATATAAAAAATTTACTAAAATTCATTATAAATATTTTTTTTTAGTATTCCAATAAGAAATAGGGGTACTACATTATTAACTTCCATTTTTTTTTATCGATATGTCAATATTAATATGTTTTTTCTATGTATGAACTTACGTTAACCATTAACTTTACATCATACAAAAGAAAAATCATAGAATTACTATGGATGAATTATATAATCAGACATAGACTATAACAAAAAATGGATTAAATCGATGAAAAAATGGCCACCAAAATCTCGAATTGGCGGAAAACCCTAATCTGCTAAAAAAAACCTAAATTATTACAACCAAACTAATTATAATCCAAAATTATTACAACCTAACTAACTATAGTATTATATATTGAAATTGAAATTGTTGGTTTATATTTTATAGTTATTATTTTATTATACAAATAATAACAAGTCCAAAATATCTTATAATATCATCTAATTTAAAATGTATTATTGACAACTATAAGAAAAAATAGTACATCACATAATTTATAATACAAATAAATTAAAATAAATAAAATAAAGGATATAGTTATCAATGTAGAAATAAATTCTAAAATGGTATGAGTTAGTGTTACTTTTCTCTCTTAAAATATTCTCTAAACTAATATTTTTTAATATTCAATAAGCTAGAATTAGTACTGTTTTTTGTTGTTTACTATCCTATGAGCTAGTACTAATTTTTAATCTCAATTAACTACTTAATTAATTATTAATTATATAATGAAATAATCCCATGAGATAATAGCCTAATAGAGCTTTAAAAATCTTAGAAAAAACTTCCATATAATTTAAAAATAATTAGTGAATATAAAAATAATTATATTGACATAAATTTAACATAATTGTATTTAAGTTATTAACATAAACAAACAACAATATCATATAATTATGTTAATTTTTGTAAATTATTATATATAATTTTATTTTGTAATTATATGTAATTAAAGACTATATGTACTTTATATTTGTATATCATAAAAAAGTAATAATTAATCTTAAAAAGGATTAAATCTTAAAAATAAATAAATAAAATTAATCGTAAAAAGAATTATAGACTATTTCATTTGATAGATGTCAAGATAGAGATCTATTTATAAAACATTTAATTTATACACCATTATACATATGAGACAGAGAGCTATTTATACAACAAAAAAGTTTATATAAGGTTGCAACCTTATAATGTAGAGCTACAAATGCACCTCAAAAATCCACCGGAAAAGGTAGTTTTAATGTTGAAAAACCTTTTGATTGATCATCTTGACATCGAGATGTATGACCATGAAAAATAAAAAGATTTTAAGTCTCAGAAATAGTGCATTTTACAACATATTATCTACATCGTCCATTTTCAAGATTTTCATATGTTTATAAATCTACTTGATTTTAACCATTTTTGAAATTTGAAATTTTATAATTAGGTATAAAAATAGATTTTGAGATACTCTTAAGAACATTTTACATCAAAATTATATACCATGATAAAATTTGAAGGCGCACCTTACCTTTACAGCTATAGATGCATCCATATGCCAACTGCACCCTTTATAAAGTATGTAATTTAATTTATAGTATGTAACTTATTTTATGCATATAAAGTATGTAATTTACTTTATATATTATACATATGAGAGAGAGAGAGAGAGAGTTATTTATACAGTACGTAATTTAGTTTATACATATACACCATTATATACCATTATACATATGAGAGAGAGAGAGCACTAATACCTTATTTGCACGTACACTGTTTGATGTGAATTATCTGAAATCAAAGTTTCAGAGAAGATTTGATTGGTATAAATTGTTTGTGGTGGTTGCTTGCTAATGTGCGTGCATTAGCAGGTGTGTGAAGTGTGTACCTCATGTTGAGATCCTGTGAGTGACGTGTTATGAACCCGTGATGTACGGGCAACAAATATGCCCCCAAATTTTTAAAAAATTCCAGAGCTTACCCTTACCGGTTAAAATCGTCTGTGTCATTGTAGTGACTTGGTGAGTTATCGCTACAAATTGTCGCCTCTAGACATACTTGATTTCCGGTTATAAGCGAGAATCGGTACAGAATGATCGATTCTCAGGTTGAATCGGCCGATTCCGTGCTGACTCAGTGATTTTAAAACCCCTGCTTGAAAGTATATTACTTAGTCCACCAATAAGACTAAGAATGAATGCAGGAATAAGTATGGCTCTTAATGGCATCATAAGTGTTCCCTTGATGATATTTTTGGGTGTGGCTTAACCTGCATCTATATCCATTGTTAACCGGAATATGCCTTCGTATTTTGAGATTGAGCTAAGACTATGAAGGATTCGTGTTCGAGGCATTATAACCCTCCCCCTTGAAGTCTCAGCATCAATGTTAGTCTTAAAGCTGCTCAGGGATGGCTTAACCTATGTCAGTATCAACAGTAGTTTTAAAGCTACCCAGGGATGACTTAACCCATCTCAGTATCAATGACAATCTTAAAGCTACCCAGGGATGACTTAACCCATCTCAGCGTCGACGATAGTCTTAAAGCTGTTCAAAATGTCTTAACCAATTTCAGCAGCAATGACAGTCTAAAGCTGCCTAGGGATGACTTAACCATCTCAGCATCAACGCCAGTCTTAAAGCTGCCCAGAGATAGCTTAACCCATCTTAGCATCAATGAAAGTTTTAAAGCTGCCTAAGGATAGCTTAACGCATCTCAGTATCAACAATAGTCTTAAAGCTACCCAGGGATGGCTTAACCCATCTTAGTAACAATGACATTTTTAAAGCTGCTCAAGGATGACTTAACACATCTTAGCATCAACAACATTTTTAAAGCTGCCCAAGGATGACTTAACCCATCTTAGCATCAACGACAGTCTCAAAGCTGCCTAGGGATGACGTAACCCATCTCAGTATCAACGACAATCTCAAGCTTCTCAGGGATGGCTTAACCCATCTCAGTATCAACGATAGTCTTAAAGCTGCTCAAATATGACTTAAGCCATCTCAACATCAACAACAGTTTAAAGCTGCCTAGGGATGGCTTAACCCATCACCACATCAATTGGCAGTCTCAAGATGCCTGAAGATGGCTTAATCCATCATCATCATTATCTGGCAGTTAAGGCCTTAAAAGCTTTACGTGTTGTATAAAATTCAATTACCAAAGGAGAAGTTGCTTCCTCATTACAAGGAATTCTCTCATAAAATCAGCACCGTTGAACTCTTGCCTCCTTGCATTATCACCCTTAAAAAGGCATAGTGTTTATACTCAAAATTTAGGGCAGGGGACTTCGCCCCTGCCTTGGTTTCGGGTGCAAGCAAATCGATGAGTCGATAGTATGGATCCCATCAAATTATGTTTCGAGGGAGAATCGAGTCCTAAGATCTTATCCCTCTTGGATCACCGACAACATCAGCTTCTTTGCATCTTAACATTGGAACTCAATAAAGAAAGCTTTCGAAAAAAGGCTGAGATAAAAAGAAGATTTTAGAAATATAAATTTAGAAAGAGAACAAGGGAGGAGAACCACAAGTAAGCAACTACTTATTTTCTTCTTATTATAATTAATATTCTTTTCTATTTATCATCTTTCGATATTGATCGATGTCCATCTATTCCTCTCTTCCCCATTCTCAATGCATCATGCTCTATTTCTCTCTATCTCATTCATCTTAGCATTCTTTCTAACACTCTTTCCTTCTATCTCTTTCTTGTATTTAATTTTATTACTCTCATTGTATGTTACTTATTAGTATTAGTTTTCTAGCTTTGTTCTCTCATTTTATTCCCTTCCATGTTGTATTATTATCTTTATTTTCATCTTATACTTATATCTCTTTGCCTCTTGGATGAAGACCTAATTACATTCCTTCTTCATAATTATGCTTGCATCTCTACAGTCCTCTCTCTCTCTCTCTCTCTCTCTCTCTCTCTCTCTTTATTCTATGTCATACATGCTTAGATTTGATGTATTCCCTTGTCTCTATACCTTTGACTTTCTTATTTTTGTTGTATTTCGCAGTTAGATTTTTTACTCCTGTTTATTTCTATCTCCCTAGAGATTAATTATTGAACAAAATGTAAGGGAAAAAGATAAAAAAACTATAAAAGAAAGTAGGGAATGAAATGGATGGAGGATATGAGATTTGAACTACAAGATAGGGGGAGAGAAAAGAGATTAAAATAAATATCCCTAACTAAGATAGAAAAAACATAATAAAGAAGAACAAACGATCACTAGATTAAGAAGGTGAGAGACGAAGGATATCTACATTATTGAATGAGTAAGAGGGGAAAAGTAAAACAAACACGACAAATTAAAAGAAATAAATACAAGAAGGAAAGAAAACACAACCACAAAATAAAAGAAATAAAAGATTGGGGGTGAGAAGAGAGAGTTCAGACTATCAAATGGGGGAAACAAGGAGGAGACATAATGTAACAAACCAAGAAGAATATTCACTGCAAAAGGAGGAAAAATCACTATTTGATAAAGAGAAAACGGATATATATATATATATATATATATATATATATATATATCCATTACTAAAGAAATAAAAAGAGAGATAAATAAATGCAACAATCTACAAAGAAATAAATGTAACAAAGGAGGAGACTCTAACAATGCATTAAAAGAGATGGAGATTAAGTGAGAGGAGAAGATCTATGCTATCAAATAAAGGAAATAGGAAAGGGAATAAATGTAACAAAACAAAAGAAATGAATGCAAATGGACAAATGGACAATAATCATGCAATGAGAAGATGAAAAGAGAAAAGAGAGGATTAAATATAACTAACTATGTATAATAAATACCACATTAAATGAGCATAAGAAAGCATCAATAAGATCATAAATATGGGAAAATAGGGAAAAACATATATAAAAATAGCTAAAAGAGAAATAAATGCAAGAGTCAAAAGAAGAAGAAAACAAAAACTAAATCATGAAATGAAGAAAGGAAAAAAGCCATGACATGGACATAGATATTAGAAAAACCAACGAAGAAGAAAGAAAACAACATTTAGGCTGGGCCCCCAGGTCCAACGCCCAGACTCGGTGCCGATTTAGATCGTATGGTTGTACAATCAATCCTGAACTTTCTCGATATTTAACAAGGCAAGTAGAAGTAGGAAGAAGAGGTCTCAGAATCTCTGATTATCCGAATAGCATTCGGTTTGAAAGTGTAGCTTGAAGGAGTTTGTAGGTTTAGCTTTGGATTGAAGGGTTTGGATGGAATGGGGGTTGCTCAAGTGGGCTCACCTTGGGGCTTTTCTCTCAAGCTCAAACTTGGGATCAAAACTAAGGGAATTTGGGCATAACTTAGGCTCAAAATCCTTGAGAGTCCGGACCTTTTGCATGAGGTAAAAAGGGCTATTTATAGGAAAAATGCACTCATGATAGCTTGTGGGTCGGTTTTGTGCAATTTTTGGGCCATCAGAACCTTGACAACACTTGGAATGGTGCTAACGCTAGTTGAAATGGTGCCATGTCATTAATGCTACAATAATGGCGGAAAAAAATATTAATTGCTCATTAATGCGGCTTTGATATGACCTGTCAGAATCTGGTCCCAGTGGCATTCCGATTGCCTTCAAATACTGTTATGGACACATGTGGTGCTGACTCTGATCCGGTTTAGATGGACCAGTCACAGCTTGAAGCTATTATGACTAGCTTCGACGACGTTTGGACTATCGCTAGATACTAGCTGGCACGCCGTCTTGGTTGTGCCTTCGTCTAATCATCAAGCAATGAAAATTCGACAACCTCAAGCCGTACTGACGTTTGACATGTGAGTACAGGCCTACCATGTCAGTGCATATAGACTGACATGTCAACCCGTCATCTCAATCACGTCGACCAGGTTGTTTCCCGCTTGCTGGAGGTCTCGGGATCTGGCGATAATTGAAATGGCTCTAATGGCATTGGCACTGCAGTCAGGCTTCTAGGTGTTCTGAAACTCATCGGGGGCTTAGCTTTGGCACTGGTTGCACTAGCACTGGTGCTAAGCTTTTGGTCTTCTAGGCTGCTCGTGTGAAGATTGTTGATATCTTGCCATCGGGATTTTGGTAGGGCTTCGGTGCATGTTGAGGTAACATCAAAGCCTTTTCTTTTGAAATGCTTTATGATCAGGTTGTTCTGAGTCTGTCTCGCCTCTTGATGCCTTTGGTCTCACTTGGAGCAATAAGGGTTTGGTGGAGGAGAGACAAAAAGCAACAAAGAATTAGGCCCTTACAATAAAAGAGTTGGGTGGAGGAGAGAATTTGGACTCTTCATCCACAGAGTCATGGCCTTGTAAGAGGCGCCTGACATGTCTGGTGGTCTCGCCTAGGATCCGGTGGTTAGCTTAGCCCATCATTGGGGCATCACAAATTGTAGGTAGGTGTAGCACTTCTCCGAGGATTTAGAGTCAAAATCATCTTGTATGGAATTTAGTAGTTGAGAAGGGCAGAGAAATCTCGACTGAATAGATCATAAATGGCCTTATATCCCAATTATGTTCCTAGGGTTGTCTAAGGCTAGTGATGGCTTAGGAATTGGGAGTTTTTCTTTTTGTTTTTTGGCTTTGATGGGGTAAAAATTTAGTAAGTAGTTTCTACTTGCTGCAGTTATCTCCCATTAGATCGAGTGACTATGAGTACAATATGATCATCATTATCTGGGCCGTTCCGGCTCCTTTGTTTTCGAAAATAATTTTCAGAGCAAGAAAATTTTGAAATAAGGGAGAATGTTTTTTCTAAAAAATGCTAACGCTGGGTTACGATTTGAACCAAAAAGATTAAAGCTTTTGAAACGACATACACATGGCGAAGGTTTTTGATAAAATTCCAGACCAGGTTGTCCTTAGTACTAGATTTTTGGTTTTTAAAAGAGAGATATTTTTTAAAGGTTAAAAATATATTTGGTTCGCATTTTAAACTCGTGCGACCAGGGAGTCATTCGAGCAGGTGATGGAAGAGATAAGTAGTTTAACGTCATGCACCCATTGACGAATATCGAATAGGATTGTCCCTAGTGGGTATTGCCAGTATCCGTTGGGAAGTATTGAAGGGACATTGGCTTGGCCAATCATATGACTACTTGGGGGATCCAACATCTATGTTTGGTCGGATCAGGGTCAGTTTGGAGAGTAAAAGAAGTGATGATTTTGCCAAGGTCGCTGATGAGTTCTGATCGTTTCCAAATGACAGAGTGGTACTTTGCTTGAGACATGGGCCCCTAAGGGAATCATCCATTGGGTCTGGCCCACCCCATCTGGGTCGGTAGGACATTGTCTTGGATCCCTTAGGGGTTATTGTGAAATTGTGAATCATAAATTTCGGGTGACATTAGCAATGCCTTCAGCGACATTCCGAATATCTTCGGACAGTCAAAGGGTATTTTCATCATTTGATGACTCATGCCCCAAAGGAATCTTCTCTCATTATGGGCTTGCCCTGATTTTGGCCTGATGGGACTCGTCTTTGATCCTTTGGGGATTGGATCTGAAAGGGTGAATCATATTCTTGGGCGACATTGGAAATGTCTCGGGCCTCACTCCGAATGGCTTCAAATGGTCATGGGGTATTATTGTCATTTGATAACTCATGCCCCATAGGAATCTTCCCTCATTATGGACCTGCCCTGATGGGACTCGTCTTTGATCCCTTGGGGATTGGATTTGATAGGACAAGGCATGGGGCTTGGCCCCATTTGGAATGCCTTTGGTGCCATTTCTGTGCCCCACAGTGGGGCCCCCTTTTTATAAAATGGGCTCTTGGGGTCCTCAAAGGGACCTATTCGTGGCTCACTTTCAGTGGATTTTCCGTAATTCTGATAGTCCCAGGATGTCCGTACACCGCCGCATCCCGTCTCAAGAATCGGTGGCTAGTGGCACTATCAATGACCCCCATCTTACCGACGATGTTTCTTCTCAAGGGCTGCCCGTTCCTAGCGATAATTTTGCATCTCCATTTAGGACCGACCCCAGTAGGTCTACTAAGGCTTGATCATCCTCGTGTTTCAACCTTGTAGATTTTGACTTCCCTGAGGGGAATGGTTCCTATGTCTTGAAGAGTCTCTACCATGCCCTAGGACACACTTCTCATGAAGAGGTATTCCTCTTTCCTATCATCACGAAGACAGTATTAAGGGATTTGAAGGAGATGGGTTCCCGGTGCCGAATTGCTTCAAGAGGAGGTGACCTGGCTTTCTTGCAAGACTCAAGAGATTTCGACGTTGAGGGAGTGGCCTTCAAAGGAGAAGAAGCTTTCGATAGGCCCACTGCTTCAGTTCTTCTCTGATCATCCTTCCATTGTTTCTATTGTAGAGATGGTGTTGCAAAGGCTTAGTTCTACCCTTGCATTGTGCGCTCAGGAAGCATTTTCGGAGGCTGATTGCAAGGTTGCCTCTCTCTCAGGACCATTGGGGGGACTAGGATCTTGCTAGATCGACCTCGGGGAAAAAAAGAAGAATCCCTCCTCCCCTTCAATTGAATTTGGCGAGTATCCTCCCTTGGTGAGGCATGCTGGCATGTTAAGGGTCATTGAACTTCAAGAGGATATGATGGGGTGGCAACAATCATGCTTCTAAATGGGTGCTTGAGAGCCTCCTTTAGTTTCATCTGAAAAAGTTGGCAACTTGCTTATGTTTTGTTTTCTTTGTAATCTTTCTTTCGTATCTTTATATGAATCGCCACGATCATTAGTCATGAAATGGAACCGTGTTGATGGAGAGTGAGTTAGCCCATCTCTTGTTTTTCCTTTTCTTGGCTTCGAGGCTCATTTAGGAGATTTGTAGATGGGTAATACACAGTCTTGTTGGCTGACTTTCCCCAATTTTAGTTTTGGACTCATGGTAGTCATCATGCCTTCGGATTTGCTTGCTTAGGTGATCCTCAACTTTTGCTAATCATGTGGTATGCCCGTTGATTGCATATATATTTGTATGTTTTGTATGTAGATGGATTGATCGACACCAACCATATGCACACACTCATAAATGCATCTTTTCTTTTCGGTTTGTATAAGCTTCTTCTCTCATATGTTGAATACACATAAAATGGAAAATGAGTCGCCCCTTAATTGCCTCAGAAACATGGGCGAGAGAGAGAGACCTCTTTTTGCACTGGTTAGACTCGTGATAGGCGGGGAAATGACATTTCCATCAAAATAGTAGTTAGCAGTTTAAAATTGTGGAAACATAGACTGTAGCTCCTATTTTAAAATATTTTTGAAAATAATTTGGAGTGAGTGAAAGCTGATTTTCATAAAATCATTTCAAAACAAGAATGAGTCTTATCGTTTAGACACCTATGGCCCCTTGATGTGAAAAAAATTATCTATGTTTTTAGGAGTTTAATTAAGTCCATTAACTAGTTTTAAGACCCTGGTTTTGAAAATGATTTTTTGCCCCAAAAGTGGATTCTTATGAGTCAATAGGACCCATTTTTTAAAAGTGACAAGTGGAAGCTTAATTTTTGGAAGGCCTGGTCAGAGCTGGACCGGTTCTATCTTAGAGCAAAAGGACTTGGAAATCTCAAGTATTTTTTGCCTCAAGCGCCTGCCCCTTGTCTTGCGTGTCAATAGATCCTCTTTGGTTTCTCTTCAACCTACCATCTTAGAGGCCAAAGGGGTGTCTTTCTTGGATTCTTTGAATTTCCTCAGACTATGAGAGGATTCTGGGAGGTTTGTGACCCTTGAATTTACTATGGGCCTTCCATGGTGGATTAGAGCCTTGAACGGCCCTTTTGGGGTTTTCATTCGTGGCACGGGGTAATAACGGCCTTTTAAGATTTTCACTATTCCCCGGATTTTTATTTCAACTTTTTTGTCCACAGTATTTCTACAGTGTCTGTCATTTCTATTTTTACCCATGGCGCCCTTTCGAATATTTACCAAGTCCAATTATTTTAGCATTTTTACCCATGGCTCGTTTTTCAGGTTTTCACCATATCCACCCTTCTTCTTTGTTTATATATATATATATATATATATATATATATATATATATATATGGTTGAGCCCACTAGCTCACAGAATAGTATAAGCCCAATGACTTAGATTGAATCTGGGCCGATTTGACGGCCGAGAGTGTTTGGATTTAAATTTTTTTTTATGAATCTAAATCGCTTGAAATTTTAGGTGAATATTCTTCTCATCAAGCCTTATCTAATAAAAATATAAAAGAAATAATCTACAAAATTAGAAATGATCAAAATACCCCCCAAAATTTATGGGGGTATTTTGGTCATTTTTTTTCAAGTAAAATATATTTGTTAGCATTTTCAAATATTCAACTATTTTTTATCAACTCACATAAAACATTTCAAGTGATTTGGATTTGTAGAAAAAAAATTAAAATTCAAACACTATCAGGCATCTGTGATCGTTAGATCGGCCCAGATTCAATATGGGCCGTTGGGCTTATTTTTTCCTGTGAACTAGTGGGGTCACCCTAGCATCTTTCATATATATATATATATATATATATATATATATATATATATAAAATTTATTTTTTTATTTTTTCTATTCCTTTTTTTTTTTGTGACTGTGCCCCTTACGGGTAATATTTCTTAAGGTATAAGATGTTGATAAGGTCAAGTATTTCCAACTCATCTTGATTTCTTAACCTATTAGAGTTGCCTGGATGTACCTTGGTTACCATGATTGGTCATTCTCAATTAGGTTTGAATTTTTCCAATGGGTGTAGGTTGGCGGATGAGTGAATTATTTTTTTTGGTACCATGTTGCCAACTAGAAATTGTCTCAGTGACCTTCCTTAGGTAGACTTCCTCTATGTATTTGTGATAGCTTCGCGTAATATTGCAAGCTTGGAGTCATCTTTCATCTAGAGTGAGAAAGGAGGCTAACCGTGCTTCGTGTATTCCATTATCATCTAAAGCGCAATGAGCAAGGATTCTAAGGGAAGGGATATCAATTTCAATAGGCATGACTGCTTCCATATCATAGACCAATGAATAACGGGTCATACCGGTTGGTATCTTCGTGTTGGCCCAGCATGCCCATAAGGCATCTTGTAATTTTTCATGCCAGTCTTTCCCATTCTCTATGGTTTTATCAATGATCCTGAGAAGGGCTTCGTTGGTGGTCTCAGCTTGGTCATTTCCTTGGGGATAATAGGGGGTTGAAATTTTTAGGTTTTGCCATTTTCTTGCATACCCTTGTGACAATATCCTTTTTGAAATTTGTCCCATTATCAGTGATGATTGCTTCAAATGATGTTGTTCTTAAGGAATCACGCCACATGTTGTCCTTCAATTTTTTTGAAGGAGGCAGCTTCGACTCATTTGGTGACGTATTCAGTGGCGGTTAAGATGAACCTATGTCCATTTGACGCTCTAGGTGATATCATTCCTATAACATTGAGCGCCCACCTTGCAAAGGGCCATACTGGTGGTGTTGAATTTTGAGCCATGGATGGAACATGAATAAGGTCCTCATATATTTGTCATTTGGGACAACTCTTCATATGCTTCCAATAGTCCTTAGCCATGGTAGTCGAATAGTATCCTTGATGCCTAATTTTTTGTGCCAGAGTAGCTGTCCTAGGATGTCCTTCATTATGTGCTTTGGTGAGGATTTTATCGATTTCAGGGTGATCGATACATCTTAGAAGGACTCCAAATGATTTCTTGTAAATTTGGTCTCCCCAGACAACAAATTGATTGAAAATCTCCTTAGGGCTTCCTTGCTTTTTGTAGTTGCCCCTTCTCGATATTCATTATTTTTTAGAAGGGCAAGTATGTCATTGTACCATGGCTTGGCTTCTAATTGGCCTTGTTCATTTATGCCAAAGGTCCCTCCCACTTCTTCTTCATTTTCATCGATTTCATCAATTCTGCTTTCCTTAAGGAGAGAGGGACTATGTTTATGCATGACGTAGAAGGGCTTGACATCTACCCTTGGAAGGATGTTAACCATGGAGGCTACGGTGGCAAGAGTATTTGCAAATCTATTGTTGACCCTTGCCATAAATTGGAAGGTAATTTCTTTGAAATTCTAGTCAAGTGCCCTACCTTTTTATAGTAGGGAACCAATCTTTCTTCTCATACCTTCCATGCCCATTGGATTTGACTTATCACAAGGATTGAATCGTCGATAACTCGTAACCTTTCAATTTGGACTTCGACAACACTTTCAAGCCCAGTTATTAGGGCCTCATATTCGGTTACTTTGTTGGTACATGAAAAGTTTAAGTAGGGATTAGGATTCTTTCGGACGAGCATAGAATGATGCCTACTCCTGCCCCATATTCGTTTTTTGCACCATCGAAGTGTAGCTCTCAAGTTGGATCCTCTATGCTAAAGAGGTCTTCATCGAGTAAATTTGTATTGATTGGTGTATCACCTGAGAGCGTAGGCTATCGCTTACCCTTGATTGATTTTTGGGAGATAGTTGACTTCAAACTCACTTAGGAGTATTCACCATTTTGTGAGCCATCCATTAAGGATTGGCTTTTCAATTATGTGTTTTAGCAGGTCCATCTTTAAGATGAGTTTTATGGTATGTGATAAAACATAATGCCTCAGATTTTGAGTTGCCCAAATTAAAGTGAGACAAAGCTTTTCAACATCCGTGTACCTAGTTTCGTACTCAACCATGGTCTTACGTAGATAGTAACTGGTTTGTTCCTTTCCTTGGTCATCATATTGTCCCAACATAGCCCCCATGGTCTTCTTTTCCACAGAGAGATATAAGAACAGTGGCTGGTCGGGCCTGAATTTACCTCACTCGGGCTCCCTTGGGGACCCGGGGCCGCTTGACTCGCGCATGCGTGTGCACCTCGCATGCCATGTGTGGATAGGTATTTCCAATGGTGAGAGGATTTTAAAGCAATGAAGAGGTGGACTTGAACACCTACCTCACCGCGGTTGAGTTCGTGGGATACGCCTGGGCAGCTGCCCTCTTAGATCAATAATGAAAGCCATCCGATTGTCCAGTAGCGCGGTTTGAATTCGGGCCCCTCTGAAATCAATACCTCACCTAGGCTCTAACAAAAAACTACTGCTAGTAGAATCCACTTATGATAAACTCCTCTTTAATGCACTTACAGGTTCATGGTTCTAGTTTTGTGGGTAGAGTGACAAGAAAGAAAGGAATAAGAGTAGGTTGATGCGAGTTTGGTTTAGAGATGAGAAGAGGAAGAAGAAGGTGAAATGAAAGAAGTGAAGGGATGACCCAAAAATCGGGCAGCCTCCCAACGTAACCTCTCCTAAGAGGAATTACCGAAGATAAGGAAAAGCACACTGCACAAAGCCTTAGTACCCGGAGGATTTGGAAAGTGGAGTCACAAGATTGAGGGTATAACTATATCACTAACCCAAAGAACCCCCTAAAAGTGATCTAGGGAAAGAAGAGAAGAGAGAGAAAGAGAATAAAAGAGATTAAAATCTCTCCCAGCTCGAACATTGACCCAGTGGTTAAAGTAGTGTAAGGTTAGAACTCTAAGAAAAGCTAGCTCAAGATGACCCCAACCCGAGTGATTGAGTGCAAGAGAATCAGTGTCTCTTATGACTCAACAATACTGTATGAGCTGATGGTTAGAGTAGTAGTCCAAGAGTTCAAACCCTAGGGCACTATCTCAAGAAGACCCTGAATTGAGTGCTCAAGGGTGAAAGAAGTAGTGGGTATGACAGAGAATGAAGAAATGATGAAATAAAAATAAAATAAAATGAGATGAATAAATGAGAGATGAGAATAGGGATTATAAATAGGGATGTATTAGGGTGAGAGAGAAAAGGATTAATGGGGGGCTAAAAAGAGATGGACCCGCCTATGGTGCAGGTCTTGGTACCTTGGGGAGTTAAAGAGAGTGGGAGAGAGAGTAGGATAGAGAGGGAAAGATATGGACCCGCCTTAGGTCCGAGTCCGGGCTATGGACGAGCAAGAGGGAGTGGGAGAGGATGAGAGAGTAGAGTGGGAGATATGGACTCACCTTAGGTGTGGGTTCTGGCTCTATACAGATAGAGAGGGGACGAGAGAGTAGAGGGGGTGAGGTGATGACAGACCCACCTTAAGTGCGGGTTCGGGACCCTGGATGAGAGAGGGAGAGAGTGAGCAAGAGAGAAGGAGAAAGAGAGAGGGGCGAACCCGCCTATGAGAGAGAGATAGGGAGAGTACAGAAAAGAGATAGAGAAAGGGAAATCGGGCCTGCCCTAGGTGCGGGTCCATGCACTTTAGATGAGAGTGTCGTATGTCAATTTTGACGTACTTGCACCTCCCACGTGAACAAGGAGAGAGCCAGCAAAAACCTGGCCTTGCGGGTAGCCAAGACATAGGCAGGCCAAAGTTGTGCCGTAAAATAAAACCTCGAGCCATATGACCTAGGTAAGGTGCCATCGCACCAAGGAAGGACCTTACAATTGTAGTCGTATGCTAGCGGCTTCAAACTATACCAGACCACTGCCATCGCATTCAAAATATCGAAAAACCCCCGTTGACCAAATTTGGGCTCAATTGGACCACCTAAAAGGGGTCTACGCCCATGCGGCCTCACAACAGGTGGGTTTCACACTTGCACGATGTGGGTTCACCAAACTAGTCCCCAAGCATGGAGACCGCGATATTGTGTTTTGGAAGCAGCTTCAAGGACCCATGGTGCCTTTCGCTGAAACTAGGAAAAGCCCAGATCCATATATGTTCTAGATCACGCCAGCCTCGTCATTTTAACCAAAGGCATGCACTGTGGTGCGATTTCTCTTGGAAATACGGTGCTCGCAAAATCAGAAACACAAGGGTTTAAGAAGAGGAAGCCTTGAATCCAATGAAGCACAGCTCGACATCCACTCATCGGATCATCCCGGAGATGAGTTCAATGCAACCACCTCGCAAAGAGCTGCAAACTGGTAAAACTCTTTCATTCAATCCAAGGTTCGATGTATGCAAGTCCCCAGGTCACAGAAGAAGTAAATCCGCTTGGTTGCCGAAATCCCTCTTTCCGGCGACCTTCCAAATTAGGCAAAAACGCCAACGACAACCAAATCAGCCCAAACTTGGTGCAAAATGACTGCAATTGTTTCCTCTCTCATTTACGAGCAGAGCCAGGAGCTGGAACATCACAAGTCGAGCTGCATTGGTAAACAAATGTCACGAATCTGGTCGAACTTCCCCCTTGTGGGAAAAAGGTCACCCCAGCACGATTAAAGGGCATCAAAATGCTCAGAATATCTAGGACATTGAAGATATGCTGACAAATAAATTGAACCATTGCCACAAGTTGCAGAAAAAACTTTCATGATCTGGCCATAGAGGAACTACCTCCATGCAGGGACGATTTCATCATTAGTGGAAAATATCTCAAGGACATTTTGGTTATTGCGCTAATTTTGAGATTTATTCTTAATTTCTTAAATTGTAATTACACCTTGCTTTTTAGCGTTCACCCTTATTTGGTGAATCCTCTATATAAGCAAGCTTAAGTCACTTGTAGGAAAAACTTTTGGGGGGAGGAGGGATTACTGTGCATTACCCAGAGATAAAACATAGGTATTACGTTTGTCTTTTGATTCTAAACTTCTAATCTTATTGAAAGAAGAGAGAAAAATTTGAGAGAGAGAGAAAAATACCCCTGAGCGTGCGGGCACTTAGAGACCCCAAACACGTGGACACATCCTCTCTCTTTCTTCCTCCACATGTCGTCTGACCAGCACAACACCCTAGGACCGTGACACATACGCGGACTCGAGCGGGCCCACAGGCTCCGACCCCTGGGTTGCCTCACATCCTCCTACCGGCCAGCCCTCTTGAGAGAACAACCACTAGGAGGGACAGTCGAATGCCACCCCATTCATGAGCAAGAGAGAGAGAGAGAGCTGAGAGACGTTGCAAGCATAATAAGACTCCCTGTCCAAGCCACGCTGGCAGACAACCGGAGGGATTTTTAATTGTTCTAAGAAGGCTAATTGCCCGAGCGTGTCCCTCGAACCCCAAGCGGCGAGGCGAACACCCCAAAGCTCCCCCCGTCGTTTTAAAACTCTCTCATTGTTTGTACCTATCTGCTCATAGGAGCCCCCGCGCCCATGCACCCCACACTAGTGCGCGCCCCACGTCCGCGCGTGAGCGACCTCGGGGTTGTTCGAGAGGGGGTTCTCACCCGACACCGAGAACTAGGTCCGACCAACTGGCGACTCCACTGGGGACACGTCTCCCTATCATTGGCTTGGACGGTTTTCAGGTACCAGCCTCTCTTTTTTATCTCTCGAAAGTTGCTATGGGATCCTGCTGTCCCTCCTTTTGTTTGGATTGGGGATTTCTACATCCCCATATCCGTGACCTCACCTAGGGCAAGCGGACCATCTGGTTTTGCATCCCTTGCGTCCTACTCAAGCGACCTAGCGGGCCCTGCTGTCCGAGTCCTGTCTAGGAAAAATCAAGGCATGGGTTCTCAAGATCCTCCTCTTCCGACATCAAGGGAAAATCCCTTGATGTCAATTGCATGGGTAGCACTATAGCTGCCCCCTCACACAAGAACCTTGTCACTGGCGGACACCGCGTTCGTCACATGCCTCAATGTGGTCCTTCCACCACTACTCTTCTTTGCCCGGTGGGTCCTAGCAAGGCCACCGCCTCTGCAGGTGACCGAAAGGTGACCCCGCCCATCTACTCAAAGGGGCGTTGCCAGTGCTGACACCCCCATGAACACACCGTGTGCTGGCAACTTCTATGCTAATCCTTGCGGCCACCCAACCGCCGTGCGCACTTATACATACGTCATTGGTGGCAGTCTAACTGTCGCTGTGACAAGCTGGGGCAGGCGATAGCCCACCCCACTCTCCTAGACTGTTCTGGGTCTCTTCCGATTCAGATGCGACATGGGTGGTCCGAAGGTCCACCACACCATGCATGCTAACCCTATAGCTTGGGGTAGCCCAAAGGCTAAGGCCCAACGAACACGTGACTTTCAAGACAACCGAAAGTCCCATAAACAAGTGCACATGCATGTTCGAGGCCCTGAGGCCTCATCAATTAAACGGGTGGGTACCACAAGTACTCCGCCCCTCACTCCACAAGGGGTTGGTCCCAGAACCACTCAAAACATCACCATGGATTGTACACACACGTGCAGGTCCAAAGATGCTGCCGGCTATAAAGAAGAACGAGCATCCGCCGTTTCATCAACTTCTTTCAAGCCACTCGCTACGTGCTACTCAAAGCAGTTCCCTTCGAGCACCATCCTCGCCACACTTGCCCTGAACGTGCGAACTAGCCCTTGACACGATATTCAAGGGAGGAGGATGCCGCCTGCAAACTCTCTACTCCCCGAGCACTACACTTTGCCCGAATTGATCAGATTTGCTCATGCATCAGTCAAGCAGGCTTGCTAAGAAGGAGATTGGAATCGTTTCTGGTTCTGGGTAAGGATTCATTGGAATTTGCAGTTCAGACAAGCGAAAGGGATGGAAGTGCCGCTACTACAGCGAAGGGAGGCCGCCGCCCAGCAAGGTCTGCTAGAACAGAACAGGTTCAACCCGTTGCGAGACTCAAAAAAGCCTGAAAACGACAACGCCGCCGACTACTGTGCCACCAGGGAACAAAACAGGGCATCTCGCACATCAGACCTGTGGCCCCAAGGCTGTCGTGAGCAAACCAAGGAAACACGACCCCAAGGTCATCTTGAGCTCAACCGACCCAGATGGCACCCCCATGGTCTTCAAGCACCAAGGCCAACGACAGTAAAGGCCCAACCACCCCCTAGGCTTGGTCAGAGAAAGGCATTGGAGAAGTTTGATTAGGCCTGCCTCTCGAGCAAGAAGCATGCCACATGCTGATTTTCCACCAAGGATGTGCAACAACCCAGGTGGACTGGATGCGACTACGATAGGGAATGAGGCTAAAGTTGGATCGAAAACCCTCTCCATTCAAAACCCGAAAAAACCCCAGCCCACAACCAATCCCTTACTCGGAGCCAACCATCTCCTTCAGCGAACCACCCCTTCCCCTCAAATGTCTAGAAACTGCATCGACACCTCGGCTATCCCTCTCCAAACATCCATGCCAGTGTAGTCTCCACCCCATCTTGCTCTCACTGTACCTGTTTCGACCGCACAGTGCAGCCGATCTCCCCCACCTGAGCCTATTGCAGCGGTTGCAGCTCCCTTGACAGCCGTGGCAGATCCTCCTCAACCAAAAACCACCCCAACGCTGTCTGCTCCTCTCAAGATGTGAGAGAACCGATGAACCGCCCTTCCCGAAGCTGACAAAGTTAAATACGATGTGGTTGGACATCTAAGGAAACTCCCAGCCCTCTTGAGAATCTACGATGACCTCATGTTATCCAATGACCTCTAAATGGCCCTAGTGCAAGCACTCTCTAGTCCCGAGGTGTATGAAACTGAAGTCGAGCGAGTTGAGGTGGACCCTACCATACTCAACAATTGCATGACTGTCACATCCTCAGATGATGACTTACAACTGGGTAAGAAGTTGCACAATCGCCCCCTCTTCATGACAGGCGAGTTGCACGCCTGTCAAGTCAACGAAATCATGCTGGATGGAGGGTCCAAGGTGAACCTAATTCCCCGCATGGTCCTTTCCCAGTTTGGATTAAGCATGGACTAGCTCGAACCCACCAGCCTAACAGTTCAAGGATTCAATCAATATAGGGAAAACCCAACGGGCACGATTTGACTCAAGCTCAAGATCGGGGATTTGAACGCCACCACCTTGTTCCTTGTCATCCACACGGATACCTCTTACATCCTATTGGGTCACCCCTGGCTCCATAAGCATGGTGTGGTTCCATCCATGCTTCATCAATGCTTCAAATATAGCTGGGATGGGAGGCAGGATGTGGTTTATGCTAACAAAAGGCCATTCCCAATCACTGAATCACACTATCCAGATGCAAAGTATTACTTTGCAAACCCAATACGCCCCCATGGGCTTGTGTTACCTACAAAAGCCCGAACATACCCAAAATTGAGGGAAACCGCTACAACCTCTCATGAGGGTGTGGAAGTCATGACGAGGTCATTTAATCATCTTTTCAAGAAGAAAAGAGATGTGCAAAAGTAATCCCCTTGACTCATGTTGACAAGAGCCTCTCCGTGCCCTCGAAAGGCCCACCAACCCGAAAGGACATAGGAGACACACTGCTCCCCCTCCCCTCAGCACAAGAGGCCCGGCCAGTAGAGGCCCAAAGTAAGACTAGCGGCTACACAATCACAGGTTTAAGCCCATCGAAGCCTCTCCACCCAACGGTGGCGTCCTGGCCCTTCGCTCACTGGGGCGTGGATATTGTGGATCCCATCAACCCACCTTCTTCCTTTAGGCATGCATTCGTACTTGCGGCGACAGACTATTTCTCCAAGTGGGCCGAAGCAGTCCCTCTTAAAATGGTCCACGGCCTTCTGGTGGCTAACTTCATGCGCCACCATATCATATGCCGATTCGGCATCCCCGATCGAATCGTTACTGATAACGACCCCCAATTATGAAGAAGCCAAATCGATAGGCTGGTCGAGCAATTCGAGTTCATGTGGAAATTCTCGACCATGCATCACCCAAGGGCTAATGGCCTGGCCTAGGTGTTCAACAAGACTTTATGTGACGCCTTGAGGAAATCTATCTCCTATAGAAAAGGGGATTGGCATGAAAATATTTTACAAATTCTCTGGGCTCGCATCACGACCCAAGGCCGAACACAGTCGTCCCCCTATTCACTAGATTCTGGAGGCGATGTCGTGTTGCTGCTAAAAATTCAACTGCCTTCCCTCAGAGTAGCCCTCCATTATAGGATGAGAGACGAATAACGAGTTTCTTTCTGCTGCTAAGAGCTAAACGCGCTCGATGGAAAAAGGTCGCAAGCGCAGCAAAGTCTTGAGACCCACAAGAACCGCATGCAAAGCGCCTTCGACAGGTCCACCAAGATAAGGGAATTCACAAAGGGTGAACTGGTCTTGGTGGTTAGGAGACCTATTGTCACTCATGGCCAAATAAGAGGAAAGTTCGAACCAAAATGGGAGGGCTCGTTTGTGGTAAAGAAAGCCTTCCCCAATGGGGCCTATGTATTGGTCAATGCCGAAGGAGAAGATATGCCCCTTATCAATAGGAGATACTTGAAGAAGTATTATCCCTAAGAAACAGTCCATGTTATATGACCCTAAACTATAGCGCACTGTTTGAAGACATTTTTCAGCACCTTGGTCCCCGGGTTAATAAAGCCTAACAAACAGTGGAAATTCTAATAGTCTCATAATGGCCCCAGAACTATTCAATATCTTCATGAGGACTTTCAAAAGTCTCCTGCCAAGTTTCATTGCATTCCGACATGTCTAAGGCAGTGCAGACTGAGAAAAGTTTTCAGTAGAATCAGCCTCTAGCACCTTAAAACGGACCCTATAGCTAGAGCTATATTTTTTGTGATTTAATTTGCTATGAGACCACCTCCATTAGATCCGACAAGGTTGAAAACCCTCAGGGGTCAAATTTCAGCTTGAACAGACATCATAGGAAGAAGTTATAGGTGAAAGAGCGAAACAGGAGTAGCCGCACGCTATTTCCGTGCGGCCACCCTGCAACTCAACTCCATTAAAGGGGCAGTCACGAATGGTGACTTTCGATGCTTATATCTCCCTTGTCCAGGATCGGATCATGCTCAAACTTGATGGAGCATGTTTGTCTCGTCAAGACGAGCATTTCGATATGTTGCATGCCCTGCGACGACACCCGAGCGAGAAGAAAAGTTAGAGAGAAGTTGTTGATCCGTGAAGAAAAATCAGCAGCATCGTGCCTCGCTCGATCAGCCAAATCACGACGTTCCCAAGCCTAATCGATGTGAATCCAATTCCGTTGCGTGTGTAAGGTCTAAGGCTATCTCTAGTCCGAACCCCGTATATGATGAACGGTCGGATTCTGCACACGAAGCTGATGAAGTGACTGCAAATTCCATCGTCGGAATTCCATATTCTGGCAAAAAATCCAAAGTTGCAAAATCTTTGTCCGAACACCGAATCGAGCTGCGTTTGTCACCCCGCGGTCGTGACGACATGCTCAATGTGATCTAGTGAAGAAATCACAGAAAAAGATCATGGAACGATCACACAATCTATCCAAAATTTCAAGATTCATTCAAATTTCAAGTCACATGATCGTGCCCTAAAAACATGATCCACGGCTTGAAGTTGGTATCAAATCGATCGCCATGCAAAGCCCTATAAGAAAATAATCATCTTTCAAATAAACATGCATCAGAACAACCCTGGATCATCCATGAAAAAGCATGCATGTTTTAAGGCAACACAGGGACTGTCTTGGAATTTCACAACTTGTTAGGAAGAGGCAAATCTGTCATTTTGTACCCTATTTTTTAATTTATTTTAATTCAGTTAAATCTTAATTTCCATTAATTAGATTTAATTTTGATCAATTCACCCACGTTTGGGCACAATTCTATATATACCACGTACCATCATTGTATGCAGAGGCTTGGAAACCCTTTGCAAAAGAGAATTTTTTCATAATAGAATTTCCTTTCCTTCACATTGTTGGGTCATGTTTGGAGAGAGAGAGTAAGGAGAGAGAAACTTTTGGACCGGTACCCCTAAGTTCAAGGTAAATCTTCTCTCTCTTCTTTTCTTTCTTCTTCTTCTTCTCCGCCTGAGCCTCCCTCAGGGGCCATGCATGACAGTGGCAGTGTTGTGCATGCCTCTTTCTCTTGTTTTTTCCCCCTTCCTGTGGTTTCACAGGTCGCACATGGCGATGGCAATGCCATGCGCGAGCTCCTTTCCCCCGTCTGTTAGTTCATTCGTATCACTCAGTGGACTTGCATACGGTGCTGCTCATCCCCGTCCGCAGATGTACCCTTGATACCTCAGTGAAGAATGCATACAGCAAAACTTATCATCGCAAGCAGGGGCATCCCCCTGTTGTGCACCAATCACATACGGCGATGCCTATCATCGCCCACGAGGTCGCAGTAACACCTATTGTCGTCCGCGAGCTTCCTTCTTGAGTTCGGTGCCTTTCGCCGTCCGCGAGCTTCCTTCGTACGCTCAGTTCCTGTCGCCATCCGTGAGCTTCCTTCGCGCGCTCGATGCTTATCGTCGTCGATGAGCTTCCTTCATGCGTTCGGTGCCTATCGCCGTCTATGAGCTTCCTTCACGCGTTATGTGTCTATCGCCGTCCGCGAGCGTCCTTCGCACACTCGGTGCCTATTACCATCCGCGAGCTTCCTTCGCGGGCTCGATGCCTATCGCCATCCGCGAGCTTCATTCGCGAACTCGATACCTATCACCGTCCGCGAGCTTCCTTCGTGCGTTCGGTGCCTATCACCGTCCGCGAGCTTCCTTCTTGCATTCGGTGGCTATCGCCATCCGTGAGCTTCCTTCATTCGCTCGGTGCCTATCATCGCCCACAAGCTTTCTTCGTGCACTCGGTGCCCATCACCGTGCATAGGCTCCTCTTGCGTCCCACACTTATCGTCGTGTGCCTCACAGATGGCTATCATCGCGCACCTCACAAGAGGTTATCACCGCCTGTGTAAGGGTGTGCTGCCTTCTCGTGTTGCGCAACGGCGATGCTTAGCGCCCCCTGTGGTTCACTTGTCGCCCTCTAACCGTGAGCAGTAGTGTCTAGCGCCGTCCAAGGGCCGTGACACTGCTGCTCTACGGTTGTGGGTGATGACACTCGATGCCGACGGGATCCCATCTTTTCGTCGTCTAATGCATTTTTCTTCATTCTCTTCTCACTTGATCGAGGGTGGACTCAGTCTAGTGTTGCCATAACGGTCTAGCTGTCGAGAAGTATTACCGTCGTGCTAGTCCTGAATACCATGCGGGTCTTGCTGCCACACCAGATTAGGACAGTCATATCGACCTGGGTTTCGAGTAGTATTGTCGTCGTGCCTGTCCAGAGTACTGTGACCATCTTGCTAACACTCCGAGTCGGTCATTACACTAGTCCAACTATCATGCTAGTCTCGTCCCCTTGTCGAGTACCCTCTTCTTTTCTCCTCTCATTCAAACCTTCTAGTAGCACCCTAACTTCTCATATTCTTAGCCATAGAAATGTGCGTTGCCCTAAGACAAGGGTGGGCTTTTCGACCCACTTGTCTTGCAAATTAACCATAGTAGTGTTGTGCAGAAAACAAGGAGATTACAGTTCAAGGGAGGCAATTCCGAATCAGCTAAAGCAACTAGGGGGGCTTTCCGTTGTGATCTAAGAGAGCGCTCGCGCGAGTCAGCTCGAGTAAGTCAGGGACCAAGGTGAGGTTGGTCCCCACCTCACATCCAAAATTCCTCTCTCACTAGTTGGATACATGAACTTGTTCTAGATCAAGGTTCCCGAGAGAGCGATCTCAAGTCCCGAGTCTTTCGAACCTTAGACACGTGTCACCCAATCACCTAGATCCGAAGAGGCGAGATCGAGGCACTTAACCAGCTTGGCGACTCCACTTGGGACTTATTACCCCTTCGTCGGTTCGCTCTCATTTGATCAGTATCTTCTTCTACTTTTTGCACTACTTTCTATGGCATCTGGGTTATTCAACCCGTTCATTTGAGTCGGGGATTTTATCATCCCCGTACTCGTGACCATCCCAGAGAAGTGAGCTGCTCAAGCCTCCTTCCCTACACTCCTTCTGAGTCGGGACTCACAATTCAGCTCCCAGGTTCTTTCTTGAGATGGTGCAAGAGGGACTTAAAAGTCCATGACTCCCCGCTTCCTCGCCCTGAAGGCCCCTTGCATTCGTAGCACACCTGTTGCCACACGTAACACGCACCCTGCTACTGGCAAGTCCCTTGCCAGTCATATTGCTGAGGTACGCCGGAAGGCTGCCCTGTCAAAGGCAAGCAAGTTGCCATCGCTTCTGAGGGTCGCCGTAAGGCTACCCCCCGAACTCCTTCACTACCACAAACCTCTACACCTGGAGGCTCGACACACTACCACAAACCTCTACACCTGGAGGCTCGGCACACAGAGGCAGAGATCCTGAGGTCTCCACCCCACACACACACTTAAAGGCTCATGACCTATCCACTCGCGTTCAAGGCTAGGCCTTCTCGGGCCAAACCCTACACGCATCATGCATTCCAAAACTCGGGGCAGTGACAGTTCTGCATAAGCTCGAGCACATGAGGGTCCTCCCTCTCACTACACACAGCTTCATCTTGTGAGAGATAGGTTCCAGCTCGGTCCCTCACAGACACAAGCTCGTGGGTCTCGACCTCATAAGGTTGAACTGGTTGAGCAAATCTCGGCTAACCCTAAAGGTGCACACACACCATCTTTGCGGGTTCCTCCTTGCTTCGGACTCAGGCAGAGTCATGAACCGGTTCCTTCTTTTGCCGCTCTTCCTGCGCCAAGTAAGCATCTCGAGACCTGGTACTCAAAGGTCTTCTCTAAGAGTACCATCTTGAGCCAGCCCCAGGTTGCCGTGTACCTAGGCCCCACCAATGAATTCGGGGCAACGACCTGATGTCAGACAAAGGTCTCCAGCCTTCAATGCAGTGACCCAGGTTGCCCCCTGTCCATGGACCCCATTCTTTGCTCCAGCTAATAGACACGGCCTTTTCCGGCTCAAGAAAAGCGAGGCAATCCAAATCTCAGGCTTGGTTTTGGAAAGAGGTCCATAGCAACCTCAAGATTAAGCAGAAGAAAGGTTTGCAGATCCTGACCAAAGAAGCCGCTAAGGCAGTTGAGGTTACCACTTTTGGTAACCTCCTGCCTTACAATCCCTTCTTCCCCCTACGGATCCTTGAGCCTGAGCGAGTCCAAGAATACTATTCGGTGATCACTACCTAGAAGCCACTGCCTCAAGACCGTTGAGAACCGGTCCTCACACGATCAGCATATGAGGCTCGAGTCCAGTCAGGGCATGCTGAGCCTTTACGGACTAACTTGCCAACCCCGGCCTCCACTACTCCACCTGACTCTTTTCCTCCATAAAAAACGGTCAGTGTCATGGTGATCCACGAGCCGGACGATGCCCAAGAAGAGCGGATGAACAGGTTTGAGATAATGATGCAGTACGTTTTAGAAAAGATGGAGCGTTTATAAGCCTTCAGGTCCCCTTCTTCTCACCATGATACCGATTCTCCATCTAGGGAGGACACCGTTCCCAGGCAAACTCCCCCCAGTCTCTCAGGACAGCTCTACTTCCCGTGGGGTTTCTCAAACTGACATAGATGCCATGGTGGCCCACAGTCTCAAGAACAAGGTCCCAGGCATGCAAGAGGCACTGCTCTACCAAAAGCCGTATCCTTCGTGCATTGACCAGGTGTCGTTTCCCCCAAACTATAAAAAAGGGAAGCCCCCCCTATTCAACGGTATTACATCCCTGCACCAACATACCACTCACTTCCAAGTGGCTTATCAAGAGACGGCAACTGGCGGGCGACTCCTCTTCCATGTGGTATGCTTGGGTGCCTTCAAACTCGGTGCACACCTGGCAAGAAATGGAGTAGTTGTTTTACCAATGCTTCTACAAAGTCCAAAGGAACGTGGCAACCATTGAGCTCCTCACTCTGACTCAAGACCTTGGTGAGCTAGTTGACAAGTTCATCGTCCGATGGAGAGAGCTGGCAACCTTTCACGCCACTCCCAAGACTGAGAAAGAAGTTGTCCAGACCTGCATATGAAATATGCTTCCTGAGATATCGCCCTGCATGTCGAGGCCTCAAATCCACCCTCTGTTTCAGAGCTCATCTCTAAAGTAGTTATTATCGACAGTCTATCCAAACACTATGGCGGATCTCGTCAGCAACCCTCTGGCTCGAACTCCTGCTCCAACAATTGGGGCAATCAGCAAAAAGTGGTGATCAGTGCGACCGTCACCGTGACTGACACTAACAAAGCTGCCCTCGAACCTTGGACCTCTCCAAGGCACAGACGCCTCAGGCCGGGGGCAAGCAGCAGTCCTACAATAAGGTTTCGTCCCCTAAAAACATAAATCGAAGTGACTCTGGATCCAGTACCAGAACAAGGTCTATCCTTTTGACAAAGAGTGGGGTTATGCATTGCTTTGACTACTACTGGAACAAAACATGATCCAGCTGGCAGAGGTCAACACTAAAGAACAAGCTGGACAAGAGACACACGAGATATACTGTGCCTATCATAGGAGAGTAGGCCACCCCACTCAGGAATGCTAGAAGCTCAACGACACTATCAAAGCCCTTATTAACAAGGGTCAGATAATGCTCGAAGAGCTAAAGAAGGCATTCAGGGAAACTGAGGCTTCTCACATAGTCACAATCCAAGAAGATGATGGAGCACCAGCCATCTTCCGTGCACTATTCTCCATAATGCTTGAAGAGGAACACATCATGCCAAAGTCAACAAGGCAGCCCAAGTTCCTGCCTTCGGGAACTGAGAATCTCTAGTGCTCATATCACCTCATACGAGGCCATGACCTGAGTGAATGCACTGGCTTTCATGAACTCTTGGCAAAGAAGATGCAGCAATATCAGGAAGCTCATGGTAACCCAGAAGGACACTCTCAAGTCTCGTTTCCACCAATGCAAGAAGACCTTCTGACACAAGCCCAGGGAAGTGTTGAGCTAGATCCTCTACAGGTCCTCTTTAAGGCAATGCTCTAATAGGATCTTGTCACTCACAAGCCTGCCAGGCAACCTAAACGCCTTGTCCAGTGTATAGAAAACCTTTGGTGCCTATATCACCAAGTATGGGGCCACGAGCTGAAAGAATGCTCTGGGTTCGAAGCCGCAGTCGCTCAGAAGGTCTAGGAAGGCCACATCGTTTGTGTCGTTCTCCCAGAGCGCTTCCAAGCTGTCACTCACGTCCAAGAGAAAGTCCCACTGTAGGTCCCTTATGAGGAAACATCGGACCTTTCAGAACCTTCGACTTCTCAGCTCCAGGAAGTCTACCATGGGAGAAGTACTCTCAAATCCCTGAAGAGTGAGGCAATCCACCAAGATAGGGTTACTCACTGTCCCGAGTGGATGAACCAAACCCCTCCTCAGGGGCCCAAAAGGAGATGAGCGCTCAGGACAGTTCGCCGAAGGACTCATCTTCCTCAACCACCATTTGAGGAAGAATTTCTCAGGCCTCTTCCTCCACTGCCAACCTTACAGGACTTCATCCCAGGGGCAACTCACCTTATCTTGTCATCCAAACAGACGGATGTCCCTGAGTCATCAAGAGCTTGGGAGTCGTCCAATATGGGTGATGACGCTAAAAGCACCCCACAACAATCAAAGCCGGGGCATGACCTCAAATACCCCTTGCACACGTCCAATTCTGGTGACGACGTAAAAAGCTGCCCAGAACATTCTAACTCCTCTTCTACTCACCCCTCTTCTATTTCTCCCACAGGTGCAGCTCGACAGTGCCCAGACTTCGACACTCTAAACGGAGAGCTCAGAGGTACCAGCCTTAACTGGTCGCAACGGAAATGCCTAGGAAAGATGTTGCCCTAGGCGGCTGGATTCTTGACAGTCACCGATGCCCTGTCAATCCAAGCCAAGACCGAGCCACCCTCAAGCTCCCCTTCAAAAGAGGCCTCCCACATGGTGCATATCTTGGATGCACCACCCAGCACTGGGAAAATGAATCTGAGATCGGGGAAGAAGCTACAGCCCATACATCAAGAGCTCAAGATTCTCAAATTTCATAATCCTTCACTTTTCCTTAAGCCTCAACTGCAAACCTCTACATGCCTAATGCAAATACCTATTGCCTCCCCATCAACCCAAATCGTACCAGCTGAACAACAAAATCAGCCAGTGTCACAAACCAAAACTCAACCAAAACCTATTCCTAGGACTACCCTACCACCTACACTAGTGACTGGATCAAGAACGCAGAAGACTAATGAGGATAAAGTGAAATACGATGTAATTGGGCACTTGAGAAAGCTTCTAGTCCTCTTAAGTATCAATGCCGCCCTCTTGCTGTCTAGAGACTATGGTATGGCCCTGGTGCGAGCTCTTTCTAACCCAGAGGTAAACGAGACTGAAGTGGAGCCCCAACCATCCTGAGAGTGGCAATCTCCTTTTTTGAAGATGACCTTTAGTTGGGAGGAAAATTCCACAGTCGTCCCCTCTTTGTGATTGGTGAATTACATGCCTACCCTATCAATTGGGTCATGCTAGATGGAGGGTCAGCAGTCAACCTGATCCCAAAAAGGATCCTCACCCGATTGGGATTAGGATCTGATGACCTCACTCCTATCCACATCACTATGCAAGGGTTCAAGCAGTCAGGAGAGAAGCCAGCTGGCACGGTGCGCCTTCGTCTCAAGATCAGTGACCTCAACTATTACGCCCAGTTTCACATAATCGATACCGATACCTCTTACAAGGTCCTGTTTGGTCGCCCTTGGCTTCATGATCAGGGGGTGGTTCCTTCCACTCTCCACCAATGCTTCAAATACAGCTGAGATGGGAGGCAGCACACGGTCTATGCTGATAAGAGGCCATTCCCTGTAGCAGAAACTCACTATGCCGACGCCAAGTATTATTTCATAGATCTTCCAGCGCCAGAAAAGTCAAAGGATGATGATTGGAAGCCTGTGAAAGAGATAAGACCCTCGTCTCATGATGAGATTGAAGATCTGAGATGACTGATTACGGACAGGTTCAAGGAGGAGGAAAGACAAGGCAAAATCCTCCCTTTGACTCCTATTTACCCAAGTATACCTTGCCACCTCTCCGAGGTCATGGTATCATCCCCCGAAGATGAAGCTTCCCCCTGTACTTCTAATTCGTTCAAACAAAATGGAAAGCTAGAAGCAGCTCCTGAAACTGAGAAAGTTCTAGAAGTAGACCTTCCAGCACCGAGTTCCCTTATATGCCAGACCAGCAAAAGGTCCTGCATGTCCCCATTGCTCTTTTAAAATCAGAATTGGCACACCAACCACTAAGGAAGGCACTCCAAATTCCATCCTCTTTGAACAAGGGGATCACCAACAGCCAAGAGAAGGTCTTACTCATCTCAGAGTCTCCCAAAGAGGTATAAGCCCTACGGCCCTCAGGAACAAGACCCCATGGAAGAATTGAGAAGTGAGGTTCGTAGCCTTCGAAATCAGCTGGAGGTTATGAGCGTCACTTTAAAGCACTCGAAGGATTTTGTCCTTGAGACTAAGACTTATGGTGAGCTCAAAAGCCATGTACCTTGAATCAAAGCTAAGGCTCCCTCAGATTGGAGTGTTTACAGTGAATAGGCTCACAAAATCATGAGAACCATGAATTATGAGCACTAAGGGGTGAGGAACCAATTGCTCCCACATTCGAGGTCATTGATGCCAAGGAAAGCTGTCAAAAGATGTAGCAAGGAGTGGGATATCCTTTTTCGTCTCGCACAGTGAAAGGGCAGAAGCAATAAAAAAGCGAAGGAAGAATAAAAGACATGCCGTACACAGAAAAAAAAATTGTTCCATTCATAAATAAGTGGGCATTACAAGCTTCTTTTCTTTACAATCAGAAGAAATGAAAAGGAAAAGAGAAAGTAGGCATCATCAAATCGATCAATTGCTTCATTGATCTTCCCCGTGTACGTTGCAGCTGATACCTTTGCTCGCTCGATTTCTCCCTTCAACCTTGCCATCAGCTCTGCCTCATGCTCCATCAAGGCGATCACTTCTCCCAAGGAATACTCGAGGGCCAAAATGTTATCAAGAAGGACCTTGTCCTTCACTTCCCAAGCCACAGTCTCCCTCTCTAGTTTGTCAAGCTTCAGCGTCTGCTCTAATATCTTCGCCCTCAAAGCCATCACCTTGCGATGCTGAGCAATGGCCTCATCATCAAGATTGGATCACTGAGAGACATCAGCATCCCTCTGCTGCGACTGGGTTTCTCCCAGTTCGCGGTAGTGCAAGAATGAAAATTCCAAAGGGGGTAACTGTGAGCCCTCCAGTCATTACATAATTGCTTCTTCATGCAAGGCCTTTGTCCTACACTTTTAGCTCATTTATAATGCCATCAAAGTAAGGGACGAGCTCTGGTACTCCCCCTACAAGGGCGACCTGCCTCAACTGCTGGATTGCACCATTAAGTTTAGTAAGAGGCAAACCCTTTAGCCTCTGCACGCCTAGACGAAGCATGTCCATCATTATGCCGAACACCCCACTCAAGCTAGGCCAAGGCAGTGTTGCTAAGGCAGCTGCAACGGGAAGAGTATTAGTCTACGCGACAGAACCCGAAGGGATTATAGCCTTGAGAGTTGCCAACTCCTCCTGAGGGACTGTGAAGCCGATGCTCTCATCATTTGCAAGTGTAGAAGGGGCCCCAGTTTCAACTTGTTCAGCCCTCACAGCCTCCTCACCTAGCTTGTCAGCCTCAGCATTAGCAGGCTCGGGCCCTCTAAGGCCAACCTCTTCTTTAGGCCCCTTGTTTTCTGGAGCGATTGTAATATGCTCCAAAATGGTTTCAACCACTTCAGGGCTAGTCCCTTCTCCCTTTTCCCTCTCTTCTTGAGCTGTCATCTCCTCCTCGACAGATTCGACGCCTTCTTCGCCCTCGTCCTCCACGACGACCACTTCAGCCATGGGCTCCCCATAAGACCCGCCTCCTCTGCAGCCAAGGGTGTCACCTCTAGGCCCTCAAAATCCGGCCCCTAGGGATGTATTGTCACTGTATCCTCCACGGCTACATCACTTAAAACAACTTCTTGTTGCTCGGGCGGCCCCTCGTCAATCCCTGGGGCACTAGCCTCTTCTATGACCACAAGCTCTACTGGGGCTTCCCTTTCCTCGGTAGGCACAACAGCCTCCAGAGCTCCAGAAGCCCTCTCTGCCTTAGCCACCTCATCAAGGCCAGCCTCATCATCCCCGTTCACCTCCATTGGGACTTGGCCCTCCCCTTCAGCCACGGATGTCACTTCCCGGTCAATTTCGATCGGGGTAGTAGAATTTGATGCACCGGCTTGAGCCTCTGAAGAGCCAGAGGAAGCACCAGGAGAAAGAGAAGATGACTCCTCCATGGCAGAGGGTGAATCAGAAGCCACCGGAGTCACATATGACTCAGAAGAAGCAACTGACAAAGAGCCATCTTCCGGCTCCCGAACCACTCGATGCATGAGCCACTTACCCTTTGAAGCCTGGCGAGCATGTGCTCGAGGGACGATTGGGGCAACCCGCTTCCTCTTCTTCCCCTTTGCTTAAGAGGGAGCAGCAGTTTCAAGAGCACCTTTTCGAAGAGAGCCGGTGGCGAGTTTGCTATGAGGGCCGCTCCTTATCATCTTGTTAAAATCTTGGAACGGACACCCTTCATGCCCTGCAACCTTGCGACCCTCTTTCCATTTGCAGATAACAGAGAGATTGTCAAAAATGCTCTCTGTCTTTTGCTCCATGTCGAGAAACCGTGGCAAAGACCTGTCCACAACAATTTGACGAGCCCTCTCAAGGGTGCGTCAGTCCCAAGGAAAGCCCAAGGTGCATACCACCCCCAGCAGAGAAGTCATTGTCATCTTCCTCTACCTCGTCTCCTTCCTCCACCGAGAATTCGCCCCTTTCTAAGGGTGGCCGACATCCCAGTACCCCATACTGGTAATTCACCACCAGATTTCATGGGCTTCAGTCACTCGCACTTTTCTGCCAAAATATGGCAGCACAAACTTATTGACCTCTGTGAACTCTAAGCACGTGGCCCAAGCCGTGTGAATGTACCTCAGGAGTCAATTCTCCCGGTGGGTTCCCAACTGGTCCTTCTTCCAGCGAGCTACCTTGCTGTGCCGCTTCTCAACGAATAAGGAGAATGGGCAGCCTTGATCGAGCCCTTGCTGTCGAGCAAATCTATGAGGGAAATACCCCTCGAATTTCACACTGTGAATAGTACGACATGGAAGAACTCCGCTTCTGACACTCAACATATACATCAGCTCCTTAAGAGTGGTAGGAGCACTGTCCAAGCTCTTGCCCAGCTCGCCAACAAAGGCACGATCTGTGAGATTCCCTACCGGGAAGGCAGGCCTCAACATGTGGAGATGGTCGTTGTAAAATAAACTACGCATGTGGTCGGGAGTATGGAAGATTGCTCTCTGCCTGAAAATCCTCAGTAGAAATGGGCACATCGTTTCCTCCAATTCCTCGGTTCATAAATAGGTCTCCGGAAAATAAGCCCTAAGCCAGCCATAGACATAGTTGACCGGGAAAGGCATCTTGAAATCCCCTGAGAAGGCCTCGCCATCCACTATGTTGTTCCGTCCTTCATCACCTTGATAAACTTTTCCCCTAAACACGGCTCCTAGGCCGTAGTAGATGCTGCAAAGTACCGGCTATGCAAGTGCATATTCTCGCCCCCTCGCCATGTCACAGGTGACATAGAAAGTGCTTGGACGAATAATGTCTGCTCCCCCAAGGAGAGCAAACTTGTACAAGAAAAGGACTAGATAGGCGACTAGGAAGATGTTCCTATTCTCCTTCCATAGCTAACAAACTATTGGGGCCCCCTTCTCCCCTTTCCTAGGTGATGGACCGCCTTCATCATCACAGTCCCCATAGAAAGAGGCCACCCACTTGGTGAAGGAGATGTGTCCCTTCTTGTTCTCAGACCACAACAGCTGGTAAATTTCAAACAACTCCTGAAGCCCAGCCAGTGGAACTTCTTTCCCGACTTTCTCCTTCCAAAAATGACCGAGTTCGGGAGCACGAACTCGTCATACATACTACCGACTAGCGGTAGCCCACCAATGAAATACAAATCTAATAGAGATATCCCTGCTTCCCATGACCGAGCAGTCACGTGTTGCTAACATGGCTCCAAGTTTCTAAAAGCACCTTGACCGTGTTTGAGAAATGGTCATAGTGGCCCGCCGAGCACTGGATGGCGGCCAGCAGGGAATCATGCTTCAGAATATCCCTGTATCGCCTCAGCACTCTTATGGTCCATGAGAAGTAACCCTTCAAATATTGGTGCTCCCCTTGCACCTGCAGGCCAGCAGAAGACCATTTCATGCTTGGGGTTTTAACCATCCTCTTACCTAGAGTCCGCAAGTCCCCATTTGAGGCTATATTTCGATGTAGGCAATGTAGGAGGCCTACTCCTTCTTCTACACTCACATTGCCATCGTTATCTTCTCTCACCTCAAACCGAACAGGGTCACTAACAAAGGTGGCACTTAAGGGCCTCACCTCTCACCAAGCTTTCGTTGGTGAATTCATTGGTGCCGAGCTCCCTAGTCGAGAGAGATTCTTCATGTTTGGAATAACACCCAAAAGCTAGGCCATTAAAGCAGGAGCTTCGCTACCAAAGGACGCTAACGTACGATGTAAAAATGCGCACACAAGGGTATATCGCCGTCTCGCAGCCAAGAGCAGGACTATCGTTGTCTGCCCACTGAGATGGTATCGTCGTGCGCAGAGGGCAGGACTATCTCCATCTGCCCAACGAGATGGTATCACCACGTGCAGAAGCAGAGCTATCACCGCCTCACGACTAAGGGGTTATCGTCAACTCTCGGTGAAGGGGGTATCACCATCTCACAATCAAGGGGCTATCGCCGTCTACCGAAGTAAAGCACTTGATGCCGCCTACGCTACAGTTGTTCGCACATGTCGCACGTGCGGCGCACCATTTTTAGCAGTTCTGCAATTTGCCACAACTCACCGAAATTTCACTCTGGTTCTAGTGAGTACACTGCTTCCCCTTCTTCTTCTGATAACCAGAGGACCGTTAGCTCCCTTGATTTCTCTGCAACCTCCCCTTCAGCCTAGGGACTATCGGAAGAGCACCACAACTTTGACAAAGCACCACTGCAAACCTCGCTAAGGCTTTGAGAAGTCTCGTTCCTTCCTAAAGAAGCCTTGACACTCTCCGAAAATGTTCGCAATCACGTTGCAAGGACTCGTGATCTTATGAAGCTTGCTAAAAAGCTCTTGAAGACCTGTCTGCTGCAAACTTTGGCCAAGAAACCCTCGCCAGAAGCTCTGACTCTCTCTCTCTCTTTAAAAGCTCCCTTCAATTGATTTACCCTTCGGTAAAATAGTAAAATGGGATTTCCCCCTTTTTATACTTGGCAGTGCCACAAACTGCCCCTCACAAGTTTGAAAAGACATTGCAGTCCCTAGCCTCAGACGGCAATAAGACCAGGCTGGGGCAGGTCAAGCCCGAGACCCGAGAAGATCCATCTCTATGTGCTTCGTCAAGGGCCATCGTCGTGCGCTTCGTCAAGGGCTATTGCCGCTTGCTTTGCCCGAAGGCTATTACCACGCGCTTCATCAAGGAGCTATCGCTACGCGCTTCGTGAATGAGCTATTGCCGCGTAACTTGTGAGACTGTTACCATCATCTCTGCCTCCCCCCCCCCTCTCTCTCTCTCCTCTTTCTCTTTATATCACTCATGATACAACGAAATGTTGAAAGAAAAAGAACATAAATCATAAGTTTGGAAATGTGACCTCATATCCAAAAATGACCCTTCGAGTAAAAGAGATCTCTATAGGCCACACAAAATCCTAATTTTCTTTAGTTGCTTATCACATGTATCTACACAAAATTTGCAAGAACATCAAACCGCATAAAACTGCTCTTCTCTATATTTTCTGTATGTGTGAGAAAGAGAACTACAATAATTAAATGTAATTAATAACTACAATCGAAGACTTTCATATTTTTATACAATAATTATATATAGAAGATTAAAGATGATTTTATAATAGGGAACTAATTGATATAAAAATATTTGTATCCCTCAAACCTATAGAGAAAGACGGATTCCACAACACTGGAACAATCCGCTTCTCAATTAGTGTGATAATGCTACACTAGCTCAAGACTCACAAGCAAATAGAAAGAAGAAGAAGAACCAACACAACACATGTGTCCATGGAGTATACAAAGGCATTACAATCTTGACACCCAATATTAACCTTAAAACATGTGACCCAATTTTTTCAACACACTCCTCTCTTTAAATAGAGGTTTTTACAACCATATTTCCTACAATAACTGCCCACTTGCAACAATAACTACTAACCACCTAGTAGTTTTATACCTTCCTACCACACAAACTTAAAAGAAATACCTATGTGATCTTTTACCGGGGAATAATAATTTTTTTTTTAATTTCACCCCTTTTATTTTGGCAAAAGATCACTTACAGTTGGTCTTATTACTACAACATATACTTTAAAATAAAATCAATTTAACAATAAAACCAAGATCTTAAAACTTGATGCCATTGAAATAACTATGCACTATGTTTGAGAATAAAAGATAAGATTACAAGAAATAAAATAGAAGAGTGTCGAAGATTACCTCAATTGGGCTTATTACACCCCACATCGAATCACCACCATTTGATGGCGTGGGATCGACAATCTTGCTTCAATCTCAAACTTGAAAAGCATGTTTAGGCCAAGCCACATCAATGGAACATGAACCCATTTGATCATAAACTCAAACACTAAGTGAATTCCCTTAGCAACTTAATTTGAGAGAGATTGATTCTCTTTTTGCTAATGCTAAAACCCTTAGCCATAAATCCACAGTTGAGAGAAGGGAGAGAGAAGAACTCCATAGCCTAAACCCTTAGCCCCTTTTCACAATTTGGGAGAAAGAGATCAAACTTTCTTAAGAGAGAGAGAAAAACTTTCGTAAGAGAGATAAAATTTTTTTAAAGAGAGAGAGATAAAAAGATAAGGTGTAGAGATTTTGGGTAGAGACAATCCATTTTTTATAGGCTTGAACAAGATTAGGTTTCTTAGGGTTTTCCTTGACTCATTTCTTCTTGTGAGATTGAACATGGACCGTCGATCAAGGGTGACTTGTGGGGTGAGAGATTTGAATTATCCATTCCATAGATGGGCCATCAACATTATGGAAGGTGCATGCACCCTTATCTCCATTTGCTAAACCATTTTCCCATCAATAGAAATTAGATAAAATAAATTTAATTAAAATATTGTGCATATTATAAAATAGCACAAGTCTACTCAATCTTTTCACAAAATCTTTCAAAGATATATCAAGTCAATATTTAATCAATATCTTCCAACAATATGGCCACATGTTATATCACCACAAAACTAGAAAAGAGAATAAGGGTGAGGCGTGCCACCCAAGACCTTCTAGAAATATGGTACGCTCATGTGCACAATGGGTCCTTATAGTATTTTTACATTTTTAAAATTAATAAAAAAAATTTAAATATTATTTAAATATTTAAACAATTTTTATAAATCTAGAAATTATAAATAAAATATCCAGTGGTTCATAAAAAATCAAATAATAATTCTAAAATAATTTTTATCATAAAACAAATATAAATAAATTAATTTGATGGGAAAAAGACCCACAGTCCAAGCAGGGGCTCATTAGTGGGTCACCAAAGTTTGGCCGATGAGCCAAGGGGTCGCAATCGCAGTTTGTGGATTACAGGTCCTCCCCTAGAGATGAGTCAATGTCACCTAGACCTGATGTGACCATAGCTCGATGGCGCATAGGGGTATCTCTTGCACACACGCATCACTATGAAAGGTGGATTTCTGGCTTTCTCATATGATTTATCGATATGCATGTCGTGTGATGACACATGGATGAGGCTTTGGCCTCCGTCTTTGTAGGCCACCATCACACACAAGGGTTACACAATCCGTCGGCTCACTCATCCGGACATATGCTCTGACCTCATCAAGGGCTAACTCATTAGAACCCTTCTCTGTTTTGTTCTTTATGCTCAGATAACATAAGTTTTTCCCAATCGACTGGCCTAAATCGTCAAGTACAGATCGGTATCAGTAAACATTGGTTGCTTAGTATTACTTCATGTTCAACTATATCATTTCATTTTACAAGCACTTATATGGCTTTTAGTGGCCACATAAACCTAACAGAACTTACAAGTGCAACTTTACTACATCACTCATGATAAAATAACATAAAAACTAATATACTTTCTAGAAAAAATGCACTTTAACTATTTTAACACTTCCTTTGAAAGTGATTTTCTAAAAAGTGACCATGAATATGCAATCTCTTCATTATTTCTCGAAATTGAAATTCTGGCCTTTTAGCGAGCCACCAAAGAGATTCTCAAATTCCACCAAGTAGGGCTGCATAGCTCACCCTTGAATAGAGAATATACTCCCTCTTTAACCCATGAATAATAAGTCACTTCATTCATGCCTACGAATAGGTTCTTCCAGATCAACGAGAGATATTCAAACAAAGATTCTAGATCTTTAAGAAGAATTGGATCAATGAGAGATATTCAAAGAAATATTGTAGATCTTTAAGAAGAATTGGGAAATAGAAAGACTGCCTTGAGTTGAGTTCTCAACTCAACATTAAAACCATTAGATCTTCTATTGAATTCATCTTCAAAAAGACAATTGATCTTCTTCACCAAGGGAGTTAAGACCACATAACCAGTGGCTATGATACCATGTAGAGAAAGATGGATGCCACAATACCGGAACAATCCACTTCTCAATTAGTGTAACAATGTCACACTAGCCAAAGAATCATAGCCAAATAGAAAGAAAAAGAACAATCAGAATGAGATGGAAAAAAAAACATTCAATAAAGAAAAAACATGGGATACACAAAGGTATTACAATCTTGACACCCAAAATTAACCATAAAACATGTGACCCAGGGGTACGCAAAGGCATTACAATCTTGACACCTAAAATTAACCTTAAAACATATGAACCCAATGTTCCCACCTTAAATAGATATTCTTACAACCATATTTCCTACAATAACTACTAACCACCTAATAGTTTTACAACTTCCTGCTACACAAACTCACAAGTGCAACCGTACTACATCACACTTTATAAAACAACATAAAAATTAAGATAATTTCTAAAAATACACTTTAACAATTTTAACAAATCCCATAATAGAAAGCTAAGCTAGAGAAAAATAGGTTTACTTGTAACATCTCTCTATGTCTATGTGCTCTTTCTGTATCTCCATCTTTTGTCTCTCTTCTCATACACATAAAGACAATACCACTTACCTCAAACATATCTAACACAATATTACACTAACTATGGACATAGGCCATGTACCTATAGCAACAAAGAGAGAGAGAGAGAGAGAGAGAGAGAGAGAGAGAGAGAGAGAGAGAGAGAGAGAGAGATGCCCTCAACCAATTAGTTTAGTCTCACAATATTTTATGCAAAAATAGTCAAACTAAAAATAAATAAAAAGTGTAGTAAAATAACCAACCATGCAACACAATGACCCCAAAGCAGTAACCAAAGTGAGAAAATAAAGTCAAGCAGAATGAATTACAAAGAGAATGAAATAGAAAAAGATACACATAAATAGAGAAAGATACAGAGAGAGATACACACACACAAAAAGAACAAAGAGAAAAGTACGTAGAATAAAAATGATAAAATCATTAGAGAGTAAAAGAAAAAATATAAGAGAATATATAACTCAAACATACCTAACTCAATATTGCGATACCGACGTATTTGAAGCAAAGAGAGAGAGCCAAAGTGAGAAAATAAAGTCAAGCAGAATGAAATAAAAAAATAGAGAAAAAATTATAAATAGAGAAAAATATAGAGAGTAAAAGGAAAACTATAAGAGAATATGTAACTCAAACATACGTAACTCAATATTGAGATACCACCATACGTATAGCAAAGAGAGAGAGAGAACCAATGTGAGAAAATAAAGTCAAAACATAATGAATCGCAAAGAATGAAATAGAAAAAGATACACAGAAATAGAGAAAAAATTGTAAATACAGAAAGATACAGAGAGACTGACACAAAAACAACAAAAAGAAAAATATAAAATCCTTAGAGAGAGTAAAAGAAAAACTATAAGAAAATATGTGACACAAATATGCCTAACTCAATATTTGATATACCAATGTACCTCGAACAAAGACAAAGAGGGTTGAGATACCTCTCCCAGTCAGCAATGAATATTTGTGTTAATAATTCCATATAAAATTACATTAAATTTGAGAGTCTCCCTATGTAGGGAAAAACGATAAATAACCAAGTTTATCCACGTTTCTCTCTCTTTTATCTAATTATCTCACTCTCATTTATTGATATACCATGTACCTATAAGGCAACAATTGAGAGAGAGAAAGAGAGAGATTCCCTCAATCGATTAATTTAGTCTCATAATATTTTATGCAAAAATAAAACACTCAACCAGAAAAAGTATAATCAAGCAAAAATAAATAAAACATGATATAAACTAATTTGAGTGTGAAGCACAGATAAAGAGAGGGATTGCTACACTCCATTTATCACGTGCTTTGCTTAAAAATAGAAAAACCAATAGAAAATGCAAAAACAATCAAATTAAAACTAAATAAAAAGTGTAGTAAAACAACTAACCATGCAACACAATAACCCCAAAGCAGAAACCAAAGGGAGAAAAAATAAATAAATAAACATAAACTATGTACTTTGACGTGAATGTTGGGTTGTTTGTTTACGAATATAAAGAATGATCCTTTAGGGTCTTCCTCGATCATGCGAGAATGACCTCGAAGGATCACCATTAAATTTGATAAGATCTATAGAAAAAACAAGTTCTACATTTATGTAAATAATTTTTTTAGAGATCCGTATCAATTTTAATGGTGATCCAAAAACCTTATATAAATATCAGTTATATCTTGGTAATACGAAAAGGGGGCGGTTTCTATAAGGTTGCAACCTTAAACAATCCAATTAAGGTGCACCTTTAACTTTTATCATATAATTTAGTATAAAAAGTTAGTAGGTTTATCTTAAAATGTATTTTTATATTTAATTATAAAGTTTTAAACTCCAAAAATGATTAAAATCAGGTAGACCTATATACAGATGAAAATCGTGAAAGAGATTAGAAAGAGAGGTAACATCAATGCAATGAGCTACAACAAACCTAATTTTTTACTCATAAACTACTTGGACCTTTCTACAATTTCTAAAAAGAAAAAGTTTATATAAGGGTGAGGCCCTAAACAATCAAATTAAAGCGCACCTCCAAAAATTCACTAGAAAATGTCGTTTTAATGCCTAAAAATCCTCAATTCGATCATCTCGACTTCAAGATGTATGGTCATGAGAAAAAATAGATTTCAAGTCTTGAAAATAGTGTATTTTTCAAACCGTCAATTTTCAAAATTTTTAAGTGTTCATAGATCTGCTCAATCTACACTATTTTTAAATCTTTTAATTTTATAATTATAGATGAAAATAAATTTTTAAGCCATCACAAATATTTCTTGACACTGAAACATCATGTTTCGAAACTATTTGAAAAGTAATGAAAAATATAATGGATATTTACATAATTTCTCTTTTAGATTTTTACAAAGATGTCACAATTATTTCAGGTCATTATATGGTTTGAGATTTTGTTTTTGAATGTCTAGTCAATGGCACTCTTAAAACAACTTGATTTGAAATCTAACGGACAAGATGGATTATTATCTTCTTATACCAAAAGGGAATGCTTTTGTTGCCTAATTTTCTTTTCTTTCTGTTTTCCTTGTCTTCTTTTTAATGACAGATTTAATTTTTTTATTTTTATGTCTTTTTCTCATGCGAACTTGGGTGACTTTGGTATTCACACCTTCCTACATAAGCTAAAATAGACTTCCTTTTGGAGCCAAGCAATCAAACCAAAACTTCATTTCTAACCTATCAACTTGGGAGGGAATCATGGTAGGGAAGCAAGCCAAGCTAGTTTTAGTTGTGGCAAGATAAGATGTTGGTTTTCAAGGATGTTGCCGATGCTTACTGTATCATAGACCACGGCCATAATTTCTCCTTCCAATTTGTGCCTTGAGAGGGACTCGAAATAAAGCCGTGGGAAATTTCAAGAAGACTTATTTTATCTTATTTCTGAAATTTTCAGATGGTTTAACATAGTTTATATCTTACGATCAATCTATTTTTTGTATTTGTGTTGAGTATTTTATCATTTCATTTATAGGAGAGATTTGTACCTTGCTTATACTAAGGAAAGTAAGGCATACTTCTAAATTTTGCTTGGAGATGTAGTTTTAGTACTTGAAAATCTATTTCTTATGCTAGTTATAAAATTTAAAATATTAAAAATAGTTCAAATTGAGCAGATCTATAAACTCATGAAAATTTGAAATTGACTGCCTAAATAATTTGTTACAAGATGCACTAAAACTTGAAATTCTTTTTTTTTTCATATCCACACATCTCGAAGTCGATAATATAATGTTGGAACCAGAAGTGCACCTTACTTCAATAGTATAATGTTGGAACCTTATATAGACATTTTCCTTAAAATTTAGGGCATCTATACTTCTCATATATAAAAAAAATTAATTGCATAATTCAAAATGATCAAAATGCAAGCAAGATTTCCTAACATTTTGGTTTTTATTTCTTCAAAGTTACCTTTTTTTTTGCCCTTTTTCTTTTTTTTAAGCAATTATGTGATGGTTTGAAATGTAGATGCGCTAAGAACTTAGTCCAGTACATAGAGAAAGAGGAATTTATCAACATTCCCACGAGAGATTAACTTAAGATCATGTGTTTTTTCCACTTGTATTTTGAACTCAAATCAAAAGATATAGATAAGGTGTTAAAGTAATCACCTCTCACAGCTAATTTCATAAATTTCCTAGAAAAATTTACGCATTGTACAATCACAAAATGAAACTAATAAATAGAAAAAAATTTAAGTTCTAAAAATAAAACGAGATTTTTAAGAAAAACTCCATAAGACGAATGTGCATGTCCCAAATTTCAAATTCCCACTTTTTTTCATTTTCTTTCCTTTTATACATATTATTTATAATCTTGTCCACATGATAAATCAATGAGAGGACCCAAGCCACCTTTTTTTCGAAAAGAGAAGAGGCCAATAAGATATGGTAGGTACATAAATAATGTTTTAATACTACATATCCACCAATCAACATCTACTATCTCTCGCTGGTCCATCGGAACATTAAAGTCCTTAATGAAGAGTACCTTATTATGTGAAAAAGAAAGTAAAGAACTATACACTAAATTTCACACCATAATCATTGGATGTCAACAAGGGTGGTTAAGACTTGTTGTTTGAAGTCCACTAGTAGGATGGGCTCCAGTTTATTATTTCTCTTAATTTCCTTAGAAAAACAAAATGAAAATTTTCGGAAAAGGCACCTATGAGATGAACTAGCATCTTCCTACTTAATTTCATTTAATTTGAAGTCCATCAATAACACAAAAATTTGAGCAGAAAGGTTGATATGATTTAAGTATTTGACAAAGTGAAATGTTAAATAGATGATATTTTAAGAGTGTATAGATAAACTTTCAAAAATAAAATAAAAAGCCAAAATTTAATCAAACTTTATTTTGGTTGCGAGTAATGAAACTGACTCATTTGTGTGATGGAACTTGATACCACGTGGCATGTGACCTACCCATGTACGTAACACTAAACAATACTAAGCATAGGATCTTATTGGGATTGGGACCCCAAGGAGACTTGGGCTTTTCTTACTTAGACTATATTTACGATTTTAAAAAAACCAAAATTTAATCAAACTTTATTTTGGTTACGAGGCATAAAACTGGCTCATTTATGTGATGGAAAGTGACATGTGACCCAACCATGTAAATAACACTAAACAATACTACAACATAACAGAGACCAGCTTTTGGCAAGTATATTGGATTTAGTGTCTTTAAAAGTTATTGATGAGTGCAGTGCCGCATTCATCGAAGTAGACAATGCATACCTACACAATGGAAAATTATTTAAATAATATTAAACCAAGGGAAACAGGGAACCCAAAAGACAGAAAGGGAGATTAGAAAGGACATTTAAAATGTCGCAACTATTCATTATTAAAAGGGAAAAGTTTATATAAAGTTGCAATCTTTTTTTTTTTTTTTTTTTAACAAGATGATTTTATTACTCACTCAATCCAACGATTACAGTGAAGGGATGAAAAACACAACAATTAAAAAGGTAAGGAATTGAGCTCCAAAGATAGGCCAACACTCCATCATTAGAAAGTGAGTCTGCCCTCTTATTCGCTTCCCTAAAGACATGATTGAAAGCCACTAGCTTATTGTGACAAATATCTAGAGCTTCCAACCAAAACCTTCTCAAGCTCCAAGGTCTCTTACTAGATCCGAATACCCAGTTGATAACATTAAGAGAATCCCCTTCCACCAACCATGCAAAATGATCACAACGATCTTTCAACAGCTTTAAAGCTTGAAGCATAGCTAACATTTCTGCTTGGTTTGCTGTAGTTATCCCACACGGGCCACAAAATATAATTATCTCTATATCCTAATAATCTCTAGCCACACCCCCATAAACAACACGTCTTGGATTACCAAAAGAACTAACATCAAAATTCAACTTAAGATATCCAGGATTGGGTGGGGTCCATTGACTATGAATAATGGGTCTAGAGATCCGTTGGTGTAACAAACTCCTCACATTTAGCCGAACATCAATATTTGAAATCCCAAAACCTTCTTTCGTGAAAAAAACCACAAACAAATAGTTTGCAAAATCTTATCTTTTATACGATCCATCTCCCAATTGAAGCCCTAAAAAATTCATCTATTTCTCTCCAACCAAACTTCCCAAAGGATTGAATCCCTGAAAATCTGCCAAAACATCACCCCTTTTTAGGCAAAGAAGGAATCGAGAGTTGATCTAACAGATCAATAAGATGTGCGGAAAAGGCATTTGAAAGCCAATAACTTGAAAGGCTCAGGTCCACAATGCTGAAGTAAATTGGCAATGAATGAACAAATGCTCTCCAGTCTCCTCATCATTTTTACACAACAACCAATTATTGACGATTATTTTCCCCCTCTTCTTCAAATTGTCAACTGTTTGTACTTTATTTTGTTAAAGAGTCCACAAGAAGATTTGAATCTTATGTGGGATTCGCCATTTCCAAATAGATCTGAGCTTTGGTTGCAATATTAAAATGTAGAATTAAAGATGCATCTTAAAAATTCATTGAAAAAGGTTGTTTAATGTTGAAAAACCTTTTGATTGATTATCTCGACATCGAGTGTAGAAAACCCTTAAAGCAATTCATGAAAACAAGAAAGAAGAAGAAAAAAAAAAAAAAAAAACAATCAACCATAACGTAAAGATATACGTGGTTAGGCAACGTGCTTACGTCCACAGGAGATGAGAGCTTCTTTACTGGCAATGGAGAATAGAGTTGCAATAGTTATCTTCCTCACACCTCTTTGTTCTCTCTGATTACAAAGAAATATGCATTTTTCCCTTAACCCTAAAAAGAACTCACATCGCTACAATATATAGAGTCAGAGGTATATGGTACAAATTATCGAAATACCTCATGTACGGATACAAAAATTTTCCTTAGGGGCTACCGCCCGCCCCTGAACCCCTATAAAGGCCGAATCCACCGAGTCTACCTAGCAGGACGACTCCTCCAGGCCTCAAGCCCTTCGGGGTTTTAACGCTCCTCCGGAGTCATCTCTTTAACTCCACCTTTGACAGATATATTTTCTCAAAATACAAGACATCAATCCTCAACATCAAGATGTACGAATATAAAAAAAAAAGATTTTAAGTTCTAGAAATAGTGCATCTTACAACACATTATCTAGAATATCCATTTTCAAGATTTTCATATATTTATAGATCTACTTGATTTTAATCATTTTTGGAGGTGTGCCTTAATTGGATTGTTTAAGGTTGCAACGTCATGAGAACCACACCCTTATGTAAAACATTGTTCTATCTTGAATTATAGCTGATTTCAAAGCAATTTTACTCGATATTCACCATGCGTTTTTTCTTTAAAGTCCCATCATAGGAGAATAAACAATAGACATTGACCTCTAATACAAGGACTCTCGGGCGTTAGATGTGAAATCAGACAAATTAAAATAATATAATAGATTTTCTTGAATTTTGTGGCACACCCAAAATGAAGCAAAAATAATCCAACCCTCCTTACCTTATACAAAATAAAAAGAAAATAGAGAGAGAGAGCCATAAAATGTTTGATGAATGTTTAATACACAAACGATTACATTCAAGACATTTTTTTTCTTTGAATAGAATATAATCGGTCGTGCATCATACAGCTCTTAAATATATTGGGAAAAGTTTATCTTAGGTGCACCTCAAAAATCCATCATTAAAGGCTGTTTTGATGTTGAAAAACTCTCTAATTCATCATCTGGACATCAAAAAAGATGGGAAGCAATAACCAAAAAATCCACTAGATAATATTGTGTCTTGCAACACATTATCTAAAGCATCTATTTTCAAGATTTAAATGTGTTTATAGATCTACTTGATTTGAACAATTTTTGGACTTAAAAATTTTATAATTAGAGATGAAAATAGATTCTCAGGGCATCCTAACAATTGTTTACACCAAAATTATAGCATATAATAAATTTTGAAGGCACGCCTTAATAAGATTGTTTACTGGTACAAACTTATACAAACCACACCCGGGTGTGGTTTCTTTAAGGTTGCAAGCTTAAACCATCCAATTAAGGCGCACCTCCAAAATTTATCATAGCATATAATTTTGTTGTAAAAAACTTATAGGATTATCTAAATCTATTTTCATATCTAATTATAAAATTTTAAAATCCAAAAATGGCTAAAATCAAGTAGATCTATAAACATATGAAAAATCATGAAAATGGATGGTCTAGATAATGTGTTACAAGATGCACTATTTTTTAAACTCAAAATCTTTTTTTCTTTTTTTTTTTATCTATATGCCTACATCTCATTATCGAGATGATCCATTAGAGTGTTTCCAACATCAAAACAACCTTTTTAGATAGATTTTTTAGATTCATCTTTGATTCTTCATTTTAAGGTTGCAAACTTACAGCGAGCAGTAGTCCTGCAAGATACCTCATCAATAACATACTCATAAATATGGACCAATCCACTGGTCAAGCTCACCTAATAATTTATCTATGCTTTTTTTTAATACATCTTTTGATGTATGTGCTTATGGTATCTACTAATAGGTCCTAACAATCAATCATGTAGGACCCTCAAACTGCTGCTTTTACCCTATAAATAGAACGGTGCTCCAGCTAAATTAGCCATAAGAAGTATTACTACTAACATTACCATTAGTTAGAGAGAGAGAAAGAGAGAGAGAGAAGATGCAGGGTTTGAAGGCTTTTGTGATTGTGTTGGCCATGTTGGTCATCTCTTCTACCATGGTCCAATCAAGAGTTAACCCTCGATTGCTTGTTGCATTCGGGGTTAATGGTGACCAAGTTAGAGGCAAAGGTGAATTTATGTGATTTCTTATTTATCAACACAATTTCATGATGTTAATAGTTTAAATTACTTAAAAGTAGTGCTCAGTAATCCCCGAAATCGAGAACATGTAGTATGACGTTCATCACCGTCCAATCCATGATTGATTGAGAGAAACAACTGTTGAGTTCTTATCTGCTGATGGCATGTCCAACTCTCTCCATCACCATCAAATCATTGGATGGACGTTGGTGACCTGAAATCCATGGATTTTAGAGTCACAGGGATAGGATTATACCTCCCAAACTATATCAGTTAAAGAACATGATCATGAGTTAATTTTTGCTAATGTTCTTTACAGACATGTTAAGAAGTGATTTATGTTGCCGGGTTTGTATTTCTCCACTCATTTATGCGCCACCCGACTGGTTGTTTTATGCACGGAATCGTTTGAGTCATGCCCGGACTGGTGCGAAGCAGAAAACTGTAAGAAGGAACTATATGGTTATCGGCGTGATGATTGTGTTGATGTAAAGAAAGCAACATGCCAAGATGATTCGGCCACAACCCATGTGATTCCATCGAAATTTAATATCATGGATGCTTAATCACCATCACAATCCTGTATCAGTGGCATCAACCCTACATCTTGTTTCAACATGTTGGGCTCTGATATATATAAATATAAATAAATAAATAAATTAACTGTCCATGGGAGAGTGAAAAGAATGCCATTCTTTTTCGACTTGTTTAAATCGTTGTCGAATTAATGATAGTTTTATTTGGAAAGTTATCCTAATGGTTCTCTTTTTCTCATCTTGTAAGCATGTCCTGATGATCGACTGTAGTGCAGGTATGTGCCGAAAACATAGGTAAAATATGGAAAACATGGTCCTTATTTTCTCCAAAAAGTGGCTCCTCACAAGCATGAGTTTAGATAAGGCCGAACTTTCTATGTATCCCTTACAACATAAAACTTATATACTTTTCCTTATCCAACCGTTTATTCTGAATGGAGGGCTAAGATTGCCCCAATCACAATGTCTCATCTCTACACTATTTTATTTTTAATTTTTTTCTATAAACTATTTTGACACCAAATTTTAAACGTCCAATCCTCTATTAAACTTGCACTAGCGAAAAATATAAAAACAATATTTTCAATAAAATAAAATGACCAAAATATCCTTGAAAGATTCAAGGGGTATTTTGATCATTATATTTTATCGGAAAACTATTTTAAATATTTTTTATAAGTGCGCCCCAATGAGAAGATGGCACGTACCAAATTTCATATTCATACGATTTGTATAAACAAAACTAAAAATAAAATACTTTGAGACGTCGGATATAAGATCAAATGGTGAGTGGCTCTCTTGATCAAAATCTGACGGTTGGATGGTAGGGGAAGCATAGATCTTCTATATTGTAGGAGAAGTATAGGAACCTTTCCCTTTAGATAAATTGGCTTTAAAGCTGGAGACATTTTAGAAAATACAAAAAAGGGAAGAAAATATGAAAATAAGGAAGAAAAACTCACAAATCAATTACAAAAACATCAAAAATTGATATACGATCTATAGACATCAATTTCCATAGTTTAATATGAGTTTTCTAAAATGTTAAATTACCCCAAGTCTTACCTAAGTACTCTGTTCAGCAACCTGTCAAAGAAGTTTTAAAAAAAATGGACCAGTGACTCGAATTGGTCACACCCATACCTGTGTCAGATTGGGGAATCAGTGGATCGGATCAGAGAATTGGCCGAACCAAGAATTTTTGTCCGAATTTTTTTCAAAAAATCACTATAATTCTCTAAAAATTTGTATTTTTAGTTTCTAATAGAAATTAGGAATGGTGTATTATTTACTTTCATTACTTTGTAAAAACAGGTGAATACTGAGACGATGTTTTCCTGCTTAAATGTTTGTATAATTATTAGTTATGATATAGTAATAAAATATTGCATCAAAATAATTTAAAGATATTAGAAAACACTTCCATATTATAAGATTAAAGAAAATAATTTTTTATATAAAGTGAAATTAGTTTTGCATCAAACATTTAGTAATTCTTTTTACTTGCCCAAAATTATTACAACCTAACTAACTACAATATTATATACGAAAATTATAATTATTGGTTTATATTTTATAATTATTTTACTATACAAATAAGAATAAATACGAAATTTGCTTTATAATACAATCTAATTTACAACCATAAACATAAAAAAAATAAATAAATACCCTTATAAATTTTAATATTAGAACACTAAAAAATTCAAAAAAAAAACAAAAATCCTAAAAAGTATAAAAAAGGGATATCAAAATTCAAAAAATAAAAAAAGTGGCTTGTTTATTAGCCGACATTGCCACACTCCAACCATGTTTATTACTGTAACAAAAACAAAACACAAAAAATGAAAAAGTGGCATGAAGTAAAAAAGCAAACTAGCTTTTTCTTATGTATTATCTATCTATTGTATATTAAACGAGAGAAATACCACCTCTATTTTTGTGGTGTCATATTTTTCCCCTTCCTTAATAAATCTCTCTCTTTTCCTACAATATTTCATCTTCTTTCTCCCCCCTATTTTTGTGCCATGTATCCCATTTTTTCTCTTCTTTAGTAAATCTCTCCCTCACTCACACTATTTTTTATCTTCACACTCTCCCTATTATACCTTTCTTTAAATATCTTCCCCCATGATTTGTGTCATGTGTTTCAATATGAATATTTTAACATTACAATAGTTTTTTGATGACATTAATAGCTTTCTCTTGTTATTTTATAGGTGTATTATTGCCTCTTTTGAACTCGTTATATATTAAGCGAGAGCAATACCCCCCTTATTATCGTGTCACATGTCTTTTTTCATTCAATTCTTATCCCTCTCTCTCTCCCACGAGAGCAACACCCATCTTATTATAACACCACGATTCTTTTTTCATTCAATTCTTATCTCTCTCTTTCCATCTCTTCTACTGCATTTCTCCATTATCTCTCTCTACATCCTACATGCACGCAAATATTAAAAGTAGGTAACTCCTTTAGTTGTGTGATGACACCTCATCTCCGCTTCATCTCTCCCACGTTTCTATATTAGCTTTCACTCTTTCTCTCTCCATCCTACATGCATGAAAATACATACAAATAGGTAACTCCTTTGGTTGTGTGATGACACCTCATCTTTTCTCTCTCAATTAAAGTAAATTTAATTTACTCATCTTTTCCTCTCTCCCACATTTCTATATTCTCATTCTCATTCTCTCATTCTCCCTACATGCATCCAAACATATAAAAATAGGTAGTCCTTTTTTTAGTATGATGGCACCTCATCTTCTAGGTAACTCATTTTTTTAATGTGGTGACGCCTTACCTTCTTTCTTTTTCCAATTTAAGTAAAACATTTTCTTTCTCCAATTTAAATAAATTCATCACTCTCTTCATGATTTACTCTCACTCTCTCCCACATTTATCTTCCCTTCCCTGACTTATCTCTCGCATATTTCTCTTCCAGCCCCACAATTATCTTCCCGTCCCAGATTTATCTCTCACGTATTTCTCTTCCAATCCTAGATATTTGTCTCCCACATATCTCTCTCTCATCTTTCTCCTTCCTACTTTTTCTCTACCCCTTTCATAATTCTCCTACCCGCATTACTCTCTCCCAGACACATGCATGCCACAACTCTCTCTCTCTTTCTTCTCTCCCTCTCTTGTGCATGCCACAATTCTCTCTCTCACACACAACTTGTGCTTCACACGTAAATGTGACTATGTTACTACTCTCCAAGGCAATCATATATTTTTTCTCTATATAGATATGTTGATTTCCATTTTCTTTTGAAATTATATATTGTCAAGATTTTTTTTTCTTTTTTTTTTTTGTTTTTCTTTTCTAGGAATTCATAGATGAAGCCTATATACATGCCATGAAACAAGCAAGAAAGATGAATATAGCAGCGTTGGCTAATTTGCGAGAGAACCTAGATGAGTCTTCATTTGGCTACTCATTGGATATTAGAATTCTTCGGTATTACTTTTGCTCAGAAGTGTGTGTAGTGTTTAATATAAGAACTAAATAGTTTTAATAATTGTTTATCAGTTGTATTTCTATATGTTCAATGAAGTTTTTTATAGTTGTAATTTTTTGTTTGAAACTATTTGTTTTTTTTATAAAAAATTGAATGTTGTATATGTAGGGCTTGAATGTTTTTGGTAGTTGTAAATTTTTGTCTGAAACTGTTTCTTTTGTATAAAAAATTTAATGTGGTATATTTAGGGCTTGAATGTTATTTATAGTTGTAAATTTTTGTTTCAAAATGGTTTCTTTTGTATTAAAAATTTAATTTACGGCTAGGGCTTGAATGTTATTGATAGATGTAAATTTTTGTTTTAAAAGTTTTTTTTTTTTTTTATTAAAAGTAGAATGTGATATATTTAGGGCTTGAATGTTATTGATGTAAATTTTTGTTTGAAACTGTTTTTTTTTTTTTTATAAAAAATTGAATGTGGTGTATTTAGGGCATAAATGTTATTGATAGTTGTAAATTTTTGTTTGAAACTGTCTACTTTTGTATAAAAAATTGAATGTGGTATCTTTAGGGCTTGAATGTGCCATCTTGGTAAAGATGAGACTCATTGTGAAGTTAGCTGTACAAAAAATAGACTAGAGGAGAGAGCCTGTTATAGAGAGAACAATGAAAAAAAAGATAAAATCAGAGAGATTATTTATTCTCTACTGGCTGGAATTGTGTTGGTTGTATTGTCAATTATGATATAAATAATCCATCATATTATTCTTGTTACCTTTAGTTCATTAAAAAATAAAATTATGTGTAGCTCTTGTTATTTGTAGGTTATATGCCCCCAACAATATTCATACCTCCTGTTAAAATTTAATTGTAGCTCTTTGAAAAAAAATATAATAGCTTGCTAAACTTCCACAAGTTTAAGGCTATTTTTAAGATGTTGTAATGCAATGCATAGGGTGTAAAATTTTACAAATATTGTGCAGGACAAAAGAAAATGGGTGATAACAGATTGAGTTATTGTATTTACGGTGGAGAACTCCGAACAAGTGTCGATGTGACTTTGGATTATATTGGTCGTAATGCATGTCAATTTATGATTGACAGTAGTACTAGGTTAGATGACATGCAAAAATACGTAGCAGAGCGGTTCTCACTTGATATCCACTTAATATCTTTAAGATACTTTGTCCCGAGAAATAAAAGATTTATTGTGAACCTATACAATGATGACAACATTATTAGGATGTTGAACGTCTATGAATGTGAAATGAAGTGCTTGTCTATGTATTTGATGGAAGTGATCGTAGGGATGGAAGTACTTCACATAATACTATGACAGTCAAAGAGGTCAGACCCCCACAATCATTTAATGTTTTAGTCTCAGTCTCCGAACAAAGCATTGCACCAAGGTTGCTTAGTACATGGGAGAATGCACTTTCTGAGATAGGGCAACAATTTAAATCTTTAGAAGATTTTCGAGAAGCCCTTAGCAAGTTTGCTATAGAAAATCATTTCATATATCGTTTTATTAAAAATAAGAGGTATCGCGTAAAGGCAAAATGCAAGGGTGAAGGATGCAAATGGGAGATATATACTGGGAAGCATGGCAAGACGAATGTTTTCAAAATCAAAACACAGATAAGAGATCACTCATGCAATATTGGGACAAGCTGTGATGTACAGAGAAGAGCTTCACAAAAATTTGTTGCATCTTTAATCAAGGATAAATTAAGTGCCACTGCATATTACAAGGCTAGAGAAATCATGAGTGATTTGTCTCGAGATTATGGGTTAGAATTACCCTATTGGAAGGCTTGGCGATGAAAAGAAACGGCCATAAAAGACATACACGGTTCGCAAGAGGAGGCATACAACCAATTACCAGCATATGTAAACCGTGTGATTGAGACAAATCTTGGTAGTTATGCTACAGGATAAGTATGGCCAGGTGATAGATTTTGTCTATTGTTCTTAAGTTTTTATGGGTCAATACATGACATCAAAAATGGATGTTGTCTACTTATATTTCTCGATGGGATATCATTGAAGGCACGGTACCTTGGGACTCTACTTGCTGTCAACTCACTCGATGGGGAAGGGAAAATGTTTCATGTTGCATTCGCAATTGTAGATGCCGAAAATACACATAATTGGTTATGGTTTATGGAATCGTTAAAGTTGTTATTGGGACGGATCGTGAAATTACTTTTTTATCAGATAGACAGCCTAGTCTAGTTGATATTATTTGTCAAGGCTTGAGAATGCCCATGATGCCTTCTGTGAGCATCATTTAGCGGAGAATTTTAAGAAATAAGCAAAACGCATACCTAATGATGTTAAGAAGGCAATTGTATATACCTTTTATCAGTGCATGTAGAGCATATAGGCAACAAGAGTATTTTGATAAGATAATGGAAATTAGATCACTGCCTGAGGATACATTCCAGTGGTTCATGGAAGCCTCACCAAACCGTTGGGCCACATCACAGTTCAAAGGTAATCGATATGACCAAGTAATAACTAATGTGGCTGAGTCATATAACAAGTGGATTCTAGAAGCACGAAATATATCAATTCTCCAATGCGTTGACTTGGTTAGGAGACAAATCATGAAATTAATGGCCACTCACAGCTTGAAAGCTGAAACTTGGACTACAACACTTACCCCAAAAGCACAAAACGAACTAAAAAATGTCATAAAACAATCCCTTTACGTGAGAGTCACTGTGGCATCAAATGGAGCAGTTTATGAAGTTAGGGTGATCGCATAAATTACAAGGTAAATATTATTACATGAGAATGTGAATGTCAGGGTTGGCAAATAACATGTTTGCCTTGCAAGCATGCTTGTAAAGCCCTTCAAGTAATGGAAAAAGATCATGTTGACTATCGTAAAGAATATTTCACTGTTGTGAAATTTTTTGAAACATATTCCGTAGCTATCATGCCAGTTACCTTGATCGACTATTCTGGGCATAGTTTACATGGACAGCTTCACTCAGAGGGAGTAAGAGTACTTCCACCTCACTCAAAGCATCCCCCTGACCGATCTAAAAAGAAGCGCATCGAGTCACAGGAAGTACCAGTGCGACATATTCACTGTAGTCGGCGCAAAGGAACTGGTCATAACAAGGCAACTTATAAAGCACCCACTTGAAGGCATAAACTTTATTTCCATTTTCTTTTTTTTTATTTGATTGTTGTGATTGTACTTGTACTTGTGTTCATTTTGGTTAAAGAAGCATACTTTATCTATATTTTTTTTTCTTTTTGATTTGATTACTATTATTGTACTTGTATTTGTGTTCATTTGGATAAAGAAGCATACTTTATTTACATTTCCTTTTCTTTTTGATGTGATTGTTCTTATTTACTTGTAGTTGTGTTTATTTTAGTTAAAGAAACATACTTTACTTACATTTCCTTTTTACTTGTAATTGTGTTTATTTTTTGTTAAAGAAAAATACTTTTTCTTTGCCAATTCATATGTTGTGCACATGGAAACTCTGATAATATAAATAGATAATAGTGATGCAAGACCCAGAACCGTCAAGTGGAACAAGTGGCCCATCCACTTCCTCCGATCAAAGGGAAAAGTTATGATACTCAATTTACTTTAGTTATTGATTTACATAAATTAGACAATTATTATATTATTAATAAATATTGACATATTTTATTGAATCCATTTAAGAAGAAAAATAACTTTCGTATTAGTGAATCAACTAAGACCCTAGGAAAATGGAAGCTGGATCCACGACAGGTAGCTTTGGTTGAAAAAACCAATTTGATCTCCTTGAAAGACATAGGGGTCACACATATCGATTGCAGTCTATTGAAAGGATGATGCAAGCGATTCCTATTGGGCCACCTAAGTGGGATAGGAGGAAAAAGGTTGGCTTACATCCCACAAGTTAGATTGACGAGTTAAGTGCCGAGATAAGCAACTGGTGTCAATGAGTATGCAACATTGTCAGGGCAGAAGTGGATACATATAGTGGAATGCCTACAACTGAATATATGAGTTGGTACAACATATTTACCAATAGATATAGAAATACTCCAATGTGCCCCCCCTCGCAGTCACAATCAAGTTATAGAAATACTCTCATGTGCCCCCCCTCGCAGTCACAATCAGTTATAGAAATACTCTCATGTGCCCCCCCTCGCAGTCACAATCCCAATTACCCCCCCTCGTAGGGCATCAATCGAAGAGGACATTGGTATATTATGTAATTTGTGTATTTTCTTTTTTATTGACTTATTATGCATTCAAAATAATTTCTGATTTTGTTTTTCATTGTCTACCTACAGTGATTAACCTGCATAGGGATGCTACAAGCTGCACTTATAGGTGAAGTATTAACAGGTGAATCAAGACGTTACGTACGAGTGGCACATGATTTGCTATTGCAAAATACTCCTATGGAGACAAATGTCGAGGAGAGGGTGGAGGGAGATGGTGGAAACGAGAGCGAAGAGAGAGATGGTGGAGATGATGAAAGTGATAGCGAGGAAAGAGATGAGGAAAACGAGTCTGAGGAAGATGAGGAAATCGAGACTAAGGAAGGAGATGATGAAAGCGACACTGACGAGGGAGATGAAACGAGAACAAAAAGCATAAATGACAAAAGCAAAAGCTTGCAAATTAAAGTTCTGCCAGCTTTATAGGACGAATCAAGGCGGCATACAAGATCACAAAGAGAAGGAGATGTCTAGGCAGATGTAAAAGGAAAGGGTATTACAAGCTGGCCAAAAAAATGGTTGAGGAGAAGAAAATGATTCAGTTGCATCTTTCAATTAATATGTAATTTTGTACTTTGAAGTAGCCAGCTAGTGAAATGTCTCATTGTTATAGTTTTTGTAGTTTGAAGCTACTCTATCAAGTAGGCAGCTAATGAAATGTCCCCTTATATATATATATATATATATATATATATATATATATATATATATATATATATATATATATATATATATATATATATATATATAACCCCGGACCCGGCTCAGGCAGCCAACAAAAGGTACCTATCAAAACCAATAGGATCCTAGCACATAGGTAACCCTACACTAATGGGCGGAGAGTCTTGCTTCGGCCAACCACACCGAAAGGTCACAAGCAAGAGTTCCCACTAGTGCTATGCCTGATCTGCTCAGGGCAATGGCTTTGATACCATTTTGAAGAGACCATGTTTTGGGTAGTACCACTTGGGACCAATTTATGGATTTTGGTATAATAGTATTTGACTTTTCTATATTAGTCTGGAAAAATATTGTGTTCCCTTTGGTATCAATATGTAATACATTTGGGTTTAAAGTATTCATGACTTTATACCAAATTCTATATATTAAGGCTAAATTCTGTGATCATGGGTTCCTATCGAATCTTTGGGTTTTTAGGTTAAGGGTTAGTACTTTGAGGATATTAGGGTCACTTAACGATACTGAATAGTTGGGAAAGCAATTAAAATAAACTGGTCCACTACTCAAGCTTGATTCTATTATTCCTAGTAGTGAGTAAGAAAATTGATTATGCCTATTATCTCTTAGACAAAGAAATATAGAATTATTCAACCCTAGCCTTGTAAGGGGCTTTATAGCTATCTGTATTAATCCTATATGCAGATATTTATATTCTTTCTTGATATGAGATTGAATTATTTTTTTTGACGGCAATTGGAAGTTTTCTTGTTCGCTATGAATAGATAAACTTTGTTCAACAGTCTTTATAGCATAACCTGTTTTTAATTCAAACGTTCCCTTTTTATAAACATCAGTTACAGGGACTTTTGGTATATTCCAATTTTCTATTTTATCAATCATAATTTCTTCTTTATTCTTTATTCTTAGAGTGCTATTAGATGGTGCTAATAAAATTTTCCATAGAAGTTACGGATGAATACTCTTTAGTCAACCTCTTACGTCTTTTGACCTCAGCGGCTCTTCCTGGCCTAAACGGCCCTTCACAGGGCGACAACAAGTTTCAACTCTCGGACTAACTTCTTTATGGCAGAATTTTATTAGGTTCCTACGTCCTAAGATAAAAACATTTTCTAATAGCAGTCTTTGACTAAAGCTATTTCAAAGAAATATGCTAATCATGGCTCTGATACCATTCAAGCCAGGACCTATATGTTTCTAAAATTCTTCTAAAAATTCTTATATTCTACTATATATTCTACTAATGAAGATGTTTATAAAATTCTATTAACGATTCTGAAATAATATAACAAAGAGAGTATAATCATAACAACAGAAAATGGAGCTATCTCTAAGATAATCCAACTTGTATAAATAGTACCACGCAATTTAATACTGAAAATTAACTTAACTTGCATATTACATAAATACAAACTTACATATTACAGATGCAAAAACTGGTAAACAACTTCCATTCATCAGGACAGTACGAAGGTAGGGAATTATAATTACAGTCACACATAGAAATATGATACAAAGAATTTACATAATATAGATAGAGGTTACTCGAAAAGCACAACTTAGTATGAAGTAAGCTTTTGATAGTAGCTTGTAGTAGCTTAGGCAAATTCTAAGAGAAGAGAAAAGAAAGGATAAGGAAGAGAAGAGCTGAGAGTAGAGAGATCTCTAAGAATTCTCCCTGAATTTTTTCGATGCCTTCCTTCTTCAACTTCTTCTCTTTATATAGCAGTCGGGCTGCAGATGGATGGCTAGATAGAGTGTTGATCTTTACAAGTGGATGGCTGGATGGAGTGTTAGCAGCAGGTGGCAGACAGGTCAGTAGAGCGGAACCTTTTGGACTGGAGCGTCGGTGGAGCGAGACCCTTTTGGACTAGAGCGTCGGTGGAGCGAGACCTTTTGGACTGGACCGTCGGTGGAGCGACAGGTGGAGAATCTTTACTGTGGCTGATAGATGTACTTTACTGTAGCTGTCGGGACAGGTGGAGAATCTTTACTATGACCGATAGATGTAAGTAGTAATATTTTATTTGTATTTCAGGCTTCTTTCGGGCCTTTGGGCTACTCGGGTTTCTGAGAAAACTCGAACATGTTCTGGCTTTCGTATTCTTCAGTATCTTGTTGTTCTTCTTCTATAACTTCATTTTGTTGAGAAGATTCTCTTTCGGCTTCTTCTTCAAAGATTTGCAAGAGTTGTTTTTCCAGCTCTTCTTTAGTTGCATGAGGGTTGCGTTTTTTCATTTGTCGAATATATTCAGCGAGATTATATGGGTTTTCATATTGTGATGAGGATGGTTCAGGCATTTTCTGTAATATTATTTTGTCTAGGTTCAGACTATCATTTTTTAACACATCCCACCATTTGATAAAAATCTTCTTTCCTAATCAAAGAATATATTCAAAATTATTTGTATTATTTTCAGATATTTCATATTTCCATTTCATAATCCATGGTATCTGGTAGATGGCCATAAAGTACAAATGGTAATCGATGTTGGGTTTTTCCCATTAATTTCAACAAACCTTGCTTGAGATACTTGCAAGTTTTCTGGTAAATTTGGGATCCAGATCCCCAAATCATGAACCAGTTACGGAAACAATTGGGGAATATTTCCGTGATTGGCATTTTGAATTGCAGGAACCATGTATGAGAATTACTGGGATTTTGTATGGCAAATATTTTATGCTATGCATCGATATATTCAGCATATCGAAAATATTTATTATACAGTTCTTGTGCCTGGAGTTTCTTTGCTCGAGAAGGGTCCGATCCCCATTCATCATATGATAATATTTTTCTAATTTGTATTTTGGAATATGACATTATATTTGTATTTTTATGGAAATAATGAACCATAGAGATAGAGCCTGTTTCTAGTAATACAGCCTCATACCATTCGTAGGTTTTATTCCCGTTAGTGGGATTGAGATTTTTATGCAAGTATAGGCTAGCTACTTTATTTGGGTCAAGCATAGCATGTTCGCATTCTACTATAGAGTCTATTAAGAAGGTAGTTTCCTCAAATTGGGATTTTCCCGTAGAGGGCACCTTTTTAGGAATGGGTGACTGGATGAAAACTGAAGTTTGGGAATGGGTAGGCTGGCTTGAATATTCAGGGTAATTTATTATAGGACTGGATGGTGATAAAGGTGGATATTGAGCTAATGGTGATCCCTCATAAGAGGTTGGTACTATATCCATACGGGCTTTGCCCTTTTGGCTATTTATATTCATATTTGTATTAGTATTTATGTGCTCTTGGTTAGTTGGCTGCTCTCGGCCCCGCCTAAAAAAATTCACAAGTGAAAAAGTCAGGAAGGTGATTATTAGAGCCTTAGAGGTGCTCAATAGTAAAATCGAAAGCAGATAGAACAGCCTACCAGCGGGCAAAGATCTGTTTCGAGACAAGGTTGTGAACATCTTTAAGAACATCACGAGCGGCTTTACAATCAGTTCTAATTAAAAATGTTGTATTAAGAATATCGCTCTGGAATTTGGTTATGCTATAAACTATTGCAAGGATTTCTTTTTTGACTATTGAATAGTTTTGCTGAGTAGTGTTCCAGGCCTTAGAGGTAAAATGAACTAATTGTTCTTGATTATTTATTTTCTGTTTCAAGATTCTTCCTAACCCAAGTTCGGAGGCATCGCATTCAGTTATTGTAAAGGCATTTGGATCTAATAAAGCCAAGAAGGGTAATTCTTTTGCTTTGCTTTTCAGCTTTTGAACTGCCAATGTATGTTCCTCCGTCCACTTAGGAGGAATTTCCATAATCTGTCATATAAAGGTTTAGCATCAAGTGCTAATTCTTTATAGAAATCAGCAATATAGTTTAAACATCCTAAAAACCTTTGTAATTCAGTTTATTAAGAATTATATCAGGAAATTTATCAGCGAATTGGATCGCTCTATCAATTGGAACTATAGTTCCTTGATGAATATTATGGCCAAGAAATCTAATTTTGGTTTGGCATAAATTTTTTTTTCGAGCAGATACTACCAAACCTGCACTTTTGATGGCACTTAGGAAAGTATTAAGGTGCTTGACGCGCTGTTGCATATCTTCTGAAAAAATTAACAGATCATCAATATAGACAAGCATAAATTTACTATATGGGTTAAAAACCTCATTCATTATTTTTTGGAATTTTGATGGAGCATTTTTAAGTCCGAAGGGCATAACATTCCAATCATAATGACCAAAAGGTACATTAAAAGATGTTTTGTATTTATCTTTTTCATTAATCTGGATTTGCCAATATCCAGATTTTAAGTCAAACTTAGAAAAGATACATGCATTTACTAATCTGTCAAGTAGGTCATTTTTATTTGGTATAGGACATCTTATCCATTTAAGAACTTTAATTAAAGACTTATAATTAATTACAATTCTTGGAACTCCTCGTTCCTTTTCTGCTGCGTTATTTACATAGAATGCAACGTAGCTCCAAGGAGATGCACTTTTTCTGATTAATCAGTTATTTAGTAATTCATCTATTTCTTTTTTACAGATTGCGAGAAGTTTGGCATTCATTTGAATGGGCCTTGCCTTGGTAGGTATTTTACTTTCATCAAATCCTTCTTCATATGGTAGGCTGACCATATGTTTTTTCCTTTCCCAAAAAGCATTGGGTAAATCAATACAAACTTCTTTTTCTATCTGACTCCGAAGATTTTCAGTTCTTTGTTTATTTTCTGGAAGCACTAATTGTTCTTCTATTAGTTTATATTTAACTTCAATTTTTAACGAACATAAAAATTTTTCTTTATTTTCTATTTTTTATTTCATATTATTGATTTCTTTTATTTTTGGTTTGTCAATAAATTCAAATTTAACTTTCTGTCTGACTATATTTGATTCTATGCCAGTATTGTCTATTGTTAGAGGATAAAGTAGACTTAGAAATGGTGTTCCTAAGATTACTGATTGACTTAATCCTTTAACCATGATAAACGATGTTGGAAAACAATGTCCATTATTGCCAACAGCTGCTTTGGACAATTTATAGTTGATAATAAGTCTACTGCCATCAGTTGTATTAAGTATTTGAGTTGTTTTTATCAAAGTATTTACTAGGAACTAAGCCTTCATTTAGGCAGTTTAAGTCGGCACCTGAATTGATTAAAGCTAAAGATTGAAAGCTATAGTCATTGTTTACAATAATTTTTACAAATGTAAACCATTTTTGTATAATAACCTTATTCATGAGATTTAAAGTAATATTTTCTGTTTTTTCAAAGGATTCAAGTTCGTCATTTATGATAAGGGGTTTGTTTCTCCTTATTAATTCATCAAATTCTAATTCATCTTCTTCTGAAAAATTTTCAGAGAATTCTGTATTGAGTTCTAACGTTCTAATTCTATTTTTGAGTTGTCTAAATTCTTCTTTTACCTCATTAATTTCTTGTTTTAATTCTGGTATAGTAGGTTCTCTTTGGCCGACCTCAAGGCTTGCTAACTGGCTTATGATCTGGTTGAACTCGCTGAGATGTTCAAGCAGATCTATGCCTTCTTCCATCTGAAGAGAATACAACTGCTTTTTCAAGAACAACTTGTTCGTCAGAGATTTTGTCATGTAGATACTCTCGAGTTTTGTCCAAACTTTCGGAGCAGTTTCAAGATCCACCCCATAACGCAAGGTGTCATCTGAAAGATTCGGACGAATTGCACTTACCGCCTTTTCCTCCATCACTTGCCACTCTTCATCGTCCATCTTTGCTGGTTTCTTCGATTTTCCTAGCAAAGCCTTAGTCAGACCTTGCTATCTCAGAAGATCCTTCATCCTTCATCGCCAAAGGGTAAAATTATTCTTTCCATTGAACCTCTCAATGGCATACTTGACGCTTGAGCCCTTTTCTGTCATCGTGGTAGCAAACCCCAAAATGTTGAATAACCTTGTAGGCTTTGATACCAATTTCTACAAAATGAAAAGCAATCCACGAAAACTAGAAAGAAGAAACAAACATAAAAGAAAGAGACAATCAACCACAACACAATGATATACGTAGTTCGGCAACGTGCCTACAAGGGAAAAATGCGGATTGCTATGCAATTAGAGAGGTGTGAGGAAGAGAGCTTTTGTAACCCTATTCTCCATTACTAGTAAAGAAGTTCTCATCTCTTGTGGACGTAGGCACGTTGCCGAACCACGTATATCATTGCGTTGTGATTATTTGTCTCTTTCTTTTGTGTTTGTTTCTTCTTTCTAGTTTTCTTGGATTGTTTTTCGTTTCTACAAATGAGGGACATACCCGTTACGTAGCCGTTAGAGTGTGCAGCCCATGATCCAAGAAGTAATTTTGGCAAAAAACAGTCATGCCCGTTGAAGAAGATAAATTTTTTTTTACATGATACAGTTATGTTCGTTGAAGAAAGAAAAACAATCAATTTTGGCAAGTGACAGCATGTCCAGTTTAGAAGACCCTTGTTTCTGATAAGAATCATCCCTATTCGTTAAAAAAAACAAAAAAGCCATGGTCAATGGAAATGAATGTATCCGTTGGAAAAAAAAAAAGAGTCCTTGAAGAGCCAAAAAATAGAAAGAAATTGAACTTAACATTCTTGCTCCTCATCCCACTAGAAATACTTCTGATCTTGATTCCCAATATAACCTTTTGCCAAATATACTAGGAGAAAATCTCTCCTTTGGGAATGATATAGAGAGAGAGGAGAAGGGTGCAGGGGTTTTGCCCCTTTTCTTTCACGGATTGGGTATTTAGGAATGATATATAGAGAGAGAGAGAGAGAGGAGAAGGGTGCATGTTTTTTTTTGCCCCTTTTCTTTCACGGGTTGGATATTAAAAATAGAGTTTTTATAGAATAGACGAAAATACCCTAGTTTTTTATTTTTTATTTTTATGGAATGGATGAAAATGCCCCTGATAAAAGAACCTTTTTTTTTTTTTTTTTCTTTTTTTCCTTTTTTTTTTGATAGAAAAGCAAAAAAATTGGAATATGTCAATTTATTATGGCCATTTCAAAGAAATTACTAGAAGTTAAATATATATATATATATAGCCCCAATTTTTTTTTTTTATTTGACACAAAAACAAAAGTTTATCTGTGTAATAAAGGGATAAAAATTACAGTACACTAATATAAATATCTGACCCGTGTACCTCTACATAAATTTTTGATAAATTTGGACCAATTAATAATTGGAAAAGTATTTAAAGAGCTCATTTACTTTTAATACAAGGATGTCACAATCATTTTTATCCATCATATTTCAAATTGAATAGTTGTGAGCAGTGGTTTAAAAAACGGATCAGTACCTCAGATCGGGCACCCCAAAAATCCATCTAGATCAATGAATTGACGTTTCGGATCAGGAATCGGTCAAATTGGACAGATTCGTCCTTAAAAAAAATCCAAGAAATTATTAAAACTCTTGATAAATATTGCTTTTTAGGAATCCAATAAGAAATGGGAGTACTACATTAAGAACTTTCATTTTTTTATCAATATGTGAATATTGAGATGTTCTGTCCCTATATGAATAAATTTAAAATTTATCTTATAATATCATCAAATGTTTTAAATAAATTCTTTACAACTGTAATAAAAATAATACATTATATAATTTATAATATAAATAAATAAACAAATAAAAATACAAGATTTGGTTATCAATGTATAATTATTAATAATATACAAATGTGTGATCCTTATAAATATATAAATCTACAAAAGTATATAGTTTAAAAACATAAATTTGTAAGTATATTATAATAAAATTAGAAAAACATATAAATATCATACTTGCAATGTGGGATAATTGACAAAACAACTTTAAAATAGATTTTAAAGTGGTTTGGGCTAGTGTTATTTTTTTATTTTAAAGTATCCCATAAACTACCAATTTTTTTAATGATCAATAAACTAGTATTAATATTATTTTTTATTTTTCTAATATCCTATGAGTTAGTACTATTTTTTTTTCTTTTTAATCTCTATTAATCAATAATTTAATACCTAATATCCAATAACAGGTTTATTTTTTATTGCAAAAAGCTTAATTTAATTTTAAAAATGGACGTTAATACTTGCCCCACATCGTTGAGTGAATAGACCAAATTAAATGCGGAACCTCAGTGGTATTATCGGACGTTAGTACTTCCCCACATCGTTGAGTGAATAAACAAAATTAAATGTGGAACCTCAGTGGTGATATCGGACGTTAATACTTGCCCCACATCGGTGATACCATACGCTAATATTTGCCATACACAGAGCAAATATTAATAACTTTTTCGATGAGTGATATACAAAAAGCATTTGCCCCACATAGAAAAGATGAGGGCGCACTATACCGCATAAAAGAATTGGCACAAGGCGAATTACTTAATTTATTATGCATGGGGGCATGACTACTTGGCATAGAGACGGCGGACAAGCACAGGAAAGTCAGGTCAACGTTCACGTGTTACGCCGCCACGTGTAACGATGCTGTAAAGGCCTAGTATCACCGATGCCTAACGGTGTTAAAGCGAGGTTATCACGTGTAACGATGCTAGAAAACTTGGATTTCAATAAAAATAAATAAAAATGGAACCTCCCGATATCACCGATACTAGATCTAGTGCTGTATCACCGATACCCGATCCGGATCTCCCGATTCTGGATCGGATCGGTGATTTTTTAAACACTGGTTGTGAGTATATCATTGACTAGACTCTAAGTTCAAAAGAAAAATTCCTTGAACTTTGTGACACATCCCAAGCCATCCAATTTGACATCTAATGGCTTATACTATTTCGATATGGATGGAAATTTTCCTTTAAAAGAAGACTACACAATGAATCACAAAAGAGATTTAATGACACTGAAACTGAACTTTTATTACGTCCATATAAGACCCTTAGGATCTATTGCACAGAAGCGTACATGGCATGAGTTTGAAAAATTTCCCCAATAAAGTGACTAAGAGTCCTTAATGGGATCTGGAACAAATCAATCAAATTATAAACACTGATGCTCAATTTTTCCTGAGTTGTTGCTGTTGTGGTACACTGCAGAAAAATATGATGTTCGTCCTCAATAGCATCCTTGGCACAAAGCCGACAAGTGTACTTTTCTCTAAAAATTTGAAGCCATTTTCCTGTTTCAATATGAAAGTAATGAGATCTCATTCTCACCCTACTGATCTGAATCCATGAAGAGGAATATGATCATTCAAATAAGTTGCTTTTATTGAAATTCCTCCTATGATATTATTCAAATAAAATTATTTATTTCCTTCTACTCCCTCCGAAATCTTTTGGGTTGTTTTTTGCCCAAACAATTTTTCAAATTTGCTTAGGGTCCCAATTGAAGATTTGCTTATCAATATTCCATTTCTTTAACCAAAGCTTTCATTGGTATAATCAACCCTTATCCTAAATAGCATGGAGAACTTCTTTTGAAATTTTATCAATCGCATAAGTTTTGAGGTGTTGAGCAAAAGCAACAAACTGAGAAATTGCCTGAACTTCCAAGGGCATCAACTTAGCTTCTAGGAGCATAATATCATATTGGATCTTTTGGTTTACCTTGAACTCTTCCAAGAAAAAATATTTTTGAACTTCTATTTTTTACCAAAATTTGTCTACTAATACAGGGCCCAAACTGCACAAAAATAGAGGACAGTTGGTTGTACAATAGTGTGAAAAAGTTGTTTCCGAGCATCCCAACATAAGATAACTTCCATCTTGCATCGGTTTCTCAATGCAAAGAAGTCTTTCAAACCTCTTTTGATTCTTTGTGCAATGCATTTATTCCATTTATAATTTTTGGAGTGTTCTAAACGCAAATACTTATATGATGAAACAAAGCTTCACTTGACTTGGAAAACAAAGCTACATCATCTGTAAAGAGCAAGAAATGAACATGAGATTGGCTTAAAATAATAGAATGATCGGGAGGAGTCTTCTTCATCCATGTATCTAGTTCATCTATAAAAATACCAAATAATATGGGGAAAAGAGTACAACCTTTTTTAATACCAACATATCTATGAAACATCACATTGTCATGAGAATAATCATCTTTGAGTTGGATACATACCTCTGAGTAGAGAATTTGGATTGTCGACTTCAAAGGCATTAGGACTCTGATATTGTGTAGTCTTTGCCATAGCTTTTTTCTACTAACAGAGTCGTATGCTTTAGAGAAGTCCACAAAACATATAAAATTTTTCTTGTTTTGGCATTTAGCTTGAACAACGAGATATTTCAAGGTGATGAGATGATCTATTGTGAATGATGTTGTTGGAAACCTACTAGAGAAATCGCTTGAATTTTTTTTTTTTTTTTGCCCATGTACCAATCTTTGATTCCAGGATAGTGCCAAAAGCTTTACAAAGATATTACTGGTTACGATCAACTTGTAATTATTTAAATATGTTTTGCTTCCGATCTTAAATAATATTACAACTCTGTTAATACACCACTCTTTATCCAACCCAAATTCCAAAGTGTGATAGAGTTTTCTCTAAACAATTTCCCAAACAAGAGGTCCACCCCATTTTAACATTTCTCCATATAAGCCTTATGCATATGCTGCTTTTCCTGAGGCTAGTCTTTCCAATCCTTCACATGTTTCTTCAAATGTAAGAGCTAATTTGGTATTAGCATTATGTGGATGTGCCATTGCTTCACTATCTAATTTTTTGTAAAAGTTCTTAACATTTGTGATAGAGAAATTGTTTTCTAATTTTTGCCTACTCTACAGTAGTTCCCAAAAACTTCTTGGTTCTCTTTTGAGCAAATGAAGTAATTGTTGTGCACGGAAGCTCCAAATCCGATGGGTTATTCATGACAAATAAAATATGAGAAATAAACATAAAGCACATACCATAAGAACATAAAGATTTATGTGGTTCACCCCAAAAGGACTACGTCCAAGGGCATGGACAAACTGAAATTCACAATACCAATGAAAATTACATCAAAGATTTTGGGACATAAAGTTATCTCTCTAACCCTCGACAAAAACCAAGTCGAGCAAACCCCTTTTAAACCACTCACCCAACCGATGTCACTTGTCGTTCTTCCTCGTCTTTACTTCTGGCAACCATTACCGACAACACCATATAGAGATGCGACAGCAACGAGAAACTGATTTTCTCTCTAACTAAAAAGAGAAACACCCAAAATCTTCATGCAAATCGCTTATCTACAAAAAACCACCCTCTCACTCTACAAAAGGCACCATCACAATGTTTTTCTCTATAGGAAGCTCTCCTCTCTCTAAGAGACACCTTGCATCTCATGCACAAGAGGCCCTGCCCCCCCCCCCCCCTCTCTCTCTCTCTCTCTCTCTCTCTCTCTCTCTCTCTCTCGAGGAAACCCATTTTTCTCATATGGTGACCCAAATAGGTCACACAAATTTTCTCCACTTTCATCACATATATATAAAGTTATGATTATGCACTAAATAGGAAACTTCCTATAGATGAAACACCCGAAGGCAGTAAAAGAACTATAAGACGAGTAGGGAAGAGTCATTCAATTGCCATCAAGATCTGCCTTTCAATCCTTTCTCCTCACATCCTTCCTCGGAATCAAAGATGTCCCGCCAGGGAAACGCCTTCAAGTAGAACTATACAGAGAGTTATCGATACTTGAATAAGGAAGAATCTGTTTCGTTATTAATCAAGAGTCCTAATCTTTATGGATTTCCATTTCCTTTAAGAAACTTATCAATATTAATCTCAATCCCACATAATATGGGATTTTCTTATGTAAATGATTTTGGATGGCACCAAATCCAACAGTAGCTTGGTTTGTCATTCTCTGACAAACTATCTCTTCTTGTTGCGAATCAAATTTTTATAATATTTGACCAGCTCTATAGAGTTTTCACCATTATGGAGTGCCAATCTTGCTTTCTGACAGTCATCACCAAACCATTGCTTCTTCCTCAAAAATTTACGTCTTGATACATAATGAGCAACAACAAGTAAAATGTGATTAAATTTCTATCATAGATAGGAGAGTCCCATCTTTTTTGGACTTCAGTCTGAAATACCAGTTTAGCTTCCTTTATCGGCCTATGCAAAAATATTCGTTTCTGATGTTTAAAAAAATGTAAATTTAGTTAGATAATAAAATATAAAGGACTGTGAGAAGATTCAACCAATTTGTTACTTACTTTTTCCATATTATTAAAGGCTTTGTCTTGTGAAAATCTACTCCATTCAACTTTGTTTTTGCAATCCAGGTGCTCCTGAGAATCCCATTAAATATTCTAAATTTGCTCTGACCCAATTATGGCATTGAAATATTAGCAGATAAAGGTTTTCCCTTTTTGAGCAAAAGTAGATGCATCTCTACCGAAATAATTAAATGGTTTGTCTCGTGAAAGGTCCTCTTTATTGTATTAGGTAGCTTCTCTTGGAGCGAAGTAACAAAATGCTAAATACATCGCTATATTGTGCTGCTTAATTTTAAGCCAAACAAACTGAGTGTTTTTTATCAGTCTTTTCAAGTAAAAACCTTCATAATGTCTTCACTTTTCTTTTCATTAGGAAAAGAAGTAGCGTTAAAACCAGTAATTGTCAAATGAGGGAATTACTCATCTTGCCATGTTTCAACAAGTGTTTTAAAAAATGACGAGTCGCAACGGACTCGCCTGAGTCGACATGGGAATCGGGCACCCCGTGTCAATTCCAATATAATACAAGTAATCGTATGTATCTAGAGGTGAATCACCGGTTCTCAACGTTATGCTACAGTGAATCGGGTGAGTCGACACAATGACATGGCTGCTACAGTGGCTTTCACAGAAAAAGCCATTTTTTCTGCCAAAAAAGCTGTAAAAATCCAATGTTTTTTTTATCAATAATGGAGAGAATAACTTTTTAAATATATAAAACAATGATTGGGTATGGATCAAACCTAAGAGACAAATTTTCGTGAAGAAATTTTGGGATTTTTGAGCAGAATAGGGTTTTCCGCCCAAAATTCGATTTTTGTGACTGTTATTTATCAATTTGATCCCATTATTTTGCTGAATGATTGTAGTAGAACATGCTTTCATCAATATTAGGTACGATTATTTGTTGTTTTGTATTTTAATTTTATAAATTTTGATTTTTAAGTTCATGTTCTTCTCCCTTTTCACCAAAAACTTCATCAAAATTCGTTGCTTATTGATGAATAATGGAGGGGAATCACTATTAAGTCTATAAAACAACGATTGGGGTTGGATTGAACCCAAAAAAATGATGGATGGTGAATTTTTTGACTAAAATTTGGGTTTTTTTTAGCGGATTAGGGTTTTTTGCCAAATCTCGATTTCTATGATTGTTCTTCATCAATTTGATCATTTTTTTTGCTAAATGATCGTGGTAAAACAAGCTTTCATCAAAATCAAGTGCGATTATTTGTTGTTTTATATTTTAATTTTATGAATTTGTTTTTTGAGCTCATGTTCTTCACCTTTTTCAGCAAAAAGTTGTTTTAATTTTTTTTATTCAATTACTAAGATGGTGTTTTTGGTTTTCCTTGCATTCTACTAACAATTTTAGGAAAATATGGACATTTTTTTATATTTAAAACTATGATGTCTATTAGAAAATGATAAATCTAATATTTATCGGAATAAGAATTTTATTGAATTTAGTCATATTTATTTGTCAATGTGGGAGTTTGTTGACATTTACCGTTATTTGTTAATAATTATGTTTTTTAGTATTTTGCATCAGTAAAATTGATATTCATCAGTAATACACTAATATAGTCAAATGTTATCTCGAAAAAAGCCTTAATCTCTTCATCTAATTCCATTTGTAATTTTTCCACGCAATGTGTTAAAGAAATTCTTGAGAACAACCAGGTTAGTATTATATTAAGATTTATCTGATAATTTCATATGCTTTTTTTTTAACCAATGTTTAGAACTTTATTGATATTCTAAAATAAGATTACATTAGAAAAGACAATAAGAGAGTCTAGGCCAAAGTACGCGAACATTAGGTAAAATTTTACCTTGCTTGATAAGGTTATCTATAGTCAAAATCTTATATTGTGCCGCTAACCAGATGAATAGCTAAACTTTATGGGGAATATGCCACTTCTATATATGAACAATTTCTGAAAAGGACCACCGGTAACGATCATGGAATTTCATATGCTTGGTAGCACATTTAAAAACCAACTGGGTCTCCTACAATCCACTCCAAAAACTCAAAACTTTGTTTCAAGGAGAAAACAAATGGGTCATTTGGATGCTAAGTTCCTCTTCTTCATCCTCACCAGTCTCACACTTTGTTGCTTAGGTGAATACAATCTCTCTATCTCTTCTTCCATAGACCACAAGTACTTGAAATTTTCAAGAGAGAGAAAGTACAAAATGAGTATGATTCGATAGAAATAAAGAAAGTGTGATTATTTTTTCCATCTCTTGCTTCTGATGGTCTCTTCAATTTAGAGTTATCATTTTCCATAAAATGGAGCATCTTTGAATACTGGAGTGTTCAATATAATTCTTGATTAAAATTTAATGGCATTTTTTCTTTAAAATTTTGAATAACTAGGATCTCGAGTGACTTTCTTGTATAATCCAAGGAGCATCAGCTAAAAGGGGACTGTTCTCTCTCTTTTGAAAAACAATGAGAAACTTGTCATGAAAACCAAGGTGCTTGTTTCAAGCCCCCAAATCCTATATCCTATATGGCATGTGTAATTGTGTAATAACCTGGGATCTTTTAGTATCCAGAGAAAAAATCAACAACTTGCAGAACTCAAAAACCCTAGCAATTCCCTGGATTAAAAAGCCATTGAATTAGATTCCTCCCATCTCAATATCAATAGCATAATATTGAGTGGAGAAATTTCAAATGAGAAAGTTCGCATCACTCATGCCCACCTGAAACTCCATAAGTCTGCCCTTGTTAACCTCAAGCTCAATCATTGGATCAAGGTCTCGGTCTCATACTTAGAAAAAACCATTGAGAAAAAATCCCAGAGCATCCCTCGAATTCATGCAATTTTTAGGGAGAGAAACGAGCCATTCGTGCTCACAGCATATTGGGGGAGCTTTTGAGAGAGGGAGAGAGGATAGAGGGTCGATGGATAGGGTTAGCGAGAGATGAAGAATAACATTGTCTTTCATTTTGGTATTAGGTCGTATTTTATGAATTGTATGTTTTATAGTAGTCTATATATGATGATATATTTCATCCATGATAATTCTATGCTTCTCTTTTAGTGTGATGTAAATTTATGGTTAACAGTAGTTCATACAAGGAAATAACATTTCAATATTCCCATATTGATGCAAAAAAATGAAAGTTCTTAATGTAGTACCCCTATTTTTTATTGGATTCCTAAAAATTTATAATGTTTTTTAATAATTTTTTTGGATTTTTTTAAGGCCGAATTGTACCGATTCACCGATCCAGATGTGTTTTTTGGGGTGCTTGATCCGAGACACCGATCTATTTTTGAAACCACTGGTTTCAACAATACCAAAAATATCAAATTTACTAAAAAAAATATACCAAACAAGCTTAGAACTTTATCTGGTATAGAGCCCTCGATATTAAAAAATTCACAGTACAACGAATGAAATCCCTATTTACTTATATCTTTGATATCTGTAATATATTTGATATTCAAATATGTAATTTTTTTTTTAAGAAAGACATCCCCAACCTGTTTTCTTCATATAGATTCGATAATTAGATTTTTGAAGGTATCAGTGGGTGGTGTCACAAGGATTCAAAACTATAACGTGGTAATTAAGTATGAGGGTTTGGTATGAGGGTGCAACACTAAGATCTAGCCCCTTTCAAAAATGCAACCCCACTATGGTCTTTAGCTTGTTTTGACTTCTTTTCAGTTTTTTTAATCTTTTTTTTTGAAAAACGTTTATATAAGGTTGCAACCTTAAAATGTAGAACTACGGATGCACTTAAAAAATTCATCAAAAAAGGTTATTTTAATATTGAAAAACCATGTGATTGATCATCTCGACAGCAAGATGTATGATTATGAAAAATAAAAAGAATTTCAATTTAAAAAATAGTGAATCTTACAACATATTATGCACACCGTCTTTTTTCGTATGTTTATAGATTTATTTGATTTGAACTATTTTTTAAATTTAAAATTTTATAATTGGGTATAAAAATAAATTTTGAAAATATTTTACATCAAAATTATATATTATGATAAAATTTAAAGGTGGCTTTTCCCTTATTTTTCTAAGATTGCGTCGATTGTCCCAAAAAACAAAGAAGACTGCACCAGGAAATCACGAAAGGGATTTTACGAATACACCCAACCGTGTCACATACCGCGTGGAAAGGACAAGAACCGAGGGCTCCTACGCGCTTCTGAGATTTTATCAGGCGCCTAACACGTTTCCTCATTCAACGCTCTCTCGCTCTCTCTCTCTCTCTCTCTAAACAAAGAACCATCTCTCTCCTATTTAATTCTGTAGGAAGTGAACCGCAGGCGAGATAGAGGAGAGAGGGGAGCGCATCGAAATAGTAGACAAAAAGAGATGTCATACCCTGGTTATCCCGGCGGCCAGTCCCCTTACGGCGGCGGCCAGGCGCCTTACGGCTATGCCCCTTACCCTGGAGCCGGAGCTGGAGCCCCCTCCCCATTTCCGGCGACCGCGGGCGGAAAGCCCTCTGCCCATGCGGCCGCCCCACCGCCCGTAGCTTACCCTGCAGCGCCGTACCAGCCGAGCCCCTTTGCATCGCTGGTGCCCTCTGCTTTTCCTGCCGGAACCGACCCTAACATTGTCGCCTGCTTTCAGATGGCCGATCAGGATGGGAGTGGTTTCGTTGATGATAAAGAGTTGCAGAAGGCTCTCTCTTCCTATAATCAGTCTTTTAGCCTGCGCACTGTGCACCTCCTCATGTTCCTCTTCACCAATTCTAATGCTAGGAAGATTGGTAACTCTTTGCTTCTCTCTCTTAAACTGTTTCTCTCTTTCTCTACTATCTATCTAACTGGTTGATGGATTTGTTTTGATACGCTTTCGATTCATGAAACTTAGAATCAGAATTTTAGGGTTTCTTCTATGTTTGTGATGAGTCCACTTCCACTGTGATTGTTTCTATGGCTATTGGTGATGCGTTTGGTAGTTTCTTTTGCTGTTTTGAAATCATGGAAATTAAGGTTCATGTTTGAGGGTTTGATTAGGGAGCGGTGTTCAAATATGTCAAATCTAGGGTTTATGTGTACATTTGAGGGTTTGGTTAAAGAGATTTTCATATTCAGGATTAAGAGTTAGCAATTTCCCTTTTTCCATTTCCTGAATTTAAGTATGGTTGCTTGCCATCTTCTTGAATAAAGAGTAATAACTAACACTCAAATGGTTTCTTGAAAACTCATTTCTGATATGAAACTTTGATATTATTTCTCAATAGAATAGCTCCGTAACTTATGATGCCCTCGTTATTTCCCAATAGAATAGCGCGGTAACATATCTCTTCTTCCAAAGAGCAGACGTATTTTTTCTGCTCGCAACGTTCGGATTAGTTCTGAAAGTTCATTAGCCCTCTCTTCTTCTGAAACCAAGACTTTTGATGTTATTTGTAGTATAATAGTTTCTATATTCTTCCTTCAGAAAATGCTTATCATATCTTTCTTATTATTTTCCCATGAACATTGGTTTGCAGGGGCCAAAGAATTCACATCTTTGTTTTACAGTCTCCAAAGCTGGCGGGTATGATCCTAGGCGATTTCTTTCTTCTGCTTCCTTTTTTTTTCTTTTCATTAGATTTGGTTGGTAGTTTTTAAGGGAATGAATAGAGAAAATGGGGGGATGATTTTGTTTTTATTGCAGGTTTTTTGTTGTCAGTAGATTTGGTTGGTAGTTTTTAAGGGAATGAATAGAGAAACTGGGGGATGATTTTGTTTTTATTGCAGGGAATATTTGAGAGGTTTGATCGAGACAGGAGTGGAAAGATCGATGCGTCTGAACTGAGAGAAGCTCTTTTGAGCCTAGGTTTTGCAGTGTCCCCTGCGGTGCTCGACCTCCTCATCTCCAAGTACGACAAGTCTGGTAAAACTAGGGCCATCGACTACGACAACTTCATAGAGTATGGTCTCCCTCTCTCTCTCGCCCCAACAATGGATCAATCTTTCTTTCCATTGCATTCCACTCTTATTGTTCACTTCTTCTCTGGAAATGAATGGTCTATTTATCTTCTTCCCCCTGTTTGCCTGTTGAACTTACTTCTCGTCAAAAACTGCTAAAGTTCTGCTATTCTCTGTGGGTGGTGAATCGATTTTCTTCTTTATATTTTTTTTTTTCTGAGAAATTTTCTTGTTTCATCTTATCAAAATTAAACTAACATCTCCTTTTTCGTCCTTGCAGGTGCAGCCTGATCGTAAAGGTAAAATTCCACTCCTTTAACAACCGCGCCTCAGGAAAATTTCCATTCCTTCGAAATTCCATTATTTTTTTTTTATTTTAGGGTGTGGTTTGTATAAGTTGCAACCTTAAACCATCCAATTACGGCTCACCTCAAAATTTTATCATAAATGTAATTTTGATAGGAAACATTCTGAGAATCTATTTTCATCTCAAATTATAAAATTTTCAACTCTATAAATAGTACAAATCAAGTAGATCTATAAATACATGAGAATATTTAAAATGAACGGTCCAGATAATGTGTTGCAAGATACACTATTTCTCAGTCCCGAAATCTTGCTTTCTTTTCATATTCATACATCTCGATGTCGAGATGATCAATTAGAGGGTTTTCCAACATCAAAACAACCTTTTATGATGGATTTTTGAGGTGCATCTTTAATTCTACATTTTAAGGTTGCAACCTTGTAAACTTTTTTTTTTTTAGATAATATAGTTATATAATTGATCTAATATTTGATTAAATCCCTACTCTAGCTGTGTAACCATGAGACCGATACTCTCTCTCTCTCTCTCTCTCTTTCTCTGTGTGTGTGATAGTATTGGGATTGGGATTATATACTATAAGACCATTTTTTTTTAGTAGAATATTGTGGTTTTGGGATCGGCTGTTTGCTTAAATGTTCTTTCTCTTCCCATTCTTCGTTGCAAGGTTTTAGAACTTGGCTTGGCTGTGGAATCCAATCTGACCAAGTTACTTGGGCCTGAATGAGCCAAACGGCAAGAGCGATATTAAAAAAGTCATAAAAATCCTGAAATTGCTAAAACTAGGAAAAATGAAAAATTGGATACACTAAAAAAAAGAAGGATGAGAAAAAGGCTTTCAAAATGTAAAAAAAGATAAAACAATGGGTAGGGATCATTTTTCTTATAATGAATGAGAGAAGTAGAAAATAAGAAATTTTAAGAATCACAAAGCATACAAAATATAATGGATACTAAATAATAATGACAATGATAATTTATTTAATAAAATATTAGATCAATTGTAAATATCTTATAATCATTTCTTACATTATTGGATCCCAAGTTGTTCTTACAACCTAGAGTACATAAATTTCCTTTAAAAAATTCCAAGTACTTAAGGGGGTTCCTAATTGCTGTTTTTAATCCTCCCTTGAGTGTTTGTGGTGGTGGTGGGGAGTTCCTAAATGCTGTTTTTCTCGGACAAGTGCGAATTAGTTTCGCCCGAGTACTCAAAGAGTTGCTGTGTTGTTGTGTTCCTGTTTGCAAGTGGTCGTATGATGAATTTTGCATTGTTCCTTAATCTGTCAGGCAGTAAAATACGTAAATGAATTGATTCTATGTTATTCTCTCTCACATTTCATTGTAGCTGTTCTCTCTCAGGAAATTGAGAACAATAGCTGAGAAAGAATGCATGGTTATTGATTGAATGGGATTGGGATGCATTGTGCAGGGATTGACAGAAAAGTTCAAGGAAAAGGACACAGCCTACTGTGGCTCTTCAACTTTCACCTACGAGGCATTCATGCTCGCCGTCTTACCCTTCATCATCGCCTAAGTAGAAGAGAGACCCATTTTCCCTTTTTTATTTTTCTCTTTCCTTTTTTTGGCTTCCAGTGAAGTCTGTTTTTGTAACGTAGTATGTATTTCGATTGTACTGTTTAGGTTTGTATCTTATAAAACTGAGTTCGTGGAAATTTGTCCTTGAAATTGTAAAATTTGGAATGGCCTAGATTTAATTGAGAGTGACTACTTGTTTTAATGATATCAAGATTGTAGGTATTGAGTAAGCTTATTCTAAAACTGGAGTGATTGAGCTAATCTAAACCTTAAAAGAGTATGGAACGTACATTACAATAACTAAAATGTAAAAGTTCATATAAGGCTGCAACCTCAAAACTGCAGTAGGAAATTTTTTTTTTAATAGTTAAAGAACCCGATCATCTTGACATCGAAATGTATGAAATAAAAAAAACAAGATTTTTTTGAGTTTTAAAAATAGTGCATTTTGTAACATTTTACTTAGACTCATCATTTTCAATATTTTCATGTGCTTATAGATCTTACTTGATTTGAGCCATATTTTGGGCTTTTAAAATTTTATAATTAGAAATGAAAATGGATTTTCATGCGATCTTAAGACTTTTTGACATTGGAACTATATCTTATGACAAAGTGTGGAGGTGTGGTGTAATACATTGAAACTGCATCTTAGAATAAAGTTTGGAGGTGTGTTTTAATTTGATTGTTTAAGGTTGTAATTTTATGCAAACTACACTTTAACTAAGAATACAATATAATCGGTGATCGACTAACTAACTATACAATGCGATTTGTGATTGATTAAATCTCTAGTGCTCCCTTTCAAGTTAGAATGTTGAATGTCAAGAACATTCAACTTGTGAATCAACGAACTTATTCAACGAACTTAATTTTTCTTTGTCAAGTAGTTTAGTGAAGATGTTTGTTAGCTGGTGATGGAGAGGAATGTATAAAGTGCATAGCAGTCCATTTTGGATCTTCTTGTATACAAATGACAATCGAGCCCTATATGCTCTGCATGCTCATAGAAAAGTGGGTTGGCAACAATGTGAAGTGCTGCTTGGTTGTCGCAGAAGAGGATTGACGGTGTTGGAGTTCCTAAAATCTTGTAAAAGAAAGTTGAGCTATGTAATGCACATCTCACATTGGTCATAACTCGATATTCAGCTTGAGTTGAAGAACGAGATACAATTGTTTGCTTTTTAATCTTCCAAAAAATGATATTTTTACCTAGGACGGTACAATATCCTGTGGTCGGTTTGAAAAACACTTAGCCCAGTTCAAGTCACAATAGGCCTTGAGCTGTGGTATGCTGGATGATGACATAAGAAGTTGCCCAAGGTGTCTGTGATACCTGGTGGGATTAGTCAAGAGGTCCCCAGTGGTGCTCTATGGGAAATCAATAGTGCGTGGCCAAGAAGACCCACGTCTTCTAAGATCTTAAGTGTATATTTGTATTGCATCAGGCAAATACGAGACTTTGGCACGAGAAACCTCAAAGCCGAGAAAATACTTGAGAGGCCCTAAATCTTTAATGTGGAATCTACCTTGCAAGAACTTTTAAGGATGTCAAAAACATAAACGAGTAGCGAAGGAAGAGCCCTTGGTGTTGGTAAAGAGGGAGTAATCAGCCTGTGACCAAGTGCATCTGGTGGCTTAGAGTTCTTGAGAAAACTTGGTGAACCAGTTTCAAGAGGCCTGCTTGAGGCCATAAATGGGCATGTTAAGGTTGCTTACTTTGGTCTCCCCCTATTTAGAAAAACCCGCTGCAATGGACATATAAAATTCATCATAAAGATCGTGATGGAGTTTCTAATTCTCAATGGATGCAATGGCAATGTTGCAGCAAATAATCAGCAACTTGGGAACAGCAGCAAAAGTCTTATGGTAATCAAGACCTTCCCGTTGGTTGTCGCCTTTGGGTACAAGCCGAGCTTTATAGCATTCCACATGGCAATTAGATCGGCAGTTCACCTTGTATTCCTGTTTGCAGCCAATGGGTTTCTTATGGGTTGTCAAGGGAGTTAGGGTCGAAGTGATATTTTCCTCCAAGGCTTGAATATTAGTGGCCATAGCTTCATGCCAATCGGTCCTTCACAGCTTGTTTAAGTTTGGTGGTTTTAGAAATGGGTGCAGTTTGCATACGGATGCATATGTAGGTGTAGAGGTAAGGTACGCCTTCAAATTTTATCACGGTATATAATTTTGATGTAAATGTTCTTAGATATGAAAATCTTGAAAATAGACGGTGTAGATAATATGTTGTAAAATGCACTATTTTTGAGATTTAAAATCCTTTTATTTTTCATAGCCATACATCTCAATGTCGAGATAGTCAAACAAAAGGTTTTTCAACATTAAAACTACTTATTCCGATGAATTTTTGAGGGGCATCCGTAGTTCTACATTATAAAGTAGCATCCTTATATAAACTTATTCCTTTAGAAATTGCTACAACAAAGGAACCGTGATAAAGAGATAATTTATCATAGTTGAGATACTGAGATAAAGAGTATCTCATAGTGACGAAGAAGATGTTGTAGCCGTGAGGGGAAGAAGAACAGAAGAGCAACGTTTGAGCTGTTGGTGAATCTTGATTTGGCTCGTTATGAGATGTGCGAGCACCCTTAGGGCTCGCAGTACGTGGAGAATATTTAAGCATGGGGAGAAAGTCTACAGACTGGTTGTTGGATTCCTTGAATTCTTGATACAAAAAAGGTGATTCATGAAAAATGAATTCCTTGGTTACATGGATTGTATAGCTTTTGAGATTATACAGTTTGTAGCATTTTACCATAAGGACAGCCAAACGAAAAATACATTTTCGGGCCGTTGGTCAAATTTGTCTTGTGGGATGCTAGATTTGTGGCATATAGCGCAGACAACCAAAAAACCTAAAATGATTGTAGGTGGGAGGTTTATTGAAGCGGACCTCGGGTTTTTGTTTTAAGCACAGGCATGGATTATCGGTTTATTAAGTATATGGCTTTAAGGGGACAAGCTCTTGAAAAACGACGAGCTTGAATAACTTCAAGAATGTGCAGCGTTAAATTCTGGTTAAAAGAACTCTTAAAAACCTCAATTCTGAGCCCGAAGAAAAAAAAAAACCTTGATAAATTATCGGAAACTTAGACCCAATACAATTATCCTAAAACTGCTCAAAACCTATCCCAAGTTAAAGTAGATCTCGAGAGATTTCTAACGGTCCAAGAATCATTTAAATCGGATTTACGGTTAAAAAAGAAATAGAAAGTGACAATTTGGTCCTTGTGAGACCTAAGTGTCGGCCTCAGGGTAGGCCTTGACGTGGCCCGGCAATCCCAAACACGGCTTGATGATGCAGTAAAAGTGTGTTTTTTTTATTAGATAAAATCAAAAGATCAAGATAAGTAAATAAAAAAAACTAAAAAAAATCCCAAACAAATCAAGAAAAATAACCAACTGAAGCCTATAAATATTGCCCTCCATAACCAAAAAGAGAGCTCGGAAATCCTTAGAAAATAGGACACAATTACCAAAATTAGGAAAAAAGCCCAAAAATATCAAAAAATTAGAAAAGTTTTTAAAAAATGGCTAAAAAAATTAGAAAATATCTCAAAAAATCCCTAAAAATCCTAGAATTCATATTTGACCTTAGGAGATCCCAAAACTCTTAGAAAACTAAAGAAATTCTCCTATAATCTCAAGAAAAGCCTAGATAGACCCTACTTAAAATTCTCAACTTTTTCCCTACCTTAAGAACCCTAGATCTAAGTCAAAGAACCTTAGATCTACCAATTCCAACAAGCAAATATATCCAAATCAAAAGAGCAGCTTAATCCAAGCCTGAAACTCAAGGTTTTGAGTCCTTAGAGGTATGCATTTATTTATTTGCTTAATTTAGTTTTTTTATTCATTTAATTCTATACTTTATTTTTCTCAAAAATAATTTATTATTAGATTTAATTAAATTTAGAAGCATTTTTTAAGGTCAAAATACAAATTCTGTACAGATCGGAGATTTTTCTGAGCCCATAATTCAATCGACCCCACTTTCTCTGCATTGTTCAAATTTAATTCATTATTGCTAAGTTTTGAGCAGATCTCATCTCAGAGATTGGCATAGATTGGAGCGTAAACAGTTGGCGCCCACCGTGGGGCACTTGAGCTTCATATCTGTATTTTTATGTTAAAAAAAGCTTCTTCTTTTTTCTCATGTTTATTTTTCAGAAAAAAAAAAAGAATAAACAAAAGAAAAACAAGATATATTTTTAAATATTTTCTGTTATTAGATTATATATTTCCTTTCTAGATCTTATCTTTTGTCTCTCCATAAACAATTTTGGATCTTTTTTCTCTCAATCTATATGATCTTTTAGACCAATCTTTATCATTTTTTAGATCTATCTTTTAGATTCTTTTTTAAAATCATCTTTATCATCTTTGTTTTTTTAGAACATCTTCAGATCCATCTTGATCATCTTTATCATGTTTTTTGGTTCATCTTTCATTCACGCTTATCATCTTTAGATCATCTTTTTCTTCTTTAGATTATCTTTATTTTCTTTAAAACATCTTTATCATCTTTTAGATCATCTTTATCTTCTTTAGAGCATTCTTTATCATGTTTTAAATCAATTGATCTTCTTTAAAAGTATCTTTATCTTCTTTTGAAGTATCTTTATCTTCTTTAGTAGCATCTTTATCTTCTTTAGATCATACTTATCTTCTTTAAGTACATCTTTATCTTTTTAGAATACATTTTTTTAAAAAGAATATTTTTTTTCTTAAAAAACAACAAAAAGAAAAGGGCGGATAACATTAAAAAAAGAGAGGAGATTTTTATGTATAGTCTTGGAGTTATTTCCATAGTTCATGGTGATTCAGTTATTTAGTCTATTGCATAGTCTAGACCCTTTTGGATGACTAGACCTACAAGACCTTATGACTCAGTTCCCTAGGTCTACCTTGTCTCAGATCAGTCGCTATCGAGTTTTAGTGAGTCCATAATTCCACACTCAGGGCTAAGCCTAGCTTGCCCATATGTAGTCCAGCCAAGCTGTGTTGTCTAGCAAGACTGCATGGCTCAAGCTACTCAAAACGATCAGGGCATTTGATTCGAGTTTGAAGAACTAGGATTGAACCCACTTTCATCTTCTAAGTCTAGGTCTCCAACTAGAGTTGCATCACCCACAAATGTCAAACCTAAAGTTGATGCTGCCTAATTAGGGGCACATTATCCACCTCCTCAAAAGATCCATTCTAGGATCCACCAACTTAATAAGGTCCATAGAAACCTAGATGATGAGCTCATCAGGCAGGCAAGCCTGTTAGACTTAGAGTACTTCCAAAGATTGAGTCAGGCCTAACCAAGGCTAGTCACCAAGGAAAACTAGAGAGTCAAACATATTTGAACCCAAGTGTTCATCAAGCCATGTATCTATTTATCAAGGTTTACTCTTATTCAATTCTAGGGACTACGAGTCCCTTTCAATCGAGTATCTTAAGAACTTACCCGAAGTCATGTCTTTCTTAAGGCGTGCTGGCCTTGTTGAGCCACATGCCCCGCTTAAGGTGTCGAGTTAGTCAGGTCAAAGTCAAGGGACCTCTCTAGCTCCTGAATAGAAAAATCATGTGAGTTTCATCCCGTCGGTGAGCCGGCACCGCTAATCTTCTCGTCCTTCACCATTCATAAAACCGGCTCGACCATGGGACCGTTCATCCTATTGTCCATTTAGACTTGACCCTCCTTAGGTCATATAGTCACCCACTGGTGCAGCCTCTTCAGGCCACCTTGATCCCACACCATTATTCACAAGTGGCCTATTCCGCCCATATTCCAACTCAGTATCCCCTAAGTCAGCATACCTGTCAGCTCCATACCCTTCGGCCGCACCTACGGCCTCCAATCATTCTTAGCTGGGGTATACTGTGCACCGTGCCTTCATTGTTCATTGTCATGCGCTAGCACCAGCTTTCTAGCCCTCAGCTCCTGCAGTCCAGGTCGCTTCTCAGACCTATCATTATTATCCCTCGGCTAGAGCACCATTGTCTACGCCTATTCCATACTAGGGTCCAACCGCCCCGGCTTAGGCCTCTTCGCCTGTGTTAGCACCTAACGCAGCTTCAGCCATCTCGCAAGCTCAACGTGCTCTTAATCCAATGCAGCCCATATCAGTTGCATCTCTTGCACCACAAATTATGCCATCATTTTTAGGCAACCAATATACTTCTGAGGTCAAAACCCATGAGTCAGTTGAGCTCGCCTAGCTGAAAGGCGAACTAAACAAATTTAAAGAGACCCTGACTGAGATCGAAGTTCTAAATATACTTCCCCCAAGATCTTATGTCAAGGATGTTCTTGGGATGTCGAACCCCTTCTTTCGGGTTTCAAATTGCCTAGTTCGAAAACAAGTTCAACGGGAAAGGTGATCCTGAAAATCACGTCACCACTTACTTGTTAACTGTTCCCGAACATGAAGAGAAATCAGTGGCTCAAGACCAAGTTGACCCTCTATGGACAACCCCTAGCCTGGTTCCGAGAAGTGGTATTTAATAATCTTGAACAGACACCCAATGAATTGTTTCGATACTTTGTTGAGCAATATTGCGGGACCAGAGAGAGACCAAAGATCCTTGGCGAGTTGGTCTTCACTCGACAAAATCATGATGAGTAGTTCATAGAATTTGTCTAAAGATTTAGAGAGGTTGCATCAAAAGTCATTGATTGCACGCTTTTTGAAACCTTTAACATCAGTATGGCCATAGAGAATGCTTTCCTTGAGTATAAACTCTACCTCAGTAAAAGCATTCGGCCTTTCTCTTTTGACTCAATGGTAGAAATGGTTTTACATTATGAGAGAGCAAAGGAAAGGGTCAGAGATCGGTCGCCAGTTACATTGAGGCAGGAGCCCGATGAAACCCTTTTGGGCCAAGAGCCAGATGAAGTCATGATGGAACAAAAGCTGGACTACAATGAAGATTCATTTGAATGTAACTCTGAAGAGATGATAATTGAAGAATTTGAAGCCGATCCCAAGTCAAGACCATCCTCAGAACTATTAAGGCATATAGGTAGGGCTAACTTATGGCAAGATCAGGAGATATCAGATGATACGAGTGAAGATGGAAAAATTTTAGCCGATACCAATTTGATAAGGATTGACCAGTCAGACTCATGCCCGAATCTGAAAATCATCCAATATGGCCTTGGGGCACAGGAAGAAACCATCTTGAAAATGAAGACCGTAATGGAAGAGTGATGTATTTTACTAAGTAATTTCATAAACCAAATGATGAGAATTACCTTAGCTCAAGGTCCACAATCCAAGAGAGAATGAAAGAGTAAACTACCCCAGAAATAATTCCAATTGAAGTGGAAGGAACAAGCTTGCAGGAGACTCATGACACCCTTATCCTAGATAGCGGAGTAGGGGCAGATGACCTAAATCCTGAGGCTATGGATTCTCAAATTCCAAATGAAAAGAATAACTTCAACCAGAAGTTTGAAACTCAAGAAAAATGGAAAAATTCAAGAAAAATCTCTATTATGATTGAAGATACGAGTTAATAGAAAATTCAAGACATCCCTGTGATCCATGTCACCACAAAAGTAAAGGACCTAATCAATCTCATTTTTCAAATAGATGCAGTCGGTGACCGACATGAGGCTCAAGTCATCCATGAGTTCAATCGAGATATCGAAGCTAGAGATTATCAATACTACATTAGTTCGGAATGCCTTAATCTCAAAAGCACAATTCAAGAAGAAACAAAGGGGTGAAGCCCAGAGGATTCAGTTGAACTATCCCCTAATGTGAACCCAAAAAATGATCCATCCCCTCAAGATTGGATGAATGAACGTAAACCTCTGGAGATCCCAAGAGGCTCACCTGGGCCACCTTCACTTGTCTTCTTGGCAGACTTACTTATTTGGTATAAAGGGTTGAGCCTAGAGCAGTCAATTACACCAGTCTCTAAGATTGATCTAGTAATCAACATCGAAAAAGTGAGGGATCCAAATTTTATCATTCCTGAAGATCCAACACCTGTACAAGAGTTAACAGAAATCAAATCCCTAGAAGTTTTAAGGGGACCAGCTGCGCACTTTGACATGATTTTTTGAATAACCAACCTATATGAGATGAAGAGCCAAACATTGAAGATTAAATCCCTTAAGGGAAATGATCTCAAGATAAAGACCTTAGAGGGGCAGCCTCGCCAAACCACTTGATAAGTGTACCCTCACTTGTTGATGAAAATAAAGCAGGGGCAACCGGTGAGCCCCACACCTTATCTGACGATTCCCAACATCGAGGTGATATACTCCACAAGAGCAACATGAATTTGCAATTGTAAAAGATAACCGAAAAGGTGTGGGGTGATCACTTACTCCTCCCTCTTAAATAAGCACAAGGGGGCATCCATGCTCTACTTAGTTATCCTACTCCATGAAGTTGATAACCTAAGAAGTTGGAAAATAGAAAAAAATAGAAAAAAAACGAAGAAAAAAAAAAAGAGCTTAGCCAACCAAACAAGAGATTGATGGACTAGGAAGCTGAGAGTCACTATGAATTTGAAGATCAAGGCTCAAGTGAAGTGATTCAAGAAGGACGAACTCAATAATAGTTCAACAACGAACTCAATAATAGTTCTACAATGAACTCAATGACCTTTGTCAAAGAAGTATTGAATACGAACCAGGGGCAAGAAAAATCCAACGATAACCAGTATTAGAATCTCCCTGCCACTAAGAAGAAGGATGATCAAGATTTCATTTGTTTTCTGGGAAGAAGTGCCAAAAAAAAGAAAGAACTCCACTGACTCTTCTTCATCTCCCCCTCTTTCTTCATATTCTTTAAAAAAACAAAAAAAAATATGTTGGGATGAAAAAAAAAGAACAAAAAGAAATCCCACGCGTTGGAAAAAATGTCATCGGGCTGAACACCGGAAAGGGACCCTGGGGCCGAAAGGAAGAAAAAAAAAAAAAAAGTCCATCGCGCTGAAAATCTGGAAAGATCCCGAGCGTTAAAAAAAAAAACAAGGCCACCAGGCTGAACACCTGAAAGGGACCTCGGGATGATAGAAAAAAGAACTTCTCTATGTTTTTATCTCTTCTCCGAAATCTTTAAAAATTCTTTTCATTTCAAGTTAGAGTGGCGTCAGAAGGGGAAGTCAATTGAAGGCATCAGTCCAAATAAACCTGAAGAGGCTCCGCTATCTGAACTTCAAAGGAGTGGTAGTTGAGGAACAAAATTGAAAGTTCAAGGATATTCTGAGCACTCTAGGACAACATCCCATATTTTTCAAGATACCAGTTTTCTTGAAAAACAAGAAAAATTCTCCCTTGAATTGTGATATAGGATCCAAGATTGGAATATGAGGAAGTACTTAGTGATTCATCGTCCTGAAAGTCCCAAGTAGAGGCTCGGCAAGCTCATGTGGGAAAAAAAAAAAAGAAAAAAAAGAAGAGAAAAAAAGAAAATAAATAGAGAGCTCTATGGTAGCATGAGCCTAAACAGATTATTAAACTTGTTTTTTAGAATTTCTCATCCAACTTCAAAATTTCCCCTATGTGTTTTGTGAGTTTTCAAAAACCTTAATTTTTTTGGTTAGAAAGTAGCCCGGAACCCTGTTTCTGTTTCAAAATTCAATCTATCTTCAAAACTTTCTAAAATGTTTTAAAAAACGAAAGAGTTTCATGAAGGCTTGGAGATGATGCGTTTTCCACCACCAAAATGCTTGCAAACTCGTAGGAAAAACAACAACCAATCAATAGATTCCCAAACCAAAACACCCTAACCTATGAACCCCAAGAATCAGAATCGAAAGCGAACAAGAAGTTCAATTAGCCAGAAATTCATCATCCCTTTATTTCTTCTAAATCAAACTCCCATTTGATCGGAGAACTAGACCCCAAGAAAAAGGCCTACGTCGAAGATGATTACACCGACAACTTCTTAGGTTGCATTGGAGTGACTACAACAAGGAGTATCATCAGGTCAAAGATAACACCGTTTCTGTTAGTTGTCACTTCAGATCCCGATTTTTGGAGACCTCTCAATCGCACTGACTCAAAGATAGCAATGCCATTTCGATGTCTTACGGATCAAAAGAATCCATCGACGTATCACCTACCCAAAGGATACTGATCATTCAAAAGAATGATCCCTTGGATAACTTTTTTTCCCCATTCTGTCTCAGATGTCTACTTCTTTGTTATTCACCTTGTACCCCAAGTGAATGCCAAAGAGGGCCTACTATAGACACCCCCTCGAAATTCTGGTTAAAAGAACTTCTAAAAACCTCGATTATGAGCCTGAAAGACCACAAAAACTAGTAGACCATCGACAACCTAGACCTAATATAATTATCCCAAAACTCCCCAAAATTATTCCAATTTGAAGTAGACCTCGAGAGATTTTCAACGGCTCAATAATCACCAAAATCGGACCTACGGTTAAAAAAATATAAAAAATGATAATTTTGTCCCTGTGAGTCTCAAGTGCCGGCCCTCGAAGCAGACCATGAATTGGCCTAGCATGCCCAGATGCAACCTGATGACACAATAAATGTGTTTTTTTAATTAGATAAAGCCAAATGATCAAGATAAATAAATAAAAATCTGAAATAAATCCAAACCAATCAAAACAATCACCAATTTGAAGCTTATAAATACCATACTCTAGAACCCAAACAGAAAGATAAAAAATCCTTTAGAAATCCTTAGAAAATAAGACACAAGTCCCGTAATTAGGAAAAAAAAAGCCCAAAAATATCCAAAATAAGAAAAAAGCCTTCGAAAATTCTTAAAACGTTAGAAAAAATTCTAAAAAATCCCTAAAAATCATAAAAAATAGCAAAATTCATATTCAACCTTAGCATATGCCAAAACCCTTAGAAACCTAAGAAAATTCTCCTCCACTCCCAAGAAAAGCTGAAAGAAATTCTCCTCCAATTCAAGAAAAGCCTAGGTAGACCGTACCTAAAATTCTCTGCCTTTTCATTGCTTTAAGAACCCTAGATCTAGGTAAAAAAACCTTAGATCTATCAATTCCAACAAGCAAATGTATTGAAAAAATGAGATAGTGGCGCAAATCAGAAGAACGACTTGATCTAAGCTCAAAACTTTGGGTTCAGGTCCCTAGAGGTAAATATCTCTTTATCTGCTTAATTTAGTTTGTTTTCCTTCATTTAATTATCTGATTTATTTTAATTTTGTTGGAAATTAATTTATTATTCGATTTAATTAAATTTAGAAGTGTTTTTTTATGTCAAAATAAAGATTTGGAACTGGCGCTGCAGTGGACTTGAAAAAAAGCCGGATCTGTATAGATCATGGATTTTTCTGAGCTCATAATTCAAGCGACCTCACTTTCTCTATCTTTTTCAAATTTAATTGAGTTTTTCTAAGATTTGAGCATATATCTTTTCGAAGATCGGGGCGCAGATCGGAGCGTAAACAACTAGTCAATATGAATGTCCATTTAGACGTTGATAGTGAATCTCCCAGTTTCATATTCCATTTTTGCTTCACTACCATTCCAACATCCTGGTATCACCTAAATAGTGCATGATAAAATTAATAGCCCCCTTTAAGTATCTTAATACTTGAGAGATTCCTTCACATCGGTTTCTACTACGGTAACTTGTGTATCTAATAAGTCTCCCTACTTCATGGACAATGTTACATCTCGTATTGCTCATTGCACTCATTACTCATGTATACTTTATTTAAAATATACATAAATTTGGAAAAATATCCTATTATCCTCTATTTTTAACTTTTATATCTCATTAGACCCAAGAATTGCAAATATTACTTGTAAGCAAAAGGACTTTATCTTTTCGATCTTCCAATCCCTGACCATATATTATTGATCTCAACAACTTATGAAATGACTCTCTCTCTCTCTCTCTCTCTCTCTCTCTCTCTCTCTTTAAATTCTATCTTTCTCACATCATCGTCTCTCTCTCTCTAAAAACTCCATCTCTCTCTAAAACCCAAACTCTATCTCTCTGTCTCATATCATCGTCTCTCTCTCCCTCAAAACTCCGTCTCTCTCCCTAAAATTCAAACTCCAGCTCTTTCTCACCAAAACTCCATTTCTCTCTAAAATCCAAACTCCTTCTCTCTCTCTCTCTCTCTCTCTCTCTCTCTCTCTTTCACATACACACACATACATATAAGAAGATGCGCTTGTGTTCGAGCTCAAGCTAAACCCCTTGGTTGGTAAACTCACCGAGAAGCGAAGACAGTGAGATGGAGTTATAAAGGGAGAGAGATGGAGTTTGAATAATATATCATTTTAGTGCTTGTTTGGGTCAAAAATTTATGGTGAGGGGTCCTGGGGGTTGTAAGATATAAAAGATGGAGACTTTTTGTTTTAAGTAATATTTTCAATTCTTGGATCTCATGAAATATGGAAGTTAAAAATAGAGGATAAAGAGATAATTTCTCTATATATTTACTTTTCTTTAATTTTATATAAGGATCCATTGATGTGAAAGACATGCTAAAAATTACTTAGCTTTAATTTATTAAGCATCTTTTCAATTTAATGAAATTTTGTTGTTACTCACGTTATCTTTCTTGACTATCCTGATACCAAGTATCCCATTAGCATCATCCAAGTCATTCATATAAAAAGCAGATGCAACAAAACTCTTAGAATCCTTCACTATTTTCAGCTTAGTTCTAATATTATCATATCATTCGAGAGATTTAATAACACATAGAATTAATCTCTTTTACTATGTACACATGTATTATATCGATTCCTTTAATATTATTTGACGATAGCACATTTTCTGATGTCTTATTCCATTGTTTTATACTTGTCTTAGTCTAAAAGCTGATTTAACTAACTTACAGATTTTATTTTCTTGGCATGACATTACAAACTCTTTGGTTGTTCCATATATATATCTTATCTAAATCATCATTAAGAAATGAAATTCTCACGTTCGTTTGGCATTTGATAAGATAGTTTTAATCGAAGCTATTGCTATTAGGCAATCATATGGTAGATATCCCTGTCTCTAGGGCATATGTATCAAAGTAGTCAATGTCTTTTATTAAATCCTTTGGATTAGCCATGATACTAGATCAGTGTTCGCAAAACAGGCCGATCTAACCGTTAACTGCCTGGTTAGATCGCCCCTGGCCAGTTCCAATTTTGGGCGGTTTTAGTAATCATCGGTATTTTAAATGTTAAATAAAATATAACTTCAAATTTGTATCAGCTACGTTTCAATAGTAAATCCTGTAGCCCGAGTGTTTTCTTAAATATTATTTTAAGCCCCTGCCACTTAAACGTTAGTTTAAAGCCCCGCCATTTATCTACTACTCAGTCGTGAGTTTTTTTTTAAACGCCATTTATTTACTACTGAAAAAACGCCATTTTATTTACTATTTAGATTATAGAGTTTTTTTAAAATGCCATTTATCTACTACTTAGTTGACCATTAGACCCACTAACCAATATGCCATTTACTGCTTAGTTGTAAAAAAAAGGGCCTATATTATATATAACTTAATTCTTTCTTAATTTTTTTTTTTAAATAGTTGGTCAAGTCGATTTTTTTAACATTTTTTTAATATTCTGTACGTTATGGTAGAGATTATAACTGCCTTTGGTCGTTGATACTCATTTTTATATTTTCTCATCTTTTTTAAAAATTTTTAATAATACCCCTAAGCATAAATTGATTCGTTAAAATCCATTTTTTTTATTAATTTTCAATTTCGTTTGAGTGTGTTTTATTTTTAATCACATTCTTTATATTCTTTTCATATTTTAGTAAAAAAATTTTGTATCTTTTTTATTTTTTTCAACACTTTTTTTATCGTTCAGGACTTGCCCAGATAGAGCGGTTGAATCGGTCGGTTTACCGGTTAGGCCAGTTAAATCGCTTTCGGGCCCATGTCCAGTTAACTGTTCCGATTCAATTTTGTGAACATTGTACTGGACCCATAAATTGTACATCTTTTTTGGAATATCGTTTTAAATCCAATTAGTTCATAACCACGCGGTAAATCCATAAATTTTTAGTTTTTATTTTGGAAGAATGGAGTCTATCTCACTGTTTATGGTATCTCTACAAAATGCAGCATTAGTCGGGTTGGCCAAGAAAAAGATTGCTATAGCAGTAGCAATGTTATTGCTAATAGCCGTAACCTATACCCAACATGGACCTATGTCAGGTCTAAGTGACTAGGACATGGAGCTGACTTGGGTATAGGGTTAGGTCCAAGTCATTTGGACTTGGACCTTACCCGGATCCAGGTTTAGGAGAAAAAAAAAAAAAAAAAAAAAAAAAAAAAAAAAATAGTATATATATATATATATATATATATATATATATATATATATATATATATATAAGATACTACAAAACGACTATAGGAGAAAATGAACAGTGATTTCGCCTACCCTCATCACCGTCCAAAGTTCATCGCACAGTCACAAATGTCCCGTAGTATATCATTTTTCATTTTTCATTTTTTTCAACAATCCAATTAAGACATACCATCAAATTTTATCACATGTAATTTTGGTGTAAAAACTTCGCATGATTATCTCAAAATCTATATTCATATTTGACTATAAAACTTTAAACTCCAATAATAGTTAAAATCAAATAGATTTATAAACATATAAAAATCTTGAAAATGGATGGTTTAGATAATGTGTTGCAAGATGCACTATTTCTAGGACTCAAAGTTTGTTTTCTTTTTCATATTCATACATCTCAATGTCAAAACATTTTTTGAGGAGTTTTTTATATGCATCTTTGATTCTACATTTTAAGGTTGGCCAAGAAAAAGATTGCTATACCAGTAGCAGTGGCAATCTTATTGCTAATAGTAATAACCTAGACCCAATATGGACCTGTGTCAGGTCCATGGGACTAGGACATGGAGCCGACCTATGTACCGGGTTAGGTCCAAGTCATTTGGACCTAGACCCAGGTTTAGGAGATTAAAAATATTATATATATGTATATATATATATACATATATGGTGCGATTTCTATAAGGTTGCAACTTTAAACAATCCAATTAAGGAGCACCACCAAATTTTATCACATGTAATTTTGGTGTAAAAACTTCGCACAATTATCTCAAAATCTATATTTATAAAATTTTAACTCCAAAAATGGTTAAAATCAAGTAGATTTAGAACATATGAAAATCTTGAAAATGGATGGTCTAGATAATGTGTTGCAAGATGCACTATTTTTAAGACTTAAAATTTTTTTTTTTTATATTCATACATCTCGATGTCGAACTAATCAATTGGAGGATTTTTCAAAATATATATATATATATATATATATATATATATATATATATATATATATATATATATATATATATATATATATATGGAAAAAGCTATGATTAGCCCACTGGCTCTATGACTATATAAGCCAAATGACTCAGATTGAATCTGGGCCGATCTGATGATCACAAATATGTCCCATAGTGCTTGAATTTTATTTTATTTTCTATAAATTCAAATGACTTGAAATTTTACGTATGTGTTCTTCTCATCAAGGCGCATCTAATAAAAATATATAAAAAAATTATTCGTGAAAACCAAAATAATCAAAATTCCCTTGAACCTTTTCAGGGGTATTTTGGTCTATCTATTTTATGTAAAATATTTTTTTTGATATTTTCGAAAGATTCATCTATTTTTTATAAACACATGTCTAAAATTTCAAGTGATTTGGACTTATAGAAAAAAAATAAAATTCAAATACTACCGGATATCCGTGATTGTCAGATCGACTCAAATTTAATCTAGGTCATTGGGCTCATATGTTCATATGAGCTAGTGGGCTAATCCCAACTTTTTCTTATATATATATGTAAGAGACTATATACTATTAGACCATTGAGTTTTGGCACATTTAGCCATTAGATGTGAAATTTAATAGATTAAAATGTGTCACAACATTTGAAAAATTTTATTTTTGACTTTGTACTCAAATAATAACCTCAACCGCCTGATTTTAAATCTACGGTCATTGCTTGTCATGAAAAATTATTTCCTAGAAGCTAAAAGAATAGGAATTTGCCCATGTTTGACATTAAATGTTCAAGGTCCATGACTAAAGAGGTAAATGTGAATTTCTTGTTAAAATTTGGGTGAGATTCGTTACAGGCGCATGAATTGTCCATAGTAAAGAAAAAACAAATACGAGCTGCAACAAACCACCACTAATGTACCATCAATTATACATAAAACAACCCCAGTTATTATATATGTGGATAAGTACAAGCTATCTATACTTCCCTAATATACCACAGTGCCAAATACTACAGGGGGCAGACAAATTGATGGACTAATATGTAGTGGGAAAGGCACAAAATCACATAGACATTATCATCAGAGAGATTTATTTTGTTTATAAGATATAGCATTGACAACTACTGTATTACTCATGGGTTGAGATAAGAGTGATAGAGGGAGAGTTCAATAAGAGATGGCACTCCTAAATGGACCATAAAACCACACCGGTCTATCATTTATGGGTTGCGTGGGCCTTGCATTTGACTGATAGCCCTGCAAAAGCCAAGCAATGAGTAAAATTATATCCTTCCCTCCTTTTCCTTGAGGTGAATAATGGTGTCCTGGTTTAAATAAAATGCAAAAGCTTGGAAAACTTACACAACCAACTGCTTCTCTCAGTGCTACCAGTTGTTGCCATGAAACAGATTTCTTCTGAAACATGAGAAAAGGAAATAGAATTTCTTGAAAGGAAACAAACGGCGTTTTGGAAGTCACTTAAAGAAAGGAAAAAATGCCCAAAAAAAAGAAAAAGAAAAAACACAGTTTTATGAAGTTCAGAAATTTGGGTACATTTGTTCTTACCTTTTTAAGTACGATCCAGTCGACATTTTCAGTGCATGGGGGAGTAGTTAAGGAGCCATTGTATCTGTAATATGCAGGCCGGTATTCAAGAAACTGGCCAAATAATACATCTCTTGGATTCAGTTCGCCTACACCCACGCACTTGTCTAAGCCCAAGGACTTTATGTACTCCATCAACTACATTCAATTTTTTGCGAAATTATTAAACTAGTCAATGACCAAGAGTGGCATAAAACTATCTTGAAAAGGCATATAATAAGACTATCTAGCTTTAGTATGAGATGGTTACATTGGCTCTTAACCATTAGATATGAAATTGGGTGTCTAGAGATGTCACACATCTCTAGATTTCGTATCTGGCAGCTGCGGATGATTGTGCAATTTCTTGTACCAAATATAAATGGTCTCGTAGTGTAAGATTTAAATGTTTTTGGTGTACAAGGGAGTAAATCATGGAGTGGACTCCCACCCCATCAATTCCAAATGGGTTAGGGTGGGTTAGGGAGTGAATCAGTCGATTTTTTTAGATTTTTTTGTTCTAGCTTGAACCAGAGGTGGTCGACAATGGGAAGAAGGGGGCATTGAGAAAAAGAGAGAGAGAGGGAGAGCTTATGCAACTGTCTTATGTCTACAGTTATATAAACCAGGGGATTGCCAACTATAATCTTTGTAATATACCACAAATAAATGATGTGTATCAGGTCCATCATCCATACTCAACAATGGACAATCAAGAATGGAGCCGGGATCGTGGCGTTAGTACCATTGAGAGCCCCACTTAAAGGTCCATCATCCATACTCAACAGTGGACAATCGAGAATGGAGCCAGGATCGTGGTGTCAGTACCATTGAGAGCCCCACTTAAAGGTCCATCATCCATACTCAACAATGGACATTTCAGGGGGGTTTTGTTGAGAGCTGGGGTGCACTTCTGGTGGGAGGTCCCTAGTCCCAGGACTCCCCTAGCTTTCCCACCTCCTCCTCTTTAGTTCTCTCCCTATCCATTTAGCTCTTCCACATTATTTCCTTCGAGTTTCCTTTCTTCCCGCCTTCCTCCCCTTTGACCTTTCTTGTAAACCTATTTCTTGGGTTGGTGATTGCATTTTGCCCCTTCTGGTGCACCACTATGGTCTTATGATATTTCTTAGGGGCATTTCTGCTGAGCTGGTTGTGCAATGCCCAAACCCAGGTCTGGGAGGTGATTGCTTATGAGAGGATGTATAATAGTGTGTCATAGGGGGTATTGTGCCGAGAATGGATTGGGGCCTTGGCAGTAGTACCGACAAGTCCTATGATGAAATTTAACTTTATTTTCACCAAAAGGTAGGGGCTCAAATCTTCATTGACTGACCTTTTTCTTTAGGGGGACTGTGTGGATTGGTTTTTGGAGGCTTGATTGGGAAATTCTATGAAAGTGTCTATCGTGGCTTAGTGGGGTGCTTCGGCAGTAGGAAGTTTGGGACCCTTCAAGTGTAGGATTGTCTTGTTTTTGATAGTTTCTTGGCGATCATCCATGGATTTAGGGAGTACTCCTTGTATTTCTCAAAATTTTCCTCTTTCCCTATTGTACTTATGGAGCTTTGCCCCTTATATTAGTGAACATTCAAAAAAAAGAAAAAGAAACATTAATTACAACGATATAACGTTTAAGTTAGGATATAAAAGAAATGAGTAAGGCTAAGGGCCTGTCCTCACCCTTTCAAGTACAATGTCAGGCTCGCCAATCTCGTATGTGACTCCAACCACTACAATCCTTTGGTTGTCAGAACTCTTGTGAACCATGTGGAGTTCAAGTGGAGACCTGCACTCACTCAAAATTAATTCACATACAACACAAAAGAGAGAGAGAGTAGAATTTGTAACAATAGAAATGGTAAAGAGAGAGAAAGTTCAACAAGGCATATGTGTGGTTCGGCAATAACGCTTATATTCACAAAGGATAAACCAATATCTCATTCATGGGGATTACTCTGATTTACCAGATATTTATAGAGTTACAATTTTTGTTTTTTAAGAAACAAACATATTCAATAGATCTTTTGCCATTGCCTAATATTAGTACTAGTGATGTCTCTAACACACATGGAACAAGTCATGATGATTAAGTCGAAGCTCAAGATACATCTGAAACTTAATATTTGGTTACTATAACTGTCAAGACAGAAAGAGAGAGAGTACCTATGGCCATCAAAGGTATGCTCTGAAGGTGAGTGCCAATGACATCCACTCAGCTGGTAGCACTTATTATCAAGTAAAATCCCTCCTGCACGTCCATCCCATGTAGGCCCATTCCATGCAATCTATTATACAAATAACCAGCACATCTCTATAGAACTTGCAATGAATGAAATAGAGAAGAAGGAGAAGAAGAATCAATAAGACATATACGTGGTTCGGCATTGATGCTTACGTCTAAGGGGTGTCAACTAATATCTCATTCATACGGATTACTTTAGTTTACCAATGATTTATAGACTTACAATTCTTGTCTTTTAGGAGACAAATCTTATTACAATGATAATTCCCACAAAATAGAAAACTCAATATAAAAAACTTCATATCTTGTAATATACAATTACAAGATAGGAAACACAATTTCTGATTTCTATAACTGTCAAACCATCTTCGATAGAGCGGGGTTTTTGTATTTACCGCAATATCATGGCATTTATTCTGTAAGACGGCAGGATAGGGCTTGTAGTACTGTAAACCAAGAGAGCCATATACAGGGATTGGCATTTGGGTTGCTAAGTCGATGGGAGATTGGGTGCGGCCGTAACTACATGATGCCCACTCGGGGTAAAGCTTACCCCAATCTTCAGGACCTTTCCCACTCCCCTCACTGTAATCAAAGCCGATATCGCACTCTACAATTCTCTTGTTTTCATTTTTCATGACATCCACTGAAAAAAAAACACGAGTGAGAACCAACAAAAACAGAAGGAAAGCATGAAGATTTGGAGATTATGAAGAGTTCAATATGGAAAAATTCGGAATATACGTATAGGGGTGGCAATCGGGTAAGGTGAGGTTCGGGTCGAAAGCCCACATTTTGGACCCAGTGGGGTCCGGTTCGAATCCAATAACTTGGACCCGATCCAGGTCGGGGCATGGTCGATCCGACCTGGTATTTTATAATATATAAAGTGATTTTCTGATTTTTTTTAATTTCTAGACCTTGGTCCGAATCAGGTCTAGGTACAAATTACTTGAACATGATCCGGTTGGGTCGGGTCTGGATTCAAGTCATTTGGTCAAGACCCATGTCTTTTGCTTTCTTTTCCTTTAATTTTACACGTCTCTTCCTGATCATTCTGGCCCTAAAAAACTAGGGCCTAGGCCTGAAGATGTGGCCCGAGGGCCGGGCTTGTGCCCGACCAAGACAAGCCTAGTTCGACCTTGTTCAGCCTGACCCGATCCTTATTTTTTCATCTTTGTTGCTTTCTTTTCCTTTAGTTATCCGCACAGGCCTGGCCAGCTTTGATAAGGCCAACATTGGGCCTTAAGGAATAAGGCCGGGCTAGGCCGCGGAGCATCAAATGTCAAAGCAAACAATTTACAGAAAGGGGAAATATCATTAAAATGGCAAAATTGCCTTTAATCAACCAATGTCCTTTGCTAAAAGAGGAAAAAATTATGCCCATATCGTAATTTCTGGTGGTATGGCCCAACTTCTCTCATATTCTACCTAGAAATCCTACTTTTGTGTTTGTTCTTTTTCCAATTGTACACCTAATCCGATATTTACAACATCAAATTGTTTGTTATTTTTTGGTCTGTAGAACTATCGCTAATACTGGACAGCTCCACTTCAAAAAAATTTAAGGTTTTGAGCAAAAGGTGCAATTTTTGTGACACCATATCGCTTTTGTAGTGAACGGTTAATGTGTGGAACGTCGAACATCTATGCATGCTCACGTGATATGATGTTCCAAATATTAGACCGCTCACTACAGGGCTGTTAGATATTTGGAATATCAGGTTGACCCCTAATATACCTCCAAGCCAATGGATAGCCACATAGAACAAAAGAAAGAATTAAATTAAAATAAAAAAGTAGTATGATGTTACAAGCATAGGATCGGGGGGTAAAATTGAAAAAATAAAAACCATAAGAGAACAAGACCTCTATGTAAAATATGGAAAAAATAAGACCATACCGTAATATATCTCAAAAGTGTTATGGTATACGCCAATGGTTTAAAAAACGGATCGGTGACCCGGATCGGGCTTCCAAAAAACCGATTCGGATTGGCGAATCGGCGATTCGGATCGGAAATCGGGTGAATTGGTCAGAATAAAGCTTAAAAAAAATTCGAAAAAATTATTAAAATTCATTATAAATATTATTTTTTAGGAATTCAATAAGAAATGAGGGTACTCCATTAAGAATTTTCATGTTTTTGAATGAATATGCGAATATTGATATCTTCTTTCCCTGCATGAACCGCCATTCAGCATTTAATTTACATCACACAAAAGGATAAACATATAATTATCATGGAATAAGTATATCAACATACATGGACTACAATAAAGCATAAAATTAGTAACATATGATCTAAAAATAAAATGATAGACGACGTTATTGTTCTTCTTGGTCACGCTGGTGCCATTGATTGAATTCGTTTAACAATTCATTGATTCGATCTAAAAACGAATCATCGATATTAGCAAGCGTCTGACTATTCCTAAACCCCTGAGTGTTAGTGTTTTGTTGTGTTCCCAATCTAAAATCCCCGAAGATTGTCCATCCTTCATGCTCACCTGCACTGTCGTGCTCATCCCTACACTGTTGCTTTTGGGACTCGATATGTGAATAATATGGTTGGGATAGGGTGGCCTCAGAATCATCATCTCTCTCATTTTCTCTTTGAATAATATGGATTAAAAAAAAAAAATAACAAATTTTCAAAAAAATCGATCATGGATTAAAAAAAAAAATCACAAATTTTCAAAAAATTCTATCATGGATTACAAAAAAAAATTCGATCATGGATTAAAAAAAAAAAATCACAAATTTTCCAAAAATTCTATCATGGATTACAAAAAAAAATTCAATCATGGATTAAAAAAAAAAATCACAAATTTTCAAAAAATTCAATCATGGATTACAAAAAATTCGATCATGGATTACATAAAATTCGATCATGGATTACAAAAAAAAACAAACAAAAAAAAACAAAAAATTCAATCGTGGATTACAAAAAAAGAAAAAAACAATTCGATCATGGATTACAAAAAATTCAATCATGGATTACAAAAAACTCTATCATGGGTTACAAAAAAAGCAAAAAACAAAAAATCAATCATGGATTACAAAAAAAAAAAAACAAACATTTCGATCATGGATTACAAAAAAAAACAAACATTTCGATCATGTATTACAAAACATTCGATCATGGATTACAAAAAATTCTATCATGGGTTACAAAAAAAAAAAAAAAAAAACAAAAAATTCGATCATGGATTACAAGAAAAAACAGCAAACATTTCGATCATGGATTACAAAAAATTCGATCATGGATTACAAAAAATTCTATCGTGGGTTACAAAAAAACAAAAAATTCGATCATGGATTACAAAAAAAAAAAACAATTCGATCATGGATTACAAAAAAATCGATCAAGTATTACAAAAAAATCTATCATGGATTACCAAAAAAAAAAAAAAAAAAAAAAATTCCGTACCGGATTCGCCGATTCACTGTTCGGACTCGCCGATTCCATACAGTGAATCGGCGAGTCACTATACAGAATCGTCCGGTTCTCTCTAGAACCGGACGATTTTAAATTTTTTAGCCGATACGATCCACTTTTGCGATTTTCGAGTCGAACCGGGCGAGTCCGGTTCGACTCGGCGTTTTTTAAAACACTGGTATACGCATAATATTCTTTTTTTTTTTTTTTTTAATAGAAGTTCAAAGCTTTATTTATCAAGAACTAAAAGAAATTACAGACTTAAACATGCCCAACATATTTGTCTTCAAAATCCCGAAAAAGAAATGATGATTTAATATGCCAAGTGTTAAACAACAAAATTTTCCAAGTCACTTTTTCATACCGTAAACAACAGTTTTAATTAAAAACTATTTTGAGACCCCAAACAAATAAGGGTGTTTGCATCATTTGACCTGCGCTACTTACCATAGATCAATTTTCTAGAATATCAGTGATAGTTCATGATTCCAATTCCAAAAAAAGATATTTACTTGAGTGAAATGATATTTTCAAAATAGGCATAAAAAAACCTATAAAAATAGGAAAAACATTTTAAAAATGTGGTTAAAAAAGTATTGAAAATAATTTGTTGCAGAGGTGTTTTAAAAATAATTCAAAAAAGGAAAAGTGTAAAAATAAATACTCGTGGCCAAAAAACACTATCGAATATTTGCCGAAATGAAAGAAAATTAAAAAAAAACATATTACATATAAATATTTCATTAATTTTATTCATTATAATATTTTTTTGAATTTTTTTAATATCCCAGAGTTAGACCACCCAAATGGGGGATATTCAGGCTCGCCAAGGTGGGGAGTCCGAGTTGGCTTGCCCAACTAATCAAACACTGATTTTTCTTCAAAAAAAAAAAAGAAAAAAGAAAAAAAAAAGGTGGAGAGTGTGAGAAGGAAGATTACCGAGTCCATAAGATTTGGAGGTGCAGGTGTAGCAAGTTAAAACTAGTAGAAGAAGAATGAGAGGAGTGTGGTATGCAGCACTTAAGTGAGCCATGGTTGCCACCTTCTTCTTGCCAAATACACAAGGAGGGTTCGGAAAGAGTCCACAATTTATAACCAAGCCCTCTCTCTCTCTCACGTGCTCGTATCCATAAAAAAAGGTGCTCTAATATATACGTAAGAAGATACATGTTATCTTATTTTTTTAAAAAAATGTATCAAAAAATAGAAAAGAAAAAAAACTATATAATGTAAATACAATACTTATTTTTACTATAATCACTATCACCATCATCATCATCATTGTTATCACATAAAGGTTCAGAAGAGGATAAATATTTCCCATTACGCTGTAATAAATGCATGTCACTAAGCAACCGTAAGTGCTCTCGTAGACCTGAGACGATTTATAATTTGTGCCTTGATTTTGCTACTCCAGTGCATAGTTAGCAAATCACCCATTTAAACCCTTTTTTTTTTTTTAAATCATTGGGTTTTGGTTATACGTTTAAAAATGCATCTTTTTAAAATAGGGGAAAAAACACTATATTTTGAAGAAAACGTTTAAAACAAGTTAAATTCACTTTTTAAAAAATACGGTGCAAAAAGATTTCCTTTTATTGCTTGCAAAAAAAAGTTTGTTGTTGAAAGCTACATGCCTTTTTCCTTTTTTAAAAAAAATTTCTTTTTTTAGCTAACCTAAAGAATCGCATTGTATTCACAATCCAATTTCTTGTTTATTCAGTGATATTATTTCAAAATGGCAATGGTAAGAGTGTCCCTGAATAAAGGCAAAGTATTATGTTTTAGAATTGGGAAAAATTTATCTAGAGCCGAGGCTCTAAACAATCAAATTAGAGCCTACCTAAAATTTTCATTAGAAGAGGTTGTTTTGATGTCCAAATAGCCTCAAACTGATTATCTTGACATCAAGATGCATGGATATGAGAAAAAAATGGATATCAAGTTTTGGAAATAGTATATTTTGTAACCCATTTTTAGACCGTCAATTTTCAAGTTTTCATAGATCGATCTACACTATTTTGAAGCTTTAAAGTTTATAAATAAAGATGAAAAAATATTTTTAGGCTATCACAAAGATTTTCAGTAATGAAACCACATTTTTCGACACTACTTAAAAGTAGACTCTAATTTGATTGTTTAGAGCCCAGGCTCTATACAAACGGTACCCTTTAGAAATTTAAAATTTAAAATTATAGACATATCCAAAATTTTCAATCCAATACGATTTATTTGCCGATACTTTTAATACAATATTTTTGCCGGTGCGCAATTTTCCCCAAATTATTTCGTCTGACTTTTTGGACCAAAACCTAATTCTCAATTGGTGGTAAGCTGATATTTTGATATTCCCTTTCTTGCTGGCTTTGCTTCTTCCAATGATTTATGATTTGAATAACTAGGTGGGAGCATAGTGAAGGCAAGAGTAACAGTTGGCACGGCAATATTTTGGTTTCTATAGAGGTCATTAAAGTTTATGACACTGTTTTGTTGTGCATTGAAATTAAACGTTTTGTAGATAATTTTCTTCTATAAACGGGTTTTGGGGAAATTATATGATAACTTATTTGTAAATGATTTGTTTTAGTTTGCATAAGAACCATGTCTTACTGCATTTAATGTATAGGTATGGGGTTGAGTAGACCCTTGAGCACAAAGGTGATTAATTGAGATACTCGATTTGGTGTATCCAGTAATCTATTGGGCAGGTGGAAGCAGTCTTTGTATAGAGATGAGGTGTTTCGTGCCACTTTGATGGAAACACAATGTAGTTCTCTCCACTGTGATTCACTAAACTCGTCGAGGTTTTACGGGGCCTGTTTGGATACTTGGAGATTCATTTCCTGAGGAGATGTCTATCTTGGAATTAGCATCTACAGAATTGGCATCTTGTGGAATATGGGTATCCGTTACAGGGAAGGTTTCTATACTTCCCCTACAGCATAGATCTATGCTTCCCTTATCATCCAGCAGTCCAATTTTGGTCAAGAGAGCCACTAACCATTTGATCTTAGATCCGACGTCTCAAAGAATTTTATTTTTAGTTTTTTTATATAAATTTTATGAATATGAGATTTGGTACGTGCCATCTTCTTATTGGGGTGCACCTATATAAAAATATTAAAAATAAATTTTTGATAAAATATAATAACCAAAATAGCCCTCCATTCAGAATGGATGGTTGGATAAGGGGATGTATATAAGTTTTATGGTGTAGAGGAAGCATAGAAAAGTTACAGCATCCGATATGAGACTTGAAAGATGCATGTCCACTGTTTGGATTGCTTGGAAGATATGTTTCGCGAAAAATTATTACATCCCCATTTTGCATAATTCCTATCATGCTAGCTGAGGTAGAAGTTAAATTACCAATGTTAATTTATTGATAAATTAATGTGATATATAATAATAAACTATTAATACCATTAATCTAATAATAATAATAAATTAATAACAACATAGTACTAATAATACTATTTTAAAAGAAATAAAATCATAATAATAGACAACATAGTAATCTTTCTTTCTTGGTCCCTACATGTAACCCTCATTTCTTCTTTCTCCTAGAAAGGCACAATAATCTCTACCTAAAGATAAAATCAAATGTATGATTTGTGTAGAAGGAACTTTCGGGTCATGTCCACAACTAAGGATAATGGATTTGCACAACTTTATGGTAATCAAAAGAAAGAGAGAGAGAAGGAGAAGAATGGTTAAAGATAGGATTTAGAGAGAAAAAGGAAAAATTCAGAGGAGAAAAAAAGAAAAAAAGAAAAAAAAGGAAAACGTTGAAGTGAAAGGACAAATTTATAGGGAGAAATGACTCAAAAAACAGGGGACATGGTTAGGGAGACACGAGTTACAGAGAAAAAAAAGGACACGATTCAAGAAAGAAATGAACTAGAGAGAAAAATGACACATTTTGAGAGAGAACAAAGTTCGAAAGAAAAAATGGTGTGATTCGAATGAGAAAGGGAAGGGTTACAGAGACAAAGAAGTTAGAGAGAGAGGGGCCTGCTAGAGACTACTGAAAGAAAAGAGTTCGGGACAAAGAATAAGGCATGGCTAGAGAGAAAGGGCATGGTTAGAGATGGAGGAGTTAGAGAGAGAAAGAGGGAGGAGTTGGAGGGAAAAACAAAACATAGACATTTATGAGTTAGAGATATGAAAGGCATGGTTCCATGGAGAGGATTTAGACAGAATAGTTAGAAAGAGAAAGGAATTTTTTTTTTGGGTGATATGGGAGGAAAAAAAAAAAAAAATGGAAGACGTAAACTTTCTAAAACTAACATGTGAACTTCTAAGGGGTGATGGGCGTTGACGGTCTTCATCTTTTAAGAATCTAGAACTTCCTAAAACCAGTTTCTTGTTGTATTTTCTGTTATTAATCAAGGGAATGCGACAACAAACTGAAACTTTTAGGTTCTAAAGCTGGAACATCCAATAAACAACTGTGTTGTTGGTGGTTCTGTTATGGATTTTTATTAGGGTGCAGTTGGCACACAGAGGCCTCCGTAGGTGTAGAGGTAAGGTGCCCTTCAAATTTTATCATAGTATATAATTTTGATGTAAAATGTTATTAGGATTATCTCAAAATCTATTTTTCTATCTGATTATAAAATTTTAAAGTTAAAAAATGGTTAAAATCAAGTAGATCTATAAATATATGAAAATCTTGAAAATAGATGGTGTAAATAATATATTGTAAAATGTACTATTTATAAGACTTAATATCTTTTTATTTTTCATAGTCATACATCTCGATGTCGAGATAAGTTTTATAATATTAAAACTATCTTTTCGGATACATTTTTGAGGGGCAACAGTAGTTCTACATTATAAGATAGCGTCCTTATATAAACATTTTCCTTTTGAATAAGTTTACCTAACTTTTTACATTTCTCTCTGTCACACACAATCGATGACTGTTCATTTCACATGCAATTCACATGAATTTCTTTGTCCGCTGGTCTAAACAATGCATTATGTTCTTCTTTTTAAAGGGAATATGGCAACTTGCCAATAGAATCATACTAGAAGACAACCACAACAGCTCGGAAATTTCTCAATGATAATTACATGCGAACAAAAAGAGCTAATCAACTCATCGGAATTTTATCAATCATAGTTACATGGGGACAAAAAGAGCTAACCATCATGTCACTGTTGAACGATAACAACCTTATGCTGCACAAGTAAGGTGCACCTTAAAAACTCAGAAAAACTATTGTCGTACCTCTTTTCATATCTCAATAAATTTTAAATATTCAAAATATATCTCCTAACTTCTATCTAACTTTATTTACTTTTTATTATTTTTTTAGCCTTAACAAATATAAAGAATACATGCTCACTCTAAACCCTTTCTCTATTTACGTGATATATTCTCCTCAAATTTTTCTATCTAATATTTACCCTCTTTGTCTCTCTAAGAGGGGAGAGAGAGAGTGAGAGACACATGGGGAGGGAGATGGAGAGAGTGGAAAAATAGATAGAGAGAGATTTAGGAGAAAATCATATGAAGAGAGAGAAAGGATGACGTTTAGAAAGGATATGTCTTTCTTATATTTATTTAGGGCAAAAAAATAGGTTTAAAGAGGATAAAGTTAGCGGTATAAAACTTAAAATTTTTATGACTCAAGATATGTTTTGAAACCTTGGGTCTATTGAGATATAAAACTTAAAAATTGGAAGCATGGAGATATTTTCTAAAAAAACTAATAGAGAAAATTGATCCTATGGTGGAAAATCCTCAAATAAGTCATTTCGATCTCGAGATTCACATACATGAAAAAATTGGGATTTCTAGTCCTAAACACAACTCATCTTCTAATACATTATCTGGACCGACCATTTTCAAGATTTTTAAGTATTTATAAATTTGCTTGATTTTCACCATTTCTGGAACTTTAAATTTGATAAAAGGGGAAACAATAGTTTTTCATACAATTGCACTGAAATCATTTTTGACATGCTTTTGAGGTACACCTTACTTCAATAGTATAACGTTGACACCTTGTACAAACCGCACCCTAATAGTATTAGCCGTAGTTTACAATTGATAAAATTTTAAGTTGGTTACCTACCTAACACAACTTACCTCTTAAATCCTAACATGAGACACGTTAAGAGAAAGTTTAAGGTCCTCATTGTTTTTTTGATCAATTAGCACACTTTGCAATACTTAGTTTAAATTGCAGCCTTTCATAAAAGGGGAAAGGTTTATATCGAAACCGAGCTCTAAACTATCAAATTAGAGCATACCTCAAATTTTCACTATAAGAGGTTGTTTTGATGCCTAAATATCTTCGAATTGATTATCTCGACATCAAGATGCATGGACATGAGAAAAAAAGGATTTCAAGTTTTGAAAACATTGTATTTTGTAATGCATTTTTAGGCCTTCAATTTTCAAGATTTTTAAGTTTTCATAGATCTGTCGATCTACACTATTTTTGAAGCTTTAAAGTTTATAAATAAAAATGAAAATATATTTTAAGACGATTACAAAGATTTTCAGAATTGAAACGACATTTCTCGATACTATTTGAACGTAGGTTCTAATTTGATTATTTAGAGCCTAGGCTCTATACAAACCGCACCCTTCATAAAAGCATTACCACATTTTAGTTAGGATTTTAATACTAAGGTCATAATCACTCTTGTCTCATGTTGTGAGCGTGTCATTGAGTAGGCTATAAGTTCAAAGAAAAATTTGTTAAACTTCATGATACACCGCAAGCCGTCTAATTTGAAATCGAAAGGATAAACGTATTTGTGACCTCCTTATGCCAAAGGAAAATTGTTTCGTAGTTGCAATCTCCAAATAAATAGCTTGGAAATAAATTTATTTTGTTCGAGAAAAAATTAAGGATACTTTTTAATGGGCGATATTTATGTAAGGTACAAAGCTTATTTGTAGAAATATCATTTTTAATTGGATGGTATAGATTTGTCATGCCTTTTCAGATAATGTAAAAAATAGCACGTCATTTAAGATGAAATCTACACCGTACAAAAATGGACAGTGTGGATTACTTCTATAAATAAGATAGCAACCTTATATAAGTTTTTCCATTCCTCTTTTTTGTACAATATTTCAAAATGCCATGAATTTTGACATTTTTCACTCATTTCTTTTTTTTTTCTCAATCTTTCTATATTTCTCCTAAATCTTCTTGAAAGAAAGACCAGTGTGATCTTTTACAGGGAAATATATATATATATATATATATATATATATATATTGGAAAACACTACACAACGTCTATAGGAGAAAATGAATAGTGATTTCATCTATGCTCATCAACGTCCAAAGTTCATTGCATGGTCACAGTTGTCCAGTAGTGTTTCAATTTTCATTTTTTTTACACATCGGAATGATCTGAAATTTGGAGCTTGTGTTCATCAAAAATAGAAAAATCTAATAAAAATATAAAAAAAATAATTCACAAAATATAAATTGACCGAAATACTTCTGAATATTTATGGGGTATTTTGGTAAATTTATATTTTTCAAAATATTTGTTTCATATTTTTATTAGGTGCGCCTCACTAAGATGTACATGCACTCTAAATTTCAGATCATTCCAATTTATAGAAAAAGAAATGAAAAATATAATACTACTGGACAATCGTGACCGAACGATAAACTTTAGACGGTGATGATCATAGGCGAAAGCACTATTCATATTCACCTATAGGCGTTGGGAAGACTTTTCATATATATATATATATATATATATATATATATATATATATATATATATATATATATTTATTTATTTATTTATTTATTCATTTTATTTGTTTTTCTTCACCCCTTTTGTTTTGGCAAAAGATCACTTGCAAGTTGTCATATTATAACATATATTTCAAAAATAAAATTAATAAAACAATAAAACCAAGATATTGAAACTTGATGCCATCGAAATAATTATTTCTTATGCTTAAGAATATAAAGATGAAATTGCAAGAAATAAAGTAGAGAGTGCTAATGATTACCACAACCGGACATATTACACCCCACACTGAGTCACCACCATCCGATGACGCACGATCAACGATCTAGCTTCAATCTCAACCGGGAAAGCAAGTTTAGGTCAAACTATTCTATGGAACCTTTTAAAACTCCTAAGCTTTGAACTTAGGTCTTAACCCCTAAGACCTAATTTAGCATATCCTCTATTACTCAACCCTTAGGTTTAATCAAGATGACAGAGAGACTTAGGAGGTCGACTAGGGTTGGGGTGTGCCCCTTTAAAGATAGGCTAGGAGAGAGAGGTCTAGAGAGAGGGAGAGGAGAGAGAGAGTGGGGCGTGCCCCTGAGAGAGGGAAGAGAGAGATGTAAGAGAAGAGAGAAGGTGTAGAGAAGAAAGAGTTGTAGAGAGAAGAGAGAAGGTGTAGAGAATAAATAGGTATAGAGAGAAGAGAGAAGGTGTATAGAATAAAGAGGTGTAGAGAGAAGAGAGAAGGTGTAGAGAATAAGAGGTGTACAGAGAAGAGAGAAGGTGTAGAGAATAAAGAGGTGTAGAGAGAAGAGAAGGTGTAGTGAAAATTTTGGTTTAAGGTTTCTTAGGGTTTCCCATAGTTTGCCTTTTCTAATGAGATTGAATGTGAACCATTGATCAATGTGACTTGTTGGGTGAGAGATCTGAGTCATCCATTCCATAGATGGGTCATCAATATTATGGAAGGTGAATGAACCATTGTCCCCATTTTCTAAACCATTTTCCCATCAATAGAAATTATTTAATCATAATATTGAGCATTCCATAAAATAACACAAGTCTTCTCATACTTTCACAAAATCTTTCAAAGATATATCAAGTCAATATTTAGCCAACCAAATGGCCACATAAAAAATCTTGTAAAATAAGAAAGAGAATAAAGGGGTGGGGTGTGCCACCCTTGTGGGAGCTTGATGGGCCCCACCTCCTACAATATGGTGGGCCCATGTGCACAATGGGTCCCCATGAAATTTTATTTATATTTTAAAAATTCTAAAATAATTTTAGAATATTATTTAAATATTTAAATCATTGTAAAGTCAATATCTTTATATTTATAAACCGAAAAATTATAAATAAAATATCCAAATGTTTATAAAAATTCAAATAATAATTCTAAAATAATTTTTATCATAAAACAAATATAATTAAATTAATTTGATCGAAAATGAACCATATGGTTGAGGAATCAACAATTATGGGGCACTCCACCTTGAACCATAGATTACATACCACACTTGCTTTATCAGACCGACCCAGTGTTTCCCTTGACCCACAGTTCAAGCAGAGACTCATTAGCGGGTCATCAAAGTTAGGCCGATGAACCAAGAGATTGTAATACCAGTTTGTAGATTTTAGGTTCTCCCCTAGAGACGAATCAATGTCACCTAGACCTGATGCGACCACAACTCCTATGGTGCATAGGAGTATCTCTTACATATGCATACGCTTCATCATGATGGTGGTTTGCATTCCCGAAATGGTTTATCAATATGCATGCTGTGTGATGGTACATGGATGAGGCTTCGATTCTCGTCTCTGTAGGCCACCATCACACACAAGGGTCACACAGTTCCTCGATTCAATCATTTGGGTATACTACGACCTCATCAGAGAATGAATCATTAGTTGTTAGTTTATACTCTATGCCCAGGTAATATGGGTTTTTCCCAACCTAGATCGTCAAACACAGTTTAGTATATACAAATACTATTTGCACAGTATGGTCTTAGGGATCATACTCCCATTGAGTTCATGTTCCACTATAGCAAATGTTTTTATTACAATCACTCATAGGAGCTTTAATGGCAATATAAACCCAACATCTCCTACTTAGCTTTTGAAGGCTTTATATTTTATCTTCCTCACTTTCTCTCATCCCCATCTCTCTTATATGTCTTACAAAAATATTAGGGGAAACCCCATTAGTCAGAGGGTTTGAGTCATCAAATCTGTGGATATGTAGCTCATATCGATCTCTCTTAATCTCACCTCATTCATCAGGTAATAGAAATATGGTTTAATATGCTTGCAGTTCTTGTAAAAACGAGGCTCATTAGAAATAAAAATTTCCATCGTGTTGTCACAAAAAATTCACACTGCCTCACAACGTACGGTATGAAAGCTGAGTTGATTAAGAAACTTCTTAATCCATACGACCTCCTTGGTTATTTGACTTTTAAGAAACAGTTCCCCTCCAAGCATAAACACATATCTAGATGTAGACTTCGCATCATTTGGATCCACGAGATAACTTTCATCCGAATATCATTCTATTATTATTTAAGTTCCCCCTTTATATGTAAGCGCATAGTTCATGGTCCCTTTTAAATAGCTGAGGATTCTCTTGACTACTTTGCAATGCTCATTTCCAAGATTTCTTTGGAATCGGCTGATCAAGCTCATGACAAAAGACAAGTCTGACCTTGTGCCCATCATGGCATACATAAGGGACCCAACTACGCTCCTATAAAGAACTCTTTCCATGACTCTTATATCCATATATTCGGTAGGACACATTTTATTACTTAGCTTCGTTTTTTTTTTCTATTGGAGTTGACATGAGCTTACACATACTCATACCAAAATTTTCCAATATCCTCTTGCAGTAGGTTGCTAGGGAAAGTTGGAAATTTTTCTCTCTTTTGTTTATTAGTATCTTGATGCCCAAAACATATGAAGCTTCTCTAAGATCCTTCATATCGAAGTGTTGTGTAAAAAAAGTTTTTATTTCTACTACTAAGGCAATCGAGCTACTAACAATTAGCATATCATCTACATATAAGGAAAATTAAGACCACATCACTCCCACCGACCTTTTGATATATATAGTAGTCATCATTATTTATAAAGAAACCTGCATGAGCATGGGTCTCTTGAAATTTTATGTACCATTGATGCGATACTTGTTTTAGGCCATATAGGGATTTATTAAGTTTATACACTAGGTTCTCCTTCCCTTTTTTCTCAACTCCTACGGGTTGGGTCATGTATATTTCTTCTTCTAAATCACCATTCAGAAAAGCTGTTTTGACATCCATTTGATGAACCTCAAAATCAAAATAGGTTGTTATGACTATAAAGATTCGGATAGATAAAAATTTGATACAATGTGAAAATGTCTCTTCATAATTTATCCCTTCTTTTTGGGTAAAACCCTTTCAAATCCATGTCGGGCATCAAAAATCTCTATAATAGCTTTAAGATCAATTTCCAACACTGACTCTAAAATTTGAAGCTTAAAAAATAATACAGATCTTGCGGATTGATCACTTGTTTTTGGGGTGAAATAGAGGTTTAGATAAGGTGTTACAATATACATTATTTTTCTTTTTTCACAACTATGATTGCCAAGGCTGGGAGGATTGATTTCAAGGTTTTTCAATCAGAATTGCAATTTTTGAAGAGTTTTGAGAAGAGGCTTTACTTATTTTCAGAGGGCTCCAGCACTATCAAAAGATTTTCCTTTCTATTAATACTCAAAAAGGTTTTGCATTAAATGTGATATGTTTCCAAGTATCCCCTTTATTTCTTGAAATTTTAATAAAATACCCAATGTTTTGTACTTAAATTCATGATATTTTTGTACTTAAATTCACCATAGTTTGGTAATTTTATTTTTATTTAATTATACTTTTTATATAAATATTTTTTTTTGTACCAACACTTACCCTCAATTCGATGCATATAGAAAAATAAAATTCAAATACTAGGTGTGCTCTTAGAAAATGGGACACAAATGTAAAATATAAATATTGAGAACAATTTTAAGATTTAAAAAAAAATATAAAGGATATTAATGTAAATTTCCTTCATGTCTTTCTAGGAGACCTACCTCGATTACGGGCTATAGCCATTTTTAAAGATTTACTATGGACATTTTCAAAGATAGAATACCAAATCATGAAGGATAAAATCACATTATCTTTCTAAATGAATAAAATAATAGTAAATGAAATTAAGATTTAAAAATTTTAAAGGTAAAAAGGTGTTGAGATTATTAGAAATTAAGCTAAAAAAAAAATTTAAATGACAGCAGTAATTTACTTTCAATCTTATAATCTCTTTCATTATTATTTTTTATAATATTTAATTTTTAAAATTTTTAGAATTAGAATCAAAGAGTCCAAAGAGAATCTAAAAATATTGATTTAATTCATTTGGGTGATGTGGGTCATGACTCGTGATTAGATGAATGAAAGTGAAATATTCCATCCATATAAAAAAGACAAGAACATGTGACAATGTCAAATGAATCGTTTGAATTTGATAGTCCTTTCATCATAAGAGGGCACGCACATTGTTCATGAGTCCTGACGGTGATGTATCTCTGTATGTTCCTCGTTTGTTTCCTTTGGCTTCTGTTTTGCTTTCTAAGGTAGGACACGTTTTCTATGAGTCATGTAGAAACGAGCCACTCTATTTTTGAGATGGATTTTTGGACTTAAAATATTTTTTTTGGACTTAATTTTTAAAGACATGTAATCTCTAACATGGAGATCATGAGTACGAAAAAATAAATAAATTTTAAAAATTAGAAATAATAATTCTTTTGAGAAAAAAATATGGACCTTTAGTTTTAATTGTTTTTAAATAGATTACCTATTTGCATGCATATTTGAGATGGATGCTTTATACTTGGGTCTGCATATTATATAGACTATGGTCCAGCCCGCATGTATCAATGTTCTTTAAAATTGTGGTGCTGTGTAAAAATAATAATAATTACAATAGGACAAAATGAAGCGATAGCCAGCAAGTCACTATTTACATAAGACAATTATAATATGAGGTTATTTACATGAGGACCAGTTTGTGAAGAGCTACAAACTCGCTTTAATTTTGTGCAAATTGTAGATGGGTTAGGAGAAGGACAGGAAACTCACTTTTTGTTTTTTTTTTGCCAAAAGGTATTACTTTTATTGATAACTACGAAAAGCAAACTACATCATCAGAGACAATAAGAGAAGGAGTGGTGGCTCCACCCTTGGCCAACAAATTCACAACACTATTAGCTTTGCAAAAAACATGAGAGAAAGAGACTGAAACAATAGCTGTAATATCCATAACCTACAACCATAAAGATCGAAGTACCCATGGGACTCTCTGTACCTTATTACACCACTAATTACATTCAAGGAATCTCCTTCAATCATACAACTATTGTCAATATTCTTACTGGTGAAAATCTTCAATCCACAAAGCAAAACACTCAATTCTACGAAGTTCGCCATTGCAATATCTATTGGACCAGCATAGGTAAAAATAATATTACCTAAGCAATTGCGCATCACACCTCAAATTCCTGCTACACCAGAGTTGCTTAAAGAGCTCCTATCAAAATTAAGCTTACGCAAGTTCACCATAACATCTACTTGGTCTAGAGCAATCCAATTACTTCTTGGTCTAGAGCAACCAACACCGAGATAGAAAAGATTACTCAAGTTCACCAAAACATCTACCTGTGAAATGCCTCATTCCTCTTTATTAGCTGACAACCATGACCAGATAGAAATTTTAATGGTATGAGTCAATTTATCAAAAGAAAAAGCAACGCCTTCATCCTATTTCTTTTCTTCCAAACCTCTCATAGTATCACTCCTAATGCGATCTTCCAGACTACTCTCCCAGTCTTAGGCAGAAAAGGTAAGGTCAAGGTTGAAACAATCCCTGCCATATTTTGAGGGAGCACCATCTGTATTCCTACAACATAAAAAAGCCAATACCAAATTCTCACAATAAAGGGGTATTGTATAAATAGATGCGCACCATGCTCCCCATCTGTCTTGCACAACAAACAAACATTTGAGAGAATTTTCCCTCTTTTAATCAAGTTATCAATAGTCAAAACTTTGTCATGCGCCGCCAACCAAATAAAAACTTGAACTTTGTGTGGAATTGACCACATCCAAATTTGAGCAATGTGTATACAAGACCACCTCCATCGATCATAAAAAAGAGATTATAACATGGCTTGACAGAGAAAACACCATTGCTTTCAATCTCCCAGATCATCTCATCAACTGCACTTTGAGATACATAAACTTTATCCAACATCTCCATGAGTTCACACCATTGGGCTAACAACACATCAATAAGGCTTGGTTGAACGTTTTGATTTTTCGAATTCCCAAACTTCCGTCCAGTTCAGGGGTACACACTCTATCCAATCTCGACAGATGAAATTTCCGCTTCACACCATAGGAGCCCCAAAGAAAATCCCTCATCATTTTTTTAATTTTGTTCGCATTCAAAGTAGGTATGTTAAACAACGATATCCGATAGACAGGAAGGTTGGCCAAACATGATCTATGAAGCATTACTCTCCCTCCTAAAGACATATATTTCAGCTTCCATAAAACTAGTTTAAGTTGTACTCTTTTGAGCACCTTATCCCATACAATAAGAGAAAGCCTTGAATTTGAGATAGGCAAGCAAAGGTCAGTAACAGGAAAAGAACCAACTTTATATCCCATAGCGTTTGCTAAATTATCTACCACCGCCTGAGAGCAATTTATGTCAATCATCGATGACTTGTGAAAATTAAACTTTACACCCAAGGTAACCTCACAATATTTCAAAAATTTAGCAATGTTCTTCACATAAAGGATCTCAGCCTCACAAAAAATGAGAGTATCATCTGCATATTGCAGATGGGAAATAGTGACACATGAGTCCGTCGTCTTAACACCTATGAAATGACCCACTCTTTCCACCTTACTCAATATCAAACTAAATCATTCAACATAGATGGTAAATAAGAATGAAGAAAGTGGATCCCCTTGATGAAGACCTCTTGAAGCATTGAACAATCCAATTGGACTCCCTTTAAAAAGCACCAAAAAGTGAGCGGAGGATAGACATCAAAAAATTCAGCTCCTCCATCTATTATCTCTGAAACCCATCACCTTCAAAATTTTAACAACGGCCCCCATTCCACCCTGTTATAAGCTTTCTCCATATCTAACTTCAACATAACTCTAGGCTTTTTACTAATCACCCGGGAATGGATGCATTCTTGCGCTATCAGTAATTTGGCGGTCCTAAACAAAAGTTGACCGTGTAATAGAAAGGAATGACCTTTTTGAACACTTTAGCAATTATTTTATAAAGACTTGTAAGCAAACTGATCGGTCTAATATCAAAAAATTTTGATATCACCAATGTTTTTAGTATCAGAGTGAAAAAGGTAGAATTTACGCCTTTATAAATATGCCTAGTGATTATAAAACTGCAAACCTGCTCCAACAGTTCACCTTTAACCAAATTTCAAAATTTATGAAAAAAGGCTAAAAGAAAACGATCTGGTCCAAGCGCTTTATCACTTGGTAATACAAATACTACCTTCTGCACCTCCTTAATAGTTACCTCTCTCTCCAACAGACTCTTCAACTCATTAGGAAGCACTTTGAAGGGTATTCTATCAAACTTTGGGGTAAATTTCACTTCCTTTGTAAAAACCTTCTTGAAATGATTTATAACTACTCACTCCATGGCAGAATCATTGTCAAAATCAATCCTTGGAATTGTTAATCTTGAAATATCATTCTGTTTTTTTTTGCACTAGCAATAACATGAAAAAATTTGGTATAAAGGTCCCCTTTTTTTAGCAACTTGGATCTAGACCTTTGCTTCCAATATATTTCCTCAGCTCTTCTAAGATCGTTCAACTCTTTCAATTTCTTACACCGATCCATAATAGACTGCTCTGTCAAAACACCATCTTTTTGGACACTCTGATCTAATATACTTCGATATCATTTAAAACCTTTTCAACTTTGCCTTTGATATCATAATTGCTTTCTTTCTTCCAAGTAATCAATTTATGTTTGATAATGATAATCCAAAGTTCCCTCAACAATAGTATTTGTCCAAGCTCCTTTAATTTAATCCACTACAGCATTAACCTCCAACCATTCCAGATATAATCTGAAGGTTCTTGTCCAACCCTTGACACACTTGTATGAAACAAAATAGGGAGGTGATCAGAAGAAAGTCTCGGCAAAGACTTAACAGATGCTAAGGGGAATTCCTCCAACCATTCCAACGAGATCAAAAACCTATCAAACTTGGACATTGATAGATTGTTGACACTATTATTAGACCAAGTAAACTTAGATCAAATAATAGGAAGATACATAAAAGCACTACTTTCAATATACATATTAAACATCCTTATCAACGTATTAATAGGAAGGCATGCTAAACACTCATCTGGCGACCACCGGAAAAAGAAAGGAATACACAACAGAGTTCATCTAAAAAATGAAAGCTTCTTTAAGAGCATGAACATAAGGTCCATAAACATTCATGAAACCCCAAGAAAAAGGTTTAGGGCTATAAAAACCCAAAAGTAAAAACCTATCCTTGATAATAATCTCAAAATTTTAAAGAATCAGTCTATCCCACAACACCCATAAACCACCAGATGCACCAACTACATCAATCCCACAAAAACCAATAGCATCGGAACCCTAAACTTCCCTAGCACCAGACATATTGGGGCTAGGTAGTTTGGTTTCTTGTAAAATCAAAACTATCGGATTATACTTGGAAACTAAAAACAAAACATCCCTCCTCCTATTGAGGTCACCCAAACCCCGTATATTCCAAGATAAGAAATTCATAAGATCAAAAAGGAGGACTAGAAGAGGAACCTGGTCCATTAGGATCGGCACCAAAATACAGCTCCTCCTGCATCAAGGCTTCATTTAGCTCATCGTCTCAATATAAAGAATTCGAAAAACAAGAATCCACGTCAACCACCATTCATCGAAGGAGATAGCAGCTGGAGGTCCTCTTTTTGGAATGCCATGGCCTCAAGTCTTTTTGAAGATCGAACACATTTCTTAGTAGCCATATTCTTCTTGATAGTGGTATTAACTTTGGTTGGAGACTTAGCCATAGAAATGATTGCCTTGCTTGGGCTTGAATCATGCTTCGTAGTTGCCATCTCTCCCTTACTCACAACTACCCTATTCCTTCTACGCTCTTTGATATCCTCTAACACCATACGAAGAGGGACATCATCCATTCCCATGTCATCTAACATCTTGGCCACCATAGGAATATCACTCATATAAATTTCCTTAGAACGAAGCTCCGCGAGTGGAAGTGGAGGAACATCCACTTGTGGTAGGACATTGAGGGGCAAAACTTCCTCGGACTCAGTCATAGCTAGCCCCAGACCAAAGAGTATTTCCTCCTCTTCTTGGGGAATGGAATGGCCCTCTTCTATTAACAGCAAAGGCACCAAGGGAGCTTCCTCAGGTTCCACCACAATAATGGCCATAGGGTCAATCCGATGTGGATCAAACTGAAACCTGAGTTTCTTAGCTCGACCTTTGATCACCGCCACTCAAGAAGGCAAAGGATACTTCTTGAAACTCCAAAGAACTGCTATCAACAACCATGAAAGACTTCGGTGGCAGAGCACCACCGATGACTTTTTATGAGCAACAACCCAGAAGAACAACCACCACCGAAATGAGTTCTACAAAGTTACTTTTAAGCTCTACCTCTTTCCAAAGAAAGGAGAGAAATAAATATTTTTTAAGATCAGCATGATTGAGAGAAGGAAAGCCGGTTGCCACGCATGCATACCGAAAATCTCGTCAATCTGTATATCCATCTTGGGACTCAATCCCACTGCCAATACATCAATCGTTGTGCAATCCCTATGCAAAAAGGGCATAGAAGTCGAGGAACTATTGTTTTCCAAAGATTTGCTGATGTCCCGGCTGATCAACGACAGCTCCTTCAATGCCATCAAATCGCAATCCTCAATTCCATCCGTTATTGCCACCTGGCGAGAGTCAATAAATTTCGAGAGCCTAGCAGATGATTCCAAAAACCTCCCTGAAAAAGGACAATTGAGCTTCCCCCTGGAAAAACAATCTCCAATCATCACATTCATCTTCTCCGATAGCAGACTTATCTCTTCATGTTGCTTTCCTTTAGGATATGTCTTTGGAAGATCTTAGACAAATTTCAAAGCTACAGAAGAGCCATCCTCATTCGTGATTAGAATCTCAAAGAGGTCATCATCAATACATAAGCACACTTTATCCGGACTAAGCAAACTAGGGTAACTCCATATCTTAACACGCACAAATCTGTTGATAGGATTCAAAAAGGAATCTTAGTCCAACTCACGGTAAACCCCAAAACTAGCAATCACCTTTTTAATGATGGATAAATTCCATGCATTCAATAGAAAGCCCCACAGTTTAACCTAAAAGGTCTCCTTTTGTAAGAAGGAACCATGAGGTTTCCAAAGGTCTAGAGATAGTAAACATCCTTGAACTCTGCAAAATCTATTAGATAAAACCCTTCGTACCTCATCCTTCGACTATAGTTTAAAAACTATTTTATTGGAACCAATAATCTTAACATCAGGCTGATACAATAGATTCCAGCCCCTGTGGGCCCAATCTAATAAGCCAAAAAAATCTCCAATGGGGTTTGGGAACAAACTAGACACAAAAAGTCTAGTTTGATATCTAGTTGTTCCCACACCACCCGATCTATCACAACCTTAGGAATAGAAGAACCCACAAACCTACCATTCTCAGACCTACTGAAAATAACCTTCTTTCCATCCAAAACATTCTTCCAATCCATTCTAATTCATTTACTATAGAAGAACCCACAAACCCACCATTCTCAGTTTTGAAACTCACTTTAGTTATGTGAAAATTGCTTGTTTTCTTTAGTATGTGGAGCTTGTTATGGGGTTTTAATTTTCTATAGAGCCTAGGCTTTATGAGACAAAATACAACCTCACATCAAATCCTCATCTAGAAAGCACTTTGGGCATAAAAAATTTTCATAATGGCACTCAAATCAATTTCCAACATGGACAACAAAATTTGAAACTCAAAAAATGCTATAGATCTTGTGGATCTGTAAACACTTTTTAGGGTGGATGAAATGGATGGTCCAGATGATTTGTTGCAATACACACTATTTTTAGAACTTGAAATCCTAATATATTTTTTTTCACAAACATAATGTTCAAGTTGAGAGGATTGATTTAAAGGTTTTTCAACACCTAGAACTGCAATTGTCGATGAGTTATGAGGTGAGACTTTATTTATTTCATTAGGACAAGAGCCCAATCAATCCTTTTCCTTTAATGGGTTTTCCTAAACTTTTACAATTTACTCATTTTGGGAATTCAAAATTTGAAGTTAATTTGGTTTGGTGAGCCTGTACATTCATTTGATCATATGTTCTAAGGTTAATACAAGTCCCAGTAATTTGGGGAGCTTGCCAGAGGCTAACCAAGAAAGTCAACAAAAATAATGATATTACGAATATTTTCAAATGATGTTATGAATATGTTCATGGAATTCCATTCTAGAGATAAGATTAGCAGAGTGATAAACTCCATAATTTTAGCATTGCTCCCCAAAAAACTTTTTATTGAGACTATTAATGATATAAGGCGGATCAATTTGTTAGGTATCCTATACATGATCATTTTAAAAGTAATTGCTAACAAATTGTGATTGATTATCAATACTACTATCTCTCGACCAAATAGCATTGTTTATGCTAAAAAAATATTGGCTGGGAATGTGGTCTCGCCTTAACCTGGTTTTTAGGTGTAAACTTGATAGAGATGGAGACGGTAGGGGATTGGACCCTGTCAGATTACAATCTGGGCGAGAGATCGGCCACAAGAACCTCCCTCGCTCGAACTGCCGACAAAACCAACTCCAGACATGGTTGAGTCAAAAGTCTGAAAGGAGGTTCAAAATTAGGATAAAAAAAGGGGGAGATTGTGGAAACAGTTTTAAAAAATAAAAAAAATAAAATACACGTAAGTGTAGAGGAGCTGGGCTTACCTGAAGCTCGGTCCCCAAGCTCACACCTAGAGTCAGTTCCGGTTCAGGACCAGTTTAGATATACGAATTTTCATTGAGTCCTTTAGGGTCACTAAGCATGGGAAATGCGAGCTGATGAGGTTAAGGGGGTCTGGATGTGAGAATGTTAGGGATTTAGGTGTTTGGCATCAAGTCCTAAGTTGGCATGATTTTGGTAGGGCTCAAATTTGGTTCGACAGAGTCTGGGCGTCCGATTCGAAATTTTATCTTCAAAATAGGGGGGATCGACCCCCAATTGTAGAAAAGCATCCCATTGGATCACCATGAAATGCTGAAATCAAATCTGGGTCCTTAATTTCTGTCACTACCACTGGCCTTTTCAACACCACTGATTGTCTTGTTGCCCTGTTATAATTACAGGACGTGTAACATGCGACCCTTGATTTTATGGTTGACGTGATTTTTGGGTGGTGGCATGTCAAATTCATAATGACACCATAACCTTCATTAGCTTCACCATGAGTATCTCCTATTTGAAATTTGGGCACAACGCTGGTGGTACTGAAATTAACTCTACTAACACCGTTGTTGAGGCAATGATGACTGCTTTCAATCGCCATCTGGCTATCTCAAAGTTTAGCATTGGGTGGTGATTCCGGCCAATTAGAAATAGTCGTTGTTGGTGCCCTTTTTGACGAGAGTGTTACGGTTGTTCCACTTGAATGACAAATCTGCAATTCAATTTACGCATTCTGATGTCAGACAATTAGTATCAATCGACGTGGCTGCTAATGGTGCTAAGGACACAGACAATGTCGGTGATAGTAATAATCACTTTTTCAGTATCCACATTCCAAGCTGTCAGTTGACATGCCAATTCAATGATTCAAGCCACCTCTTATGTAACATCACAGGGAGTGTCGTTGACGTCGGTGTTACAATAGCTAGGAGATCTCGATAACATTAACCCTAGAGTTAGCGCACCTTCTAGTATAGTTTCTCCCAGACTGAGTCTTCTTTGATTCTGGACTGTCTCATTCAGATTTCTTCTTATCTCAGGGGTATTCTTGGCTGTCAGGGTGTCTTCCAAAGTTTTGATTTTAGGGTCGAATTCGTATGACACACTTCGCCTAGTGGTCTGGGTAGTAGGGTGCAATTCTTGGGGTTTAGGTAGTTTAGGTTTTAATGCGCTTGTCCTGGGGGTACTTTTGTTTTCCTATAGTTTTTTTTTATTGGGATTTGGGTGTCTACAGCTACCCCTCTTCGTTGCTCGTGTCTCATGCTTACGGTGCGAAACGGGTGGCAAAGAAGTTGACACCTGAGACATAGAGTCAGAGTAATACATAAATAAACCAGCAGACATGCAAGCAATGCAAAACAACGTCGTTACACAGAAGCCTGACAACAGTCGTCCTGTGGCACTTGTGATCTTCAAGACTTGAAGATGAGCTTAGCCCACTTTCAGGATGATAGCTATAGTCTCCATATGTCGATTAAGATAGTGGTATCAAAGTTATGAGGATGGGTGAGTTTTTAAAACAAAGGTGAAATTGGTGTAGATCTGACTCCTTCGTTTTGAGAAAAATTTTGGAAAAGGGAGAGTTTTTTAGAAACTCTTTATGAACATCACCAACATAAATCTTTGAAATTGCTCGAACTAGAATTGCCCTTGTGCTCAAGTTTTTAGAAATTAAAATTGAAAATTAAAAGCTAAATATCAAAAATTCAAATCCATGGTTTTGAAGTATTGATGGATTTGCCACTGTGGGGTGGCTAAGGAAAATTTTTGCAAATTATTTTCAGAAAAGAGAATAAAAAGGGATGGTCACGCAGTTTTAGACTCATACAACTTGGGAGCTAGTTAAGCAGTTTTATATCATACAATAATGGATGCAACACACAATAGTTATTTGAGTTTTAGAATGTTGCCCTGAATGGGCATCATTAAGGTCCCATTGGGACATATGAACGTGTATTATACATAAAGTTATTTCCTGGGTCTTCTAATTTGTGGGGAGGCTCCTAGGGAATATGATGGGTTTTGAAGTGAAAATCAGTTTGGTAACACTGATAGCACCATTGATGTAGCTAATGGTGAAGCTACGTTAGGACATTTAAGTCATTTTGATCCTGGTGTCAACACGATACCATTAATGTCATTGAAAGGGGTGGCTCCAAGTTTTGAATTTGTGCCTCATGACTGTTAGAGCCTACCATTCTAGAGTCAGGTGTGAGTTGCTTTTAACGAGACTGTTAGTGTCATTATGATAGTGTTAGCCTTGTTGCCCCATTCCCGCCTAGATATTTTTTTGATTTCCTGAGCCTCTAAATAGGGGGATCCAAATTTCTTCTGATCACTTATTTCTGTCATATTGAGACTACCAAAACTTTCATCCGTTATTTTCCTTACATCAAAATAATACAAAAAATGTTTGGATGGCACCGCTCTGTTGTCTTGGTCTGAGAGGAGGACATACCCACTTTCTACGAGTCACAACCCTTTCCTAAAGGTTTGTCAAACCACATCTCTCATAATATATTGGCACGAGGCCGAGGCGAGTAAGGGGCTTTCTTCTCATCCCTAACTGGCTCCGTGAGTGATATAATTCTGCTTGCGAGTGTGCGGATTCAACCGCCTCACTATTTGTTTTGTCGAAGGGGGTCTTCCATATGGTGACCTCCCATGTTAACTTTACTCAATTGGAGGCATTGGTTGAGAAGTTTAACCCGCTCACCTATACCTTCTTCTTACTCCCTGGTGAAGCTACGCCAACTCTTGAGGAAAGAACCCGCATCTCCAGGCTCCTTTTACGTGAGCATTCATATCACCCGCCTATCAAGAATGACGATAATACATCCAACCTTTCTCACATTATCGATAATCAAAAGAGTTTTCTAATGGTCCAAGAATCGCTCAATTCCAATATACAATTTGAAAAGTATAGGCAAAAATAGTAACAATATCTAAAATGGCCATTTGGTCCTCAATAGACAACAAATTACCTAATTTCATAACCATCCTTTATGCGTTTGTTGTTATAATTCGACAAAGATTTGGAATCATAACATAACATCTTTCAATTTTTAAGATGCCTAGTTACCAAAATTTATATGTATAGGTTCTTCCTAGCCATTAGGGCATCATTAATTTCTAAAAAATACAAAGAAATCTAAGATGTCTTTAGGACTCTTAGAGGGAGTTCTATAAACAGAGCTACAAAAATTCGAGAGGTCTCCAGACTCTTTGAAGAGAAAAATCCTAAATACCCTAGCCCTAGGTTAGCCAAAGCTTTATATCTTCCTTAAGTTAGCCCTAAAACCTAAATCACCCAAGATCAAGATCCTAACCCAGATTTTACCATCCAACCTCTAGACCTAACCCCTAGAGACCCTAGTCACTATATTATCATATCAGCCATTAGACATCAGTCAAGTCGCTCCAACGACTTTGAGTTTAGGGATATTCTTACTGTGATATTTACAAATAGGCACTTTATTTAGATCTAGTTCATTAGTCTTCTACTTGGTTTTTTCTTTATTTTTTTTTTCTTGTTTATTGTTCTGTTTTACTTTTCTTAGTAATTTTTTTTATTCCTTTTAATATATTTCCTATTATTTTCTACTTTTCTTTTATAATTATCTTATTATTTTCTTTTTAGTTCTTATTATTTTCTTACTTTTCTTTCTAATGATTTAATTCCTTTTATTTATTTTTTATTCAGCTCCTGTTATTTTCTTCATTTTTTTTCTTATTCAAATATCCTTTTAGTTAAGTGTCGCTTGCTTACTTGAATCTCTGTTTTTAAAGTGTTGTAGAAAGCCTAAGATCAGGCCTTGAGTGGTGTGCTATGGTTAGCAGTACCTTAGCATATTTTTAATGGGACACCCTTCACTTTCTAAGTTAGTTTTAGTTTCTTTGTACTCATTTTCTTTCTCTGTTTTCCCTTCTTTCCTTTTTTTTTCCTTTTATTTTATTCCCTCCTTATTTCTAATTATTCTTCCTTCTTTATCAGATTTTCTCATATTCCTTTTCTTCCTGTTTTCATCCTTTATTATTTTCATAAGCAAAAAAAGATAAGCCTTCTCTCCCTCACTTTCTGCAACCTAAAATGGGTGTGGGCGGAAGACAAGGGTAACCACACGTTTAACTTCTCTTTTGTGAAAAATGCTAGAAATTGGGGCATAATGAGAATAACTATAGCAAACATAACAAATATTATTAAAATATCAATCTCACAATAAGCTTTGCTTGAAAATTTTCCATGTTTATCTGGTTATGTACATCCTGATTGAGGGTATGGCCTTGATAGAGCAGAATGGCGGACCATGATTCATGTAGCCGACTCCAAATAATTGAAAAAAGGCTCTGATGATGGTCATTTGATTATCTATATCCCTGGGCTACATGCCTCCACAATATTATTTATATTTTTCAATGAAATGGGGAACCATTTCACATCTAGCATTTCAAACCCCTATCCATGTGGTACCAAAAAGTCTTTCATTTTAGGCGATGTTTTTATTTAAAGGAAAACATATATATAAGGTTGCAATCTTATACTATTGAAGGAAGTTGTACCTCAAAAATTCTCTACGAGGGAGTGCTCCAATATTAGAAAACCCTCCAATTCATCATTTCAACCTCGACATATGTGGATATGAAGAAAAAGGGAATTTTCAGCCATAAATTAGCGCTCAATGCATGTTGTAAGTTATATGGATAGTCAATTGTCAGGATTATCAAGTATTACAGTTTTGCTAGATCTGTACCATTTTTGAAATTTAAAATTTTATAACTAGGGATGAAAATAGATTTTCAAGTGATCATAAAATTTTAGACACCGAAACTACATCTCCAAGCACATTTTCATAGTGCATCTTACTTGTACAGGAAGGAGGGCAGCTTATGCAAACCACACCCTCATTTAAAAAGCTTGTTTCTCTATGCATGATCTGATAATAAGCATTAAAAATTTTCAATGTTTGAATGATATGACTTTCATGAAGGAAAACAAGTTGGCTTTTATTTCTTTGGAACATTTTAGTTTGCATGTCATAAAGTCCTTCAAGGAATGGATTATTTACTATATTAATCTAAAATTTGGTCACTCACTTTGGCAGTCAAATATGCAATCCAATAGCTAGGGGTGTATAATAAAGTGTTAGAAAAACTTTCTTGGATTTTAAATTTTGCCATGCACAACCACAAGTGCCTTATTTCATATCTCGTAGCAACGGTTGATGTGACCTTCTTTAAGCAAATATTGATAGTTTTATTGTATTTTTCTATTAATAAATGTGTACAATGTGCCAGTGCTTTAATGGTCTTGTGTATGTTTCATGCTCAAGTATGTTATCACTATGCTTTGTGTATTAGAGTAAGCTGCTAGGATGTAGGACTGGTGAGCATGTTGGTTGGAGGTTTTGAATTTTCATTGAATCGAATTGTTTAAATTTGCCTCATCTTGGTTTTTACATAAAATTTTCAATTATAACTAGCATGAGTTGCAATTCGTCCAAACTTAAATTTGCAAATTTAATTTTCAAAAATGAAAACTTAGGAGTCTGAGAAAAGTTTAGTAAAAGTTTGTAAGAAATTTAAAATGAATAGAGAAACACGCACAATTTCCAAAAGAGTTATAATGAGTTTTGAGTTCTTTTGAAACCTAGGCTTAACCGAGGGCCCAATGAATATAGCTAGGTTGTTTACATATTTAAGGGCTCAAAGGACCTAGACCATCCAAACCCCTGAAGTCACTGGAAATCCAAGGAAACATCAGAGCACTATGGGTAGTGTTCATCACTTTTCAAGACTTAGGTTTGACTGAAAACCCTAAGACCTTTCTTTGGATCACAATGTGAGGACCAGGATCAAGGGCAAAGAGTACTTAAATATTCCTAGTTCCACAATCGTGGTTAAGTTGTACTCAACTCCATGCAAAACTAATCAACTCAGATCCCATAAGGGGGAGAAGTTTCTAAAAAAAATTAAAGATCTTAAGGCTTGGCATGAGGGCGGTAGAAAAAATCAATTTTCAAAATTTCTAGCTCTTTAGTTAGATATTTCAGTAAACAAAATATCCCAAACAATGTAAAGTTCTAAAAAGTTCCATTTCAACCATCTAAAAACTTCCATATCCACCAAGGGACCATATGTCGAAAAACTCTAATATCTACACTTTATGATTGCATGAGGAAAAACTGTTGTTTATGCATGCAAAACGAGTTAAAAATTGATTAATTGAGAGGGAAGTTGGGCTGCTTAAATTATAGGTCTAGAATTGTTGCAAATCTTCTACCTCTGATCCTTTTTTATGCCTACTGGCAGCGCCAACGGTAAATTCCACCTAGTAGATATTTTAACATAAAAACTATCTCAACTAAAATTCCTAAAATATGCAAATAACCTAGAGATTAGAGAAAATAACAAATTAAAATAGAAACGAAGAAAATACTTACTTCAAGGAACCCAAAATTTGGCGTTTTAGGCTCGGATCAGGTCGCCATTCACCACCATCTCCTCTTGTTTAATGCTCTTGTTGCTGAATATTACTGTAAATTGGTTGGGATATCCTAGAATTGAAGTTATAGGTTTGAAGAAGGCCTTGGGGTTCCTAGATCTATAGTTTCTCTAAAGGTTGATGGTAGTTTTTAAAAGTTTTCTATTGGTTTTTTGGCTTCCAATATTTTCTTACAAATTTATATTATTATTATTTATTTGTTTCTAATTTAATGGGATTTTCTTATATAATTTTCTATGATTTTTCCTATTTTTCTTTATTTTCTAGGGAATTTTTAGCTATTTATTATATTTTCTAGATTTTCCAATTTTTTAGATATTTTTGTAGGTATTTTTGGAGGGGTATTTATAGGTTTTGCTTAAGGTTAAGGTTGAAATTTAGAAAAGTAAAGTTTGAGTTCCAATCTAAGTTGGATAGAGGCAAAGTCGTCAGTTTTTTTATTTATCTTGTCCAAAAACCACCTCAAAAGGCCTTATCCATGAGCTTCTAGAAGATGTACACCACCTCGAGCCCATCAGGCCTGCACGTCGCCCCGGAGACTCGTGCAGCCCATGAGCTATGCGAGTGGCCACGACTCATGTGTAATTTCTTTTACAAACCCCCCCCCCCCCCCCCCCCCCCCTCTCTCTCTCTTTTGTTCCTAAAAAAAAGCTAGCGATGAGGAAGGAGAACTATTGCGATAAAAGGTAAGTCTTCGGGGCATTTAGTAAGGTAAAAATAAAGAAGGAACATAATACACATATATATATATATATATATATATATATATATATATATATATATATATATATATATATATATATATATATATATATATATATGGGCAGTGATTTTATGCACCGGTTGTATCATCATATAATACAACCACATTTCTAAAAAATCATGTTTGTAGTATTGGTATGACCCAAAATTTTATACACACTCTCTTCATCTCTATAATCAATTCCAAAAAAAAAGTTTAATTTGAACCCTAAATATGGTCAAAATGAGTCCCCTCCAATAACGACTCTAAACCATTCATTTGGCGAATTTCAAGATCTTAACCTTTACAAACTCAAAATCATTTTTTTTTTTTTTTTAACATTATTCATCTAATGATAATAAGGCCATCTAAAAAAACTGAAAAAGGAAAAATCTTCCTAAGGCCTAGATCTAAGAATCTCACCAAAATAGACGTCTTATGTTAATTTGGCTAAAAAAATACTTTCTAAGTTGTATTTTCAAATTTTTCTTTTTTGTTATTATTCGTTCGAATGAAAAGAGTATATGTTTCAAAATTTGGATCAAACAGAAAGCCTTAACATGGTTTTTAAAGGTTGTTGCATCATATTATAATACAACTGTTGGCTGAAATCACTACCCTATATATATATATATATATATATATATATATATATATATATATATATATATATATATATATATATATATATATATATATATATATATATATATAGGAGTAGATTCTGTACGCTCACTAGCTGACCACTACAGTAAACGCCAATGGCCCAGATTTAATCTGAGCCGATTTGACTATCACGACCTCTTTTCGTGTTTGAGTTTTAATTTTTTTCTATAAATCGAAATCACTTGAAAGTTTAGCTCTATATTCTTCTCATCAAGACGCACCTAATAAAAATAAAAAATAATCCTCAAAAAACAAATTGACCAAAATACTCTTGAAACTTTTCAGGGGTATTTTGGTTAATGTTTTTCATGTAAAATATTTTTTTTTATATTTTTTGAAGATTTACCTATTTTTTATGTACACAAGCTCCCAATTTTATATCAATTCGATTTGTAGAAAAAAATTAAAATTCAAACACTACCGAACATTCAGGATTATCAGATCGACCCAGATTCAATCTGGGCTATTGGCGTTTACGCCCTTGGGCTGACATGATCTTTTCCCTATATATATATATATATATATATATATATATATATATATATATATATATATATATATATATATATATATATATATATATATATATATGGTGTTCACACTATATATCATTTTATAAATGTATTAAAAAAATGTTGGATACCTATATACCCTTATTTTGTATAATAAACATTTTTTTTTAATAAGGGTACTTTTGGGCATTAGGAGGGGTATGCCATCATCCATATGAGATGTGACATCACTCAAATGGAGCCCATTAACGGCCTTTAATACTCCATATGGGTGATGTAATACCCTATGTAGATGATGTCACACCCCTCCTGATGACGAAATATATCCTTACTAAAAAAAATTGTATTACAAAACAAGAATATATAAATGTCCAAAATTTGTTGAGTACAATTACAAAATGCTCTATAATGTGAGCACCCTAAAATGATTTCATGTGACGGTTGTATAATAATATAATGCAACAACCTTTAGAAACCATATTAAGGCTATTTGTTTGATCCAAAATTTAAAATATACATTTTTTTCATTCTAATGAACAATCACAGAAAAGAAAAATTTGAAAACGGAACTTAGAAGGTATTTTTTTAGCGCAATTAACATAGGCCTTCCATTTTGATAAGATGCTTAGAACTATGCCCTAGAAATATTTTTTTCTCTTCCAATTTTTTTAGATGGCTTTATTATCATCAGATGAATAATGTTAAAAAAAAAAAAAATGATTTTGAGTTTGTAAAGGCTAAGATCTTGAAATTCACCAAATAAATGGTCTAGATTTGTAGTTGGAGGGGACTCATTTTGACCATATCTAATGTTCAAATTGAAGTTTTATTTTGTTTTAGATTGATTATTGAGATGAAGAGAGTGTGTGTCTAAAATTTTGGGTCTGACAAATACCACAAACAAGGTTTTTTAGAAGTGTGGTTGCATCACCCTTTTTGGGTCTTTTATATATATATATATATATATATATATATATATATATGAAGAAGTAGGATGATATATTTCTTATAGAAATCATTGCTGCATGATAGAAAAAATAAGGGAGGGGTTATTATGAATTTAAATAATATTTATATGGTCCACACAAATTTTGTCTTGAAAAATATAAAACCGAGAGAGAAAGAGAGAGATAAATTGATTGAGTTGTGTAGAGATGGGGTATTCACCAGTTGGAGATAAACAATAGAGATATTATTGTGTGTGATTGGATTTTGAATGGGACGTGATAGGGTAGAGAGAGAGAGAGAGAGAGAGAGTTTCTTAGTAGGTTTATATTTGTGAGATAAGTTAAAAAGAGATATAAAGGGAAATATTATCCCATGTGTATCAAATTTCAATAATAGAGTTCTAAAGACTCTATGTAGAGCCTCTAAGGATCCTTTTAATTGATGGTTTACAACTCATTATAAATTTTAAGTTAAGTTAAGCTATATAGGCCAACGTGTTATTTGTTTAGACACTTTTTGTACTTGGAACATTAAATTATATGTATAAGGGGTATGTGAGGTCTTGAAGGAGTCATAATCCACATGATTTCTAAAAATTGAAAACGAGCTTAGGCTTTTAGAAATTGAATAGTGTATGTGTTTGGCTTTATTTCTTGTTGATTTTACTATTCCCTCAAATTCCCAACATTAAATTAGTATTAGAGCCTGATGATCTGTGTGGATAATACTATAGCACGTTATTGGAGCACAATACTAGAACATACTATTGTAGCATCTTACTATAGCACAATATTGTATCGTCGATTTTTGTGCCCTAGATCAACAAAAGATCCTAGATCTTGTTGACTTCGGCAAGTTTTGTTGATCATGTGCTTAGGGTTTGTGATTTTTGTGAGATCCTATATATATATATATATATATATATATATATATATGAAGAAGTAGGATGATATATTTCTTATAGAAATCATTGCTGCATGATAGAAAAAATAAGGGAGGGGCTATTATGAGTTTAAATAATTTTTATATGGTCCACATAAATTTTTCCTTGTAAAATATAAAACCGAGCGAGAGAAAGAGAGAGAGAGACAAATTGATTGAGTTGTGTAGAGATGGGGTGTTTACCAGTTGGAGATAAATAATAGCAATATTATTGCGTGTGTTTGGATTTTGAATTGGGATGTGATAGGGTAAAGAGAGAGAGAGAGAGAGAGAGAGAGAGAGAGAGAGATTGGTTGAGGTGTGAGATGGCGTGTTGGCCCATGGGAGGAGAAAAAATGGAGATAGTATTGGGTGTAATAGAGTTTTGAGTTGAGACGTGAGTGTGAGAGAGAGAGAGAGAGAGAGAGAGAGAGAATATTTACGAGATAAATTAGAAAGAGATATAAAGGGAAATATTTATCCCATGTGTATTAAATTTCAATAGTAAAGTCCTAAAGACTCTATATAGAACCTCTAAGGATCCTTCTAATTGATGGTTTACAACTCATTACGAATTTTAAGTTAAGTTAAGCTATATAGGTCAATGTGTTATTTGTTTAGACACTTTTTGTACTTGGAACATTAAATTATATGTATCAGGGGTGTGTAAGGTCTTGAAGGGTCATAATCCACATGATTTTTAGAAATTAAAAAAAATAATGTTTAGGCTTTTGGACCTTAGCTTTAGTGTGGGGAAGAAACCCTAGGTTTTTTTTAATAGTGTATGTATTTGGCTTTAGTTCTTGTTGATTTTACTGTTCCATCAAATTCCCAACATTAAATTAGTATTAGAGCCCGATGATCCGCATGGATAATACTATAGCACGTTATTGGAGCACAATAGTAGAACATATTATTGTAGTGTGTTACTATAGCACAATATTGTATCGTTGATTTTTGTGCCCTAGATCAACAAAAGTTCTTAGATGTTGCTGACTTTAGCAAGTTTAATTGATCATGTGCTTAGGGTTTGGGATTTTTGCGATCCTATGTTGGCAAGAAGGGGCCATTCAATAGGGGGTGTTGTAGATCTATCGTGATGTCATAGATGGGAGAATTGAGGAACTTGATACGCAAGTTCAGAAACTGATGCAACAGTTCGTAAGACTCAATAATGGGCAAAACGATAATCTTTTAGCCTAAAAGGATATCAAGGATAAATCTTTTCACTTTCGTGCTCTGCATGTGGAGTCGAGTAATGAGGATAGTCACAGAAAACCTAGACGTCAAGAACATAATTCAAGGGTTTTCGATTTGAAGGATGAATTTTTTTATTTTGACAAAGACCGCATCGAAAATCAATAAGTTTTAGGTTGGGATTTACCATCGATCTTTGATATGTATTTAGATGAACAAGAAGATCTCTTAGGAGATCCAATCTATGATAAGGATTAAGATGATGATGGAGAATTTTTGGAAGAAGGTGAAGAAAATAGAAAGAAGGCTGTAGGAGGACTGATCCAAATTATAGCATTTAAACATCTCATTAATATCGAAGAGAAAAACATTCAAGAAATTTATGGTAGAGGAAAACATAGTCAACGCATAAAACACTAATTGTGGCCCTGATTTCAGAAAGTATTGAAATAAATATTCAGAAAACCTCTAAAGATTAAAACATTAGTTTGAAGTTTCCTACACGATTTTCTATGAGATTTCAAGAATAACTATATTTGATAAACTTATATCAATTCCTCAATCTACACATCAGGATCCATTTCTTAAAGAATTCATTTTATCCTGAATAAAATTTGCATCGATAAAGAACAAGAAGGTTGAAGAAGATGGTTTTGATGTTAACTTCATCTTAGCATAGTAAAAATTCGAGGATGAGTTTTCTCCGACTAAGGAAGAATGATGGAGGACATAACTATTCTTTTTTTTATTCAATTTGATGTATATTATAGTTTTAGTTTTAGGTTTATCGATACAATTTTTTAGCTGTTCAAGATTTTTAAGCTTTTTTATTTATTTATTTACTTCATGAGTACTATTCACAATTATTGTTCACGAGTTTTGTTCATAGGAGTAAAATTGTCCTTGTAAATTTTAAGTTAAGTTATATATAGGTCAATGTGTCATTTGTTTAGATATTTTTTGTGTCATTTGTTTAGATATTTTTTGTAGTTGGAACTTTAAATTATAATATACAAGAGGTGTTTGGGCCTTGAGAGGGTCATATTCCACATGATTTTTTAAAAATAAATAAATAAATAAATAAATAACTAAGCCTAGGCTTTTGGAACCCTAGTTTGGATGTGGTGAAGAAACCCTAGTTTTCTTTTTATAGTACTTGTGTTTGGCATTTTTTCTTCCTGATTTACTACTTTATCAAATTTCCCTATATCAATGTAAGAGATTATTCCTAATGATTTGTATACCAATTATTGGGAGATACTTACCATTTGAAAACATATGGCTACTATTTGGAAAGACTGATGTACTTTTTATGTGTTTCCTATTTAATCAAACTCTATCTTTCTTTTTTTATCAATTCAAAATTGTATTTCATTTTATTAATAAAATGCATTAATATTTAGTAGCTTTTGGATAATATTGGGCAGAAAAGTTATAAAAGCAAAGAATCTTTCCATCCTAAAAAAAAGGGAATGCATTTACCCTATTTAATTCTCTAAACTAGTTAGAAATCACTTATTCTATATTCTCTCGGGGATAAGGTCCCCTTTTATTCTTGTTACATATAACAACCCTTTAACTATGATCATTAATATAATATAGTTAACGTGGGAGAAAAGGATAGAAGTATCAATTATTCAAACACCTTATGAGTCTCTCTTTCCCCATCCCTTCTCTCTTAATTTTTTGGATAGCCCTTACTCTGTATCATTTTGTTTGATTATGCTAAAAAAATGTGGCTAATCAAAATATATAAATTGTGCAACTGGTATCCTCTCTATAGTTCCTTCTTCCTTGCAGACAAATGTCATGGTATAATACTGGATAGAGCATAATATTCTCAATGAGCATATTGTGGTTTTCTGAATAATCTCATTATTCTTCTTAAGATTGCCACACACACACACACATACACACGCACACACACACACACAGAGTATGTGTGTGTCTTGCTACCCACTTGTTGCTGCCCTATTGAGATCCTAGTAAACAGAGAGAGTGAGAGTTGTTGTTGGGTTTCCCTCTCTATGATCTATAAGCCATCCGCCATTACCCATTGCTTCAAGTAACTCTTTCCAATAGCTTCCTCCTATTTAGTTCTAACTATTGTTATCAAACTAGATGGGTCTAACTATAGCCATTGGTCCTATCTTATGCGAAGTTTTCTTAAAGGTAAAAGGCTATGGAAGTATGTCTCTGGTGACAAATTATGTCCCAAAGCACTGATACATAAAGAGGGATGATTTTGAATCTAAGTTAGAAGAACGGGAGATAAACAACCATAAAATTGTTACACGAATTGCCAACTCTGTTATACGATCACTTAGTATGGAACTTGAAAAGTTTGAAACTACCAGAGAAATACGAGATTTTTTTTCCTCTTCGTATGTTCAAACTAACTTCGCTCAGAAATACAAACTTGAGATGAATCTTCGATCTATGAGGCAAAAGAAATGATAATATATTTCTGATTTTCATTCCCAGATATCAGTTATTAGGGATCATTTAAGCCCTAATGGAGCCCAAACTTTCTAAGCTAATGGTGAAGAAACACAAAACGAGTCATTGATAATTCTCTAGTAAATGAAAAATATGTGCTTTTGGCTCAAACACGTCAACCTATGACTGCTACACCGACCTCGTCATCTTCAGTTGCGACTGGAAGGACAGGCTATGATATGTCCAAAGTTCTATGCAATTATTACAAACAGTTTGAACACATGAAATTTAATTGTTCATTTAAACATAAAAAGAAGCCCTTTCTTCAGAAAACCACTGCACCAAGACTCACTGTGGCATTGGCTCCATCTTAGGATCCCTTACCTCCAGGCCATCGCACTACAGAAGATGTCAGGAAATGATTTGACAAGCTCTCTTTGGTAGTGGTAATACATCTATTGTGGCATATGACCTCAGGTACAAACCATTGGTTCCTTTACTCTGGGGTCTTTAACCACATGACATTTGATTGCAGTTCCTGCATTCTCATATTTTTGTTACTAATCCTTCATTAATCACTATTGTTGATGGTTTTGTTATGTATGTAAGTCATGTTAATAAAGTTGCATCCCCTTAATTATCTCTTCTCGATGTCTTCCTGGTTTAGAAACTATCAATGAATCTCATTTCTGTTGGACAACTATGTGACCAAGATTTTGACATTATTTTCTCCTCCTCTGGTTGTGCTATGTAGGATCACTTGACGAGGAAGCAAACTGGGATAGGGTGTAAGGTTGGTCAATTGTTCGTTCTAGAGGACTTATATGTTTCATGACATCTTGGGGATTTTCTACTCTCTGATTCATCTACCTCAATGTTTTCCCTTTCAATTTGGCATAACAGAAAATGTCATGTTTCTTTCCCTAGGCTTAAGTTTTTAGTGTCAACTAACAAGTTGGCTCTATACAAACCACCCACATTGTTGGTCACATTAATTGCAAGTTGGCAAAATACATTGTGTTAGAATTTGTAGGAGCACACAAATATTGAATGGTGAGAAAAGAAAAGAAGAGTTAGAATTTGTGGGAGCACACAAATATTGAATGGAGAGGAAAGAAAAGAAGAGAACACAACATTTACATGGGTCAGGTCGAAGCCTTATGTCCACAGATCCAAAGCCCAACCGGCTACATCTTCACTATTTTGGATTAATGTTTACATCAATAAGTTCATCTATATGTAGAGGACAATCACACAATTAGAAGAGACAATTATGGTAAGATAACTTGATGACCAAGTAACTTGGTCTCTATCTTCTAGATACCTAACCTTATCAAGAGATATATACATCTACATCCATAATGATGTATATCCATATGAACCCGAGATATCCATATCCCAACACTCCCCCTCAAACTCAAGATGCTTTGACACAAAGCAGCTCGAGTTTGAACAATACTAAGTTGCCAAAAAAAAAAAAATTCACATGTTACCATGGTCTTCCAAGAAACAATCTTTTTGAGCTCTCTACTTTCTTCTCTGAAGATCTTCTGTCTTCAGAGGCTTATCTGAGAACCTCTCTCCTCAGAGGTTTCTCTAAAGATCTCTCTCTTCAGAGGTTTCTTTTCTTTCTAGAGGCTTTCTCTCTCTTCGGAACATCCGAGATCGAGTAACGAAACACTTGATCATCAACTATACAAAATTTGGATTTTCTTATCCACATAGCGGTTGTATTAGAGATGTTGACTTCATCTCTACTCATCTCATCTCCATATCTCCTATTCTCCATATCTCCTATTCTTCATATCTCCTATACTCCTATTCTCCATATCTCCTATACTCTCTCCCTCAAGTTGGGTGTGGGTACGAAGAAATAACCAACTTGCAAACGACAATTTATTTTTTTTTTTTTATTAAGTACAATCATATAAAAAAAATTGCTAATGAAATTGGGCTTCTAGACAATAGCCTACATCTTTTAAAAATACCACCTGCATCCACATAGTGGCCATGAATCACATAGGGCCAAACTGGCTGGCCCCCACCAATCTGTTCGCCCAAAATCTTGGACATGTTAAGTATATGGGCAACCTTGAACATGTTAAGTATATGGGCAAGGGCTCCATCAACGAATTCTTGAACATAAGGCCATAAAGACTCTTTCCTTAGATACTTGTCCCTTGGGCCACATACTATGTGTACAATATAAGCCCCACTGCTCTCTCCCTTTCTCTTTCTAGATCAACGACATGAGTTGGCGTAGGATATGCACAAGAAACGGTGCACCTTTGAGGAGGGTAATCAAGATAGGTCTCTTTCTTACAGGGACAGAAAACTAATTGCAGAAACTTGTTGGACAACAAACTAATTGCAAACTTTTTTGGTTTTCAGGAACATCAACTCGCTCTCTCTCTATAGGAAACTAATTGCTCAGGTAGGCAAGCTATCAAAAGTAATGGGGCTATTTCTATGCAACAAGGAGCGGGGCTTTTTATCAACTACTGATCTTGGGTATTTTTAGAGTAGGAAAAGCAAATCAGATCACGCAAGGATAGAATGGTACAGAGAGAAAACAATATGATGGAACTTCAAGCACTTCCGTCATGAATCTGACCCAACAATAGGGGTGGAGGGTATTGAAATTTTTGGATAATACAGATAAGCTGGGTAGAGAGGCTACGACGATGTCAAATATGAAGTTGAAGAACCTTGCTCTGATACCATGTTAGAATTTGTGGGAGCACACAAATATTGAATGGAGAGAAAAGAAAAGAAGAGTTAGAATTTATGGGAGCACACAAATATTGAATGGAGAGAAAAGAAAAGAAAAGAACACAACACTTACGTGGTTCAGACCGAAGCCTTATGTCCACGGATCCAAAGCCCAACCGGCTACATCCTCACTATTTTGGACTAATATTTACATCAATAAGTTCCTCTATATATAGAGGTCAATCACATAATTAGAAGAGATAATTATGGTATAATAACTTGATGACAAAGTAACTTGGTCTCTATCTTCTATAACCTAACTTTATCAAGAGATATATACATCTACATCTATAATGATGTATATCAATATGAACTCGAGATATCCATATCCCAACACATTGCACTTCCATTTTCTATTAGTGAATCTGTTTCTTCTTCTCCTTTTGATTTCATACATTATGATTTGTGGGGTTCAGTTTCTGTTCAATCTATGGGGGGTGCTCATTATTATGTATGCTTGTTGATGATTATTCCCATTACACTTGGGTATACTTGTTGCATTCTATGTCTGACTTTTATCACATTTATGATGAATTCTCTACCATGATCAAAACTTAATTTTTAAATGCTGTTAAAATTCATTTTGATTCTGGTGGAGAATATTTGTCAAAATCCTTTGAAAGTCTCCTCAAGTCTCATGGAACATTGGCTCAGCTGTTATGTCCTGACACACTACAACAAAATGCTGTGGCAGAATAGAAGCACCGCCATATCATTGAGACTGCTCGTACCATGCTTCTTTCTTCATCCGTTCCCAAAATATTTTAGGGGGAGGTAGTAGATACCTTTGTTTATGTCATCACTCGCATCCCATAATCTATTATAGGTGGCATGTCTCCTTTTGAGCAACTTTATTCATCTAGTCCAAATTATTCTAAACTCTGTGTTTTTGGATCTTGTTTTGTTCTCTTACCCAAACTTGAGCAAAATAAGTTGTCCAAGAAGTCAGCTATTTGTGTATTTTTGGGTTATGGTCTTAAAAAAAAGGGGCTTCTGGTGTTATTGTCCCATTTTACAAAAAAATTGCATAACGTCACGTAAATTTTTAGGAAAGGATACCATTTTATTTTATGTCACTCTTTTGCCATCTCTCTTAGTCTCCTTGTGAACCCAGTAATTTTGTGGACCCCTTCATCAACTCCTACGGAGACCTTGTATTATCTAATGCTCCTCTTGACACATGAAGACACATTACAGCAAACTGGAGAGGCTAGTCCTTCAGTCCCATCTGACCCTGAGCCTGATATCCTATGTTTTGATTTGTGCCACTTGATAGCGATCAACACTCTCCTCCTTGAACGTCGTTTTCCTACACGAGAGCTTTCTGCACCTCAGTATTTTCATGATTAACAAATGCTTTTTTTCTCTTCATGAGCCGAAGACTTACAAAGGGGTTGTATTTGATCCAAACTGGCAGCAAGCTATGACAAATGAATCAAATGCCTTGCAAAAAACTCATAGCTGGGATCTTGTTGTTTTACCTCTTGACAAATCTATAGTCAGTTGTTGATGAATGTATAAAATTAAAACTAATTCAGATGGAACAATTGAATGGTATAAAGCATGTTTAGTTGCCAAAGGCTTCACTCAAGAGTATGGGATTGATTATGAAGAAACTTTTGCACCAGTTGCTTAACTAACATCAGTACAGACCTTGATTGCCATAGCTTCTGTTCGTGGTTGGCCGTTGTATCAAATGGATATTAAGAATGTCTTCCTTCATGGTGACTGGCATGAAGAAATTTCTATGAAACCTCCTTATGGTCTTCCACATCAACTTCAACAGGTTTGACAATTTCAGCGGGCCTTATATGGTCTAAAATGGACACCTCGTGCTTGGTTTGAGAAGTTATGCTCAGTTATCGTCCGACTGCGGTTCAATCAAAGTATAACATTAATTGTTTATGTTGATGATACGGGATTGACTGGCAGTGATTCTTCCGATATCCGTCATACTCAATTGCACTTATACAAGTGTTTGGAAATGAAGGACCTTGGACAATTTCGTTATTTTCTTGGCATTGAAGTTGATTCCTTGGCTCACGGATATATTATATCTCAAGTAAAATATGCATCTAGTCTCATAACTGGGGCTACTCTCATTGACAACAAATTTGTTAACACTTCAATGGAGCTGAATGTGAAGCTTCGCCTCACATATAAAGTATTGCTTTATGATCCAACCTAGTTTAGGCAGCTTGTTGGAGGTCTTAATTATTTACTTATCACTCGTCTTGATATTAGTCATGTTGTTCATGTAGTGGGTTAGTACATGTCTGCCCCTCGCTTTGTTCACTATGTTGTTGTACTTCACATCTTACGCCATGTTCGAGGTACCATGGATCAAGGTTTGCTTATGTCCTCCACTTCTGCTCTTGACCTCTGTGACTGGGCAGGGAATGTTGCTAATCATTCGAGTGTTGAAGTTCAATATAGAGCTCTTGCACGAACTGCACTAAAATTGTTTAGTTGCGGTTGCTTCTTCACGATATGGGTGTTGTTTACTTTGGTCCTACTCCTCTTCTTTCTGACAGTAAAAGTGCCATTCAGAATACTCATAATTACGTGTTTCATGAGCGAATAAAACATATTGAAATTGATTGTCACTTTGTTCGACATCATTTTCTTTAGGGCATTACTCTACCATTTTTTATTTTAAAGGATCAACTAGCAAATCTTCTCATAAAAGCTCACTCCAACATTCATTTACGCTACTTATTGTCTAAACTTCAGCTGCTATCTCTAAAAGCATCTTGAGTTTTTGAGTGGGGGTGTTATCTATAGAAAGTATATATCTCTTGATTAGGTGTATAGAAAATGTGTATCTCTTGATTAGGTGTATATCTCTTAGACATCTAGCATTGTTATATATTCTTTTAACACCAATATACTGATAGTTATCTGTAGGCATTCTGAGATTCTATCAATAGAATGTATCCCTACTAGCTAAATATGTCAAATTTGTAGCATATATTTTGAGTAGTCAAATTGCTAAGAGTTGGAATACCTAATTTAACAGACCTTTTAGAAATTAAAAGCTCATATAATTGTGCTACTGACGATGTGTGAGCAGCAATGTTTGCCAACCAGGGTATCAACTCAACTTTGGCCGAGTCAAGTCCGGACTCACTGGTAAGTGACGCATGAAGGGTTGCTGTTGTAATTGATTTTAATTTTTTATGTTTAAATTTATTCTTCATGAGAAATGATAACGATTACGCGAAAAGGTTAAAATGACATTAGTGACTCTGCCGAGTCGGATAGCCCAGTCACACTCTACCAATTCATCATGTAAATAGAATAAGTAACAAGAAACTATGTCATAATGCTTCAAGACATGGTTTCCTTCAGGTTTAGGTTGGCTTACTCGAGTTTGAGTTCACTCGCTCAACCCCAATGACTCAATGGGAAGTGGGTGACAATAGATTTTATTCAGAAATAGAATTTTGTTTGAGAGAGACATGGTCCTTCCCACTAGTTGAATTTGAAAATTCATAACAAAAAAAAAGTTACAAATCCATAGGTTAGATGCTATTCTATATGGTACATTTGATACGAGTGAAAATACTTTTATAAAGTGTTTTCATGTAAAAAACTGTCAAATGAATAGATGTGATTTTTTTGCTGGCATCAATTAATTGTCAATTGGGACGAAAAAGGCAGAGTTTTTCCAAGTGAAAATATTTTTACATTAGTTTCACATGTACTAAATGCGAGAATTTCTTGGAAAATTGCATAAATGTTCTCCTCAATGTAATGAAGAATGACAACTGACTTCATCATTTTATCAGCCTCATGATTTATTTCCCATCTTCTACGACCAAGGGCACCCACGAACACGTAAACAAATTTCCACATGAAAATGACAAGAACTTGGTTGCATCCAATTACTAATTGAGGCCTCGGGGGAGGAAATGCTAGATAACTGGAAATAATGTACCATGACTCGCTCGAGTCCACCCGAGCTCAAGCGAGTAACTACGCCGAGGCCGAGTTTTAGGGAGTTGGGTGTACAACTTTGAATATATAGAAAATTCAAAAAAATGTTTAAATTTTTTTAAAAAATATTAAATTGTTTTATAATCATTTTATATATGACTTGGATGTATTTAAAAAAAATTGGTGAATATTTTTTTGTCATAATCATTATTCCTTTTTAAAAATTTTAAAATGTCCCAAACTGTAAATTGTTTTTTTTTTTTAATCTATTTTTTCTCAACAATTTTAAGCATGTGTGTACTTTTTAAAGATAGGTTTCAATTTACTTTTACTACAGGTTATTTATTTTTTCAACTTTTTCCTATTTTGACTTCTGAGTTGTTTTTTAGGTCCAAAATACCCTATACCAGCCTCGGCCAAGTAACTGGCGTCAACCAGCAGCTAGTCATGGCCACCAGCAGCTAGTCATGGCCGAGGCTAGCCCTAGCATTTTAACTTGAAATGACCAAGCAGCCATGGTCACATCATTCGTGTTGACCGCGGAATAGATATCATCTACCCCTTAAACCATCATATTTTGTTCTCATCTACAATTACTAATGTCGCACCCTCTTGTACATGTCGTATTTATTAGCCATTTGGTAGCACAATATCAGGCTTGTTTTATGCAGTATTTACTTGTACAAGTGCGCCCTCTAGAGCTTTTACATGAACTAGAATTTAAACAGTGCTTGAAAAATGGGGTTGGGTCATAGACATAATATCATTTATGTCCCAACTAAGATCTAGGTTTTTATTCTCACTAACGCATTAAAAAACCACTAACAATTTTAAAAAAATAAAAACGGGTAAGAGATTGTCATCCCCGCTGAATTACCTTAAAAAAAAAAAAAAAAGAATTTAGGCAGTGCTACATTTCGCCCGAATATTTCTTAGGATAAAACATTCTTCAAGGTACCAACACAACCAAACCCTATATTTAGTAAGTGTAGTATTGATGGAAATTGGGTTTCTTTGCCATTGAGCAAATAATCTTTTAAGGATTAATTTGGTACGTTTGAAATTACTTCACACCATTTGGCTGCCAATTATCGTGAAAAACCATACCTAATCACATAAGGGCTTCTTTCATGAAAATATTTTTACAAACATTTTCACAAATATATTTTCATGCGTACCAAACAAGTCCCAAGAACTTCTTCACTAGTGCCGATACAGGTCATGGCTAGGATCACTTAAAATTGCAGTAGTTGATCACTTAAGATAGTCCTCAATGCCCTGCATTAGTACATAGTGGTCATTGTAGCAAAGCAAACAGATTTAACATGTAAATATATACATTCCATACATTGTCTTGTGTGTGTGTATTTTGCACAGATGCATAACAGCATGAAAAGAACTGATTTTTAGAGTTCAAGGCACTTTGTAAACTTCCTTTTTCTTTTTCCATTTTTCTTTATTAGAAGTACATAACATTGTCCCAAAAAAAAAAAAAAGTAAAGAAAAAGACTTCAAGGAATCCTTCTCTCCATCTTTCTGTTTAGATCTCATTACAAAAACAAGGTCTTCATTTTCCTTATCATGTTTTTTGCCAAATCCACTCATTTGTTCTCTGCATTTCGGTTATCATCTCCCACTTAAATCCTATCTAGATTTAGGCTTTGTTTTCTTCTTGAATCTTATCCTACAAGAAGGGAATTAATGTATTAGGCTAAATGTATAGATTACTCCATTTACTTAAATGTAAGAATATGTCTACAGCTATATACTTAAATTTAAGTGGAGGCATGTGCTAATTTTCAAGGGTTAGTCTAGAGTTAACAACCCCTTAAAATACAAAGGTCAAGGGAAAAGTTTATATAGACTCGAGGCCCTAAACAATCAAATTAGAGCCTACCTCAAAAATTTCACTAGAAGAGGTTTTGATGCCCAAATATGTTCAAATTGATCATCTCGACATCAAGATGCATAGCCATGAGAAAAAAAATGGATTTCAAGTTTTGGAAATAATGTATTTTGTAACGCATTTTTTTACCATCAATTTTCAAGATCTTCAAGTTTTCATAGATATATGGATCTACACTATTTTTGAAAATTTTAACTTTACAAATAAAGATGCAAATATATTTTAAGGTTATCACAAAGATTTCTAGTATTGAAACCACATTTCTCGATACTACTTCAAAGTAGGTTCTAATTTGATTGTTTAGAGCCTAGGCTCCGTACAAACCGCACCCATATTAGAATAGATTTTGATAGGTGTTATGTCAAAAATAAAATGGGTTGTGATGGATGTATTTATATATATTAAAAAAAAAATGTTAATTTTTTTAAAAAAAATATTTTAATAAATAACGTAATCATTAAATATAAGGGTGAGGACCTTAAAGTTCCCATAACCCGTCCCAAGAACAAGTAAAAAGGGTGGGTAGTGTTAAGCAACCAACATAAAATTTTGTGAAAACTTCTCATGAATCTAGAATATAAGATATCTTAATCGTTAAATAATAGTAAATTTGAAATTTTGATAAAAATAAAATAATATTTTATAAGTTAGCGTCATGAAACTTTACTTATAAAACACCCTTGCCATTTAATAAAACTTTCAACTTTAACCTTTAAAAAGATGACAAAAATACCCTTTTTTTTTTTAGTAATATTTGCACATACAAACCTTGAGGGGCAAGATATAACCAAAAGTAACTTTTTTATAAAAATCAACCACATAATAAATCCATCATTTACAAGTCACAACTTATTCGAATATGGGCCTTTGTATTTTCATCATTCACAAGTCACAACTCATTCTAATATGAGCTTTTTTATTTTAAAGGGTCGTGAATTGTAGATTATCCTTTTTAGTAATAATTCTATTATATGGTTATTTTGTTTCAAGCGACCCCCATCACTATTTTTGGGAAAAAAAAGTACTCCAAGGATTGATCTATTCTAGAATAATGCATAGATAGTTATAGGGAATGGGGTTCTTACCAACAATGCATATCATTTCTAGAAAAGTACATTAGTTAATAAAGTCAAAGAACATAGCTTGGTCCCGCATGTGGCATTAATTGATCAAGTAAAAGAAAACTACATTAGTTAATTTTAGAATGAGCAGCATGCTCCTGTCGGAGCATATAAAACAACTCCCTGGGGCAAAAGAATGATTTGGGAGAATTTTTTTTTTTATCCAAAATTTTGGGATCCATCTAGGCATCATCAAATAATCATCTTTAAGAAAACGATTTAAATTCTTGAACACCTAGATCTTATCCTCAGAAAATTGGACGGCTCTTGTTTAATCCTGGGACTTTAATTTGTTGGAGGCCCATAGAGAGTCCTATTTAATATATTTTTTCTCTTTGACATTGGTTGGATTTTGGCAGCTACTAGCCCCAAAAATTGGGGTCCGAAAATATTCCTAATATGAGTTTATCCTGAGGGATCAAATGCACAATATGCTCCTATGGGAGAGCAAATTTTTTTGGCAATAATGTATATTAAAATCACATACTTTATATTATTTTTTTTTATAGGGATAATAAATAAGAAGATACTAATGTGCAATTAATGATTTTTTGGCTACCCATTCACTTTTTGATTTCCTTCAATAGGAATTTGACATTGATTTTTAGTGCCTCATCTACCTAAAGAGAGCAATATAAATGCTCGGAGTTTTGTACGTCAATTTAAATAAATTAATACTAAAAGATTAAGTATTAGTGTTTGGCTTTTACATATATTAAATCTTTTTCTTTTTTATTTTTTATTTTGTAAGTGCTAACGGTAGAAGTGAAACCTGCCCCCCTAATCACCGTTTAATCTTTTTAGTCTGCAAAGGAATGCTCACTTGCACTCTTCATGAAATGCATGGGGCTGCATGCTAGAATGGTTTATGGGATTGTAGCTTACTAATGTACTTGAGAAAACAATAAAAAACTAGAAAAAAAAATTAAATTAAATTAAATTAAATTGTATAAGGAGGTGGCTTTTAAGGGAGACCAGACAATGATTTCTTTACATAACTAGTTTGGCATGTGCCAATTTCTGATGTGGATCAAACGATTTTCAATCTAGACTCCGCTTTTTTGGAATATTTGGTGATGGTGGGTCAAAATTGGCCCCTAAAAAATCGGTTAGTCTACCCTTTAACTACTAAAAAAAAAAAAGGAGCTTCTTCTTGATGGTCACATTACTTACAGTAATAACTTTCCAAAAAATTAATACTACAAACTTTTCTTAAAATGTGATTTTCACATAATTTATTTTCTTTCCATTTAGTTATGCATCCCTCAATCGTCGGGGTGTGAGTGCATCGCATAAGACAGGATGCTAGCTGAGATATTAAAAACATTTGGGCATTGGGCTGGAGTGATTAAGCAAAACATCTAAGATTCCATTATTAGTACCAATACAAAAAAATAAATAAATTAATTAATCTTATTTCTTGAAGTTTTTTGCTATCATAAATTAGTTCAAAATGGACTCGGACTTTAGGTAGAAGTGTTCGGTGCGACAGATGTTATAACATGAAGTCAAAAGTTTCATTTCGACAAACACCCATGTTAACAGTAATTGAATGTAAAACAATCAGGAGATATCATTTAAGAGGGGAGCGCAAGAGTTTGGTGAACAATATCTTCATATGGGTTTTATTTATTTCTCCATGTTAACCTATGAGAAATGGTCTGGTTTTTCTTATGACAATCATTATTTGTATTTTTCCTTAGTAAACAAAGAAGATGTTAATCGGGTGATTTGTAAGAAACATTGGAGAGTATGAGGTAGGCGTTTGACTCTAGAATTTTGGTGTCTCAATATTCATGTTTCTTTTGTCTATACTGATTATGTTTGGATCCTTCTATGAGGAATACCTTTTCATGCTAGGAACTTGAGTGTGTTCTAATAATTAGCAATTTTCTGTTGACTGGAATCTTTTGAATAGTACTGATATGAGGTTTTTTCGTGTTATGATATTATTGAACAAATTTCATCCAGCGGCAAAAAAGTCGGATGGAGAGTTGGATCAGATAATTTTTTGATAGCTATGACAATGGACGGCTTGTGGAAAGTAGATAATAGGGAGGAGAATTCAATAGAACTGATTGAAGGCCGTCAGATCGAAAATGGTTGGACGGTAGTCACAAGACGACATAAGGGGAAAAGTTCAGGATCATCTTCGGGTGGTCTACAACAGGATGAATCTCAATGTAGAGCTTGTAATTCAAAAATGGTCATGGAGGTGTTCCCTCTCACATTTTAGTTTCCAATTCTGCTGGAACGCATGGACCAATGAAGAGGAAGGTTGGATCTAGGCCAGAAAATTTGAATCCAAATTATTCTTTTAAGAAGAAAGCCTGTAAAAACAAATTTGGATACCTAAGAGCCAAATGATGGAGCAAACATCATACATTACTAACATGCAACCCACCCTAACGGCTAATTCAGAGGTCAATTCGACAGTTTTTTCGGACAATAAAGTTGGTTTTTTTGTTGAAACCCTATATATCGTGAAGAAAGATCATTTAAAGAAAAATAAGGCTACTGGAGGTAACTTTGATAGGACAACCTTGGATTTTGATCCTTTGTTAGGGACAAGTAGAGATTTGCAATTATCTCATTGTGGTGCCTGAGAAAAAAAAGGGTTATGGGGAAAGTACAACCATTATTGTATTGCCGACTTCTAGAATGGAAAAGCCCGTAAAGGAAAGTCCTTCTCTTTATAGAAACCTAAAGAGTAGGAAATATGATACAAACCGTTTCTTCAAAGACCTTGCAACTTCCTTTCTTGAAGGAGATTTGATCTTCTTGCTACTATTATGAAGATGTTTCCACCAAGGTTGTTGTTGTTAAAGTCAGTTGCTAAAAGAAGAACAAATCGAGGATTCTCCGTGGTGAAAATGTGAACATTGTAATGGGTTTGTTGATTGATCTAGACCAGGAGGAACAAATAGATTTGGAAAAAATCGAAGACATTGGTAGCGGGGAGCAAGAGCATGACCTCAACTTCTCAGAGGGCTCCTTGGAGGATGCTTTGGTTGTTCCATCAATTAATGTTCTTCCCCCTTTGAATGATGAAGCACAACCACCTTTGATTGAGCAATAGGAGGTGGTAGGCGATGATCTACCTCTTGATGATGGGTGCGTAGAAGCTTATGCAGTCGCTATTCCTAATGAAGTTGCTGAGGATCAAGGGGGGGAAGCGTTTCAGGAAGAAATGAAGAGATGCACGATGATATGGAGGCGGAATTTTGAGGTTCCTTTAGTCGTAATTTTTGAAGCAATAAAGGAAAGAATCAAATAAAAAAAGAAAAAAAAAAGCAAAAAAAACCGAGTAGTTAGAGAGAAGTGCTGTTGCTGGTGGTCAAAGGAAAAGGGGAAGAAGCTCGTGCTAGCAAAGGCAAACAAAAGGGGACTGAATCCCATTCGATTGTCTGCAAGGGCAGTTGCCAGGGTGGGTCCAAGAAGAACATGCAATGAAGGCAAATGTAAGTTTTACGTTATGAGTGATGAAAGTGATAATGACTCTAATAACTTCTTCGTTCAGCCATCTGTCAGCTCTTTGGATGCCACCGGGACTGGATGTTCCTCTTCTTATTTGTCATGAAAGTCATCTCTTGGATGCTACAAGAAAATAACAAGTCAAATTTTTGGTTCAAAAATATAGACCTGATATTGTTATGCTTTAAGAAACTAAATTAGCTCGTCCTTCGGTTAGTAATATTTGAGAAATATGGGGCATGGGACCTGTCATGGTTTGGGGGCTTGATGCAGTAGGTTTTATATGGGGGGGGGGGGGGGGCGCTTTAGGTTTTTTGGGACTCTTCTGTACTGATTTATGTGGATATCATGAGAAGAGATCGTTTTTTAGGTATTATCTTCAAGGGATCTCTCTCTAATTTTTTGTAGATGTTTTTACATGTTTGCGGTCCTAATTTAGCTTCTCTTAAACCTGCTTTTTTATATGATTTATGTAGTTGTGTTTTGGACGTGGCTTTGCCTGTATGTGTGAGAGGGGATTTAAAATTCATTCATAGACATGATGAAACTACAACCAAAGTTCTTTTTAATTCATGGATGCGCATGTTTAATTATTATATTATGTCACATGGGTTGCTTGAGCTGCCTGTAAATGGAGTTCAGTTCATATGGTCCAATAACAGCCTCATGAACTTGGTGCCGAGTACGTTAGATGGATTTTTGTTTTTTGTCGACTTTAAGAGGGAGTTTCCTCTTGCTAGTGTTTCTTCGCTTCCTAAACTCTCTTCAGATCATGTCCCAGTGTGTTTACAAACATGTAAAGAGGTTAAGGGGCCCAGACCGTTATATTGGAGATTGCTTGGCAGCTGGAGGCTGATATAGAGACCTTATTAAGCAAACCTGAGTAAACATTGTGGTTCACACGGTTAGTGTGGTTTCAAAATGTACGGAAAGCTATTAAACGTCAAACATAAACTGATTTTTTCGAAAAAAGACTACAAGAGCTTATTTGAAAGCTAAGATAGACTCCATTGTGCTTAACATCAACCAGGTTGAAGAAGAGATTCAGGAGACTGTGGTTTTTTAGGAGATTCTTAAGAAGAGTTCTCGGTTAAATCTCTCTTTATATTAATTGCTTAAACAAGAGGAGATATATTAGAGGTAAAAATCTAGGGTAAAGTGGCTTTAGGAGGGCGATTTGAATACCGCTTTCTTCCATACTACTGCTAACATAAGAAAGCTTCGTAATGATAGCTCATATATTTGTTTTGGTGAGATAAGGGAGGAAGATGGGGATCATTAGAAGCAGGAGTTCATTAAACATTTTGAGAGGGCTTTTGTAAGTGAATACAATTTGGAGGTGAAATTTCCTTGTGTACCTTTCAAACGGTTATCTAAACAAATAGCACAGGAATTGGAGGGCCTTATTAGTATAGAAGAAGTCAAAATTCATGGTTTCTCTCTGCCAAGAGATAAAGCCCCAAGTCCCGAATGATTTTCTTTTTCAGTCCTTTCAATACTTTTGGGAGATAGTCAAAGATAAATTTTGATATGCTCCAAGAGTTTATGGAGAGATGAGTCATTGACAAAAGTATTTAATTCTATATTCATAGCTTTGATCTTGAAGCAAGATTCAATTACCGGTATTAATGACCTTAAGCCTATTAGTTTGCTCACAAGTCTGTACAAGATTATTGCTAAGATTTTGACCTTGAGGTTGAAAGTGGTGCTTCTTGAAGTGATCTATGGGCCACAATCAGCATTTATCAAAGGCAGAATCATAACTGATAGCATTCTAATTGCTTAAGAAGCTTTGCATTCAAGAGCTTTGAGTAATGAGTTAGGGTTTTTAATGAAACTGGATGTGAAGAATGCCTATGATTAGGTCGAATGGAAGATCTTGGATGAAAATATGGCATGAATGGGCTTTGGGCCTAAATGGAGAGGTTGGATTTGGGGGTGCGTTTCTTCAGCTTACTTTTCTATCTTTATAATTGGTTGCCCTAAAGGTTTTTTAAAGCTACAAGAGGGTTAAGTCAAGGGGCCCTTTGTCACCATTCCGTTTCACATTAGTTGCAGAGAGTTTTAGCTTAATGCTCAAGAATGTGGAGCGAGAAGAAAGTTTCAATGGCTTTAAGGTGGCTAAAAGAAGTCCTATCAGATCTCACTTACAATATGTCGATGATACTCTAAGTTTTTGTGATGCTAACTTATAACAAGTACGAGCAATCTCAAATTTTCTAAGATGTTGTGAAGTCACCTGGGTCTGAAAATTAACTTATCTAAGACTTCTTTTGTAGGAGTGGGATGTTAATTCTTCTATTGTAGATCGGTTGGCCTTGAGTTGTATGTTTGATAATTTTTCGATTAAATACTTTGGTATATCTATTTCACAAATTAAGCTATCGAGGTCAGTTTGGGACCCAGCTGTAAAGAGATTTCATGTGAAGCTAGACTTATTAAATACCAAATGTTTGTCTCTGGGGGGTCGCGTAACAGTTATGAAGACTAACTAGGCTAACATGTCGATTTATATGTTATCACTTTTACACATGCATGCTCCTGTGATTAAATATATTGAGAGACTTATGTGGAACTTTCTTTAGGGTACATTGGATGGAGAGAGAAAATATCACTTGGTAAGTTGGAACAAAGTGTGTACACTAAAGTCGGAAGAAGGATTGGGGATTCAAAAAATAAAGTTGGTGAATCAAATACTTTTATCTAAATGGCGGCGGAGGTTTTTGTTGGGTGTGAACAACTTTGAAAAGAGGTTCTGATTTCTAAATATGGCTTGACAATTCTGGTTTTATTAGCAAGGGGAGAGATGGTGGATCTTAATCTCAAGTATGGAAAGGTATATTTGCTTCAAAAGATATGGTGGTCAAGAATATTTGGTGGGTTGACACGGGAGAACACATTAATTTTTAGAGTCACAAGTAGATTGGGGATAGGCCGCTAAAAGTGCAATATAAAGAACTTTTTGATAAAGCCACTAATCAGCGGTTGAGAGTCAATGAGGCTTATGGTCGAGATGATTATAGCGTGAACTATGATTTATAATTTACTTACAATAGAATTCCAGATTCTTTGAAAACACAGTTTGCTAATCTCATGAATGAGCTGGAAGGGGTTTATATTTCTCAACACGAAGAGGATGGGGTGGTTTGAGAGTTCACTAATGACAAGATTTTCACAATTAAATCTGAATATCGCATTATTTTGCATCATAGACTTAGATGGGAGCAGTCTAACTTGAGATATATATGGAGATGGCATATCCCTAATAAGAAGCAAATATTTTTATGGATTTTATCTCAAAACAAAGTTCTAACTGTTTAGAATTTGCATAAAATGTGGAAGTTGATTATCAATGTTTGATCATCATGTATATGTAAGGATAATGAAGAGACCGGGGATCATCTACTGCTACATTGCTCTTCTACTCACGGATTATAAATGTGGGCATTGCAATCCGTGGGATGTTCATATTCTATGCCTCCTTGACATATAAAAATTGAATATGCTACGGTACGCCCATGTGTTTACTGCTACAGTAAACACCCAACGGTTCAAATCGAATTTAGGCCGATCTGATGGTCACAGTTGTCCGATAGTGTTTGAATTTTACTTTTTTTTCTACAAATCCAAATCACTTGAAATTTTACGTGTATATTTTTCTCATCAAGGTGCACTTAATAAATATATATAAAAAATAATAATTCCTGAAAAATAGATTGACCAAAATACCCCCAAAACATTTTGTGGGTATTTTGGTTAATTTTTTTCATGTAAAATATTTTTTTGATATTTTTCGTAGATTTGCATATTTTTTAAGAATATACACTTAAAATTTTAATGGATTTGAATTTGTATAAAAAACTAAAAGTCAAACACTACCAGACAACCGAGATCGTCAAATCGGCCTAAATTCGATCTGTGCTGTTGGGTGCTTACCGTAGCGGTATGCACATGGGAGTACAGGAAATTTTTCCTATAGAAATAATTAATCAACTAACTATTCCATCACTGCCTAAAAAGGGTTTGATTCTGTGGGAGATTTTTCGTGCGGCTCTTCAATGGGAGGTTTACTTGAACAGAAATAGAGGGACTTTTGAAGGGGTGAGTATAGATCTTGTTAAAAGAAAGGACAAGATTATTAACGATGAGTGGTTTTAGTTTTCTAACACAAATGAAGGTTATGGGTTTTCTAAGTTGCATATCACTCTTAATCTTCAAATTTTAGTTAAACAATCTTTTTTGAAGGTTAGACCCAAGGGTAGATGAACACCATCAGTACATGAATGTGTTCAGCTTAACTTCATTGGAAGTTCTTTTGGGAATCCAGGACCAGCTAGAGTAAGAGGAGGGGTTAAGGATTTTAAGGAGGGGTTAAGGATTCTATGGGTCATGTGATTCTCACGTACTCTGAGCCATCTAGTGTTGTGACAGCCAATAATGCTGAGATGTTGGCGTTGTAGCAAGTTCTCAAGCTATTGAAAGAATGTCGTGCTAATTTTGGTTGGATGGTGGAGGCGATTCCTTAAATGTGATTAATTGGTGGAATATGAAGAGCAGGCCTCCATGGAGTTTAAGCAGTTAATGGATGGAAGTTTGGGATCTTTTTCGGACTCAAGTGGTGGTCTTTAATAATGTCTATGGAGAGGAAAATGAGATGGCAGATTCTTTAGCTAATGATGGGGTTTAATCCGTATAATCATTTCCTCTTATAATGTTGTAATTCATTTGTGATTAATAAAATTATGTGTTCTTGCCAAAAACACTAAGGGGTTCAAAATATTTCAAATTATATTAAGGGATTTACTTTTCAATTTTTATATCACTAAGTACTTAAAGGAAATATTAAAAAAATATCTAAATTACCTCTAATCAAGGTTGGGAACGCTGAACATGCAGGAATATTTCATTAATTTGACCCAAGTACTTATATTTGTTGGGGGTGGGACAAATTACAGAATTGTCTAGACTTCTTTAGGCTTCCTAACTCTGAATAAGGACAATTTTAAAAAATTTAGAACACATATTTTTATGAGGTACCTAAGTGAAATAAAAATTATCAAATAAATCTAATACTTATTAAAAACTTTAAACCCCCATAGTAGTTTGGTAAGAAGCTCACGTCTTAAATGACATTTCCTCAATAAATAAATAAATAACCAAATTATGTGAGATCTATAACTCATGTACCCTTCAAAAACATATCTCTATGTGTCTCCATGTTTTTTTATTTTGAAATTGACGGAACTGATTATCACAAGCTCCAAACTGCGACTAAATATGCAACCTTAGTGTGTGAAATGATGAAGTACAGGTGCCCTAATTGGGTTCAAGTCCATCCTACGAAGTGGAAGGACCTGTGCGTTGAGCCATAGGACTAAAATAATCCAACCCCAGAATTATAATTTGGAAAGTTATATGAGAGATGCACTATTTAATATTTTACATATTTATCACTATTTCAACTCATGATCATGTCCATTTTAATGGGTATTTTTTTAAATCAAATCAAACTGTATGAGTAAAAGGCTAAAAAAATAAAATAAATAAAAATAAAAAATAAAAAATAAAAAATAAAAAATAAAAAGTAAAGGTTTTACTTTAATCAGCAGACGCAAGAGCCCATTGACCCATGAAAAGATGGACATTTGTGAAGTGCCTCGAACTCAAATACTATATGGACAATGTACAAAAATTGCCATAAAATGGCATATTTTAAACTTTAAAATTTTGTTTTGTTTTTCCTATTCATGATCAGCTTAGCCTAAATCATGAATCCCTAAAAACCTAAAAACTTGGATAAAAAATCCATATTTCATTGATTTTAGAGGGGGGGAGCCTATGACTAGGCTGACTTATTGAAACCCATCCAGTGTTAAATAATTCATCACTCAAAAATATTTTGATAAACTTATTATTATTATTTCTACTTTCTCCCTCTTATGCTTTATCTCTCCTTCCATTCATATCTGTATTCTCTCAATCTTTCTCGAGTGTTAAATAATTCATCACTCAAAAATATTTTGATAAACTTTCGATTATTATTTCTACCTTCGGCCTGTTATACTTTGTCAATTTCTCTCTCCCTCCTTATGACTTTTTCCTCTCTCTACAGGGTGCTTTGCCACTTCACGTTGAAGTTGAACCTAATTTTTTTAAGGGTAAGTTTGATTAGTATGTATATATTTTTGGAAAATATTTACATGTGTAAATAGCATTTCATACGTTCCTTTGGTGTATAATGCATATGTAAATAAATCCGATGGTAAAAAAATTTACCATTAAATGGCCTAATTCATGGTAAAACAAAACCTCACCTCTTGATGTAGGAAAATATTCCCCGTGCTTTTATTTTCACACTCTGAGCCGTTATTCGCTATTCACTATTCACTATTTATAATATAATATATATTATACAATATTTTTATTTATCTATTAAATAATATATTTAATATATAAATTGTATTTCAATAATATTTAATATATAATATATAAATAATATATATTTCATATTATACTATATTTTATAACATTAGATAATATATATATTTGTATTATATATAATATGCAATAGTTATATTATATTATATATTTATGTAATAGCATATATTTATATAATATATTTTTTATTATTTAAAGTATAGCATATTTTATTATATAATATAATTTATTTATGTAATTGCTAGTTACAATAAAATATAAATTATAAAATATTTTATATTTAATATAAAAATAATATTGTATGTATGAATTTAATATTTACAAAATATGTTAAAATATCAAACAAGTTATCAAACATATTTGTAATTCATTACGCAATGTTTTTTAAATGTGTTAATAAACATTGTGAAATGAAAGTTTGCAAAAAAATTTCCTACAAAGTATTCACATACGTAATTATTTTACCTGGGGAAATATTTAGAAGTAAAATATTTACGCACCGACCAAACGTGCCTTAAAAGAAAAGTTTTGTACGAGTAAGGGGCCTCAAGAGACTGCAGAACCGCGAACATCTACAGATGAACGTCGTGTGAAGTTGTAGTAGACCAAAACAACTTATAAAATGTTTATATTTAAATTTTAATTTATTTTTTATATTCATCGTCTCCTTGATCTAGATGATGAATCCCTAGACATTTAGATAAAAAATCCATCTTTAACATGAATTTTAGAGGGGGACACAGGTGTACGTATCAGTGGGTTGATCCATAGAGACCCCATCAAACCACCTAACTGAATGGCCTATAGGGGTAGCAATGGTTTAGGTATGGATCGGGCTTGGCTGGACCCGCACTCAGGCATGAATTGTATTCGGGAGCAGGTTTTGGATCCAGACCAAACCCTTCGGGTTCAAACAGTTCAAACATTAGACCCATACCCATTTTCAGGTCCTAGGTCTATACCGTCGGGTCCCAATTCATGTCGAGTCCATTGCCACCCCTATGAGCTTCTCTTTTTTTTACGGTCATATACTAATATTATTGGCAACAAGGTCACAATCACCCACATTAGATTTCAAACCGTATGACTTGTCGTTTAATAGCTAAATATGACCATGGGTTTATTGTATACAATCATTAATATACCCATACAAATAGGGTTTGAAGTATTTTTTCTCCAATAGTATCAAGGTATGGGTCAGGTCTGGACTTGGATCCAAATAGTATTCGGGTCTAGGTTTTGGAACCAGATCCGACTCGCCGGGTCCAATGTTGGACGCATACCTAGAACCGTTTCAAGTATACTTGGTGGGTCCAGGTCGGGTCCGGGTCGGGGTCCATTGCCACCCCCTAATGGCCCGGCTCAGCTAGTATTTACATCTCGGCCAATATATTAGTGGGAAAAGTAGGCGGTGAGGGTAGATGGTTCTCTCGCTGGACAAAATTATATTTTTTATACGACAGCGAGATGAACAGTCAGATTTGAGTGACCAAAAATCAGCGCAAATGAAATTTGATAAAGACACCCATAATTGACTTTAGAGAGGATAATTGGGGCACTTTTTGAGTTTTTTTTTTTTTTTTTTTAATGATTTTTTCCATAGTTGATTAAGAATTAGTTGAATAAATTTTCACGATGTTGATCCAAATATTAGTTGAACACTGTATTTTAAAAATCAGCGATTTCTTATCCAAATTGCAGATTCATATGAGAATTGGTTGAGACCATACCGGCTCTGGTGGGTCCTAGACCGATTCCCCCTAAAACCCATTCTAAATCCCCACCAAATAAAATTCTATGTTACTTTTTTTTTAATTCAATAATTTCTATCTTTCTTGATCACTGATTAGGACCAACTCAAACCCAATCTTTGCTGCCAATCTACCTATCTGATACTGATCTGTCGGTGAATACTAAATAGGATTTAAAAAAATCAGCGACCCAAATAGAATGGGCCGATCCAGATCAAGAACAGGAGAGGCCGTTCCGACTCCCCCAAAATATTGAGAACCATCTGGTTCCCTTTATGAACCAGCCGTTTCTAGCAGGTTCTCTAACAAAGAACTAGCTAGAGCCGAACCCCCTTTTTTATTTTATTTTTTATTCTAAAATTTTTTTGTTCCCTATTTTGTTTTTAAATTTTTGATTGGCCCCTTCACTCGGCTAGATTGTCGATCTGGACTATATATCCGGACTAGCTTTCCGATTGGCAACCACGCTTTTAAACCTTGTGGGTGAACAATTGGCCCATCGATCCGAGTTTTAAAACACTGGTAGAAAAAATGTGAGCCTCTTAGATATCTTGGATGATTGATCGTGGGACCCTATCAACAAAATACAGCCAATACTTTTTCTAATGACCATGCACTTTGTTGGGCAGTGAGAGAGAGAGAGAATATAACTACTGGACCACCGATACTTTTATCAACGACCATACACTTTGTTGAGAGAGATGTCTTAAAAAAAGAAAAAAAAAAAGAAAAGAAAGAAGAAAAGAGTGGGAGTGAGAGTGAGGGTGAAGGTGAGAGAGTTAAAAAAAAAAAAAAAAGAAAAGAGAGAGAGAGTGAGAGTGAGGGTGAGAGTTTTATTTTGCAATGGTACCTCAGGTAAAAAACCACACCGGTCTTCCATTTGTGGGTTGTGTGGGTCTGGCATTTGATTGGTAGCCCTGCAATGAATGAAAAAGAATCATATAAACACACTTAAGACAATATTTTTCCTATCATCTTTGCATGGTTCTCTATTATTTCTTCTTTAACTTCTCTGTTCCATATTTTCAAGATGAGAGCAATATGGAACCTCAACATCCATAAAGGAAATTCTAGCTCACTCCAAACTTAGTTTGGGGAATTGTTGGCGCCCGAATTTTTTAATTTTGTTTTAGGGATTATCTATAAAGAGACCATTTATGTTTTGTACATGCAGGTCACAATCATTCTTATCCATTAAATTTCAAAATGGGTGGTTGTACTAGTATCATTGAATAGACACAAAGCTCTAAAAAAAATTTCAATGTGCATGACTCACTCCAAGCTATCCAATTTAACCGCTAATGAGTCTGAATGATTGTGACCTCCATGTACAAAAGATCGATAGTCTCTTTGTAGACAATCCCAAAATTCTCACTTCATTTTCAATTTTGAACATTGTAGGAAAGCACAACTCAGCCCTAGGCTAGGCCGTGTCCGAGTAATTCAGCCTTGGGTCAGGCCATGTCCGAGTAACTCAGCCCGAGTTGGGCAGGTTCTAGCTAGGCCAAAAAATAATAATAATAATAATAATACAAAATAATCTTGAAAAATATGTTTAAAGTAAAATTAAACAAAACACATCTAAATGGGGTTTAAAACATAGGGAACAATGGATTTTGAAAAAATCAATTTGTGACCGGCAGCATTTCAAAAATAATTCAAAAAGAAGGAAAAATATAAAACTGAGTATTCAAGGCCAAAACACTTCCAAATCTTTGCCAAAAAAAAAATACAAAATACAAAAAAAACATATTACAAATATATTTTTTATCTTTTAAATGTTTATGATTTTTTTGAAAAAATTTTTAATATCCTGAGCTTGACCACCAAACTGGGAATGCTCGGGCCCGCCATGGTAACTCGGGCGAGACTGTGTTGGCTCGCCCAAGTAGTCGAACATGATTTAGTAAAGAGAATTATCAGGAAGGTCCAAATCCTTTCATACTGCAAGATTGACTTCGACCATCTATTAAATGGGTGATCTGAAACGTATTAAGAGCCCGAAATCGCCTCCTTGTTTTTCTTAAATTCATCGAGGTGAATAAAAAGATGAGTTGATGAATACTATCTGCGTGATCAAATGTACAATTTGGTCCTTAGGATGACCATAGAGACACCTATATATATATATATATATGAAACATATCCATATATAAACATATGCCAAAAGAATTCAATGGGCCCATGGGTGGCAAATTTGATGCAGCAAAATTCATATAGGTTTTGTGTGGGTCAATTTAAAATTTCAAATGAACGTAGGATATTTAAGAGAATTGGGCATCAGTGGTTAACGCGTGGTTTTAGTACATCTCAAGCTCCATTCCTACCACTGAACTACCCCAAAATAAACAAGAAGAAAAAAGAGAGTGGGGTCGATGACCACCACCACCGAACTACTGTTGGCACTCGAAGAAAAAAGGAACAAAAAAAGTGAGTGAGGTTGATGACCATCAACTAACTGCCGTCGGCACCGGTCTAACCCCACTTCATTCACCACCATTACTTGGGGTGGTGGTGGTAATGACAGCAGTGGCGTAGATAGTATCGGTCGAAATGATGATGTGGTGGTGGCAGTTAGTTGCTTCTCCACTAAAATGCACCGTCCAATTGAACTGAGAGTGGGTGTCATTTTTTGACGTGGCCTAATTATTTGGAACTATCTTTTCTCTTTTCCTTTCAATATCAAAGTCATTTCATGTACAATCATCCATTCCCCACCCCTCACTGTTGCATCTCAAGAATAGTATATTTGTGTGTGTGATTGCAGGCTGTTTGTTTTGTGCATGTATTGACTTACTGGTTTTGTAATAATTTGAAAGAAGAAAAACAATATTTAATCTAAGAGTAATGGGAATAAAATGACAGAGAATGGAAAACTCACACAGTCAACCGCTCCTCTCAATGTTATCAATTGCTGCCATGACACAGTCTTCACCTGGAACATGATAAACAAACACAATCCCATCTTGATATTCAAGAAGAAGAAAAATGGTTTTTCTTTTGAAATCATGGAACTTTTTCCTTCTGAAATTATGAAAATTTGCAGGCACGCTCTTCCATACCTTTTTTATTATAGTCCAGATGACACCCTCAGTGCAAGGGGGAGTTGTTAGAGAGCCCTCATACCTGTAATATGCTACATTATGATAGTTATGCATGACATCTCTTGGATTTATGAACCCTAATCTCTTGTCTTCAGAGCCCAAGGACCTCATATCCTCCATTAACTGCATTACAATGTCACAACAAATTTATGGAATTGGTCATTGAAAAATCTCTTTTTGGATTCCCACTAACAAGTAATGCATTGTGGTTGTAGCAACACTACAAAATTTGCAAATAGCAAGGTGGAGTATCCCCACATTTGGTTGAGTTATGCATAAGAATTAAATAATCTAAGGGCATGTTTAGATGATTGTTAATCTTATCATGAGTAGATTAAGATACTATACATAATACTTGCATACAAAAAAAAACTATACTTGACATAATAATATTTTGTTAGCTACATGGTACATATATTGTAATATACATTATATTATTTAATTATTTAATCAAGAATTTTTAACTATTTTCATTTTTTTTTTTTTTGACTAAAACTTTTTATTTTATTCAAGTTACTTTTGAACAAAGTAAAAATAACAATTTCAAAAAGATAAACTTATAAATAGAATTGCCTATAAGTTTTTCTCGGTTAATTTCATAAGGGACATTGCCAAACAACTTGTATTTATCATTAGGATTAATCGTATTGATATAGTGGGTTATTAATGATAATGTATATATTCAAACAAGCCTTAAGGGATTCTTGCTATAATTTGTTGAGTGCAAGGTTTGAAAATTCACCGATCGGGATCAGAAATGGCTGCTCCGACTCGAAAATTGTCGAAGCTGATCCAGTTCTCTTAAGGTATTTCTTGCTATAATTTGTTGAGTGCAAGGTTTGAAAATTGAGTGATCTGGATCGAAAACACCCGATGATGATTGAAAATCATCGAAGCCGGTCCAGTTCCCGTCATATATCAGAAACCCACCGATTCTGATTTGAACCGATTTTAGCAAGGGCGAGTTCAGTGGGTTTTAAATCTATTTTTAAATCCAATGGCCTTCCCCCATGTTTTTAAATTTTTTTGGTAGAGGGGCAGGCCCATCCCTATAATTTTTATCGTCAAGAGGGAAAAGTTTATATAGAGCCGAGGCTCAAAACAATCAAATTAGAGCTTACCTCAAAAATTTCCTTAGAAGAGGTTGTTTTGATGCCCAAATATCTTCAAATTGATCATCTCGATATCAAGATGCATGGACATGAGAAAAAAATGGATTTCAAGTTTTAGAAATAGTGTATTTTGTATATACATATTTGGACCGTCAAATTTCAAGATTTTCAAGTTTTCATAGATCGGACGATCTATACTATTTCTGAAGCTTTAAACTTTATAAATAAATATGAAAATATATTTTAAGGCTATCACGAAAGTTTTCAGTATTGAAACCACATTTGTCGATACTATTTAAAGGTTGGCTCTAATTTGATTGTTTAGAGCCTAGGCTCTATAAAAACCAAATTTCTCGACACTATTTGAAGGTTGGCTCTAAAAACCGCACCCCTGTCAAAAAGGCTTGCATTTTAACTAACCCCAACCACTTTAACACACATGCGTCATCAGGGCGTAAAATTCTCATTGTTATTGTGCAAGATGCTTTTACGAAAGTTGTCACTCCTAATATTCGATGTGGGACAAATTATCTCATTCCTTCACTTTTGCGTAAATGTCATCAACAATTCAACGCATGAACCATGGGACAAAATGGTCGTTTAAATTGATACCATTCAAGTGGACAAAGTCGTTGTTCAAATTAACCGAACGTAACAACAATTCAACGCATGACAAAACTTTGGGAGCAATTTTACATACGAGACATTTACAAAATCTTTGGGAGCAATTTTACGTACGAGATATTTACAATGTTTGGCAAACTTACATAGCTATTTACATAGTTTATTACTTTATTTACATAGTTAATATTTAGAAAGTATATATAAAGAGACCATTATTTTTTGTATAAGAAGATCACAATCATTCTTGTCTCTTGGATATCAAATTGGGTGATTTTAAGATTGTTATCGAAAAGATTCAAAGTTCAAAAAAAAATTATCATACTTCCTAACCAACCCAAGCCATCTAATTTGACATCTAATGAGTAGGAGAGATTGTGACCTCCATGTAATAAAGATAAATAGTTTCATTGTATACAATCCCTAATATTTAAAGCTATTTTATTTATATGGTTTATTTACATGGTATAAACTTGGCTATATTTTCCTCAGGCCATAGTGTAAAGATAGTTAATCTACAACATAGTTATTTTATTCTACAGCTAATTTTAAAAACTTACAACATCATTCTAAATTAGCTAATTTCTAGTTATTTTACACTATAGTTTATTTACACCATATAGCTTTGATTTTATACCATGTAGCTAATTTCAAAGCTATATAAATAAACTTTTATGGTTTAAGGAAAACTTTGCCAACCAAGGAAAAGTAAGACAATGCGACATCTATCTCTTTTTTTTTCTTTTTGGGCTTTTTTAACATTCAAAGGAAATTAAGACAATACAAAGGAAAAAAGAGCCCTAAAATCTTAGGTAGTCAATAGATATCTAGACAGGAAAATGACATCTCAATATTCACCTGTTTTTGTAAAATAATAAAAGAACATAGCACATCACCCCGAATTTTTTTTGTTAACTCAAAAACACTATTTTAAGAGATTTTTCGTGTTTTTTGAAATGTTGGCCAAAACCTGTCGATCCAACTGATTCTCCAATCTAGATCACCTATCCACTGATCCGACCTTGTTTTTGGAGTGGCCAATCCGGTTCACCAATTCGTTTTTTTAAAATTTTATTTTAACCTCTATTTTGAAATTAACTAAGAACCAAAACAAGTGGGGTGTCCAAACTGTGTCTATTGGAATCCGAAGAACCGATTACAATTATGGAGAAGTTAAGGAAAACACTATACACCACTAGTCCATTAGATAGGGTAGTCCACAAGGGCATCTACCGTGAATTCCAATGGATGACAATAGAGAATAGACTTTTTACCATAAAGCAGTCGTTTAGGGCTGGCAGCTACAACCTTTCCAAATAGGAACTGTACACAAACTACCATCTACTTCTGGAAAATAAAAATTTTTGATTGTTATGTTACACTTTAAACTATTAAATATCACATCCAATAGCTAAGGATGATTTTGACATCTTTATACCAAAAATAAATAGTCTCAATCCCATCCAAATAACAATTATAATTGTAGTCTGTTCTTAACAGTGGGCACGCTTTGCAAGCACTTTATTTTATATTTTTATATGATGAAATAAATGAACATGGTATGATGTCCTCACCTTATGAAGTAAAGCATCTGGCCTTCCCATCTTATATGTTACTGAAACCACTGCAAATTTCCCATTGGAACTTTGGTGAACCATGTGGAGCTCTAGTGGGTATCTGAAATAATTCATGATCAATCCACACGATTGCGAAAACACAAAGACACACACACATACAATGTGTCAATTTAGTAATTCAAGTTCAATCCGTACTCACAAACACACACAAACACCGAGATTAGTGTGTACCTGTAGCCGTGGAAGGTATGCTCCGAAGGTGAGTGCCAATGACACCCTTTAAGTGCATACGCTACGTTGTCAATCGTAATCCCTCCCGCACTCGATGCTGCCAGACCCTCCCATCTCAGCTAAGGACACAAAGAAGCAGCCCATTTGGGTGAAATATGTAACTTAAAATAATGGTCTCATTATATACTTTTTCTTCTTTTATTTATTGATAAAAAAAAAAAAAATTCGCAGAGATTACCGAGATTTGGAAACCTCTGTTGGCTAAAAAAGCCTGGGCTTGTATGTAGTCTGAATTAAGAGGCACTGATCTTTCTGGTATGAATGGGCTTTGAGCACCCAAGTCTATGGGGGATTGTATTCGACCCTGACCACATGCAGCCCACTCAAGATGAAGCTTACCCCAATCTTCTGGACCTCTCCCGCTCCCTTTAGTGTAATCGAAATCGACTTTGTAATTTGGAGTTGTTTGGTTTTTATTTGTGAAGACATCCACTAAAATATAACAGCAAACCATGAAACCACGATGAATTTGAGATATTGTTAGAGCACAATGCAGTTTATGTGAATAGAGATGGACAAAATGATGATATAGTTTCCAAAAATGGCTTCCCATTTATGAATTGCAAAGATCCTGGTTTGGCCTGCCCTGACCCATTTGTAAGTTTGCTATAGCCCCCAGGCTTTTCTATATTGTGTGTCGCCAGAGCCGGGCCTGGGGCTTATTTAGGCTAATAGGCCCGACCAATTGCCAATCCTACCGTTTACAAGTGTGATTATGAAAAGTGAATGAAGATACTGAAAAAATAAATGCAATAGTCTGATAAATTCCAAATTCAATTGTTGTGAGTGATAATTTTAGCACTTCACCAGCCATGTCAATGTAAATTGATGGGAGGGGTATTTCCCATTTTAGCCGTAACTTTTTACAAATATCTGTGTAGCAGATCCCAAATAATTGAGATAAGACTTTGATGGTAATGATAATGATGATGGTGATGATGATGTAATTGTGCAAGGTCACACTTTAACCAATGAAGCCTAGGCCTAATCATGCAACTACTGATTTTTTCCTTTGTGAGCTACAAAAAAAACCATTTATAATGACAAAAAAATAAGAAATAGCCAAAGGGAGGATTACAAAAAAAGTAGAAGTGCCAAAACAAAGATTACCAACTTCACAAGAGCAGCAAAACCAAACTTGGCAACTTAATAAGAGTATAGAAAGGATGAATTGGTAGAATAGTTGTAAATCACCCATGCTTACTCCCTCCTTTCAAAAATGTTAGAGAAAAAAAGCATGGAAGGCAGGCCATGAACCAAGAATTTATAGCCATCTCTCTTTCTCTCTCTCTCCCTCTCTCTCTCTCTCTCTCTCATAACATGAAAAATAACTCATGAAAAGTAAATCCATCAGCACTTCAAAATGGGGTCCTCACACTTTTCTTGGACTAACTATGGTGGCCATTTGAGTGGACCATGAATATGGAGTGGTCACACATTTCTTTAAAAAAAAGCTACCTATGAAATGTATACAATTCAGATTGATGAATCTCTCTCTCTCTCTCTCTCTCTCTCTCTCTCTCTCTCTCTCTCTCTCTCTCTCTCTCTCTCTCTCTCTCTCTCTCTCTCTCTCTCTCTCTCTCTCTCTCTCTCTCTCTCTCTCTCTGGGGGATGTACCCCTTTCATGCTGAGAGCAGTCCATAAAATGGTCGGTGTCATATAATGAGGATTCACATGAATAGATGGTCCTCTTTTAACAGAAAAAAGGCACATTATCCTTTTCCTATTTTATTCCTCATTGGTCTTGGTCTTTCTTTGAGAGCATGGAGTAGTGGTGGTCCTTTTCAGGCCCACATTGGAGAGAATCGAGATGTCGACAAATACAAGAATTTAACGCAAATTTCAAAAAATATGTATATACATATATGTCTAGGGAATGGGTGTGGGATGATACAACCATACAATGGAATCAATTATTTTTTAAAAAGAATAACAGTCCTACAGGTGGTATTTTGTAAATATCAGAGATAATTTATTTTATTATGTCTTACAGGTATGCTGTTCTTATCTATTAATATTTTTAAAATATAGCAAATTGCGGGGTATATTTCGAGGTATACAAGAGTTTAAAAAAGAACGTGGTTTGCATAAGGTTGCCATGTTAACAATGTGCACCTTTAAATTTTATTATAAGATGCAATTTTAGTGTCAAAATTTATTAGGATGACCTGATAATCTATTTTCATCTCTAAAATTTTAAACTTTAAAAATGGTTCAAAATCAAGTAGATCTATAAACGTATGGAAATCTTTAAAATAGACGGTCTGGATAATGTATCGTAAGATGCACTATTTTTAGGACTCAAAATCTCTTTTTTTTCTCAATATTCATACATCTCAGTATCAATGTGATCAATTAGAGGGTTTTTTAACATTAAAATAGCCCTTTTCAATGATTTTTTAGGTGCACCATATTTGTACATTTTATAATAAACAATTTTCCGTATTTAAGAGGGTGTATAATATCTTTTTTCTTTTTTTTTTCTTTTGTTTTTTTTTTTTGGGGTAGTTTAGTGGTAGGAATCGAACTTGACTTGTAGGGTACCTAGAAATATTGTCTGGGAAATATATTACTGGCGTAATACGTTATTGACGTAATACACATACAAATGGATTGTTACTATTGGGTAGTATCTACATGCAACTTGAGAAATACATTGCTACTGTTTGGCTATGTAGGGAAGAAATATGGGAAATACATTACCGACATTTTGGCTCGGAAATACTATGTTAATTTATTTGCGGTATGATTTTTATATTTTCTATCATATTGGCAAAGATTGGCAAGTATTTAGCTATAAATACTTATTTTTATATTTTTTTATCTTTTTTATACTATTTAAAAATGCACCCAGTCATGAATTGATTTTTTAAAATATATTAATTTTTTACTTCATTTTCATGTGTTTTGCTTAACCTTGCTTTAAACATACACCTCATATATTTTTTTAGATTTTTTTTGTATTTTATAGTTTCTTTAAACTTTTTTTTTGTTGTTAGTGTACTCGGAACTACTCTGACCGAGTACTTGGCTGGGGGCATGGGCCAAATACTTGCCCCGAGTAGTGGTTTCCAGCACTGCAACCAGCCACGTACAAGCCCGATTCTTTGGGGACAATGCTTATTTGCTCTCTTTTATGGATAGAAGGGTCCGTTTTTGTGTACACGATAAAAAAAAAAGGGTTTGGTTTGTACAAGGGTGAGGCCCTAAACAATCAAAGTACGACATAGCCCTAAATAGTGAGAAATAAGATTTTTGAAATAGTAAAAATCTTTGTGAACACTTGAAAATAGTATTGCAAATTTATAATCATCTCCATTCTAAAATTTAAAGCTTCAAAAATAATGTAGATTGAGCAGACATATAAACAATTGAAAATATTAAAAATTGATGGCTTAGACAATGCATTACAAGATGCATTATTTTGCATATTTGAAATTTTTTTTTCTTTTTTTCATGTCTATACATCTGGAGGTTGAGAAGATCGATTTGAGGGTTTTTCAAAATCAAAACAACCTCTTCTAGTGAATTTTTTAGGCGCGCCTTGATTTGATTGTTTAGAGCCTCAACCTTATTTCTTCATTAATGAAGTCGTTTGTAACTATTGTTTATTAGTAAGTTATTTAAGTTTTAGATCATGGGCAGAGGGGAAGTGTTATAGAGGTAGTGGACAAAACTCGCTGCTTACAAGCTTTTGTCTTAGATTTGTCTCGAGGGTCTTGTACATAGGCTATATTTTATGCAAAATAACGAGCACTTAGCACGTTTCGTTCGCATGAAAATATTTTTTGAAAAATATTTTTACGTGAAAAAATTCTCTCATGTAGTCAAGTGTGTGAATATTTTCATACCAATTGGTTTTAGTACATCTTTTCATACCAATTGGTAACTAATTGATGTAAAAATATACTTACACTTGACCACATGAAAGAATATTTTCATGTGAACATGTTTTCAAGAAAACATCTTCACACAAACCAAATGCGCCGTTATTTTTTTATAGAAAAGGGTTCTATACTTTCTCTAGTCTCTAGAACTATAGAAGGTATATACTTCCCACATCTGTCCGGCGACTTTAGATCAAGGAGCCACTGACCGTTTAATTTAGATCCAATACCTCAGAGTATTTTATTTTTTATTTTTTAACAAAACATATAAGTATAAAATTTGGTACATGTCATCACCTTAATGGGGTGTAGCTAAAAAAATATAAATAAATAAATCCCAAAAAAAATGATTAAAATAACTATGAAACTTTCAAGGGTATTTTAGTTATTTTATTTTATCAGGAATATTTTTCATATTTTTCCAGGTGTGAGTGGATGCCCAAAATTTGGTGTCAAAATATTTGTAAAAACTTAAAAATAAAATAGTATAAAGGCATAACATTGTAATTGGGTCCATCTCAGTCGTTCATTCAAATCGGATGGTTGGATAGGGGAAAGTATATAACTTCTATACAGTTGAGAAAATGTAGAAAGTTTGCCCTATTTTTACATCAGTTTTGAACCTATTGGCATGAAAACTTACAATTAACATTCAAAAAAAAATTATGAATGGAAAATGGTGGTAGGGAGACAAGTTGAAGTTTTTTTTTTTCTTGAGTGTTCACTGTGTGAGTATTTACAGAAATGTACATGGTGCCCATGTACAAGTATAGCGGGACTTCTGCTCTATACAAGTGGGCCACCCGCCTTTGGGAGCATCCTTGCCTCTAGGAGACGAGTTGAGGTCCTTTTTGGCATTGTTTTCGAGGATGAAAGTATCAAAGATTATGTCAAATTTTGTTGTGCCAATGTTCAAAAAAAAATTATGTCAATTTTTATGTTTTTTTTTTCATTTTTTTTTTAAATTTTGACCCAATTATATGTTTTAAATGTCAAATCGTTTCATGTTGCAAATATCAAACGAACTTTTTCTTTTCTTTGTTTTAGTTTTGTGAAATCTAGGACAACAAAGTGCCCCAGATTTCAGGCTATCCCCATTTGTGGGGTGATCCAATATTCGGAACATCAAGGTATCCTATATTTGGTCTTGGACATAGTATGGAGCTGTTCAATTTCCTTCCATCGAACCCCTCCATAGCATGAAGCAGTCCGATGCCTCCAAAATTGGACCTCCTCATCTATTGGACTGCAACAAATTCCTTTTCTCTTTTGTTTTAAGTGCGAAATGAATAAATGGCCATGATTCCACAATGGATTTTGGTATGGTGTATGAGAGACAGGTTAGGAGGGTTGGGGAGATAGAGGTTGCGATGGCTTAGGGTTAGAGCGAGAGAGAGTTTGGGAGGGAGATTTGAGTTTCCATTGGAGATTTTAAGCCCTTTGGAAAAATTGAACCATATTTAAAAATATATGTATATCTATAAAAGAATTTTAGGCAGTTCGATATTAAAGACGTAAAAAATTCTCTATTTATTTTTGTATTTATTTTTAAGAATTCTCTATTTACGTTTTGAATTTTGTAAAAAGAATGATGCTAAAAGATTGAAAATGAATAGAGAATTTATTTTTAATTTTGAAAATTTACTGTTAAAATAATGGTGCCAAACTATTTAAAAACAAATAGAGAATCTATTTTTTAATTTATTTTAAAAATTCAAAATAAATTCTCTATTTATTTTTTATTATTTTGACATATTTTTTAAATTTTAAAATACATATATAATTTTAAAAAAAAATAAGAAATGAATAGAAAATAGAATTTCTAAACTAAATATTCGAGGAAATTGCAATATTGTTGGATGAGAATTGCAGACTTTATTGGCATGTTGTTAATGGAAGAGTTCTTTTTTGGCAAGTTTTACTTATTTTTTGACCAGAATCGCTGGTTTTCTAGCTATTTGCATTGATTTATGTTGAGTTCCAGAGAATTTTTTGATAAAAATAGTGGTGTTTTCAAACAAAATTGCACCCCTTTCCACTGTAGGTGCAACTTTTAAGACGAGAATCGTAGTTTTTACCGTAACTAGCTTAGCTTTTCTGACCTATTGCAACTTCTATGTTGGAGTAACTAATTTTCGGACGAGGTGAAGTTGCCTTCTTAGAATAACCAGAACTCGACCGAGTAGCCTTGACTCCATGGTACACAACATGTTAGGCAGCGAGTGACAAGACTCGCTAAAAAAACCGAAGAATCGATTCAAAAAACATAAAATTTGCCGGATTTTTTGCTATTAGCGGGTAAAACTCATTTTTCATAATATGGAAATTTTGTAAACTGAAAATCCGAAATTTGGGAGTGATTTTGATCAATTTTTGGAACCTTTCCGTGTTTTTAACAGTAATATTATCTTTATGATAAGATTTGGGTTCATCAAAACCCAAATCGAACAACAATTTATCACAAAATTATCGAGTTGTTAGAGTTCTTCGTGCATAAAAACAAATCCACCAATCTCTTCCGTTCTCTCTTATTTATCCACGAAATTGATTGATTATGGGTTCTTTTTCAGTCTATTGAAGTTATCCACGAAAACCTTCAACTGATTTTCGTGTTTACCAAGTTTAATCATCTTAAATTTACGGTTTTAGGGTCTTATGCGTGATTTTTCTTTTTTCTGCCAAACCTCATTTTTCTTGCTAATTTCTACACCAAATCGAAAGATTTTTAGCTTGTTTTGAAGCTTTTGAAATAAGCTTCAAGAGTCTTATACAAATAAGTGCTTTTCTTTTGCCATTATTGATTGATTTCGTGTATGAAAGATGTAAAATCTTTAGTATGTGAAAAAATCGTCAATTTTATTATTTTTCTCCAATTACTCCATAGTTTTTTATTTTGAAACTTTTGAAATCATCTTCAAAAGCCTTATACGTATCCGTGGTTTTTTACTCCAATAGTGACTGATTGTTTTTTAGTGCTTTATTTATTTATTTATTTATTTATTTATTGAAGAGATGCATGTTAGATGGAATTTTGTCATGAAAGCATATTTATTTAGTGAACAAGAGAAATTATTAAAATTAGTCAAATTTAATTAATTCAAAAAATAATGTCACTTTTGCTAGAGTGTGCGTGCATTTTTTGTCACTTTTGGAGTTTCTAAACCTCACGAGATGTAAAAAAAAATTTTAAAAAATAATTAAGATAAAAGGAATTCCAAAAAAAATAGCAATTATGAAAAAACATGAGCTCCAAAAAAAGGACCGATTATGGAAAACAATAAGGAATCGGTTTTTTTTTCATTCACAAGACAGATTTTTTTTTTTTAAAAGAGTTCGGATAAAATGAGTTTAAAAAAAAAAAATGTAGCCTCCTAATCGTTCTCAAGACCTGATAGACTCAGAGACATAAGATTTTTTTTTAAGGTGAGATATGGAAAAAAGAGCTCCAAACTACAACTATATTTTTAAATCTAAGCTATTAATAAATGGGCAAGCATTTTATGCTTTCCCTACAACATAAAACTTATATATTTCCCCTTATCTAACCATTCATTTTGATTGGAAGGTTAAGATTGCCCCAATCATAATGTCATGTCTTTACACCATTTTATTTTTAATCTTTTTTCTACAAACTATTTTAACATCAAATTGTGTACACCCAATCCTCTATTAAACTAGCACTAGCAAAAAATATATAAAAAAATTATTTTCAATAAAATAAAATGATCAAAATAGCCCTGAAAGCTTCAAGAAGTATTTTGGTCATTATATTTTATCGAAAAATTGTTTTTAATATTTTGTATAGGTGCGCCTTAATGAGAAGATAACACGTACCAAATTTCATATTCATACAATTTGTATAAAAAACTAAAAATAAAATACTTTGAGACGTCGGATTTAAGATCAAACGGTGAGCGGCTCTCGTTACCAAAATTGGACTGCTGATGGTAGGGGAAGTATAGATCTTTTATGCTGTGGGCGAAGTATAGAAACATTTCCCTTAATAAATATAGAGTTAAGTATAGATCTTTTATGCTGTGGGCTAAGTATAGAAACATTTCCCTTAATAAATATATATATATATATATATATATATTAAGAGAGTTATGAAAAAAAGACAGCTTGCCCACCTTTATTGGAAAAGGTTTCTATACTTCCGCTATAACATAGAAGATCTATGCTTCCCCTACCATCCAGCCGTACAATTTTGATCAAGAGAGCCACTCACAGTTTGATCTTAAATCCAACGTCTCAAAGTATTTTATTTTTAGTTTTTTTATACAAATTTTATAAATATGAAATTTGGTACGTGTCATCTTCTCATTGGGACGCACCTATAAAAAATTTTAAAGATAATTTTTTTATAAAATATAATGACTAAAATACCTTTTGAAATTTTCAGGGGTATTTTGATCATCTTATTTTATTAGAAATATTTTTTTATATTTTTCGCTAGTGCAACTTTAATAGAGGATTGGATGTACAAAATTTGGTATCAAAATAGTTTATAGAAAAAATTTAAAAAATAAAATAATATAGAGACATGGCAATGTGATTGCCCTCACAATTGGATAAGAGGAAGTATATAAGTGTTCTATGTTGTAGTGGAAACATAGAAAGCTTGCCCATCTTTATTGGCTAGAAAGAAGCAAAAGGGTTCCACGTCCTGCTGGGGGGTGCAAGACTAGCGTAGGCATGCTACCACGACGCCAGCGGACGCGCATTCGATAACACCTGCTCCTCATTATATATATTTAATTAATTTACGTGATTTTCTTTAAAAACAAACGAAAAGAGCTGGACTCAGCTAAGTAAATCGCCTCGTCCAAAGCCACGTACATGTTATTAGGTAAAATTTTGAATGACAAGGAGGCAGTCAAACATACACAAAAAAGAATATATAAAGATAATATGAAATCCAGAAATATAAAAAGCTAACAAAGCTCTTACTCAAATTTTTAAATTTTTTAATATTAAAATCCTGTATTATCAAACATAGCCTAAGTTTATGATCAATATACAGCAATTCAATGCTCCCAATATACTACCGCCCTTTAATTGGGACAGCCTGATTTGTGGGACATCCTACTGCCCCTGCGTTCACAAAAGCTTAAAACACACACATACACATATATATATAATTACATGACTGTAAAATTTGGTACATGGCATCATCTCAATGGGTACACTTAAAATAAATATTAAAATAAATATTAAAAAAAATTGATAAAATATAATGACCAAAATATCTCTGAAATTTTTAAGGCCCTTTAGTGATTCTATTGTGTATATTTTTTTATATTTTTATTACAAGTGCGAGTTTAAAAGAGGAGTGGACGCTCAAAATTTGGTGTCAAAACATTTTGTAAAAATAATTTAAAATAAAATAGTGTAGAGACGTGACATTGTGATTGAGACTAATGGATGGTTGAATAGAGGGAAGTATATAAGTTTCATATAGTAAGAGAAATATAGAAAGCATTCCCAAAACAATGTAGCCTACCTTAATGGAGGAATACCTCCGGCATTCATTTGAATGGGGTTTGCGTCAATGTATCCCAATCATTATCGACCATAAAATGTAAAATAGGGTAATTATGGTTGCGCCGTTCAATGGGTACAATGTCGAAAAGAACATTTTTCAAATGTTACGATATATCATAGCCTGTCAGATTTCACATCTAATGGCTAAAAGTGATAAAAGTCTTATAGCATACAATATAATTGCATCTTTGACATTGGGCTAGGTGATGTTTATCTGGTGTAGAAGCTACTGCCTACGGCATTTGCAGTTTTGACATTGGGCTAGGTGATGTTTATCTGGTGTAGAAGCTACTGCCTACGGCATTTGCAGTTTTGACATTGGGCTAGGTGATGTTTATCTGGTGTGGAAGCTACTGTCTAAGGCATACATAGGGAATTATCACTGGATAGAGTTTTGGTGCAACCGGGATGGTTTTTTTTTTCTTTTGTCTATATATATATATATATATATATATGGATTTGTCTAGAGTTAACCACCCCTCAAAATACAAAGGTTAATTTTAGAAAAGGTTATGATGTATGTTTTTATTAAAAATATCATTATTTTTTATTTAAAAAATTATTTTAATAGATAACTTAACTATTAAACAATGGCAAATTTGAAATTTTTATAAAAATATAATGGCATTTTGGAAGCTAGTATCCTGAAACTTTATTTGTAGAGTGCCCTTGTCCTTAGTAAAAATTTAAACTTTATCCTTTATGGAGATGACAAAGTACTCATTGTCTTATAGTGATATTTATAAATGACCCTTACTTAATGATTAATATATTACAAATGTAACTTTTTTAAAAAAATCAACCACAAAATTGGTAAATCGACCATTCATAACTCATTCTATCATTAACCTATATAATTTGAAGGGTTGTAAACTTTAGATTATCCCTAATATATATATATATATATATATGAAAAAAATCTTCCCAACGACTATAGGCAAAAATGAACATTGATTTCGCCTACCCTCATCACTTTGCAAAGTTCATTGTACGGTCACGATTGTCCGCTAGTGTTTCATTTTTCATTATTTTTTACAAATCGGAATGATCTGAAATTTGGAGCGTGCGTATATTTTAGTGAGGCGCACCTAATAAAAATATAAAAACAGTAATTCATGAAAAATATTGACCAACATACCCCCGAAATATTTCAAGTGTATTTTGGTCAATTTTTTTCATGTAAAATATTTTTTTGATATTTTCGGTAGATTTATCTATTTTTTATAAACACATGCTTCAAATTTCAGGTCATTCCAATTTATAGAAAAAAAATAAAAGAAAAACATTACCGGACAATCGCGACCGCGCGATGAAACTTGGGCAGTGATGAGGGTAGGCGAAATCACTATTCATTTTCACCTGTAGACGTTAGGAAAACTTTTTAATATATATATATATATATATATATATAGTAATGACATTATGATACCCTTCCACACCCTTGTGAGTAGGATCACAAAGGATTACCATTAAATTTTGACACAGATCTCTAGAAAAGTTATGACATGCGTGTAGGACTTAGGTGAATAGGTTTATTGATAACTTTTGTAGAGATCAGTGTTAAAATTTAATGGTGATCCTTTGGGGTCCTACTCACATAGGTGTAGGAGCGTCTCATAGTATCATTACCCATATATATATATATATATATATATATATATATATATATATATATATATATATATATATATATATATATATATATATATATATATATATATGAGAAAAGTTTATATAGAGCGAGGCTCTAAATTATCAAATTTGAGCCTACCTCAAATCTTTCACTAGAGGTGGTTGTTTTGATGCCTAAATACCTTCAAATTGATCATCTCAACATCCAGATGCATGCACATGAGAAAAAAAAATGGATCGCAAGTTTTGAAAATAGCGTATTTTGTAACGTTTTTTTTAACTGTCATTTTTCAAGATTTTCAAGTTTTCATAGATATGTCGATCGACACTATTTTTTAAGCTTTAATCTTTATAAATAAATATGAAAATATATTTTAAGGCTATCACAAAGATTTTCAATATTGAAACCACATTTCTCGATACTATTTGAAGATATGCTCTAATTTGATTGGTTAGAGCCTAAGCTCTAATTTGATTGTTTAGAAAAAATGCGCAAAGTCTCAAGCTCTATTCCTACTTAACCTTATCAAAAAACAAAAAACAAAAACAATTTCCAATGTATCCAGTTGTCGTATCCCCTTGTTTACTATAATAAATCCCCTTCTCCTCAAGTTATCAATGGCGGGTAGGCCAAAGGATGGTCAGCAACAAAGTGGAATTGTGCTAGACGTTGGTCCTAATTAAAGGCCTAAGCAACAATTTTAGATGGGTAGGATCCGGGCCGTCAACAGGCCAGGCCCGCAGCTGCCCGAAACATGTAAAGCAGCTTAGGGCCAAAAATGTAAAATTGGACACGGCACGAAACCATAGCAACAAGGTCCAAATTCCAAAAAATTGGTTCCCAAACCCGAGAAAATTGGGCCAAATGGGGCCGGGCCTTATGTACACATTGGGAAACTTTTCAAAAAGCTGTGTAAAAAATATTTTGGGCTGGGTTCGGTCTAGCTTGGGCCCAACCCAAAAATACACAGGACCTACCAGACCTGGCACATGGGTTAAAATGTGGCCTAAACCCGGCCCAAAACTGGGCTTGGCCCAAAGTTGAATATGAGTAGGCAGACACCACAAATTTCAGTAATATGTCCATGGAGATTTTCTAGATTTATGATGTAAGATATAAAATGAAAACGTTTATATAGAGCTGAAGCTCTAAACAATCAAATTAGAACCCACCTCAAAATTTGCACTAGAATAGGTTGTGTTCATGCCCAAATACCCTCAAAATTGACCTCAAGATGCATGTACATGAGAAGAAAAATGGATTTTGAGTTTTGAAAATAGTGCATCTTGTAACGGATTTTTGTACCGTCAATTTTCAAGATTTTCAAGTTTTCATATATATGTTCGATCTACACTATTTTTTAAGCTTTAAATTTTATAATTACATATGAAAATATATTTTAAAACTATCACAAAAAATTTCAGTATTAAAACCACATTTATCAACACTATTTGAAGGTACGCACTACTTTAATTGTTTAGAGCCTCGGCTCCTCCATACAAACCGCACGTGATATAAAAGCCATGTATCTATTTTATGGCAACTGAGGAAGGAAACAAACAATATTGATTAATTTAGATCTTAAAATGCTCGACCAAAGACTTCCGATCGAGCATCTTGTTGAATAACCTCCCGTAATATTCTATTGTAGTCAACTTGCAATATTTTGGTGGATTTTAGGGTGAGAGCAACTCCTCTATGGGACCGTAAAATGTGGAGTCATCATTCTTTCCGGGCGAGTAGAACATGGCGACTGAGATCTTTGGCTCCTTTAATGGGTTTGCCAGGACACGGTGCTCCACACTTTTGTGCACCTCATTTGAAACAATCTGCATTCATTCATGAAAGTCTAAGGTTAGAGATTGTATTCATAGAGGCTATTAATTATTCTTGTCTCTTAAATTCCAAAAAGGGTGGCTGTAAATGTCACATGTGTGAAAACAAAAAGTACCAATTATGAAAAAAATGAGGGATTAGTTTTTTTAGAATTCAAAAGACATAAGAATTATTTTTTTAAAAGAGTTCAGATAAAAGGAGTTTAAAAAAAAAATTAAGCCCCCAATCGAACTCAAGACCTTATCTACACTATTTTTGAAGTTTTAAACTTTATAAATAAAAATGAAATATATTTTAAGACTATCACAAAGATTTCCAGTATTGAAACCACATATCTCGATAGTATTTGAAGGTAGGCTCTAATTTGATTGTTTTGAGCCTAGGCACTACACAAACCGCACCCATTTATATATATATATATATATATATATATATATATATATATATATATATATAGTTTATATAGAGCCGAGGTTCAAGTAATCAAATTTGAGCCTACCTTCAAATAGTTTCGATAAATGTGGTTTTAATATTGAAAATCTTTGTGATAGCCTTAAAATATATTTTCATATTTATTTATAAAGTTTAAAGCTTCAAAGATAGTTTAGATCGACATATCTATGAAAGCTGTAAATTCAAAGTACGCTATTTCCAAAACTTGCAATCCATTTTTTCTCATGTGCATGCATCTTGATGTTGAGATGATCAATTTGAAGATATATATATATATATATATATATATATATATATATATATATATATATATATATATATATATATATATATATATATATATATATATATATATATAGGTGCGGTTTCTATAAGGTTGCAACCTTAAACAATCCAATTAAGGCGAACCTCCAAATTTTATCATAACATGTGATTTTGATGTAAAAAAATCTTAGGATTATCTGAAAACCTATTTTTGTATCTAATTATAAATTTTTAAACTCTGAAAATGGTTAAAATCAAGTAGATCTATAAATATATGAAAATCTTGAAAATAGACAACTTAGATAATGTGTTGCAAGATGCATTATTTCTGGTACTCAAAATTTTTTTTTTTCATATTCATACATCTTGATGTCAAGATGGTCAATTAGAGAGTTTTTCAACACTAAAACAACCTTTTCCGATGGAGTTTTGAGGTATATATGTGATTCTACATTTTAAGGTTGCATCCTTATATAAACTTTTACCTATATATATATATATATATATATATATATATATATATATATATATATATATATATATATATATATATATATATATATATATATATATATATATATAAAGATACTACAAAACGCCAGCAGGCGAAAATAAACCATGATTTCGCCTACCCTAATCACCATCCAAACTTCATCGTATGGTTACAGTTTTCTGGTAGTGTTTTATTTTTATTTATTTTTTTATTAATCCGAAAGATCTAAAATTTGGAATATGTGTATATCTTAGTGAGGTGTACCTAATAAAATTATGAAAAAAATAATTCGCCTCCAAACTTTTCTTATATTTTTATTTGGTGCGCTTCACTAAGTTGTACACGCGCTCCAAATTTTAAGTAATTTAGATTTGTAGAAAATAAATAAATAATTTTAAGTAATTTGGATTTGAAGAAAAATAAAAATGAAAAATGAAACACTATCAGACAACTGTGACCGTGAGGTGAAGTTTGGATGGTGATGAGAGTAGGTGAAATCACTGTTCATTTCGCCTATAAGCGAAATCACTGTTCATTCAAGCACTATCGGACATCTGTGATCGTCAGATTGGCCTAGATTCAATCTGGGATGTTGGGCTCATATGTTCATATGAGCTAGTGGGCTAATCCATCTTTTCCCTATATGATCGTCAGATTGGCCCAGATTCAATTTGGGGCGTTGGACTCATATGTTCATATGAGCTAGTGGGCTAACCCCAGCTTTTCATAGGGAAAAGCTAGGGTTAGCCCACTAGCTCATATGAACATATGAGTCCAACGCCCCAGATTGAATCTTGGCGAATATGACAATGACGGATGTTCGGTAGTATTTGAATTTTAGGTTTTTTTTTACAAATTCAAATCATTTGAAATTTTAGGCGTGTGTTCATCAAAAATAGATGAATCTTTAAAAAATATCAAAAAAATATTTTACATGAAATAAATTAACTAAAATACCCCTGAAAAGTTTTGGGGGTATTTTGGTCAATTTTTTACAAATAATTTTTTTATATTTTATTAGTTGCGCCTTGAAGAGAAGAATATACACCTAAAATTTCAAGTGATTTGGATTTATAGAAAAAAAATAAAAATTCAAGCACTACCGAACATCCGTGATCGTCAGATCGGTCTAGATTCAATCTGGGCCGTTGGGCTCATATGTTAGTGGGCTAATCCCATCTTTTCCCATATATATATATATATATATATATATATATATATATATATATATATATATATATATATATATATACCATAAATGCCGCAAGATCACCCTATCTAACACTATCTTACCTTATCTTAACTTATCTTAAAAATTGGAAGATTAAACTATGGTAAGCTATTACTTGTTATAATATACTGACATAGTATAAGAATGCTATGATGATAAAAATGGTAGAAATAATGGATATGCCTATAACTATCCAAGAAGTATGAGTATAATTACGAATTTTGATGCTAAATACTATCTTAAATTGCATCTCTGAGAAACATAATAATCACATATATTAATTGAAGAAGTAGAAGTACAAGATTGAAGAAATTACATACTTACGGATTATTACAAATACATAGGCTGGAAAATGACTGCCATTCGTGAGGGCAATAAGAAGGCAGAGTAGACAAATTACAATCACACATATAAGAACATAAAGTAAAGAGTAGCAGAGGTTACCGACTTGAGATGCGGTACTTTTACAGAGTTTTTAGAACAGTACTAAGCTACTGTCATAGAAAGAAAGCAAGAGAGCAAGAGAACGAAGAGAGAGAAGTCTGGGCTGAGCTTCTTGATCTACGGGAATTCCTTGTGAAAGCCTTTCTTGCTTCAAAGAGGAGAGGTTATTTATAGCTGGAGGAAGGGTTGCCTTGGTGATGAAGGTATCGTTCTGATGGCTGTTTGTTTTGAAAGGATAAGGAGGCTTGAGGTGACGCTGTATTGTTAGAGAGATGCAACGTGGGTGGCTGAGAAGGTGTTCCGTAGAAGATGCTGCTGTCGAGGTGCAACGTGGCTGGTTGAGATTAATTCCGTAGAAGATGAGAAGATGCTCCGTAGAAGAAGCTGTTGTCAAGGTGCAACGTGGCTGGTTGAGATTAATTCTGTAGAAGATGCTGCTGTCGAGGGGTCATTCGGGAGACATGAGGGTCCCAGAGGAAAAAGACATGGTGATCGAGGATAGGTGGATTGATGAAGAAGGAATCTTCTATGTGGAGGTGATGGTGACAGTTTCGTACGTGTGAATGATGGATGGTGGTAAGAGAAGACACGTATATAAGGGAATCTGTACTATGCTGTTTTTTGTTGTATTGAGGTCTTATCATGCTTGCTTTATGCTGTAGTGAGGTCTTATCATGCTGCTTTTTGTTGTAGTGAGGTCTTATCATGGTTACTTTAGGAAAAGTGGGCTTGCCTGAAGCGGGCTGCGGGGCTATTGGTCAGGTCACTGGCTAAAGTCTTCTAACAGTGGGTTGCCGGACTGAACCATCTCTTCTGAGGTGGCAGGTGCTGTATTATCAGAGGCAAAGATATTGAGAAGATTTTGTTCTAATTCTTCGAGAGTAGCATTGGGGTGTGCTAGTCTCATTTTCTTCAAGTATGCAGAAAATGTGGGTAGGCTGACTATATTATGTTCTTGTGGGTTAAGTATATTACTAGGAGGAGGTATTGGTTTAAGAGTAAAGGAGGCAGGATCAGTACTGAAGATGTCCCACCATTTAATTTTGATAGTTTTGTCAAGTTTAGGGATGTACTCATAGTTATGTGTATTATTCTCAGAAATGGTATAATCTCATTTGAGTATCCAAGGTATTTGGTAAATGGCCATGAAATAAAAATGAGAGTCATCTAGGTCAGTGCAAGTATTATATTGTGCAAATTTGGTCTAAAAGGCTTGGAAGGAATCTGGTAGGATTTGTGTCTGGGATCCCCATAATAAAAACCAGTGACGAAACCAATTTGGGAATCTTTCATAGATAGGAAGTTTGAATTGTAAGGACCAGGAGTGAGTATTATTTGGATTTTGATATGAGAAAACCTTATGCCAGGCTTCTATATACTCAGCATATTTATAATATTTGTATTGAAATTCTGGATTTACTAGTTTTTTCCCTTGTATGGGGTTACAACCCCAATGCTCATAAGAAAGTAATTTTTTTATCAGAAATTTGGAATAACTACATAATTTAGTGGTTCCTTGATAAAAGTGCACAATAGAAACAGAACTGGTTTCTATGAGAATGGATTCATACCATTCGCGAGTCTTAACTCCATGTGATGGATTTAAGTGGTTTACAAGGTAAAGGGGAGCAAGTTTATTTGGGTCAATTTGCACATAGTTATCAGAAATGGGTATATCTGACAAGAAAGTTGTTTCAATATAAATGGATTTGGTAGTGGTGGAGGTTTGCATATTTGGGTATGTTGCCGGTGAGAATGCCGGATTCGGGGTTTGTATTGGACTTTGAGGAGGAGTTTGTATAAAATATTCAGGTATGTTTGTGAATCTGAGAGGTGACATATGTGTCAGAGTCAACGAGGGATAGCTGAGTACAAGAGGCCCGAGCATATTACAAGGTATTAAGTCCATGGGTTGTTTCCCTCTTGATTTATTTGGAGGATTATTCATATTGATATTTTCATATCCGTATGGAATGGTATCGTTTTCAAGAAGTGGTGGTAATGTACGACCCCCCTGCAAAAATTCACGGGTAAGAAAGTCAGGTAAAGAATTAGCAGAACCGTGAAGATGCTCAATAGAGAAATCAAAAGCAGATAAAATCGCCTGCCAACGGGTAAAGATTTGTTTGGAAACAAGGTTTTGAACATCTTTTTGTAGAATATCTTTTGCGGCTTTACAATCGGTGCGAATAAGAAAGTGTTGGTTAAGAATATCACTTTGAAATTTACAAACTTAATGAATAATTGCAAGTAATTCTTTTTTAACAGTAGAATAGTTTTGTTGTTTAGAATTCCAAGCTTTAGAAGTAAAACGAATTAATTGTTCTTTGGAATCAACGGATTGTTTTAATATACCACCAAGACCTAATTCAGAAGCATCACATTCGATTATTTTAGAAGCTGTAGGATTAGGTAAGGTGAGACATGGTAATTCTATGGCTTTTATTTTAAGTCGTTGTACTGCGACAGTATGGATTTCTGTCCATGGTGGCGGATTCTTTTTTAACCTGTCATATAAGGGTTTAGCATCAACAGCTAGATTATGGTAAAAATCACTTATATAATTAAGGCATCCTAAGAATCGTTGTACTTATGTTTTATCTAAAATTTTATCAGGAAATTTGTCAGCAAATAGAATAAATCTATCAATTGGGATAATTGTTCCTTGATTTATATTATGTCCCAAAAATCGAATTTTTGTTTGGAAAAGGTTTAGCTTTTTAGCAGAGACTACTAATACAACATTTTTAATTGTATGTATGAAAGTATAAAGATGTTTAAAATGTTGGTCTAGAGATTCAGAGAATACTAGAACATCATCAATATAAACTATCATGAATTTATAAAAAGGGTTGAATACATCATTCATTATTTTCTGAAATTCTGATGGCGTATTTTTAAGACCAAAAGGCATGACATTTCATTCATAGTATCCATAGGGGACATTAAATGTTGTTTTATACTTATCTTCTTCCTTTATCTGTATTTGCCAAAAGCCAGATTTTAAATCAAATTTGGAGAAGATGACTGCATGTAATAGTCTATCTAGTAAATCTTTTTTATTTGGAATTGGATATCGAATCCATTGTAAAACCTTATTTAGGGGTTTATAATTGATAACCAATCGTGGAACTCTTCATTCTTGTTCGGCTTTTTTGTTGACATAAAACGCAGAGTAGCTCCAGGGAGATAAACTGGGACGTATGAGTTTCTTCTGAAGTAAATCTTTAATTTCATTATGACATGTTTGTAGTAATTCCGTATTCATTTGAATGGGTCTAGCTTTTGTTGGTATTTTTGTTTCACTAAAATTTGGTTCATATGGTAATCCAACAATATGTTGTTTTCTATTCCAAAAAGTCGTTGGTAAATCATTACATATTTCGGTTTCAATAAGTCTTTTGAGTTGTCGTATTTTTTGTATCATATCATTGTTTTGGATTTTTCACTAACAATCTTGTGTTTGATCTCAAGTTGTAGTGATCCTAAAAAATCTTCTTTTTGTTTGATACTATGTTTGACAGTATTAATTTCTTTGAGTTTTGATTTATCAAGGAATTTAAATTTAATCGGGGTACCATGGATATTTGTTTCAATACCTGTATGGGAAATATTAATTGGATATAACAGAGTAAGGAACGGTACACCAAGGATCACAGCTTGGCTGAGTCCTTTAACCATAATAAATGTAGTAGGAAAACAATGATCTTCATTACAAATTTTAGCATTTAATAATTTATATTTAATAAACAGTCTTACTTCCATCAGCAGTGTTGAGAATTTGAGTAGTTTTATCAAAGTATTTTGTAGGAACTAATCCTTCATTAAGGCAATTCAGATCAGCACCTGAATCAACTAAGGCTAGAGTTTGAAATTCGTATTCATCGCTTATTACGATGGTTACTAAAACAAACCATTTTTGTGTGATTACTTTATTTGATACATTTACTGATTTAGTAGTAGAGGATTCGCCTTGATTTTTGTAGTCATTGGGATGATATGATTTGAACAAGTGATCAAATTTAATGGAATCTGAACCAGTGTCTATTTTTGAAGTTCTATTATGGAGTTCAAGAATTTGAATTCTATTTTTTAATTGAGCTACTTCTAGCTTGACTGTATTTACTTCGGCTTTGAGTTCAGCAATAGTAGGCTCTTTTTGTGCTGCTTCATGCTGATTTACACGCTTCATAATATCAAAAAAGTTATAAGTATCAGGGGATTTTACTAATGGCATATGTTTTGTTTTTGTCTTTGTCAAATTAATAAACTGAGTAATTATTTCTCGTTTTTCATCAAGGTCAGAAATTTTCTCTATTAAATCTAAAATAAGATTATCCTCTTTTGTTAGAGTATGAATATCAGAAGTTGTAATAGGACATTTACATATTTCGTCATCAGTGTCAGAACTATTACTTGTAGTTGACCAATAAAAATCATCATTATGAATTGTTCCTATAAAAGATGTGTCACTACTTGAAGCAGTGTACGTATCTGAACTAGTAGATGAATCATATATTTGAATGATATCATATATTTTATTTCTTATTTGCTCATCTAATGTAATGGCTTCTAATTTTTGTTTGACTTTGCATTGGCTTTTATAATGGCCAACTTTTCCACATTTATAGCAAACAGGTAATTTTTTTACCTTTTTGATGGAATTTCTTAGAAGCAAATCTTTTAGTAAATTTCTTAGATTTCTTATATTTGGCCGGAGAAGACTTATGTGTTTTCTCAGATCGATCAATTCGATGTTTTCTCCTTTTTATGGAATTTATATATTTTATGTGGTTTATTCTTATCAATATGATAGCCAAATTTTTCACAGAAATCACCTAATTCTTTTTTACCACTTTTGTTTTGTTTATCAAGTTGTTTTTTGAGTTTCATATATGTGCATAAGGCTAGGCCTTCGGCACATATTTCAGAGGATAATTCGCCTAACGTATATTGAGAGTAATTGATTGTACCACCATGTTTATTTTTTAGACGTTCTTTGACTTTTTCGGCGAACAGATATGGTAGACCTGCTACGAATTTTTCTTTTCAATGGTCAAGGTGACTATCTTCTCGTATAAGTAAACGAGAGAAAAAAACGTATTTATACCACTTATAATGGGATAATGTGGGACAACGTAAATTCGATAAAAGATCAGCAGTTCGTACTGTGAGTATGGCAGTATTTCCTATGAAATGAAGGGCAATAGTATAAATAAGTGAATTAACAGCATCACTTTCAGTATATAAAACATCTTGATTTTGTTCATTTTTTGTTGTCCATTGGCGAGTATTTGTTAATATTTGTTGTTTTGTTTGATCATTCAGATGGGAATCCCACCATCCTCTTAGCCATCCAGTAAATTCTGAAACGATGGCTTTTGCAATTTCTTGATCATGGCTACCAGCCATTTTACATGCTGAAGCATATATCGTCATATGTTTCATTGTATCTAGTATGCGATGGTCGGAAATTCCATCAATGTTCCATTCTATAATAGTTCGACCAGTGTATGTAGATGTATGACTTGTAAGGTCTTCTTCCAATTGGATATCAACTGGAGTTAGTCTCTTATAGTATGGTCGAGCATTTATCGGTTGCCAATTTTTACTATAATTGACTTGATTTATAGTATCTGGGGAAATATGATGTTCATAAAAAGCTTTTTGTATATTTATTATTGTGTTTCTGATTGGAGGTTCAATATGTTCATTTTCTTGAAACATCATTTCTTTTTGGAGAGTCATATTATCATGCTCTAGGATTTTTGTTTTCCCTCTATCGTTTTTGGGTATAAAGATTTTCTTTTTGGGTTCTTTTAGTTCTAATTTGGATAGTTTGAAAATGAGTCGGAAAATCTATTATGTCTAGTATCACGTAAATATACTAGGATAGAATTGTTAAGTCCTAGGCGACTTAAGGGTTTAACTGCAATTTGTATTAATCCTATGTGAAGATATTTATAATTATTTGCTTTATTGACTTGTAATATTTTATTTGATAATAATTGGAAATCTTCTTGGTTGCTTGTAACAGCTAGAGTATGTTCGACTGTTTTGATAGCATATCCTATTTTTAGATCAAATTTACCTTTTTTATATACATCAGATATTGGAACCTTTGGTATGTTCCAATTTTGAATTTGGGTTTCTATATCATTTATAATAATTTCTTCTTTATTTTTAACTCGTAGAGTACTATTAGTGGAACTACTTACTTTATCTGATAGATTCTTCATAAATTTTTCCATTATTAGGTTACGGTTGAGTGTTATCTGGACAATCCTCTGTGACTACCTCTTATGTCTCTTTTGACCTCAGCGACTCTCCTGGCCTTAACAGTCTTTAGACAGGGTGTCTGAGCATCTTTAACCTCAATGCTCGGACCAACTTCTTTTAATGGATTAATTTAATAAGTTTCTTTAGATAAAATAATGAGTGACACTATTATTACTCTAACAGGGTGTGGGTTTCTATATCTGATGTATATAAAAAAGGTAAATTTGATCTAAAAATAGGATATGCTATCAAAACAGTCGAACGGACTCTAGCTGTTACAAGCAACCAAGAAGATTTCCAATTATTATCAAATAAAATATTACAAGTCCATAAAACAAATAATTATAAATATCTTCACATAGGATTAATACAAATTACAGTTAAACCCTTAACTCGCCTAGGACTTAACAATTCTATCCTAGTATGTTTACGTGATACTAGACATAATAGATTTTTCGACTCATTACTCGGAATGGTTGAATCAAGTTTATGTAGCGGACCTATTTATTTTAATTGTTTTCCTAATTATTCTGTATCACTTATAGATCCAAATATACTAAACGTCTTGTCATTAAACCTAAAAACTCAAGGATTTGATATGCTAATAGGTTCCCAAAATATAGCCATAGTATATCGTCTGTACTACAAAGTAATGAATACTTTATGTCCCAATGCACTTCAAGTGGACATACGAGGACAAACAATATTCTTCCAAACCAATATGAAAAAATCAAATACCATCATTCCAAAGACAATATCTTGGTCAGATATTATCTTACCACAAACATGGTCCATTCATAATGAAAACCAACCATCACAAACATCTATCCAAAACATTCCGGATAAAATTATTGAACATACAGATGGAAATATTGAAATCCAATTCACAAATAATAGATCGTTTCAATCAATGGATGATCCATTTCTAGTATTTTAAGTACTTCTTTCCGGAAACCAGAACCAGTAAGAAAATCTGTTACTACATACAACAGAATTCCTCCAATCATAACTATTCCACCAACACCTATGACACCTATTAGACCACAAATTGATGGACTAATGCGAACATCAGATAATATTATTATTCCTCAATATAAACAAGCTCATGATGAACCTGATGAAGCGGAATTTATTCAAGTCTTACAACTAGAAGAAAACTTAGATAATAAAGTCATAATCAATGATTATTTATCCCAAGAAAACAAACATATCAGAGAATAGTATGTAGATACTTTTGATCCCAAACTCATTTATTTATTCCATAAAAAATTCAACAAATGGAGAAAACAAGGAAACAAAAGTACATGTTTCTTTGATTGGTTAAAAGATATCTTACACCGAAGACAAATTCCTATCCCTGATTTCGAAATAAATACACTTGAAACCCATTATGCCGTATTCAATACTACAGAAGGAAAAACAATCAAAGCCATACATCCTCCTGAACAAAGTCTTAAAATACAAGGAATGTCTGATAAAGCCGCTACAGGTCCAGACAATAACACGGATGAAACAAATCCTTCAACCCAAATAGTAGTATATGAAACATTAGCTACACCTTATAAATTAAATAACCCTAATCTATCTCGCATGGAATTACTCCCAGATATAATTGAACAAAACAATTATACGAATCTCTATCTTCAAACTATTGGAAAACAAACTATTCGAATAGAAAATTTATTACTTCCTTCTATATCATATAAGGAACCAAAGGAATTATTCTTCAAACCTCCTCCTGAATTAAATAAAGAAAAATTCCATATTGAAGATGATAATAAAACACTCATGGATCAATTAATTTCCAAGCTATCCAAATTAGAACTAAAAGAACCCAAAAAGAAAATCTTTATACCCGAAAACGATAGAGGGAAAACAAAAATCCCAGAGCATGATAACATGACTCTCCAAGAAGAAATGATGTTTTAAGAAAATGAAAATATTGAACCTCCAATCAGAAACACAATAACAAATATACAAAACGTTTTTTCTGAACATCATATTTCCCCAGATACTATAAATCGGGCCAATTATAGTAAATATTGGCAACAGATAAATGCTCGACCATACTATAAGAGACCAACTCTAGTTGATATCCAATTAGAAGAAGACCTTACAAGTCATACATCTATATACATTGGTCGAACTATTATAGATTGGAACATTGATGGAATTTTCGACCATCGCATACTAGATACAATGAAACAAATGACGATGTATGCTTCAGCATGTAAAATGGCTGGTAGCCATGATCAGGAAATTTCAAAAGCCATCGTTTCAGAATTTACTGGATGGTTAAGAGGATGGTGGGATTCCCATCTGAATGATCAAACAAAACAACAAATATTAACAAATACTCGTCAATGGACAACAAAAAATAAACAAAATCAAGATGTTTTATATACTGAAAGTGATGCCGTCAATTCACTTATTTATACTATTGCCCTTCATTTCATAGGAAATACTGCCATACTCGCAGCACGAACTGCTGATCTTTTATCGAATTTACGTTGTCCCACATTATCCCATTATAAGTGGTATAAAGACGTTTTTTTGTCTCGTTTACTTAAAAGAGAAGATAGTCATCTTGACCATTGGAAAGAAAATTCGTAGCAGGTCTACCATATCTGTTCGCCGAAAAAGTCAAAGAACGTCTGAAAAATAAACATGGTGGTACAATCAATTACTCTCAATATACGTTAGGCGAATTATCCTCTGAAATATGTGCCGAAGGCCTAGCCTTATGCACATATATGAAACTCAAAAAACAACTTGATAAACAAAACAAAAGTGGTAAAAAAGAATTAGGTGATTTCTGTGAACAATTTAGCTATCATATTGATAAGAATAAACCACATAAAATATATAAATTCCATAAAAAGGAGAAAACATCGAATTGATCGATCTGAGAAAACACATAAGTCTTCTCCGGCCAAATATAAGAAATCTAAGAAATTTACTAAAAGATTTGCTTCTAAGAAATTCCATCAAAAAGGTAAAAAAATTACCTGTTTGCTATAAATGTGGAAAAGTTGGCCATTATAAAAGCCAATGCAAAGTCAAACAAAAATTAGAAGCCATTACATTAGATGAGCAAATCAGAAATAAAATATATAATATCATTCAAATATATGATTCATCTACTAGTTCAGATACGTACACTGCTTCAAGTAGTGACACATCTTTTATAGGAACAATTCATAATGATGATTTTTATTGGTCAACTACAAGTAATAGTTCTGACACTGATGACGAAATATGTAAATGTCCTATTACAACTTCTGATATTCATACTCTAACAAAAGAGGATAATCTTATTTTAGATTTAATAGAGAAAATTTCTGACCCTGATAAAAAACGAGAAATAATTACTCAATTTATTAATTTGACAAAAACAAAAACAAAACATATGCCATTAGTAAAACCCTCTGATACTTATAACTTTTCTGATATTATGAAGCGTGTAAATCAGCATAAAGCAGCACAAAAAGAGCCTACTATTGCTGAACTCAAAGCCGAAGTAAATACAGTCAAGCTAGAAGTAGCTCAATTAAAAACTAGAATTCAAATTCTTGAACTCCATAATAGAACTTCAGAAATAGACACTGATTCAGATTCCATTGAATTTGATCACTTGCTCAAATCATATCATCCCAATGATTACAAAAATCAAGGCGAATAATCTACTACTAAATCAGTAAATGTATTAAATAAAGTAATCATAAGAAAATGGTTTATTTTAGTAACCATCGTAATAAGCGATGAATACGAATTTCAAGCTCTAGCCTTAGTTGATTCAGGTGTTGATCTGAATTGCCTTAATGAAGGATTAGTTCCTACAAAATACTTTGATAAAACTACTCAAATTCTCAACACTGCTGATGGAAGTAGACTGTTTATTAAATATAAATTATCGAATGCTAAAATTTGTAATGAAGGTCATTGTTTTCCTACTACATTTATTATGGTTAAAGGACTCAGCCAAGCTGTGATCCTTGGTGTACCGTTCCTTACTCTGTTATATCCAATTAATATTTCCCATACAGGTATTGAAACAAATATCCATGGTACCCCGATTAAATTTGAATTCCTTGATAAATCAAAACTCAAAGAAAATAATACTGTCAAACATAGTATCAAACAAAAAGAAGATTTTTTAGGATCACTACAACTTGAGATCAAACACAAGATTGTTAGTGAAAAACTCCAAAACAATGATATGATACAAAAAATACAACAACTCAAAAGACTTATTGAAACCGAAATATGTAATGATTTACCAACGGCTTTTTGGAATAGAAAACAACATATTGTTGGATTACCATATGAACCAAATTTTAGTGAAACAAAAATACCAACAAAAGCTAGACCCATTCAAATGAATACGGAATTACTACAAACATGTCATAATGAAATTAAAGATTTACTTCAGAAGAAACTCATACGTCCCAGTTTATCTCCCTGGAGCTGCTCTGCGTTTTATGTCAACAAAAACGCCGAACAAGAACGAGGAGTTCTACGATTGGTTACCAATTATAGACCCCTAAATAAGGTTTTACAATGGATTCGATATCCAATTCCAAATAAAAAAGATTTACTAGATAGACTATTACATGCAGTCATCTTCTCCAAATTTGATTTAAAATCTGGCTTTTGGCAAATACAGATAAAGGAAGAAGATAAGTATAAAACAACATTTAATGTCCCCTTTGGATACTATGAATGAAATGTCATGCCTTTTGGTCTTAAAAATGCGCCATCAGAATTTCAGAAAATAATTAATGATGTATTCAACCCTTTTTATAAATTCATGATAGTTTATATTAGTGATGTTCTAGTATTCTCTGAATCTCTAGACCAACATTTTAAACATCTTTATACTTTCATACATATAGTTAAAAATGCTGGATTAGTAGTCGCTGCTAAAAAGCTAAACCTTTTTCAAACAAAAATTCGATTTTTGGGACATAATATAAATCAAGGAACAATTATCCCAATTAATAGATCTATTCTATTTGCTGACAAATTTCCTGATAAAATTTTAGATAAAACATAAGTACAACGATTCTTAGGATGCCTTAATTATATAAGTGATTTTTACCATAATCTAGCTGTTGATGCTAAACCCTTATATGACAGGTTAAAAAAGAATCCGCCACCATGGACAGAAATTCATACTGTCGCAGTACAACGACTTAAAATAAAAGCCAAAGAATTACTATGTCTCACCTTACCTCATCCTACAGCTTTTAAAATAATCGAATGTGATGCTTTTGAATTAGGGCTTGGTGGTATATTAAAACAATCCGTTGATTTCAAAGAACAGTTAATTCGTTTTACTTCTAAAGCTTGGAATTCTACACAACAAAACTATTCTACTGTTAAAAAAGAATTACTTGCAATTATTCATTGTGTTTGTAAATTTCAAAGTGATATTCTTAACCAATACTTTCTTATTCGCACCGATTGTAAAGCCGTAAAAGATATTCTACAAAAAGATGTTCAAAACCTTGTTTCCAAACAAATCTTTGCCCGTTGGCAGGCGATTTTATCTGATTTTGATTTCTCTATTGAGCATCTTCACGGTTCTGCTAATTCTTTACCTGACTTTCTTACCCGTGAATTTTTGCGGGGGGGGCCGTACATTACCACCACTTCCTGAAAACGATACCATTCCATATGGTTTGCAAATATTTCTTGCTAATAAAAATATCAATATGAATAATCCTCCAAATAAATCTAGAGGGAAACAACCCATGGACTTAGTACCTTGTAATATGCCTAGGCCTCTTATACTCAGCTATCCCTCGTTGACTCTGATACCTAAGTCACCTCTCAAATCCACAAACATACCTGAATATTTTGTACAAACTCCTCCTCAAAGTCCAATACAAACCCCGAGTCCGGCATTCTCACCGGCAACATACCCAAATAAGCATATCCCCACCACTACCAAATACGTTTATATTGAAAAGCTTTCTTGTCTGATATACCCATTTCTGATAACCATGTGCAAATTGACCCAAATAAACTTGCTCCCCTTTACCTTGTAAACCACTTAAATCCATCACATGGAGTTAAGACTCACGAATGGTATGAATCCATTCTCATGGAAACCGGTTATGTTTCTGTTGTGCACTTTTATCAAGGAACCACTAAATTATATGCTTATTCCAAATTTCAGATAAAGAAATTACTTTCTTATGAGGATTGGGGTTGTAATACCATATAAGGGAAAAAACTAGTAAATCTAGAATTCCAATACAAATATTATAAATATGCTGAGTATATAGAAGCCTGGCATAAGGTTTTCTCATATCAAAATCCAAATAATACTCACTCCTGGTACTTGCAATTCAAACTTCCTACCTATGAAAGAATCCCAAATTGGTTTCGTCACTGGTTTTTATTATGGGGATCCCAGACACAAATCCTACCAGATTCCTTCCAAGCCTTTCAGACCAAATTTGCACAATATAATACTTTCACAGACCTAGATGACTCTCATCTTTATTTCTTGGCCATTTACCAAATACCTTTGATACTCAAATGGGATTATACCATTTTTTAGAATAATACGCATAACTATGAGTACATCCCTAAACTTGGCAAAACTATCAAAATTAAATGGTGGGACATCTTCAATACTGATCCTGCCTCCTTTACTCTTAAACGAATACCTCCTCCTAGTAATATACTTAACCCACAAGAACATAATACAGTCAGCCTGCCGACATTTTCTGCACACTTGAAAAAAATGAGACTAGCACACCTCAATGCTACTCTCAAAGAACTAGAACAAAATCTTCTCAATATCTTTGCCCCTAATAATACAGTATTTGCCACCTCAGAAGAGACCGTTCAGTCCGGCAACCCATTGTTAGAAGACTTTAGCCAGCGACCTGACCAATAGCCCGGCAGCCCGCTTCAGGCAAGCCCGCTTTTCTTAAATGCAACCATGATAAGACTTCACTACAGCAAAAAGCAGCATGATAAGACCTCACTACAGCATAAAGCAGGCACGATAAGACCTCACTACAGCAAAAAGCAGCATAGTACAGATTCCCTTGTATACATGTCTTCTCTTTCCACCATCCATTTTTCACACGTACGAAACTATCACCATCACCTCCACATAGAAGATTCTTTCTTCATCAATCCTCCTATCCTCAATCACCATGTCTTTTTCCTCTAGGACCCTCATGCCTCCCGAATGACCCCTTGACAGCAGCATCTTCTACGGAACTAATCTCAACCAACCACGTTGCACCTCGACATCAACATCTTCTACGGAACATCTTCTCAACCAACCACGTTGCATCTCTCTGACAATACAGCGTCACCTCAAGCCTCCTTATCCTTTCAAAACAAACAGCTAATCAGAACGATACCTTCATCACCAAGGCATCCCTTCCTCCAGCTATAAATAAACCCTCCTCCTTGAAGCAAGACAGGCTTTGACAAGGAATTCCCGTAGATCAAGAAGCTCAGTTCAGACTTCTCTCTTGTTCTCTTGCTCTCTTCTTTCTCTTGCTCTCTTGCTTTCTTTCTATGACAGTAGCTTAGTATTGTTCTAAAAACTCTGTAAAAGTACCGCATCTCAAGTCGGTAACATCTGCTACTCTTTACTTTATGTTCATATATGTGTGATTGTAATTTGTCTACTCTGCCTTCTTACTGCCCTCACGAATGGCAATCATTTTCCAGCGTATGTATTTGTAATAATCCGTAAGTGTGTAATTTCTTCAATCTTGTACTTCTACTTCTTCAATTAATATATGTGATTATTATGTTTCTCAAATATGCAATTTAAGATAGTATTTAGCATCAAAATTCGTAATTATACTCATACTTCTTGGATAGTTATCGACATATCCATTATTTCTGCCATCTTTATCATCATAGCATTCTTATACTATGTCAGTATATTACAACAAGTAATAGCTTACCATAGTTTAATCTTCCAATTTTTAAGATAAGTTAAGATAAGGTAAGATAGTTGTTAGATAGTGTTAGATAGATAGTTGTTAGATAGTTGTTAGATAGTGTTAGATAGGGTGATCGTGTTAGATAGATAGTTGTTAGATAGTGTTTGATAGGGTGATCTTGCGGCATTTATGGTATATATATATATATATTAAGGTGCACCATCAAATTTTATCATAAAATATACTTTTGGCGTCAAAATGTCATCGGATGTCCTAAGCATCCATTTTCATCTCTAATTATAAAATTTAGCCTTTAAAAATAGCTCAAATCAATGAGATCTATAAACGCATGAAAATATTGAAAATGAACAGTTCAGATAATGTGCATCAAGATGCACTACTTTTGGGACTCGAAATTGTTTTTTTTTTTTTTTTATCGTATTCATACATCTCGATATCGAGATGACTATGATTAATTAGAGAGTTTTCCAACTTCAAAATAATCTTTTATGATGGATTTTTTAGGTGCCTTTTAATTCTACATTCTAAATTTGCAACCATATATAAACAATAAACTTGACATTACCCTTTCTATAGTAGTTTGTCACGCTTGTATTATTGGTCTTGTTTAAAACATGAACAATCTCATTACCAATGGATGTTAACCTCCATGGTGCGCACACTAGAATTGTGCACCATTTGATAGCATTTTCCTTATCACCCACTATCAACAACTTCCAAAGTCCCCAATTAGGAAATGGGCTTGGGTCAAGACGTTGGAGCGTAGGTTTTCATAACTCAATGTCTCAAGTTTTATTCATATGTAACCTTCTCAAAAAAACAAGAAAAAAAATTCCAAAGTCTCCATTTTAGATGGTAGGATCAGGGCTGTCAAGAGGCCGGGCACTCCATGGCCTGAAACCATGTAAAGCAAACCCAGTCTGTTAGAAACTCAGAATATCCGGCCCAAAACCACGTAAAGCAAACCTAGTCTGTTAGAAACTCAGAATATCATAATACTGCAGAGAACTCTCTTAGTTGATTAAGAATATACAAGACTCCATATAAATATACGGCTAGTAACAATTAAAGATAATTAAAGATAAATACCAACGATTATGGATAATTACTAACTAATCTTATTATAATCAAGTGACACCTAATTAAGAGATATATACCCATACAGATACATAACTAATCTTATCATAATCAAGTGACACCTAATTAAGAGATATATACCCATACAGATACATATCCATACTGATATGTATTCATAATGACGTATATCGATACTAACAAGATATCCATACGCTAAAACTCCCCCTCAAACTCAATATGCGTTTACACAATTAGCTGAAGTTTGAACAATAAGTTGCATAAACGAACTAGTTAAATCTTTAAGCCTTCACGTGCATGGATTGTTTGAACAGCAAACACAAAATGACACTTGGAAGAGCCAACAAAACCTTGTGTGGATCCGAGACATGCATGGATTGTTTGAACAGCACACAGATAATGACATTTGGACGAGCCAACAGAACTTGCTGTGGATCCGAGACAGATTTAGCAACTTGCAGTCCGAGACAGATTCAACAACTCGCAGTTCAGAACACAAGTCAGAACAGAGACAAAAGTTATTTTGCAGAGAGCCAAAACACAACTCGACAGAAAGTAGAAAAATGACTTGGCAAAGAGTCGAAACATGACTCGACAGAGTCGAAATATGACTCGGCAGCCTTTGGAAGTGCTTCCTTGGTATATGAGTTTCTCTCACTAAACTGAGAGTGTTGATTGATTCAACCATGGACGAAAGAGAGAGTTGAAGTTTTTTTTTTAATTAAAGAGATGCATACATGAAGAAGTGGCAAAAACGCATAAGTCTACTCATTCTCATAGCCTCACTCTGCAATTCTCACAAAGTAAACCCCATCCCACACAATGCTTTTCTCTATTGATTTTGTTGCCCCATTAAAAACCATACTTTCTTTTGAGGAAGAATGGCTTGGATTATCAGGTGATGGCGATGGGCAATTACAGTTTATCGAAGCGGAGCAATCATCGGGGTCTTGTATCTTTGGGGATAGTCTTGAGTAGAGGTAAGATTGCCCAAAAACTATATGGGCGATGGATGGATGGCACATCATGTTTTAAAACTCTGGAGACCTTGTGGAAGTTCAATTGAAGATGGTGGAGGAAGAGAGAGCACGCTAGAGGGCAGCCATAGGCGAGAGGGTGCAACATGGAAGAAACAGTAGAACAGGTAGAGAGAGACAAAACCATGGTTGGATTTGTAGAGAGAGAAAGAGCCATCGTTGGATGCATGTAGCGAGAGAGGGTATAATAGGTTTGTGTAATACGGTGGGTACGAATCCGAGCCAACAACAAAGGCAGCCAACGACAAAGGCAGAGGGTAATGAAATTTCCTGACCTCAGATGTGAGGTTAATCTCAGATCTGAGGTCGGCGAGCCTAAATCTGAGGTTGGCGACACAAGCCCAGATCTGAGGTTGAAGAGTCTATAGCACTGATACCATGATAGAAACTCATAATACTGCAAAGAACTCTCTCTTTATTAATTGATCAAGAATATACAAGACCCCCTATAAATATAGGGCCAGTAACAATTAAAGATAAATACCAACGGTTATGGATAATTACTCACTAATCTTATTATAATTAAGTGACACCTAATTAAGAGATATATATACCCATACAAATACATATCCATACTGATATGTATTCATAATTATGTATATCAATACTAACAAGATATTCATACGCTAACACAGCCTAAGGCCAAAATTTTAAAATTGGGCATAGCGCGAATTCTTGGCAACAAGGTCCAAACTCCAAAAAATTGGTTCCCAAACCCGAGAAAATTGGACTTTGTGGGGCCGGGCCTTATGTACACATCAGAAAACTTTTCAAAAAGCTATTTACAAAATATTTTGGGCTGGGTTCGGTCTAGCTTGGGCCCAGCCCAAAAATACAACGGACCAACTGGACCTGGCACATGGGTTAAAATGAGGCCCAAACCCAACCCGAAACTGAGCCTGGCCAAAGTTGAATATGAGTAGGCAGACACCACAAATTTCAGTGATATGTCCATGGAGATTTTCTAGATTTATGACGTAAGATATAAAAGGAAAAAGTTTATATAGAGCTGAGGCTCTAAACAATCAAATTAGAGCCCAGTTCAAATTTTTCACAAGAATAGGTTGTTTGCTGCCCAAATATCCTCAAATTGATCATCTCGGTCTCATGATGCATGGACATGAGAAGAAAAATGGATTTCGAGTTTTGGAAATGGTGCATCTTATAACGCATATTTGGACCGTCAATTTTCAAGGTTTTTAAGTTTTCATAGATCTGCTCGATCTACACTATTTTTTAAGCTTTAAATTTTATAATTAGAGATGAAAATATATTTTAAGGCTATCACAAAGATTTTTAGTATTGAAACCACATTTGTCATCACTATTTGAAGGTACACTCTACTTTAATTGTTTGGAGCCTCAGCTCTATACAAATCGCACGTGATATAAAACCCATGTATCTATTTTATGGCAACTAAGGAAGGAAACAAACAGGTATTGATCAATTTAGATCTTAAAATGCTCGACCAACGATTTCCGATCGAGCCTCTTGTTGTAGAACCTCCCGTAAAATTCTGTTACAATGAACTTGCGATATTTTGGTGGATTTTGGGGTGAGAGCAACTCCTCTATGGGACCGTAAAACGTGGAGTCATCATTCTTCCTGGGCAAGTAGAACATGGCGACTGAGATCCTTGGCTCCTTTGATGGGTTTGCCAGGACACGATGCTCCGCACTTTTGTACACCTCATTTGAAACAATCTGCACTCATTCATGAAAGTCTAAGGTTAAAAGATGAGATTGTCTTCATAGAGACTATTAATTTTTCTCATCTCTTAAATTTTCAAGATGGGTGGTTGTAAGTGTTACATATATGTAAACAAATCACACATGCATGAGTTTTATTTGACTTTTTTCTCTTTTATTTTAGGTCATTGGATTACATCTAATCCCATGGTTGTGGTATTGTAGGAACTTTGCTCTTTTAAAGGGATTAAAACCCTTTTGTTTAGAGAGAGAAAGAGTGAGAGAAAAAGATAGAGACATTGGGCTGCAATTGGATTTTCTCTTGAGGGCTTAGTATGCTCTGTTTTAGAGAGAGAAAGTGAGCAAAAGGCTTGAAGTCCATTGTGGGTTTGTTGTGTGTCATGTTTTAGTGAGAGAAATTGTTAAAAAGAACTCATTTTTTGGTGTTTTTGGTGTCTTATTTTTTGGCTCTGTTTAGAGTAAGAAACGGTTGTTGGAAATTGATATTTTGAACTCGATTTCACTTTGTAATCTTTCCAAATCAGTAAGTAAAATCTCGCGTCATTCTTCCATGGATATAAGTCACGATTTGTGACCGAACCACGTTAAATCTTCGTGCTCTGTGGATTGACTGTTGCTAGATTTTTATTCCATGTTTTGGCTTTGATATCGTGTAGTTGTTTTTGCTTGTTTATATTGATATAAATGAACAATAGTTGTGAATGTTATAAACCTTTGCTGATTTTTCATCAATCGATCCCAACAACTAGTATCAAAGCTTAAAGTTTGTTCTTCATTGTGTCTGTGAAGAAAAGGGTTTTTTGCTATTGTGGTTATTTGTTGTTTTTTCCTTGAAAATGGAAAGGGCAATTGAATTTGAAAAATTAAATTAAAGTAATTGGCCAATATGAAAAGTTATAGTAGGAAATTATATTGTTGGAAAAGAATTGGATCGACCACTTCGAGATAAGCAAACCATACTTATTGGAATAGAAGATTGGGAATGGGATGTTCTTGATCGAAAATGTTTGCCAGCTATTTGACCAAGTATTTCACCATCAATTTTATTTAATGTTTGTCAATATCAAACATCTACAGAGCTTTGTCAATCTTTAAAGCAATCTTTTGAGCAACCCTTTAGTGCAAATAAAATGAATGCGATGAAAACATTATTTCTTTTGAAAATAAAAAAAGGTGTTACAATTAGGTCTCATGTGAGTGAATTTAATTCAATTTCTACGCAATTGAAGTCTTTGAAAGTGAATTTGGATAAAAAAGTGTTATGTTTGATTTTGTTGAGTTCTTTGCCTGCTAGTTGGGATACCTTTGTCACCACTGTGACTAATACAATGGGTAGCAAGTTTAATTTAAAACATGTTGTAGCTTCATTGTTAAATGAATAGACTAGAAAGGCATCCACACAAATACTTGCCAAATCAAATCAAGCATTGGCAGCATGAGATAGAGGAAGAACACAATAGAGAGATCAACCCTATGGATTTAATCAGGGCAAATCTCATAGCAAAGGCAAGTCCAAGTCACAGGGTAAGAAGGTTACTTGCTAGTATTACAAGAAACCTGGTCACAAAAAGAAAGATCATTATGCTTTAAAGAATAAGCAAGAGGCCAAGGGCAATGATAACCATGTCGAAGCAAGTATAGTTTCAGATGGTGAAGATGAGATCACTTTTAGTATTGCATGCACAACATTGTCTATTGCATATCCTTGGGTTTTAGACTCTGGTGATTCGTTGCATGTTTGCCTAGAAAGGTCATACTTTTCATCCTACACTGATGTGGACGGTGGCTTGGTTTATCTTGGTGATGATTGAGCTTGCAAAATCTTGGGCATTAGAAATGTTGTTATCAAAGCAATCAGATGGAAAGAAATACACATTGAGATATGTGAGGCATGTTCCTGAGTTGAAAAAAAATCTCATTTCAGCCGGGCAGTTAGATGACGTTGGTTTCATAATGACTTTTGGAAATTGGTCATAGAAGATTTCAAGAGGTTGTATGACAATGTTGAAAGGGCAAATATATGAGAATCTCTACACTCTTCATAGCACAGCTCAAAGGATTGATGCTACAGCTAATAAGCATGAGGATATGCAGATTTGACATAGTCATTTGGGTCATCTCAATAAGCATGGTATGAAGGTATTGCAAACTCAAAATCTTATTCATATTTCTAAGCATTCTTTTCTTGATTTTTGTGATCATTGTGTTATGGGTAAGTAGCGTAGAGTTAGTTTTAAAAGAAATGAATCTCATAAAAAAAGTAAAGCATTAGAATTGATTTATTCTGATTTTTTTGGCCATGTTAATGTTAAATCTCTTGGTGACGCTTTTTATTTTGTGACTTTTTTAGATGATTTTTCTAGAAAGTGTTGGTTGTATCCATTGGCATCTAAGGATCAAGTTTTTTAAGTTTTCAAGGTTTTTAAAGCCAATGTTGAAAAAGAAACAGATAGATTTATAAAATGCTTGCAAACTGATAATGGTGGTGAATATTACTCGAATGTTTTTTATACTTTTTGTAAAGAGAATGACATTCGCAAAATAAGGATTGTTCTTGGGACACCACAACAAAATTGTGTCATTGAGATGATAAATATGACCATCATTGAAAGAGTAAGAATTATGCTATTAGAATCTAGTCTTGGTAAGCAATTTTGGGCTGAAGCTGCTTGTATAGTTATATATTTGATCAATAGATCTCCCAGTACATCATTGAATAGTGAAATGCCTAAAATTCTATGGAGAGCTAAAAGTGTGTCATATGAACACTTGAGAACATTTGGGTGTGAAGCTTATGTTCAAGTGCCCAGTGAAAGTAGAGCCAAGCTGGATGCCTAATCAAGAAGATGTGTTTTTCTTGAGTATGGTGGTGATGATAGAGGTTATAGGATTTGAGATCCTATTGCAAAAAAGACTATTAGAAGTTGGGATGTTCTCTTTAATGAGAATATAATGTTTGTTGAAAAGAAACAAGAAGAGCCGAAACAAGAAATGCTTGTTGTGGACATACCAGAACCAAATCCCATTGTTTTACCTCAACAAGTGCAAGAGAGTCAAGTTCAAAGGCAAAACAGTTTTGATGGAGGTGATGCTAGTTATGAAGATGACACTGAATTAGTTCAAGATGAAGAATAACTATCAATTACACCTGAGCCAGAATTGAGAAGATCCACATGTCCTCACAAACCCACACAAAGGTATTCTCCTTCCTTATAGTATATTTTGTATACTGATAGCGGTGGACCTGAGTCTTTTCAAAAGGCTATTTATTACTCTGATGTTGAAATGTGGCACAAGGCAATGAAGGAAGAAATTGATGTTTTGCTAAGAATGATACGTGGGAGTTGGTGGAACTTTCACATGGGAAGAAAGCATTGAATGATAGGTGGGTATATGCTATTAAGTGGGAGGTAAATGGTCTTATGAGATATAAGACAAGACTTGTGGTGAAAGGCTCTGGGAAAAAATTAGGTGTTGATTTTAACTTTTTGCCATGTTGTTAAGTATAGCTCTATTAGAGTTGTTTTCTCCCACCTAGGCTCAAGCCTTAGGCTTCTTTTACAAGACAGTTTTTTTTTTTAAAAAAAAAAACATACGTGTATGACTCTCTAACCCATCCATGCCTTTATTTATATTGAAAAAATATTGTTTTGGACAATATTTGTTCATACAATTTTAACTTTTGACCAAAAAATCTTAACATAAATATAACTTGAAACTAAACTCCCTAACTTTAATTAAAATATCTAAAAAGTCTCTAGAATTCCTAAAAAATAAAAAAACTCTAAAGTGATGTTCCCCATATTTAGGTCTCTTGATGCAGGAAGGAAATGTGGGAAATTGATTCCACCCTTTCCTTGAACCTTAAACAACTAAGATCAATAATAATAGAGAAAGAATATGGTTGTAAGTCACGCCAAGAGAAGAACTTTCTTCATTTATAAAATAAAATTCATTCCAATAAAATATCCTTTAAACTATGACATCCAACTTTTTATAAGCCTATGAAACTCTAATTTAACTTGAGATTCAAGTAAATATTTAATACTCTAAAGCACCCCTAAAACAATACCAATATTTCAAAAATACCATTTGTGAACAGTAAAACGTGAATAGTAACACGTGAACAGTAACAAGTGAACAGTATTGCGTGAATAGTAACAGTGAACAGTAACATATGAACAGTAACACACGTATAGTAAATAAAAAAATATAACCCTAGAAATCCTAAAAACCTTAGAAATAAACACTAAAACTAACACTATAATATACATCATTGAAATTGAATTAAAATACAAAATAAGAAGACTTTTTCCCTCCATCATTCTCCCATTGTTGGAGAAAACTCGTCCTCGAGTTTTGAAGTGTGTTAAGATGAGCTCAACATCAAAACCACATTATTTGGCCTTCTTTTTCTTTGTCGGTTCAAATACTATTCGTGGTAAAAATAAAACCTCAAAAAATGGGTCTTCATGGGGATAATGAGGAATCCATGCAAATTTATCAAATTCAATTATTTGTAAACTCCCGTTGGAAATCATGTAAGATACTCCAAAATCAATTAGAAGTTTTCTCAACATCTATTTGATCACTTTTTGAAATCAAGGCCACAATTTGCTAATTCTAAGTTGACCACACTTCTATCGTGCTACTTTGATTCCAATGCCCTAAATCTCCTTGATGTTCCAGATCTTCAGCTTTTTCTTCGTCAAAGATCGATTCACCCACAAAATCTTGATCACCATCAGAGATTAGATATCTTCCAAAATCTTGTTCATCATCTAAGTATGTATCGAAAATTGGTGGCAGATCACAATCTACAACCTTTTTACTTTCGATATGACCTACACCAAAATCAACCTCATTTTCCTTCAAATCATGTAGATCAACTAAATCCCATGATTTATTCTCTTGAACATGAGGCTCCCAACACGGAACGCGTGGATAGAATAGGTGGTTGAAGGCAGCTTCATAATTCTGTTCCAACTCTGAGTCGGACTTTGTGCCATTCTCCATAAAAACCCTTACGATTTGGATCTATATCCCTATATATTCCTCTTTGTTTAGGAACGCTTTTGCTACTTATGCGGCAATAGCACCATAACCTTCTCCGTCTAGTTGTTGATTTCCTTGTGTAGTCAGATCAGAACCTCCATGACAAGCCATTGCAATCTCCAGTTGTCCTCGAACCATGCTCTAATCCCACTTGATGCAAGAAGGAAATGTGAGAAATTGAATCCACCGTTCTCTTGAATCTTAAAAAAGTAAAATCAGTAAGAAAAGATAAAGAACATCGTTGTAAATTATGCAAAGAGAAGAAGAATTTTCTTCTTTGATAAAATAAAATTTATTCCAATAATATATCTACTAAACTATGACATCCAACCTTTTATAAGCCTATGAAACCTTAATTTAACTTGAAATTCAAGTAAATATTTGATCTTCTTTTTCTTTGTCGGCTCAAATAATATTTTAGGTAAAAAAAAATTTCTCAATAAATGGGTCTTGATAGGGATAATGAGGAATCCATGCAAGTTTATCAAATTCAATTATTTGTAAACTCCCATTAGAAATTATGTAAAATACGTCAAACTCAATTGTCAGACCTTTAGAAGTTTTCTCAACATCTATTTGATCACTTTCTAAAAACAGGGCCACAATTTGTTGATTCTGAGTCGACCACATTTCCATAGCGCTACTCTGATTCCAATGCCCTAAATCTCCTTGATGTTTCAGATCTTCATCTTTTTCTTCGTCAAAGATCGGTTCCCTCACGAAATCTTGATCACCATAAGAGATAAGATCTCTTCCAAAATCTTGTTTATCATCTACGTATGTATTGAAAATTGGTGGCAAATCCCAATCTACAATCTTTTGACTTTCGATACAACCTACACTAAGATCAATCTCGTTTTCCTTCAAATCATATAGATCAACTAAATCCCATGATTTATTCTCCCGAACATGAGGCTCCCAACGTGCATAGAACGGGTGGTTGAAGGCAGCTTCATCATTCCATTCCAACTTTGAGTCAAACTTTGATTTGTGTCAATCTCCATAAAAACCCTCACGATTTGGATATATCAATGTAGGTTTCTCTTTGTTTAGGGCATGCTTTTGCTGGCACCGCTTGCGCAGCAATTACTCTGTAACCTTTTCTGTCAAGTTGTTGATTTCCTAGTGTAGTTAGATCAGATCAGTACCCCTACAGCTAAGACCTCCACGACAAGCCATCGCAATCTCCAGCTGTCCTCGAACCATGCTCTAATACCACTTGATGCAGAAAGGAAAGGTGAGATATTGAATCCATCGTTCTCATGAACCTTGAAAAAATAAAATCAGTAAGAAGAGAGAAAGAACGTGGCCATAAATTACGCCAAGAGAAGAATAACTTTCTTCTTTGATAAAATAAAATTTATTCCAATAACATATCCTCTAAACTATGATATCCAACCTTTTATAAGCCAATGAAATCTTAATTTAACTTGAGATTCAAGTAAATATTTAATATTGTAAAATACCTTTAAAACCATACCAAAATTTCAAATCTATTAAACATACCTAATTAGCAGGCCAAATCTGAGAGGTTGTGGCTTCAGATACTTGCTCCGCAGAGAGAGAGGGCTCGAAGGTTGTAGAGAGATAAAGAGAAAAGAGAGAGCGAGTGAAAGAAGAGAAATGACATGAAGAAAGGGCTCGATGGCTTTTGAGGATACCAAATAGGCAAAGAACACTTCACTTAAAAGGACACGAGCCGTTAGGTAATGCGATCATTTGACAGCATTAGTGATTGCAGAAAAATAGCCCCTATGTCCAATGTTTTTACTGCCTGACAAGGGACAACTTAGGGGAAAAAAATGCCGTGGGGTGGGGCTCATAATCTTGGACAAATGAGATAGCAAATGGTAATCCCATACATAATTTGCTCTAAAAAACAAGGGTGTTTTGGTAAAAAAAGTACCTTTTTGAATTGGAAAAGTTTATAAAGAGCCGAGGCTTTAAACAATCAAATTAGAGCCCACATCAAAAATTTCACTATAAGATGTTGTTTGATGCCCAAATATCCTCAATTTGATCAACTCGACATCAAGATACATGGACATGAGAAAAAAATACATTTCAAGTTTTAGAAATAGCACATCTTGTAACGTAATTTTGGACCGTCAATTTTCAAGATTTTCAATTTTTTTTAGATCTGCTCTATCTAAACTATTTTTTAAGCTTTAAATTTTATAATTAAATATGGAAATATATTTTAAGACAATCACAAGGATTTCTAGTATTAAAACCACATTTCTAGACACTATTTGAAGGTGCGCTTTATTTTGATTGTTTAGAGTTGGACTCTATACAAACTACACCCTTTCGAATTTGGGGTTAGTTGAAAAAAATGTACTTTTTTAGTGTTTTAGAAAGTTATTGGGGGAGAGAGGGTGTTAGTAAAATCCTGAGGCATTGGATCTAGATCAAACAGTCATATATGAGATATATACTTCCCCTCCCATCCAGTTGTCCAATTTAGATCAAGTGAGCCACTGACTGTTTGATCAAGATCCAACGCCTCATAGTATTTTATTTTTAATTTTGCTTTTATAAATTGTTTGAATATGGAATTCGGTACAAGTCATCTTCTCAATGTGGGGCATCTAAAAAAAACCTATTAAAAAGAATTTTCGATAAAATATAATTACCAAAATTCACCTTGAAGCTTTCAGAATGGACCGTTAGATATGGGAATTATATAAGTTTTATGCATTAGGGGAACCATAGAAAAGCCCCACTCCCTTTAAGTTTTCAATAAATAAATAATCAACTGAAACTCTCTTGAAATTAATAACCTCTAAAAAAAAGGGGGAAAATTTTGTATAGAAGCTTAATTCATCATATTATTTCATGTAAAACCTCTTTCCGTTTTTCTTTCTAGCGGCATAAGGAAATCCTTAAGGATTTTACCGAACCGCTCATCTCTTATCTCCCTCTTTTATTTACTTTTTACCATAAAAATTCCCTCTTTTTTTCTTTCCACCCATTAAAAAAGTTTTTGGGTTGAAATGGTATAAAAGATTTGTTGGTATAATCAAAAGTCAATAAAAGAAGGAGATAAGAGATGATGGGGTATGGTGAAATCTTTATGGTTTTTTATGCTGCTGAAAAGAAAAACGGAAAGAGGGTCTACTATAAAATAATCTATCATATATTTGACACATTTGGAATTCTCATACTCCTTAACAAAGGAATCACTCATGGTTACAAAAATAATATTCATGATACTTTGGTTTTTGTTATGCCATGTCTCATATGCATCCTTAACAACTTGAGGAGCATTGATTGTGGGCGGATTAGGTGGTCTAAAAGTCAATAATGGCAATAGACCATCTTCATGAAACACATAACCAAATTTCCTTCTCCATTAAGAGAAGTTGATTTCATTGAACCTCTCCTCCTTAAACAATTCGGTGAGTATTGATCGGACTGTCATGGGTTCCTCTTTGGCACTCTATAATCCCTCTAAAGACCTTAAAAAAAGCCGTAAATGAGCCTAGCTCTGATACCAATTGTTATTAGCCTGAGATCTCACTATACTTTTTGTCTGATTTTATAATGATGAGAAATACCTAATAAATTGCTAAAAAAAATACTTTAAATATTCATTGTGAATTTTAGATAATTTTTCGAAATTTTATTTGCTAAAAAAATAAGGGTTTTCATATTGTTTGGCTCAAATTCCACTTTAATCCTGACCTGACAGTGCCATGTGGCGTTAGGGCTGCCACACGACACCCCACACCTCACTCTAGGATCGCCGTCCAGCTGGGCACTGATCCCTAAGCGGGGGATTAGATTGGCATTTGGTTACTTGTTTTATAAGGAGTTGTGTTATTGTATCTTGTTATATATTGTTGTATTTTGTTATATAATGTTATAAATTAAGGCCCTATTTTTATCACATGTCTTAATTAACTCACATATGGATCATGCATGGCATGTGTGAAGTTTAATTTATTTATTTATTTGATATTATAGAGAAAATGTATTTTCAAATTTGAGTTGAAAAATATATTTAATTTGATTGGTTTGAAATTTTAGATCTACAAAGTGATTGGCTTTCATAAAGAAGAATATCTCCACATGTATGAGCTTTACCAATTACTCCTTTGCCCTTTAGCTTTTGTGGTTATCTACTTTAATATATTATTAAAAAAAACTAAGGGTCTTTTTGTAAGGCCATATTGGATACAATTGGAACAAAAACATGGACCAAGGACAAAATGATAAAGTGACATAACTTAATATTAGGGTGCGTGATAATGGTGTGAAATCTCATCCCTTCATTCTAGTGGTTGGATGGGGATGCGTAGTTAGGTACATTAGCTGTCACGTGCCTTTGAATTAATATATCAAAGGTGTTGATTGAATCCCATGTTATAAAAACACATCATGAGATCTCAAACCCTAACGATATCAACTCTTGAACCATTTTGGAAAATTGTTGTTCCCCTCCTTCTTCTGAGGTTTTGTAAGAGAAAATTGAAGAGAGAGAGCTTTTAGAGTTCCATTAATAGTGATCTTGATGGTGGTCCTCCTTTCTTATACTTAAGTCCATAGTGTGCATTTATTTAGGTAAACTCCATTGAATTTTAGTTTCTAAGAAGATCATATCTTTGGCATTTATAGTTGTTAGAATTTTGAATTTAGAAAAGTTTCATTGATCTTAGAATCCCCATTTGATAATCTTTTTCGTCACGCTTATTCATAGTGTGGTCCTTCATGAGTTATAGCCTATATGCATGAGAATCCATGATCATGCATAATATCCATCAAATAATTTAGTTTCAGAGTGTCACAGAACTTTTCATCACGTTTTTACCTATAGGAGTTCATAATCTTTCCATACAATACTGTTTTGGTGGTCCGAGGGATCACTGTGTGTAGTTTGGCCATAACTCTCTTGTTTTTTATTCGACTCGATTCAAACATTTTACATTCTGTTTTGGATGATAATGCTAGTGTGTTGAGATCTTAAGAAGTAATTTGAGGGTGTGTAATTTCTTTCCATTTGATTTAGACACTCTTATTAGATTGAACCACTTTTGTACAATTCGAAAGGACAAAATTAAGTCTTTATAAGACTCGATTACGTGGCCCCGGCACAAGGGATTCGAAACATGACGTCTTTATTTTAATTCGAAATTCTAATTCCCTGTTTAGTTGATTTTATTTTTTGAAAAAAATTAGAGTTATGAAAAATGATTCTATAAGATATTTTTCTATTCATGTGTGTAAGATCTCAAAATATTATCAATTAATATGACATGGATCTATAGAAAAGTCAAATCTAACCATTATACTTTTTTAAAAATTCGTACTATCTTTAATGATGATCCTAAGGTCCTACATACATTAGTAGGAGAGGGTCCTACTCGATGATCGAGATATACACGAAATTTTCCGGAAAAAAAATTACAACGGAAATGCTCTTCAGATTACTAACCTGTAGCAAGTCCCCGAAATTGACCACAAGCTCACCGGGCGCCGGCCGCACATCGACCCACTCCTCGCCGTTGAGCACCTGGAGTCCGCCCACCTGGTTTTGGAGCAGCACCGTCAGCAGCCCAGGGTCCGAGTGCCCAACCAAACCTACCGTCAGCTCCGGCTCAGGACACCAAGGATAGTAGTGAGCTAACAGTCGCCTCCCCTCCAACCCACTAATCCCCTTCAAAAACTCAAACCCTAACCCTAAACCCTCTGATAATAAACCCATCAGGGTCTCCGCGACCACGGTAGCCTCTTGTGCCCACTCAAGAAGAGGCGCACGGCAGGGCTCCCGCACGGACCAAGGGTCCACAGGCACCGGACCCAGGTTCACCAGTAGTGTGTCGCGCCAGCTTGCCGCCTTGCTCCGGTACAGATCGAAATTGCTCGCAAAGGCCACCCCTTTTGTATGGTCTCGTGTGTAGTAAGGGGCCTTTTCGGCATGCGGCTGCTCATTAAAGGCTCTCATTGAATCGATCGTAGCTTGAAGAAGGTTGGAATTGATTCCATGGTTGATGAGGTAGAAGAAGCCCCAGGACGATGCGGCTTGGTGGATTTGAGCGGCCGCAATAGCATGAGGGGTGGAGAGATCAACAGTTGGAATCGGGGCCGCAGGGCAGGGAGCGACTGTGGGAATAGCACGGGACTCGTGAGGATGGAAGGCGAATTCGAGTCAACGAGGCATTTGACGCTGATCTTTGATTCGTCGAAGGCTCGGAGCTCGGCCAATCGATCGTAGTCTTGTGTTTCAGCGGCGTTGGCGGTACCCATTCTCAATGGTTTTGGGCGGCCTTCTTTTCCTCTGCATTGGAATTTTGGGATTTCTGGGAGAGACAGAGGGCTGCGATCGGTGACGCCCAAAGACTAGCAGGTGAGGGGTGGGTGCTATCGTCGTTGTCGTCTCTCTGTTTTACTTTCTATGCAATAAAATAACATTTTTCCATTGCCATCGCCATCGCCATTGCACGGCATAAAATATTGGGAGAGGAAGCCCTACTTGTATAGCGTGCTCCCTCGGTAGGATCATACTGTAAAAGTATTCCCTCACCTGAAAGTCCATTTTCATGTCCGTCTCTAACATGCTTCTAGCCGAGGTAGGGAGTGTAATCCGCGGAATGTAATCTTTGAACTTGAAAATTTGAGAAGCGTCGAGCTTTGGTGATGTCAAAGTGAAGCAGAGAAAGAGAGCAAGAGAGAGAGAGAGGTGGGGGACGCATTTGGTAGAGAGAGAGGGAGAAACTACCCATCTTCAAATGCAGGTCACAGTGCCATATACAAACACACCAATATCTCTCACTCTTGTAGAAAATCAGGTGGTATGTTTCTCTTTTCTTTTGATCAATGTGAGCCATTTCTTTGTCTAGGAATGCTCTGATTTTTCTCTCTTTCTCTCTCAAGCTGTTTTTTTTTTTTTTTCTGGTTCATGTGCTACAGTGATTTGAAATAGATTTCTTATGAGCAAACATTAGAAATTGCACCATTTTATTGGACATTTTATGGAGGAGCTGAGCTATGCTAATGTCACATCTACCGTTTCTGAAGTAGTTAACTCTCTTTCTTGTAATCTGAAACTCGGCCCAGGTAACTTGGGCGATGCCCGTTTAGTTTCATTATATTAAAACGTCCAACTTAAATCAGATATGTAAAAGCGTGTTTTTCGTTGTTACTTATATGGCGCCTTTATATGGGTGCAGTTGCATAGAGATGCATCCGTAGCAAAGTGCGCCTTTAAATTTTATCATGGTATATAATTTTGATATAAAATATTCTTAGGATTATCTCAAAATCTATTTTTATATCTAATTATAAAATTTAAATTTTTAAAAATGGTTAAAATCAAGTAGATCTATAAACATATCAAAATCTTGAAAATGGACGGTGTAGATACTATGTTGTAAAATGCATTATTTTTTAGATTTAAAATCTTTTAATTTTTCATCGTCATACATCTCGATGTCGAAATGATCAGGGTTTTTCAACATTAAAAACTACCTTGTCTAATGGAATTTTGAGGTGCATCCATAGCTCTACATCATAAGGTTGCAACATTATATAAACTTTTTCTTTTTTACAAGGTACTTAAAAACCCACAACAAAAAATGGCATTTTTATTATATATAATTTAATTTTAGTTTTATTTTCTTAGGAAAAAAAAAACAAAAAAAAGGGGTTGGACTCGGACTCGCCCAAGTAAATCACCTCGGTCCGGGCCCAAGTATTTTGGCCAAGTCAATTTTTTGAACTATGCTTGTAATTGTATAGAATTCTTTCATGCGGTATATGAACCAAACTTTCGTTGAAATTTGATGTAACCTAGATTCCTAGGAAATAGAAAAATTTGTGTTTCTAGGATATTTGGGCGAGCCCCATTCTTCATTTATGAGTAACATTATTTTCGCTTTCAAGATTAGTCGTGGGGCTAATGGTAGAGTCTGTGACTGATGATGCAGTGTAAATATTTGAACAAATTCCAGCTTCATTTGTAGGTTACGAAACTTGTTGCCTGGAATTTTTTCCAATATGCGAGTTTGATACCTATCCTAGAATAGTACTTTTTATTTATTTTGATGATTTGATTTGAAACACAAATTTATGGCATCTAGAAGCAGATTCATTCAGCTTGAATTCCCCAAATTATCAGAGTTCAATGGAATTATTTTTTATCATTAAGGGGCCGTCACTGGGTGTGACAATAAAAGGCTCGATAGCGAGCACAATAGCACTGGTTCAAGTCCTGAGAGCAACCACTTTATGCATAAACCAAAAGTTAAAACCGTTTCCAGCCCACCCTTCCCGGGATCCTGTTTAGGCGGAACCAACACTGGTTAGGGCCTTTTAGTATATCAAAATATTGGCACGTTGAAATTGTCGATGGGGCAACATACAAAGCTCTCAACAAAGCTTAGAAGGATAATCTAAAGGAGAGAAATGGAATGAGAAACATGCATCTGGGATCTGTATTTCCCTAGCAATCACAGTCCTTTTCTCATATATAACAATAAAAAAGGACTATTATTTTGCTTGACCCCTATGGGCAGATATGGATTCTGGCTTTAGAATGATGGGGACCCAGATTTGAGTGTCTAAGTTTCTATTTCCATTTGTTTGGCGCATCAACTCTTCCATTTGGGTTCCCAACTTTGATCATGAATGATACAAAAGGACAGGATATCATACTTAGAGTGGGGCATAACATATGTTCCAAATCCTTATATGGTAATTTCTGAGGTAGATGATCTACCGTAGATCACCGAAACCCACATTTGCGATATTTTTCAGGGTAAGTTTGGTTCGTGCATTACATATGTAAAGTACTTTATACATATTTATAAATATTTCCAAGGAAATATTTATATACATGTTAAGGTTGCAACTTTATATAAACTTTTTCCATACGTAAGTACTTTATCTATGTAAATATTTACATATTGATTTTTTTTACCAAGTTTGGTAGCACATTCAACAAGCAAAGTGTAATAATATAATAAATAAATAAATAATATATATATATATATATATATATATATATATATATATATATATATATATATATATATATATATATATATATATATATATATATATAAGAGTAATGATTCTATGAGACCCTCCCACACCCATGTGTGTAGGACCTTAAAAGATCACCATTAAATTTCTCACACATCTCTAGAAAAATTATCACATGAGTGACTTTTATAGAGATTTGTGTCAAATTTATTGATAATCCTTTGGGATCCTATACACATGGGTGTGGGAGGGTCTCATAGGATCATTACTCATATATATATATATATATATATATATATTAAGGGATAATAGAAGAATAGATCTATTAAGAAAATAAATTCTATAATTAATTAATTTATAAAATGAATTTCTGAATTCAATTATTTCTGTTCTAAATTAGATACAATACATAAATAATTTGATTGTTAGAGCCTCAACTATGTATAAAATTTTTCCATATATAATGTCCAACATAATATAAATATATTTAAAATATTATATATAATAGTACTTATTATATATTACTTATAAATAGTAATACTTAGTATATATTATTTATAAATAATAATACTTATTATATATTATTTTATAAATAATAGTACATATCATTATATATTTTATAAATATATTATATTAATTAAATATATATAATATTATATAAAGGGCCGTAACCCGGTGCTGGTCCCGCCTAAATAGGGTTTCGGGAGGGGTAGGTTGGAAACGGTCCTAACCTTTGGCTTATGCACAAAGCGGCCACTCTCAAGACTCGAATGCTTGCTCTTGCGTTGGCTGCCCGAGCCTTTAACTATCACACCAAGTGATGACCCCTTATAATATAATATATATAATATAAAATATATATACATTATATAGTATAAGAAATAATATATATTATTACATTAAATATATAAAATAAATAATAATATATAATATACATGACTTATAAATAATAATATTACTTATTATGTTAATAATATTACTTGTTATATATTATATTATAAATAATATATGTTATTACAAATTTATTATAGTACTTAAACATATATAAATACTATATTATAATATAATATAATATAATATAAATATTATATATTATATATTATATACAATATAAGAAATATATAAGATATATATTAATAACATAAATATAAATATATAATACATATAACATATAATATATAATATATTGTATTTTATATTTATTTTATTAATGTACATTTGTATTATATATATAATATATAATGTAATATTTATTATAATATAAAATATTATATTATATATGATATTTATATTATATATTATACTATAAATATTATACATATTATATATAAATTATTATTGAAATATAATTTATAAATTAAATATATAATTTATATATTAAATATATAATTTATATATAAATAAAATATTATAATAAAGCATCGAAGGGGATTCTATGGCCTGTTGCTTACCTAGTAGAAGGACCTGTAGCTTCCAAGTCATTCGCTTCTCAAAGGCATTTGCTTTGAAGGGGCTTGTAAGGACAATGGCTTCATGCTTATAAGGTGCTTTGTCGGCCAATACTATATATATATATATATATATATATATATATATATTGAAATATATTGATATTAAATATAATTTATATATTAAATAGAATATATATATATATATTATATTTATTATTATTGAAATATAATTTATATATTAAATATATAATTTATATAAATAAAATATTATAATAATATATTATATTGTAAATAGTAAATAGTGAATAGTGTGTCTGCATGTGAAAACAAATGCAGGGGGAATGTTTCTCCACCTCAATAGGTGTAAATTTATTCTTACCGCTATTTCATGGTAAAAGCTTTTATTAGGTATTTTATTTGTATATTCATTTGCACGAATGAAACGTATGAAACACGATTTACATATGTAAATATTTTCCGAGGAATATTTACGCATGAACCAAACATACCCTCAAGGTTAACTAGTATCCTTGGTATTGTCCAAAAGCTAGAATAAATTGTATTTAGGCAACTTGATGCACTTCCTATTGACGGTTCTATATTAAGAAAGAAAAGTTTGCATAGCTCATGAAATGCTTGTTGGTATTCAAAATTCCCATTCTAATTGTTTTGGTAACTTCTCCTTGATTATACATGGCTTAAATGAAACTAGTCTCCAAATTATTATTACCAACTTCCTGTGCAGTTGCTTCTACACAAGTGGAGTATCCATTCCCTTAAGGTTCCCATGTAAAACTATTGCAGTTTGCCATTTTTCTCAGCAACAACTCTTCCTACACGCCCAACTTGGATTGTCTTCAGTGCTAGAGCTAAGATTTAAAAAAATTTATTCATAGGGATGGAGTTTGCCTCTCTACATTGTGGCCCCTCTGTGGTTGCCCAAAACGGCGGAAAATGTGTATCCTTAATTAATATGTCGTTGACAATGGATTCCACTGTTCATTTCTTTTCTTGTCATCCAAATAGTAGTCCATGAAACAGAACCGCCAAAGGTTTACCTCTTGGTTTTCGAATAGTTGTTTTTTTTGGTTTTTTTGTTTTCTTTTTTTTTGAGAAGGTTTACTTTAGTATTAATAAAAAAGATATTTACATGAAGACGCATTGGCATCCCTCATATTGGGTGCTCAAAATACATTCAAAACGAACAGAAAGAGCAAGAATGCTCACGGGGGAGAAAGAGAAAAGACTAAGTACAAGATGCTACTGAGAGCTCTATTACAGCGGGAGCAAAAGTGTAAGCATTTGAGGTAGTCTCATTACAGTTTGCCATTGCCAACTCAGAAAAGAAATATAGGGACAGGGGTTAGAGGGAAAAGTAGGTGTTGTTTGGGAGAAATTTGCTAGCTCTCGATCTGAAGTTGTGGATGTTCGAGGATACCGTTGCTGGACCTGCTACAAGTGTAGAGGAAGTCTAGCGTTTGGTTAGACTATCTTGCTCATTGGTCTAGAGGGGCGACAGGCAGCCTTCCTTCGAGTTGCTATTCCATCAGAGGTGTACCAGGGGTTGAGAGCCTTGTTCTCTCAGATAAGGGGGAAAGGGTTGAAATAGGTGGTTTAGAGAGTAGTTCAAACAGCCATAAAGGCATCTAAGGGTGATAAAAAGAATAAGAGGCATACATAGTAGCAAGGCAAGGAAAGAGGAGAAGAAGGAAGAGAGGGGAGAGAAGGCAGAGGGAAATAGTAAAGTAAGGGGAAGAGGGGAGGTGGATGTAGACAAGAAGATACAATAGACCACCATTTCTTTCCATATAGTTGTTGCATGTTACTTCGAGAAAGAGGATAAAATATATTTAACGCTGAAAAACTAAAAAATACCACCATTTCTTTCCAAATCTCTTGTCTATGTCTACTATCGTCGAAGTGATGCTACATTGTCTCTTCCTCATCTTTAAAAAACATGAGCTATGCTTAGAGTTGCTAATCATCAAGATTTTATTTTTATGACGTAACTAGGACAGACGAGTTGGTTCAATTGGAAAGCGCTAAAAAGATAGGGGGAAGGCTCAAAACGATGTGGATGGAAGTACTACGAAAAGATATGGTGACCTATAGTCTGATTGAGGGTATCACCCTTGATAGGGCGAAGTGACTGAACATGATTCATGTAGCCCACCCTAAATAAAATTAGTTGGGATAAGGCTCAAATGATGATGATGATGAACTAGGGAGATGATCAAACTTTTTGATGGGTTCTTTCCTCCAAATCTAGCTGACAAAAATTCTCGTCATCACAAAACTAAGTTTTCTCTGGATGGACCTGACTGAGAAAATGCTGGAATCTCCGAATCATATACCACCTTATTGTTTCTACACCAGTGAAGCTGTTTAGCCCTTCTACTCGATGGTCCACTTACATGAGATCACTTTCTGAGGGAATGCACATCTTTTTATTCTGAATCTTAGTATCTATTGAACTAAAAGTCCTGGTTTACGTGCATTTTTCTTTATCTTTTAATAATGAATATTTTTCTCAGATGATAGTGACAATTACAGAGAATTATGAAAATGATGTAACCTTGTTGGGGCCAAAAATCCCAACAGCCCAATTCTCTTCTTTGTTCCAACAAGTTTGGTGAATGACTTGCCACCAAATTAGCCTTCTTGGATGCACGAACAGTATTGATCAAGAGCTCATAATGACGGTTTCGATTCACCAAGGGATCTATTATCTCGCCGAAGTCAGCTGATGACAATATGAGTTGGACTTGATAACATTTGACTTGGGAAAACTTCCAAGATAGTTTTACTTCCTGACCAGAATAGCTTGTGCTTCCACCTATGTTTAGTTTGTAATTTGTATTTTCCGAATCCTTTATCTGGCAAATTTTTTTTTGTTTCCTGGAAAAGCCAATTTAGCCAAACAATACATAACAGTGTCCCCTTCACTCATTAGTCATTGCCACCAAAATCAGCAGGATCATGCTCTCTTTAGGAGTTCAGTTATAGTTGAGCTTCTTAAGTGATTGTTGGGTTGGAGGGACTGTGACCACATAATCCTATTCTAAAGTCTTGTCATTTTATTGATGCCAAATACCATCAATCCTTCAAAAGCTGGCCTTTTGGATCATCCAAATGATCTTATCTTATTTGATGACCTCAAACAGGTCATATACAGGCATGTCAAACTTCCTAAAGCATGATACATAAAATAGAGAAATATATAATATTCATTCCTAAATAAGACTTTTGGCATAGATAAACTTAAAAGATTCCTTATGATCTCTTTTGAGATATCTATGGATTTGAGGAAGATTTGTTAGGTTATTGAGTGTTTGGTTTTAGTGTTACTCTATTTTAATCTTTCTTTTTTAGAGATTTCTCCTCCAAATCATACTGTTCAAATTTGTTTGAACTTTAAACCAAGTAAAAGACTTTTTGATGATCTCGGTTTGTCTGTGCATCTCATAAATTAGTTCATGACTAAGGCTAGAATCACAATTTATTTAGCATAAATTTTACTTTGGTACGCCCTAATTATAACTATGTCATATACCCCTGTAATATTTAACAAAGTCTTGCATATTCTGTGGGGATGAATATGTTGGGAGACCATCGTGAACCTCTATTGCTTATCTAAGACACTTGATTGTCTTTGAAGCTTTGGAGAGGGTAATGCGAGGACTCGGAGGCCTAAAGGGTTCGGTGAGCTTTCAGAGCAGCAAGGAGGGGTTATGAGTTGTTGGAGAAAGGAGGGGGTTATGTGGGGATTATGGGGTGAGGAAAAAGAAAGTGTTTTTGTAGAGAGATGGAGGAGGTGGGGTAGCGAGAAGAGAGGGAAGGTATGTTAATATTTTTTGTTTTGAAAAATACTTGTGTGTAATTCAAAATAACAATATGGTTTTATGGTTTTTCTAAGCTGCATGTTGTAGAGAAAGAAAGTTGTGGGTTTTTTATCCCACAATGACAAGGAGAAAGCTAATTGAGCTGTATTTAATAATAGGCATTCTCATACCTTATAATCTTAGTACGAGGTGAGAGAAAGATAGTGCATATGCACATCACGTCTAGTATGTGACGCACATGTGTGCATGTGCGTGTGTATGTAAGAGGATGCAAGGGCGCTTGATGGTGCACTTTGCACTTAACATATAGTCCCTTAAAGGGGTCCATGCAACTTATAATTGTTGTTGGTGCATGTAACCGCCACTACAAGTTGCCTCTTTATAGCTCTATAATAAAGGCCCTTCTTTCCATACCTAAAATATAGTCCCTTAAAGGGGTCCATGCAACTTATAGTTGTTGTTGTTGCATGTAACCGCCACTACAGGCTGCCTTCTTATAGCTCTATAATAAAGGCCCTCTTTTCCATACCTGGGAGCAAAACCAATGGACTAATCTCTCCCTCCCTCTCTGCTCATTTTTCTCTCTAAAATATCAAGACTCTAGTGTCTAGTGTGTGGGTTCCAAGCTCAGCTGTATAGAGCTTTGGAGCAAAACCAGTGGACTAATCTCTCTGTCCCTCTTTGCTCATTTTTCTCTCTAAAATATCAAGACTCTAGTGTCTAGTGTGTGGGTTCTAAGCTCGGCTGTATAGAACTTTGGAACATCAAAAGAGACATCTTTGTTTTCCTGTACTGAGGACAAATTGCCTTTCTTATACACACCAAATACAGTATCGAAGGGGAGTAAATATCATATTGAGATAGTGCTCCTACGTGCCCAAAAACAATAAGGGATCAAACTTCAAATTTATGAAATTGTACTTCTTTTTGTCCCTATTGAACCACCAATTTTCCAACAATTCTAGGCGATATTTTATAGGTGAAAACAAGAAGACTGTCATGGCTTCTTTGAAAGTCATGAACCACAATTTTATAAGACTCAAGCGTTTCAACAAGGTTAATTTCAAAAGATTGCAACAAAAGTTCACCTTCTTCCTTGCTACACTCAAGGTGGCTTACATAGTCACTGAATCTATGCCTGCAACACCACCACTATCTGATGATTCAACCGATGAGCAAATTCAAGCATACAAAAGATGGATGGATGATGACTACATTTACAAAGATCACATCCTCAATACTTTTATAAATCAGATATATGACATGTATGCATCAATTACTACAGCAAGAGAGTTATGGAAGCTTCTTGAAACCAAATAGCTCACTGAAGAATTTGGTGACAAATAACTTCTCATTTCTAATTTTTTAGACTTTAAATTTATTGAAAACAAGTCAATTCTTTCTCAAGTATATGAATTACAACTTGTAGTCAATGAACTTAAATATTGTGTAATTTTATTAGATGAATTTTTTCTAGTAAGCACTATAATTCACAAGTTAACCCCATCATGGAAAGAGTATCAAAATAAAATGAAACATAATAAAGTGGACCGTGATTTAGTTCAACTTCAAAAACCTCTTGGAATTGAAGAAGATAATAGACTTTAGGAAAAGAAAGATGAAACTATAAATGTTCATACTAAGGAAAACCTTGTTAAGCAAAAATAAGTGCTCCATATAACAAGAATGCTTTCTTTTCCAAGGTCCATAATGAAAAGGATAAGAAGTTTTATGCCAACAAAAATAAAAGTAAAGCCTCTTGTTATGTATATGGAAAATTGAGTCATTATTCATGAGAGTATCGACACCAGAAATGGCTCAAAATGCCTAGAGACCAAGTGAACATGATCACTGATATAAATTTTGTAGCAATAGTCATAGAAGTAAACATGATCTATAAAGATAATTGATGGTGGGTCAATATTGGCGCTACCATTCTTGTGTCTAACTCTTGAGATATGTTTGAGACCTTTGAACCAATGGGTGATGGAAATTCGGTTCAACTTGGAGATGACAAAAATGCTTGAAAATGGTACAGTGGAACTAAAATTTAGTTTGGGCAACGTTCTTAGCTTGGAAAATGTTTATTACATACCGGATATAAAAAGAAACATTGTATCAAGATGTATCTTGAACAAGAGAGCCTTTAAAATGGGTTATCAAAAAAAAAAAAAAACACCTTTAAAATGGTCATTGGGTCTAGTAAACTCATCTTGACAAAAAATGGTGTATTTGTTGGCAAGAATACTCTTATAATGGGATATTTAAGTTTGATTTAGTTAATGAAATAAGTAAGTCATGTACTTATATTGTGATTTCTTGTAATGTGTGGCAAGGTAGATTAGGACATATTAATTATGCTTCTATTAAATCTTTGGTTAAATTAGGATTGGTTTCTAATTATGATGATTTGTCTAAGGAAATATGTGAAGTATGTGCACAAGCTAAAATAACTAGAAAAGCATTTCCTTCAATCAAAAGAAATAGTGAATTGTTAGAATTTATACATAGTGATGTATGTGGTTTAAATAATATTCTAACTAGAGGTGGTAAAAGATATGTTATCATTGATAATTTTTTGAGATTTGATTATATTTATTTGCTTAGACATAAAGATGAGACTTTTGAAAAATTTAAAGTTTTCAAAGCAGAAGTTGAAAATCAACTTAGTAAGAAAATTAAAATTATAAGAAGTGATAGTGATAGAGAGTATTGATCAAATGACTTTAATAAATTTTACGAAAATAATGGAATTATTCATCAAGCGACTACTTCTTATAACCCTCAACAAAATGGACTAACATAAATAAAAAGATAACTTTAGTAGAAATGGTGAATACAATGCTTATTGCTTCTTTTTTACCATTAAATTTATAAGGTGAAGCTTTATTATCTATATGTTTTATTGTGAATTAAATTCCATATAAAAAGAACCCCCTTATGTACTTTGGTCTAATAGAAAACTTTTTTAAAAAAAAATTTAAAGAATGAGATTACCTTGCATATGTTAGACTTTCAGATCCTAAAAGAAATAAATTAGGTCCTAGAACCACTAAATGTGTGTTTGTAAGATATTTACTAAATAGTAAAGCATATAGATTTTTAGATCTAAATTCTAATACAATAATGGAATCTAGAGATGCTGATTTTTTTAAAAAATCTCACTTGTAAAAGTGAATTGGATGAAACAAATAGCATACCAAATGAAAATAATTATGAATATGATCAAAATGTTGATGAATAACATGTAGAAAATCACGATAATGAGAAAGTAGAACCAAGAAGAAGTAAAAGAAATGGAGATGATCCATCTTACAACTTTGGACCTGATTTTTATAGTTATCTAGTTGATGTTGGGTAAGTGTGGTCATTAAAGGCTTTAAAGTGAAGCTCATGCATGTGCAAGAGATACTCTTATGTGTCATAGGAGCCATGGTCGCATCACGTCTAGGTGACCTTGACACGTCTTTAGGGGAAAACTTGAAATTCACAAAACTGATATTACGACCCCTTAGCTCATCGACTAGGCTTTTTGGTGTTCTACTAATGAGTCTCTGCATGGACTGTGGGTCATGGGAAACACTGTGTAAGTTGATAAAGCAAGTGTGGACCGTAGTTCACGGTTGAAGGTGGAGTGCCCCAAATGTTTATTCCTAGAACATAAGGATCCTTATCCCATCTAATGAATTTAATTGTGTTTATTTTATGATAATATGATTTTAGAATTATTATTTGAATATTTTTAGATTTTTGGATATTTCATGTATAAAACTTGGATTTATAAAAATGGAGATATTGATTTCTAATGTATTGATGGGATAATGGTCAAAGGAAAGAAGGGGATAAAAGTTATAGAACCTTCCATAGCAAGTTGATGGCACATATATGGAATGAAGAGCTGAAATCTCTCACCCCACAAGTCACCCATCATCAATGGTTCTTATTCAATTCACAAGAAGAGGCAGGCCATAGAAATCCTAAAGAAACTCTAAATCCTATTTTTGCATTATAAAATAAGGATCCCTTGCCCATAAGTCTCGACACCAAATTCTCTCTCTCTCTCTCTCTCTCTCTCTCTCTCTCTCATCCATCTAGGGGCACGCCCCACTCTCTCCACCTCTTCGATCTCACTCTCCCACATTGTGAAAAGGGGTTAAGGGTTTAGGTTATAGAGTTTTTTCTCTCTCATCTCTCAACTATGGATTTATGGCTAAAGGTTTTAGGGTATAGCAAAAAGAGAATCCATCTCTCTCAAACTAGGTTGCTAAGGGAATTTACCTAGGGTTTAAGTTTATGATCAAAGGGATTCACATTCCATTAGTGTGACTTGTCCAAACTTGCTTTCCCGGTCAAAAGAGGAGGAGTGACTCAGTGTGGGGTGTAAAAAGCCCGATCGAGGTAATCTCTGACACCCTCTTTTAGTTTCTTTCATATTTATTTATTATCTTTTATTCTCAAGCATATGTTGTCTTTTCTTTTGTTAATGAAAAGTATGGCTTGAATGGCTTCAAGTTCTTGAGATGCTATTGTATTATTTTTTTTTCTTTTATTTGAAGTTATTATATTGTAAAAGGACTTCTTGTGAGTGATCTAGACGGTGAAGAAAAAAAAAGAATGAAAAAAGAAAAAAAAAATGTTACCTACTCCGGCTAGGTCACGCGTGTCCTTCTTTCAGTTGAAGTTAATCCTAGTAAGATACTAAATTCAATTCCTATAGTCTCAAATGTAGAAGAAGAATCTACATCACTAAGTAAAGCCTTGGCATCTCAAGATGCAATTTTTTGGGGACAAGCTATAAATAGTAAAATGGAATCCATAATGGCAAATAAAACTCGGAAATTAGTAAATCTTATACCATGTTCTAAACCCGTAGGTTGTAAATTGATATTTTAAAAAAAAAAATAATTAATGGTTCAATTAATAAATATATGGCAATTAGTTACTAAAAGATTAAAACAAAAAGAAGGCATTAATTATTTTGACGCATATGCACCTGTGGAAAGAATTGCTACTATTAGATTGCTATTAGTAATAGCCTCTATCATCCATTTAGTCATACATCAAATGGATGTAAAACCTGTTTTTTTAAATGGTGACTTTAGATGAAGAAATAAATATAGAACAATCATAAGGGTTTGTGATGCCATGTCATGAGAACAAAGTTTGTAAATTAGTTAAATATCTTTATGGACTTAAACAATCACCTAAACAATGGTATAAGAAATTTAACAATATGTCGATGTTAAATAGTTTTAAGAGAAATGACGCTAATAAATATGTATATATTAAGCAATTAAATACTATGTCATAATTTTGCCTATATGTAGATGACATGTGTATTTTTGGTACTAATCTAAAAATTGTGGGTGGAAACTAAAAGATTCCTCATATCTAACTTTGAAATGAAGGACTTATGAAATGCTAATGTGATAGTATCAAAATAATGAGAAAAGAAAATAAATCAATCTTAAACTCACTACATTGAGAAAATGCTTAAAAAGTTTGAGCATACTGATAGTAAGCCAGTCTCTACCCCGATAGATCCTCATATTAAGTTAAAGAACAATGATGGGAGATGTATATCTCAAATTGAATATGCTAGGATAATCAGTAGTTTAATGTATGCAATAACTAGCAAGAAGCCTGACATGGTATATGTGGTGAGTAAACTTAATAGATATACAAGATGACCAAGTAAAGAACATTGGAATGCAATATCTTGAGTACTAAGATACTTGAAAGGAACTATCAATTATGACATAAAATATGTGTATTATCTCAAAGTGTTAGAAGGGTTATAGTGATGCTAATTGAAACAAAGAAATCAAATATTCACTATCAACATCTGGATAGATGTTTACACTAATAGATAGTCAAATAAACAAACATGTATTTCACGCTCTATTATGGAGTCCAAAATTATTGTTTTAGACTTTGTTGGTAAAAAAGCATAATGGCTAAAGAATGTGTCATTTTCATATAGCCAAAACCAATGCATGCGATAACAATATATTGTGATAATCAAGCTACTATTGCAAGAGCTTCTAATGATATCTATAATAAAATATCTACACATATTGCGAGAAGGCATAACTTCATTAAAATGCTAATTGAAAATGGAGTAATTAGTGTGGAATATGTAATATCAAAAGAAATTTTGGTTGATCCTTTGACAAGAAGCTTTGCAAGGGATGACATTAGTAAGATGTCAAAACAAATGGAGCTAGAATCTATTGAGTAATCATCCAAAGTGGAAACCCAACCTAGTCTTTTGTAACCTCAAAAATTTTAAGTTCAATTTGATAACAACAAATTGTACATATGGTTAGTTTGGTCACTAGACTACAAAATTTTGTAAGCATCCATTCCTAGAAAATCTATACGGTGGATAAGTCTAGTGATGACTTGTATGTTAATAGGGTAATGTTGTCTATAGGCTATATATAAGTTGAATTGTTTTAAATATAAGGGCACTCTTGATAGACACACCTATTTAAGTGTGGAAATGAGGCTTCTTCCTATGAGATGAGACTTGTCTCTAAAGCACTTATGAATTCGGGATATAAGCATAAGGCCCAAAATGTGTTGGCACCTAAAAGGCACCAAAATTTAATATTGTTTGTGAGTTTCACTACCGGTTTATTAGATAAGCAACGTCGTTCAAAGCTCTAAGCTACCACGGTATTTGATGGACTTTGTGGTGTACACTCTAAGTGAAAGTTCAAATCGAAAGATACTTTCATGGTATGTAAATAATATGTTTTTTTTTTTTTCATGTTATTTTGAAACAGTAAAGGAAAATGTTGGTATTTTGGTTTGAAAAATACTTGTGTAGTAAACCTTTTTGTAAAAAAAAAGTTGTGGGTTTGAGTCCATATTGAAGACGAGAGAGTTAATTGAGCACTATTTAAGAGTAGGCATTCATATGTCTTATACTCTTAATACAAGGTGAGAGAGATGGTATATATGCAGAGCACACAAAGTGTGCGACATGCATATGCACGTGCGCGTTCGTGTGCATGTGCGTTTGATGGTGCATGTAACCACCACTACACTAAATGAAGAAGGAATCTTGTGTCTAGTGTGTGGGATCCAAGCTCGAGTACATGGAGTTTACGAACATCAAAGAGACATCTCTATTTTCTTGTATCCCAAAGACCAATTGCGTTTCTTATGCATATCAAACACATTATCGAAGGGTGGCAAATATTGTCTTGAGATAGCGCTCATGTGTGCCCGAAAATAATAAGGGATCAAGTTTTGAATTTCTGAAATTATACTATCCCTTTTCTCCCTTTTTCACCCAACAATTTTCAAAAGAAAACAGTACACCAAAACGGGGTGTATAAATATATTTTCCCAACACATAAATTTTAAAGATTAAAATTATATTTTTCAAGAATAAATCTTGACCATTCGTTTGGTCTCTTCTACGAGGACCAATTTTTTGCATCCATCTTTGTATGGACGCTTTGTGCGTGAGTTAGGGGGACAAATGACGCACCATACACTTTTTTCAAATCCTAAAAGATTGCCTATTTCTTCGGGAGTATAGTATCCATTTTCTCACTAAAAATAACACATTCTCGGGATATTGTTTACATCTGAAATTTTGGGGATGTAACCTCTACAATCTATTGACTAATCTCGGTAAAACAGAAATTCAGAAATTAACTCTCCATGTACTAAAAATAATAATGCCCAAAAAATTGAATAGAGACATTGTACATTTTGAATGACTAGATTTAAGTGTCACAAAACACAATATTCAAGTTCTCCTTTCAAAAACAATCATAGAGTAATTCTTATGTGGTCCCCAAAATTTTAGACCAAAATGTTTTTCCTAAATACGCGTTTTGTGTGAGGAAGTACATGCACAGTATATGCTCCTGTGGAAGCATGGTATACGTGCCCTTTGGCCTAATTGAAAGAAAGGCCATGGATTTTTTACTTCTGCGGGTGGGAGAGCTTTCTATGTTTCCCTACAACATACAAGTTCTATATTTCTCCTAATCCAACCGTCCATTTTTTAATGAAGGGTTAAGATTGCCTCAAT